>NC_051063.1:41542510-42142510 GCF_004664715.2 Peromyscus leucopus
TAAAAACAAGTCAAGAAATTTTAAAGGAACGAGATGTCACACTTCAAAGAAATAAGCAAGAATGTTGCGAAATGTGTTTTGCTTGGTGTCAATTTCTGTTCATTTTTCACATAACAAATCACCTGCTTCCTTCTCACAGAGAGAATGCTGGTGGTGATCAGATCAAGGAGAATCTGATTCAGCTGAGTTGTCACTTCACATGGGGGCTGCTGTTTGAAGACATTGACATACCTGATTTGGAAATGAGGATCTCAGATGAGGTTGCGTTCCTAGACATCAAGGACACATTAGGAATGTTCAACCTCTGGGCCTATGTGAGACACCTGAAAGGCCAGCATGAGGAAGCCCTGCACAGTTTGAAAGAAGCAGAAGCCTTGATCCAGAGAGAGCAGTTGGGCAAGAGAAGCTTGGTGACCTGGGGCAACTGTGCCTGGGTGCATTACCACATGGGCAGCCTGGCAGAAGCCCAGGCCTACCTGGACAAAGTGGAGAACACATGCAAGGAATTGAGCAGTCCCTTCCGCTATAGTATAGAGTGTGCTGAGATGGACTGTGAGCAAGGCTGGGCCTTGCTGAAGTGTGGAAGACAGAATTATAAACGAGCCATGGCCTGCTTTGCAAAGGCTCTGGAAGTGAAGCCTGAAAACCCTGAATACAACATTGGCTATGCTATTATAGCCTATCGCCAAGACTGTGATGACAATAATATCTCTCTAGAACCCCTAAGGAAGGCTGTCAGGTTAAATCCAGAAGATCCATTTATTAAAGTTTATCTTGCGCTGAAGCTTCAGGTCTTAGGAGAAGCAGCTGAAGCAGAAACACACATTGAAGAAGCCCTCAGTAGCACATCCTGCCAACACTATGTCTTTCTTCATGCAGCCAAGTATTACCGAAGGAAAGGCTGCATAGAAAAGGCTTTCCCTCTGCTACACAGGGCCTTGCAGGTGTCACCTGCCTCTGGCTACCTGCATTACCAACTAGGGCTCTGCTACAAGCAACAAATGGTTCCATTGCTGGCATCTAGAAACAAGCAGCCCAGAAGTCAGAGTGATGTGCAGGAATTGGCACAACAGGCCATTTGTGAATTTCAAGAGACTGTGCAACTCAGGCCCACATTTGAGATGGCTTATGTTTGCATGGCAGAAGTTCAGGCAGAAATCGGCCAACATGAGGAAGCAGAGGCAAATTTCCAGAAGGCGCTGAACATGAAGAATCTTGAGCAGATAATAGAGCAGGATATTCATTTCTGCTATGGCCGTTACCAACAATTTCATCAGAAATCAGAAGACAGGGCGATCACCCACTACTTAAAAGGTTTGAAAATAGAAGAAAAGACCTTTGTCTGGAGGAAACTACTCACAGCTTTGGAGAAAGTGGCCACAAGACGTGTTCACCAGAATGTTCAACTGAAGGAGAGCATGAGCTTGCTCGGGTTAGTCCACAAACTGAACGGGGACATGGAGGAGGCCCTGCAGTTCTATGAGAGGGCTCTAAGGCTCACTGGGGGAGTGAACCCTGAGTTCTGAATGCAGCTCACCTCTGTGAAGTGAATGTACTTGTAACTGAGGGTTCCCAGCCTCCTTCCTGATTTCTTTCTCCAGAATTGCATGGCTTGCTAAAATGCCAAGTGTCATGGTGATAGAGATTCACAATACACCCCCATGTCCGGCGTACCTAGACACTTCCACCTAGCCATTTCTGGGTCAAAATAGCTATTTCCAGGTCAAAATGTCTCACATGACCAGGACCTGGTGGCTTTGCATGGTTGCGTAAAGCACGCATCACAACCATGTAATCTATGTGCATGTGTGGAGTAGCCACATGGCCCTGTGTGTGCAGGCGCGGGCCAGTCTTTATAAGCTGGCACCATATTCCCGGCTCCATCTATCTTTATTCATGTGTCTTTCCCACAGGCCTGAGCACCTCTCTTTCTCTCTCTCTCTCTCTCTCTCTCTCTCTCTCTCTCTCTCTCTCTCATCTTAATAAAACTCTTGTTAGTGGATTCTGTCGTGTTTTGTGACATTTCCTCATAGGGTAAGACTGCTGCAAATAACTAACACATGGTCCACAGGAATATGAAGTAGAATTCCAGCTATATGTAATAAAGCTATACCTTGAAGGGTCAAGAAATCCTTCAAGAGGGAATTCATTTATTGGGGAATATTTGGTGTTATCAGTTTTTAATATTCAGCTCTTTCTTGCTATGAATTTCTTGTGCTCATATTTTCCCCAAGAACAGTATGTATGGACATATATGCTCAAAGTACTCGGATAAGGTCACATAGACAAGGCTTTCTGCCTCCAGACTTCCTGCTCCCTTTTTAGCATTTGAACTAGGTATCTGTCTTTTGCAAACATCTCCTTTAGCTACATCCAAAGATAGGGCCAGCTCCCAACAAAGCATCCAAAAACAAGAGAGGAATAGCTGGAAACCCGAAGCCCCTGAATTAAGGTGAAGCATCCTTTGGAGACAGAGCCTAGCCTCTAAGCCAATTCCTGGCTCCTAGGTGCATAGCTTTGCTTCTTGTGCAAATCAAGCTAAGATCTCCCCTCCTCCTACAGCCCTAGAACAACTTCTTAGAACAAAAGGTTTTCTTCTTACCAGGTGCTTCAAGCTGTGATGCAGATTGACTGTCTATCAGTACTCCTCCCCTGCCTTGTCAGAAAAACTGACATAGGAAAATAGAGGCAGTTTTATTTTAGTGACTTATAGATGTTTTTACCCAAACACCTGTAAGTTTGTAGTTTGAGCACATTTATGATAGACTTGTAATGTTTTCACCCAACCATATATGAGGATATATTTCTAGCACATAAATTCCTTTTCTGATTTATTCCAGCCCTTATCTAACTCCACCTTTATTCTCTGCCACTTTGTGTTGCAAGGGAAGTTAACCAGGAGATTTCTGGTGGGGACATTGCAATTCTTCTATCGTGTTGTAAACATGAGGTGTTGCTGTTTTTAGGGAGATATAGACTGGTGCCCCAAGTGAACCAGGCAGCATTATGGTGGCAGATGAATAAACCAGCTGGACAAAAGAGCTCCATGTATTTCAATTCATTTCCCGCCCTTAGTAGTGTCTCTTCTGGGCCCCTGGGAAGGAAATTAAAGAGGCTGGAACTCAAAATTTCTGATAGCCAAGTAGCACAAAGCATTTGCTCCTGCCACCGCTTGGTTGTCGCTCACTGTCACTGTACTGTCTGAAGAAACTTCCATCCCCACTGTACCGGCATACTTAGTGACCATGACAGACTCCAGCTGTCTGCCCTCTTTTGAACTGTGGAATCACAGGAACTCTTTTCCTTATGTCTGTGTCTTGGGAACAAAAATCTTCCATCCTCTGCCTGCCAGTGTCCTGGACAAAGAAGTCTTCTGCAAGGAAGCTTTCACTTTAGGTCACCAGAAACTCTTCTTTGTCTTGTACAATCTCAGAGCGAAGAATATGAGCAAAGGGAGAGTTTAAAAAATGAGAGGTCTCACTTTACTGCAGAATTGTTCACAGCTAATAAGAGTCTTAAGTTTGGGGAAGGTCAAGCAAAGGAAACTTGCCAGGACCTTACAGACAGAAGATGATATTGTTGTGCCCAGATCGTAACCCCCAGAGAGACCACCAAAGATGAGCATGCCGGAATGCAAAAGCAAGGTTTAATTCTGGATATCCAAGCCTAGGCAGGGACTTCGTCCAATACATTCAACGCAGTGGAGGCTGGAGGAAGTGCCCGCCTGTCTGTAAGCTCAGTTTTTAAAGGGAAAAATCACATGGTTACATCATTTAGGGGTGCTAGTGCGGGTACAATTCCGATTGGCTCGCTTCTAGGGGATTTCTAGAAATCATGGCTTAATCTTACTTCTAAGGGAGTGGTGGCCCACCACCATTGCTCATTGGCAGCCCTCAGGTGGGGGCATTTTTATAGTCAGTTACCCTGGAAACCAGGGTTGGAACATTCTGTAGTCCAGCAGTCATTACCTTGTGACTACCTTGTGACTGTACTTTTACACTTCCTGGTTTCTGGAATCTGGACTGACTTGTTTCAGTAACTATTGGACTATCCCTAGAAGGAGAAATCTTAGGCCTTAGTTTTTGGGTGAAAGCATTTTGGTCTTACTTCTAGGATGGCTCATTTTGGTCTCACAATATGAGGAGCTTTGTCCAGTTTTTCTGTGCTATTAATAGTGTGTTATATGTGATATTTCCCCCTCAGCTAAAATATATTCAGTAAAATTCCTTGAATCACAAAGTCTTCCAGTGTAATTTGTTGATAGAATGGAAAGGATATCCCTTCAGTGTCCTCAAGAAGGCTTGGGATAGCAGAATCAACTAACAGAAGTCTAGTGGCAGGCAGGAAAGAAAGTTGTGCACATAAACCTGCAAGGGGTCTGTGTAAAGATGAAGGCTATATTTCATTCCCCACATAATAGAATAGTAAGGGTGACTGATGCTGCCTTGTTACCTGACAGCTGCTGTTTGTCATTGTAAATTATGTTGCTAGAGATGGGCTCAGAGTTCATTTATCTGACACTTGGGAACATACAGCTGATATTTTTAATAGATGTTTCTTTGATAAGCCAAAAACATGTTTATTACATTCAAGCAAAAGAAAAATGTAGTGAAAACTCTCAAGATTCATAATGCCGCACCCCAATTCTCTCAATCAATGCAGAGGAAAGTAATTGATGGGTGTTGCTGGAGAGCTTCTCTCCAGGCCCCATCAAGCCCCGCAGTCCTACAACCCACATATAAAATAAACACAAACTGTATGGCTGTGGCAGGCTTCTTGCTAACTGCTCTTATATCTTAAATTGACCCATTTTTATAAATCTATACCTTGCCACGTGGCTCGTAACTTACCATCTTCACATGCTGCTTGTCATGGTGGTGGGAAAGAAAAGTAGACAGGAGAGGGAAATATTGGGAGACAGCAGGAGATCATGCAGTTTGGTTCACAATCCAGGGTCTGGGAACTTGGCAGACTCTTCTCTTCCAGGAGAGCATTTTCACACTTGCCCAAGGGGACACACCTTTACAAGGTTTTTCAAGGGATGATATGTGGGTCAGACACTGGATGTTTCACACACCTGGGTGTCCTGTTGTGACTAAGCCTTATCCCCTTCACTTACCTGCTATGAATATCGTTCTATATAAATAAAACACTGATGGCCAGTGACCAGGCAGGAAGTAGGTGGCCAGGCAGGAAGTAGGTGGGACAAGGAGAGAGGAGAATTCTGGGAAGCAGAAGGCTGAGGAGGGAGACACTGCAGCCACCGCCAGGACAAGCAGCATGTAAAGACTCTGGTAAGCCACCAGCCATGTGGCAAGGTATAGATTTATAAAAATGGGTTAATTTAAGATAAAAGGACAGTTAGCAAGAAGCCTGCCATGGCCATACAGTTTATAAGTGATATAAGCGTCTGAGTGATGATTTTATAAGTGGATTGTGGGACTGCGGGGCTTAGGGAACCTGGAGAGAAGCCCTCCAGCAACAAATGGCGCCCAACGGCTCGAGTTTCCACCTTAAACCTGAGAATATTTAATAACCAATTCTAAGCAGAGCCAAAAACAGGTTCCTGCTTCTTGTCTCATACTGGCAGCTAGACGCCGCAAAACGCAGGTTTGAACACTGGCGGGTTCCTGGCGTTTGCATTTGACCGGCAGTATGGTGGAAATAAGGCGTCTGCCAGCGGCACATTAAGCTGTGTGGTAGATTTAGTCTTTACTGGTATTAAAAAAAAAAAAAAAAAAAAAAAAAAAGGTTTCTGGGCTACACGCTGCTTTGATAAAAGCTTAGACCCATTATTTCTGAGACTTGATGACTCCCAGAGCTGGCGGAAAACGTACCACTGCCATGTTGGGAAGCTGAAGTGGGCAGAGCCAGCAGCCACAGCGCCTTTTCAGTCTTAGAATGGTGCAGTTTAAAGCAATAAGCTCAAGGTAATATAAAACATAAGCCACGTAACGATGGCTACCACACAGAGAATCTGGATTATGTTGTCTTTGATATTTGTAACTGAAGAAAAACATTTGATTGCAAAAGCTGTTGAGTTATGCCAAAATGTATATTTTAAAGGTACCTTGACTTCAAAATTTGGATTTAAGGATATGTTGCTTTGGAAAAGAGGTTCTGCTTTTGTTTCCACAGAAAGCCAGAGGCTGTGGATTTGTTCCAGATTAAGATACATCAGGTTTCACCAGCCAAGACCCCCTGAAAGGTCTCCGATGACACCATGGCCCAGATGATCCAACATCCAGAGCGGTTTCAAGGCAACTGGTTCATACAATACAGCCTCAAGGACTACCCCATAGGCCTAAAATTTTCTTTGTATCCCCATAAGATACAGAGCCCCCTCCAGCAGGAAGTAGTAAGAGATGCTACGCCCAAATTCCCAAATATACCAAGCTGGCTTTAGAGGTGGAATTGGCTCACTCCCCCTCTAAACCCAGACATATTAAAAAAATAAATGGTTAAGAGATTCTTGTGTCCCAAATCAGAAGAGCCCTCTGGTGTGGGACAGAGAAAAACCAATATTTTTATTTAAAACAGGTTGATTATAAATGTGATCTCTTTCTAAAAAAGAAAAAGGGATATGATATAGATATATAGGAGGATATGGAGATGATAAGATAAAAGGGTAGATTAATGAACCTACTTTTAAAGAACAACTTGTTTAAAATGTTTTACATTGGTATAGATTTTAGTTTATGTTTAAAATGTTTTACATTGGTATAAATTTTAGTTTATTGATACAAACTTGAAGTTAATTTTGTTATACTGTATATATATATATTTCTATTCTTGTTTGAGGTATTATGTTTATGTAACTCATTTAAAATTGTAATGGATAATTAAAAATAGATTAATAATTAGTCATCTATGTTAATCATATCTGTAGCCATGTTAGTTAAGTCTTCTAGGTATACATAGATATATTTCACATAGATAGGTAATCTTCAAACACTTCATAGACCTAGAGAATATGGCACTTAAATAACTTAAAATTCTGTTGACGTGAGACACAATTGCTCCTGGCTGCACCAATTGATCCTGAGAGAATGTTGGGCTTCTAAGACATTTCCATTTGGAAGTTTGTCTTTTTGGCACAAAATGGCCTACTGGGCAAAGAACTGCCCTTGCCTTGATGGCTGACAGTACAAATGCAATGCTGTCCTTTCTGGACAAGCGGGACATAAGGAAAGCGATCACTGTACTCTGCCAAGACAGGGTAAGATGGTCTTTCAGAAATCCTGCTTCTGAAAATGGTCTGTCAGATACTCTAGGCCTGTCACCAATTTAAATGCACCAACAATGCTGAGAAACATTAGGTGACTGTCCAGGCTGCCAGCTGTCTTGGTCTACTCTTGCAAGATTCCCAAAAGTTGCTTGCATCCATCTACCATTTCTCAGGTACCATTATGTTCCTTCTCAGGTCTTTGATGTGGTTGAAAACTAGATAGTTGTAATTTCCTCAGTTATGATAAAAGATAAGTTAAATATAAAACCTTAAATTCACAAATATAAGATAGATAGGACAACTTCTTTAATATTGTAACTGTAATTCTTGCTCGATAATTGTTTTGTTATATGTAATTTTACCATGTTAAAGTTAAAACCTTACTTTTTTAAAAAAGAAGAAAAGGGGAAATGCTGTGGATATCATTCTATATAAATAAAACACTGATGGCCAGTGACCAGGCAGGAAGTAGGTGGCCAGGCAGGAAGTAGGTGGGACAAGGAGAGAGGAGAATTCTGGGAAGCAGAAGGCTGAGGAGGGAGACACTGCAGCCACCGCCAGGACAAGCAGCATGTAAAGACTCTGGTAAGCCACCAGCCATGTGGCAAGGTATAGATTTATAAAAATGGATTAATTTAAGATAAAAGGACAGTTAGCAAGAAGCCTGCCACAGCCATACAGTTTATAAGTGATATAAGCGTCTGAGTGATTATTTTATAAGTGGATTGTGGGACTGCGGGGCTTGGGGAACCTGGAGAGAAGCTCTCCAGCAACACTTACCTCCATGAGAGTTGTAGTCTGGAGGGTCTAAACTAGAGAACATAAATGGTTAAAATTCTCTCTTTGATTAAAGTGTCCTGTGGTTCCTAGGTCCTGGGCTCAGCAAGCCCAGCATGCACCCATGTGCTCTGTGTCTGCTGACCCACACTGCCCATGCTCAGGAGCACTTCCCCATCCTCTGCATATCCTCTCTCTTTGTTCCTGCTGTTTAGCTGTCCTGTCAGCTCTTTTGGGTTTTCTTTGCTCTTCCTTATCCCCTCTGAGTATAGTCTCCTTTTGTTATCCCAGTCTTCTCATTCACACAAGTGCATGGTGATATGGTTTCACAACACACCCTCATGGTTGTGCATGGTTGCACATGCCCGGCAGACCTAGTTACTTCCTCCTAGCCATTTCCGGGTCAAAACACCTCGCATGACTAGGACCCCGTGGTTTTGCGTGGTTGCATAAAGCGCACAGTGCAACCATGTGATCTACACGCATGCGTGGATGGAATAGCCACATGGGCCTGTGTGCGCAGGCGCTGGCCCAGCCTTCATAAGCCGGCGCCATGATTCCCAGCTCCATCTTTATTCACGAGTCTTTCCACAGGCCTGTGTACCTCTGTCTCTTTACCTTATCTTAATAAAACTCGCTGGGCGGTCTTGGCGCACGCCTTTAATCCCAGCACTCGGGAGGCAGAGCCAGGCAGATCTCTGTGAGTTCGAGGCCATCCTGGGCTACCAAGTGAGGTCCAGGAAAGGCACAAAGCTACACAAGAGAAACCCTGTCTCGAAAAAACAAAAAATAAAAAAATAAAAATAAAACTCTTCTTAGTGGATTCTGTTGTTTTGTGACATTTCCTCGCAGGGTAAGAGCGCCGCAAATAACCAACATCTGGTGCCGTGATGAAACTGGCTCTTCTGGGCGCTCTGCGCCTGGAAACCTGGAAACCAGGGAGTCTGCTCCATCCGTGACAGATCACTGTCCATTTGCCTGGCCGCAGGGATCTGCATGTAACACCGCTGCTTTGATTGGTGAGTCCTCCACTTTTCAGCCAGCGTAAACGTTTTCCTGAATCTGTGAGAATACCGTTGATCGTCTGGCGCCTTACTGAGTATTCTTGAAACTGGGGGAACCCCTGACCACAGTCTTTATTGGCTATGGTCGGCCCCTATCAGGGGCCTAAATTTCTAGCCATCTCCCATGTCTGCGGTTTGAGATATTCCTCGCGGCTGGACCACCTCTGTCGGGTGCATCCTGAAGCTGTGTGAACGTGGCACGTTTTTCCAGCTTGATGAAGCGGCAGACGCTGTTCCCAGGTAATCCTAGCTTCACACAGTGGAGGCCCCTGCTTTTTGGCTGACAAGCCATCTCTGCTGCAGACATGGGAAATAAGGCTTCCAACCCCATCAGTCCTACCTCTCCCTTAGGCTGTCTTCTTGAGGCTTTAAAACCTCTCAGCTTAATGCCTTTCTTAAAGATTCCTAAGCGTATCCATCTCTGTACTAAGAGATAGCCCAAATATGCTTTAGACAATAACAAAAAATGGCCACCGAGCAGCTCCTTAGATCCTGATATTTTACGGGAATTATCTAATTTCTGCCAGCAAACAGGCAAATGGAAAGAGTTGCCCTATATCATAGCTTTCTTCTTTCTCAGTGCTAAACCGTCTCTTCTGGATTCCTTCTCTCCTGCTCATATGCTCCTAGCTATGCCTAAACCGGAGGATTCTCTGACTCCAGAATCTCTGACTCTAGATTCTGCTAATGAACCTCCACCTATCCGACCTCTGCTCCCACTCCTACTCCTAGGGTGTCTGTTCCTTCAGCTCCTCTTCCGGATTCTTCTCCCCCTAAAGCTGACCCTCCTTCGGCAGCAGCTGCTTCTCCCTTGGCAGCGGCCATTTCCAAAGGCCCTGCCATGGCTCCAACCTTCACCCCTCCGACCGCCCATTCTCAAACTGCTAAATTGCCTGAATACAGCCATCTAAACCCATCCACTATTCTCCCTTTGCGAGAGGTGGCTGGTATGGATGGACTGATTAAGGTCCATGTACCATTCTCTCTCGCAGAACTCTCTCAGACAGAAAGTAAGCTGGGTTCTTATACTTCCTTTATTAAACAATTTCAATATATAACTCAATCTTATAGCCTTACCTTTCATGATATATACATGATACTTTCTAATAATTTACTTCCTGAGGAGCATAGGTGGGTATGGGAGCAGGCTAGGACTCATGCAGATGAGGTTCACCAGACTAACCCCTCATACCCTCCAGGAGCCAAGGTGGTTCCTAACCAAGAACTACACTGGAACTATAACACCCAGGGTGGCTCTCTAGCCAGAGATAGGTTTACTACCTGTCTCTTGATAGGCCTCCATAAGGCTGCCCTAAAACTAGTAAACTATGAAAAACTAAAAATGATAATTCAAGATAAGAATGAAAATCTGTCTCACTTCTTGTAGTGCCTCACCAAGGCTCTACTTATACCCAGAGAGCCCTGAGGGCAGATAGCTCCTAATGACCCACTTTGTCTTACAGAGCTTCCCCAACATTAGGGCTAAACTTAAACGTTTAGAGAACGGCCCTCTGACCCCACAGGCAGATGTGCTAGCGGCAGCATTTAAGGTGTACCATGGGAGGGATGAGAAGGCCCAGAAAAGGAACTGCCAGATGCTGGCAAACACTATCCGACCTGCTCCCTGAAAGCCATTTGGTCCCTGTCTCAAGTGCGGGAAAGAAGGCCATTGGGCCCGGGCTTGCACCACCGTCCCACGAAGGGCACCGATAGGGCCTTGTCCAAAATGTTGCCAAAGGGTCACTGGTCAACTGACTGTCCTGTGTCCCAAGTGACAAAGGAACGCCAGATGAAGACTACCCTCCAGCTGACTTTCTAGGCATGGTCTACAGTGACAACTGACACTGCTCAGTTTCTGCCCTGGCCACTCCCATCTCACACAGGGAACCTAGGGTAGTAATAAAAGTAAATGGGCGCCCCATCTGGTTCCTTTTGGACACTGGAGCCACCTACTCTGTCCTGAGAGAGTTTTGGGGGCCTACCTCTCCTTCTCACCTCCCTATTGTTGGGGTTGGGGGAGAGCCTTATCTACCTCATCAGACACCACCACTTAATTGCATTTTCAGAGGCATCCCTCTCACACACACATTCTTAGTGGTGCCAAGCTGCCTGGTACCTTTAATGGGAAGGGATGTTCTAGCCAAGATAGGAGTGTCCATTTCTTTCGCTCTGCACATTCACCTCACCCCAGATGCACCAGCAGCTTGTCTCCTTCTCCTATCCACTCACTCTACTGACTCTAACAGTTATTTTCCCTTGCCAGCCTCTCAGGTAGACCCAAAAGTCTGGGATACCCAGAACCCTTCTATCGCTAGGCACCATCAGCCTATTACTATCCAGCTACAGGACCCTACCAGATGTATCACCCAAGCTCAGTACCCTCTCTCACTCCAGAGCGTAAGAGAACTTAAGCCTATCCTTTCTGACCTTCTCAGGAAAAAGCTGCTCCACCCAACCTCTTCAGCTTTTAACACTCTCAAACTTGCAGTTAAAAAGTCTAATGGAACCTACCGCCTGGTTCAAGACCTCTGACTCATTAACTCTGCAGTGGTCCCCCTCCATCCTGTAGTGCCTAACCCTTACACTCTGCTGTCCACTATCCCTTCAGGAACCTCTCACTTCTCAGTTCTAGATCTCAAAGATGACTTCTTTTCTATCCCTCTCAGTCCTCAGTCTCAAAATATCTTTGCTTTCATCTGGACTGACCCTGACACTCACCTGTCCACACAGCTGACCTGGACTGTTCTGCCACAGGGATTCAGAGACAGTCCACACCTATTTGGTCAGGCTCTGGCCTCTGACCTGCTTTCTCTGTCTCTCCCTGGCTCTAAACTAATACAGTATGTAGATGATATTTTACTCTGTAGCCCATCCTTACAGGTTAGCCAAACTAACACCTCTGCTCTCCTAAATTTCTTATCCAGCCGAGGTTACAGTGTATCTCCTTCTAAAGTTCAGCTGTCAACTCCCCAGGTCACCTATTTGGGTTTAACTATTACTCCAACCCACAAGGCTATTACCATAGACAGAAAGCATCTAATCCAGTCTCTTACAGTCCCTTCTTCTAAACAGGAGATTCTGACTTTTCTAGGAATAGCTGGCTTCCTACAGTCTTGGGTTCCATCTTTTCTCTCCTTGCTCGCCCCTTATATGAGGCAGCTCAGGGCTCACCACATGAGCCCCTCCTCCATTCTGACACTAAACCTTTCCAGAAGCGTCAACAGGCTCTTCTTCAGGCCCCAGTGCTTCACCTTCTAGACTTAACCCGTCCCTTCTCCCTCTGTGTAGCAGAGAAGGAGAGATTTGCCCTGGGAACTCCAGGACATCAGCTGGGACCCTCCTTTGCACCTATAGCCTGCCCCGCCTGCAGGGCTACAACGGGTACTCGATCACCCTAAGGAGGGAATGTAGGGACAGGAGATACAAAGGAAATACACCAAGTCTAGATTCTGATCAAGGTGCAACTTTATTTTTCTCCAGAAGGGTTTTATAGTTCCTGCAGGGTTGGGGGAGCAAGAAGCTGTCATCTGCATAAGGTGGGGCAAGCTAACAGGATGTTTGTATAGGATGTTTACAGGGTGAAAGGGTCAAGGGCTCTGACTCAATGTCCTGTTGCTAGGCAAACTGATTGTAAGATGAACTAGTTCCCTGTCTTATCAGGGGTCTGGTTTTTTTTTTTTTTTTTTTTTTTGGTTTTCCGAGACAGGGTTTCTCTTGTGTAGCTTTGCGCCTTTCCTGGAACTCACTTGGTAGACCAGGCTGGCCTTGAACTCACAGAGATCCGCCTGCCTCTGCCTCCCGAGTGCTGGGATTAAAGGCGTGCGCCGCCACCACCGCCCGGCTGGGTCTGTATTTTTCCACTAACTAGAGATTCTGTCCTTATCCCTGACAATAGCCTATCTGTCAAGGAAGTTAGACCTTACCAGTCAGGGCTGGGCACCTTTTATCCGTGCCTTAGCAGCTGCAGAGCTCCTTATTCGGGAATCAAAGAAACTAAACTTTGGGTCACCTATTGCTGTTGTCTCTCACCACAACCTGTCCCACCTCTTAGCTTATAAAGGCTTACAAACTTTACCTCCTACCCAGGTTCTTTCTCTCTAGGTGGCATTATTAGAGGATGCCACACTTTCTTTCCGGACCTGTCCACCTCTTAATATTTCAAGCCTCCTCCCTCAACCTAATGCTGACTATTCTCCTCATTCCTGCACTGAAATCTTAGAGGAACTGTAACCTATGGTGGTATTTTATTTGTATTGAAATGTGATTTTAATTGTATGTTAATAAATAAAGTTGCCTGGGGGTCAGAGCTATTAGAGCCATAGCAAGAGCGTAGTGGTGGTGGTGGCGGTGGCGGCGGTGGTGGCGGCGGTGGCGGCGGCGGCGGCGGCGGCGGCAGCAGCAGCAGCAGCAGCAGCAACAGCGCACGCCTTTAATCCCAGCACTTGGTAGAAGAGCTAGGAAGATCTCTGTGTGTTCAGGGATACAGCCAGCATTGGAGACACGCCTTTAAGACCTGGAGGGCTGTACATACAGGCAGTGACAAGGCAGTCACATGTTTGGGTTTACAACCAATGAGAAGGCAGAACAGAAAGACTATGTAAAGACATACACACAGGAAGTAGGTCTCTTTCGGAGAGGTAGGAGCACCACAGGAGGAAGGGTGAGATTTTAGCTCTGACCTCTGACCTCTTGGCTTTCTCTTTTACATTGGTTCTGTGTTTCTTATTTAATAAGATGGTTGGTTACATCTACAGTTACCTCGCCCTTCACACATACAGGAGGACACATTGCCTCAGGCTACTTATACCTGGTACATAGATGGCAGCTCCTTTTTATATGAAGGGACCTGTAAAGCGGGTTATGCCATAGTATCAGATACTTAGATAATGGAGGCACAGGCATTACCCCCACACACCACTAACCAACAGGCTGAGCTGATAGCTCTCACCCGTGCCTTCCAGTTGGCACAGGGACAATCTCTAAATGTTTACACAGACTCCAAATATGCTTTTCATATCCTACTGTCCCATGCTGCTATTTGGAGGGAGCATGGCCTTCTCACAACAAAAGGGGGATCCATATCTAACTCAGGCCAAATAATGGCCATGCTGGAGGCTTCCCACCTCCCCAAGGCTATAGAAATTGTCCACTGCCGATCTCATCAGACTGATAGCTCTATCATCTCTAAAGGAAACAACTGGGATGACCAGACAGCCAGGACAGCGGCCCTCCAGGGCCAAGTCTCACCTCACCCACCACAGAGAATCCATACAGTACAGCTTACACCCCCACAGGGAACTCCTGACAATAGGCAAATTCTTTCCTATCTACACCAGCTCTTTCATCCTAATAGTCTTGCTCTGTCTCAATTCATAAAAGCTCACTTGCAGCCCGCTGCTGAGGATTTACGGTTCTTAAGAATTATTACTGCCTCTTGTGAGATCTGCCAAAAAACAGACCCCAATACCAAGTACAAGAGTCAGCCTTTTCCCACCCACCAGGCTAGAGGTTCCCTTCCAGGGACTGACTGGCAGCTCAATTTTACCCATATGCCCACAGTCAGGAAAGTTAAATATCTCCTCATGATGGTGGACTCATTTTCAAATGGGGTGAAGGCATACCCGGTTTCTAATAAGTGGGCTCAGACAGTTGCAGACCTCCTTCTCTGAGAAATTATTCCTCGGTTTGGGGTTCCTGCTTCCCTTCAGTCTGACAATGGTCCAGAGTTTACCTCTCATATTTCCCAGACACTAGCTAAGGCTCTTAATATTCCTTGGGATTTTTATATCCCATACCATCCTCAATCCTCAGGAAAGGTGGAGTGTACCAACCGGTCTTTAAAAACTATTCTTACTAAGATGTCACAGGAACTTCACCTTGACTGGGTAAGATTATTGCCTCTAACTCTTCTCAGGCTCAAGGCTCTTCCTAAAAAGCCTATTTCAATCTTTCCATTTGAACTAATGTATGGAAGGCCAGTTCTAATACCAGATCTTGTATCCAACCCTCCAACTGTTCCAGACAGCCTGTTAACCCCCCTGCTATGTTGCCTAAGGTCTATCCTGTGGAACTTCACAGACCATTCCTTACCTCAGCAATGTGACAGTCCTTGCCCACCCCCAATCCACATCAGGGATCAGGTTCTTCTCTTTCCTCCAGGCCAGCACAATTCACCCCCTTCCCCTAAGTGGCAGGGACCCTTCAAGGTAATTCTTGTGACTCCTACAGCTGCTAAACTCAAGGGCTTTCTTCACTGGGTCCACCTGTCTCATCTAAAACCTTTTATCTCACCTCCATCCCAGAATCTCTCTTCATATACAGTGAAACAAACAGGGCCTTGTTCTCTCAAGCTCCAGAGGACATCAGGATCCAATGCCTTGTCACCGATTCCAGAGGAATAAGGTATCACCCTTTCCTTTCCCAACTAGGGCCACACAGAGCTGGAGGCAAAAGGACCATCAGAAATATCCAGGTGGTAAGGGAAAATGTAATGTAACAGTCTATCATTGTTAAATATTCAGCAACTGATCACGTGCATTTCCTGAATGCTAAGCTAATAAAGGAAACAGGCACCTTAAATAAACTACCTCTAATAAAGCTTGTCTCAGGTAAAAATTAAGCAGAGTACTCAAACACAATAATAATCATTAATTCTCTCACAGCCACCTTTTTAACATGTCTCCATCTGGACAGGCCAGATCTACCTCAGATAAATGTCAACTCCAAAAAATAAAATAATAGTGATTCTTTTCTCTCTAAGCTTTTTCTATGTCACCAGTATCTTGTCAGACAAAAGGTTCCCAGCCACACCACGAAGGATGGAGAGCTGCAGAACAAGAGATATCAGAACTTCATTCCAGGACTCCCACCATCAACCCTGGACTTCAGAAGTTACCCTACCCATTTCCCCCAGAGCCAACCAATGCCCACCATTCAGCTAGAAGCAGTCTTTGAGAGAAACGACACCCCATACCCACTCATCTGCCATTTTTTTCTTTCTTTTTTTTTTTTTCTAAAAAAAAAAACAAGAGTCCAGGATGATATGGATTCACAACACACCCCCATGGTTGGGCATAGTCGCGCATGCCTGGCGGACCTAGTCATTTCCATTTAGCCATTTCTGGGTCAAAATGTCTCGCGTGACCAGGACCCCGTGGCTTTGCCTGGAGGCGTAAAGCGCACAGCGCAACCATGTGATCTACACGCATGCGTGGAATAGCCACATAGGCCTTCACAGCCTGCGCCATGATTCCTGGCTCCATCTTTACTCACGAGTCTTTCCACAGGCCTGTGCACCTCTGTCTCTTTACCTTACCTTAATAAAACTCTTGTTAGTGGATTCTGTTGTTTTGTGACGTTTCCTCGCAGGGTAAGAGCGCTGCGAATAACCAACACATAGATGGAACTATAGCAAGTTGAGGTGTGCCCTCCACAGCTGTGCAAGAAACAAGCATCGGTCACACAATCACACACACACACACACACACACACACACACACACACACACACACCTGCTGCTCCACAGCCAAATCTGGACAATTTTAAGTTACATTTTCAGAGCCCTACCCATTCTCAAAACACAAGATAAGTCATGTAGCTTCTCTTAGGATAGTAATGTCACGTTGTTCCATGCATGCAGCTCTAAGTTGGTGAGGGGTCCCAGACATTAAACCATTGGCTGAAGCCTGTGTGGTCAGGGGACATGAAGAAAGGGAGCTACCACAAGACTCTGTCTTGATGTAAATAGCTTGGCCTTGTTTAGCAGTTAACAACACTGGGGATGAATCTTTGTATATTTTCTGTAGGGGTAGATTAATCTGTTTTGGACTTGTTCTAAGGTCTTCACAAAATGAGTTAAAGGCTGTCATGGATACAGAACACTGTTACTTTTCTGTGTCAGTAAAGACGACACAGGTAATATTTCTGTTCATCAGACATATACAGCTTAAACAGAAATCCACAGCTAAATGTGTGCCGAGAGATGTAAAACACACTACCAAAAGGCTGTAGAAAGCACCCCACAGCTGTTATTATTAGGGGGGCTCCCCATCAGGGAGTTAAACATCTGGTGGGTCAACCTGTCAAACATTAGTTGTCACCTGTCATATATTGCCACGGCCCTCAGCAAATGTGTCATGACATATTGTCAAGGTCACAGTATAACCCTATAGATTTAATTCTCTCCACCACTAAGGATTCTGGTGACTGATCCCAGGAGGCAGGCTTTATAAAAAGCATTTAAACTGTGTCACACACCTAACTACCACACAGACACATTCCTACACTGGTCTCAGCCTTTAGCATAGGATAGCATCAAGGCTGTGAATACAGCATTCTCTAGAGATTCCATGCTTGGCTCTTGTTTATGTGGCTGTGACTGTTAGCAAGAGTCCTTAATAAACAGACACCTCCGGAGACGGTAACAGAAAGCAAGACTCCATGACTGTAGGCTCTGGAAAATTGGCCTAGTTAATGAAGGGTAAACTCCTAAAGCCTCAGGGAGACTGAGAAGCTCTGCAGAGGGAAGGGGACTTGAATAATCACACCTGCAGTAGTTCCTGAGGACAGTCACACACCAAACCAGCTGGGATGTACCCCATCTAGACTGCACAAAACTAACCTGCAGATCGACTCCTCCATCCCCAAACTTCCCCTTTGCCATCAAATGCATGAGTGTGGTTCAGTTCCAAGCAGACAGTGCAGAACTGCAGTTCTTTTGACTGAGGAACAATGGTGTTGTGGAAATGCCAGTCTGTGTTTTCATGTCCACATCACCACCATCAACCCCTGCCTAACAGCATGTCCTGGTACCACAGATGTCTCTCTGGAGAGCAGAATGGAACTCACTTGTCAGTCTCTTCCAGAGCCTTCTCTCCATTGGTTCAGAGGAGAGAGCAGAAGGCCAATCCCTGTTTGCTCTTAGTTTCCCCAAGGAGAAACCTGCAGGCTTTAGTATCACTTTCCAGTTTAGTTTCCTCTCCTGCAGGCTTTAGTTTCACTTTCCAGTTTCAGTTTCCAGGAGGAGAAACCTGCAGGCTTTAGTTTCACTTTCTCTTTCAGCTTCCTACTGTGACTATAAAAGCACACACACACCACAGCTCAGAGCTGTCTCCCAGCCCTTCTCTGAGAGTCTAGTTGGTGTGCAAGTCCACAAGACAGCAGAGTTAGAAGACAGGATTCTGTGGAGCCTGTCCTGGTTAGAACCCAGAGAACTGCTGCCACCTTTACAGCAACCATGGGGTAAGGATTTCCCTGCTCTGCAGTTTGAGTGAACCCGGACTCAAACATTTGCTTGTGTCCAGGTCTGACTGAGTCTGCTTCTGTTCCTTTGTTCTGTCTTCTGCCTTCTCTCTCTACTACTGAAAAGGGAACAAGGATGATAATTGCCCTGAGTGTCCGGGGACTTTGTATAATGGGTGTGCTGTTGGCAGGGGCAGGGATGGGTGACAGCAAGCTGGCTTTAGTTTTAAAGGCTGTCTCACACATGTAGTTGGAAACACCTGGGAGGATGTTAGCATGCTCATCTCACAGAGACAATTACCAAGGAGAACTTCAGGAATGGACAAGGTAACCATTTTACACACCACTCAAACTCTAAAAGAGAAGAGACTGCTTAGAGTGTCCTCCTTCCCATCCCCTGACCCCACTCCCTCATTGACCTTGGGATGTACCCAGCAGACCCCAAAAGGACCTCTTGAGATGAAGTTCAAAGTTTCTGGGCCAGGTGGTTTTTTACCCATTCCCAGCTGGCTTAACCAATGGACAGCACACATTTATTTCAACCACCCATGATTAAGAAACAAAAATACAGACATGCATGTCCTTCTGACAAGTGGTATTTAAGTTTCCCACCCTCCTGCAAAAAACTCAATATACATGGTCACATATTTATTTGCAACTATGTGTACATATAACATATATACTCAATGCATATGCAATATATACACACACACACACACACACACACACATATATATATATATTTATATTTATATTTATATTCAAGGATACTAGGCGCCCAGTGAAGTCTTATTTATGTAAATGGCCCTGGGTTTTTAATTTTGAAATTGCTGTTCACATTGAAAGTACAAGTCAGTGGAGGTGTTTGCACTGACTCTTTGCTACAGTGAGCATCTCTTGACTTGGAGGATTATTCTTCTGTCTTTATACATAGGACCATCTCTGGTACATGAATATGGAGGAGGCTGAGAGCTGTTGGGGAATGATGAAATAGAATACAGAGTTCACAGTGGTAGAAAAATATGGAGCTGAAGTAAGTAGAGGGCAGAAGTCTGTAGGACCTGTCAGGTAACAGTCATGGTCATAGGGTCAGTGACCAAGCTCTGCCTGGGTCTACAGTTCCTATCATTCTAGCAGGTGCCTAGGGCTATGGTTTGCAAATGATTGCCTGCAGTGTGAGAAAGGCTGAAGAATTCTGACTGCACAGGGCATCCTGAGCATCTATCTACATGGGCAGTGGGATCCTGGCTGCTCTCTGTCCAGGTTGCCCACACAAATGGCTGTTGCCCCTGTGCTGCTCAGCTTCTGCTGCATGGACTTATGCACAAGTTCACGTGCCTCCCCCTCAGGGCACAGGTCCTCAGCAGGATCCTTGTGAACTCCCAACTAGGCAGATCTTCTTGGACAGCTGGTGTTCAGATTTCAGGTGATTTTAGCTGCCCTGCCAATGCCTTTATTTCCCATAAGGTGTGGGCACAATCTCTAATTCACTGTGCACTGCTGTAGGCAGGGAAAGCAAAGAAAAGCAGGATTGAATCTGATGCTCCGGGTCATGACTAATCTTCCTACAGAAATCTCTCCATCATTTCTAAGTGCTCTGTAAAAGAAGGAATAACCATGCATTTGGTTATTTCGGAGAGAGACAGAGAGAAACAGGCAGAGACAGAGATTGAGAGGACAGAAACTTTTTATGCCTTTATCTCTTTCTAGCCTGGCTCATCAAATGTTACAGGTAAAGATATGAGTTCAGGCACAATTGCTAAACCTTCCCTGGGGCACTTTTGAAATATGCAAGTATTTGTGTCCAACATCAATGAACTGGACCAGGACACATGATTAGCAACAGGAATAGAGACATTTCATTACAAAACAGTACTCTGGAAAATTAGGTTTGAGAGCAGAGGGATAAGCCCCAAAAGCACTGGGCCATGAGACTCATGACCATTTACACGGCATGAACAAAGAGCCCTGTCTCTTCTCCAGGTTGGTACATCGAGGGCATTTTGAGCATCCTCTGCCCAATACTTGAAGCCTATGGAAGGAAGGGCCACAGGAGTTTCTCTGCATGGCTTCCTTCTTGGTCATGCTGCTGCTCTGTCTGTGGTCCCCAATCTCAAGTCACTCTCCATAAGATCTGAAATACCATAAGAAAGGAGGGACTCAGCATCACAATTGCTACCCTAGGGTGCTTAAAATGGTGCTGGACAAATGGCTGAGTGTGTCAAGGTCTTGCCAAGCAAGCATGAGGATTGCAATCTCAGTGTTTGTGCTGAGAGAAGGGAGGAACCACTTGGCTTTCCTCTCTCAAAACACAAGCAGGTGGAGACCATTGCCTGACTCTGTCCTCTGACATTCATATGCCTGCCTTCACATGACATTAGCAACCTTTCCCCCCCCCAACACACACAATTTAAATGCCATGTGAAAAGGAGGCGTGTGCAGACAAGAAGCTTAGAAGAAGTCCCTAGAAGAAATTATTTCCTGATCATGATGACTGTTTTGAAAATTTTGTTTTACTCCTCCTTAATTTTCTTTAAGGTGTCCTTCTACATGATTTTTAATTTTTGAGATTAGAATCTAATTTACATTTCTCCCTACTCCTCCCTTTCCTTTCCTCTTTCAAACCCCTCACATATTACCCTGCTTCAAATCCATGGCCTCCTTTTTCCATTAATTGTTATTGTATGCACATATATACACACATATGTGCGTGTGTTTCTGTTTGTACATACACATATATTCCTAAGTATGAGCTGTCCGGTCCTTATAATGTTTCACGTATGCATTCTATCAGGGCTGTACACCTGGTGCTGGACAACCAATGGCTGTGTTCTTCCCTGGGGAACACCACCTCCCTACCTCCCTACCAACCAATGAATTGGTTGTTCATTGTTCTTCTTGTATAGTTGAGGCTTCGTGACCTTTTCCCCATCTGGTTTGGCATGTTTTCTGCTCACAGATATCATCCTTGGTCAGCTCACATTTGGTCACTCATATTGGTAAAGTTTTCAAAAGAGTTGGAGATGAATTCTGTCTCTGGTCTTTCATAAAGAAATGGCATTTAAAACTAATTAAAGGATTGTAAGATTCCCCAAATGGAAGGAACATCTATCCATCTATCCCCTTAATAAGATATGTACTTCTCTAACCCAAAGCCCCTGTTTCAAAGTAGTTATCTCCATTTTCTTAAGTTGAAGGCTCCCTACTTTTGCTGAGAAATTGTCACTTTTTCTTTTTTTTTTTCTACCTCTCTTTTTCAGATGCCCATGAGAATGCCTTGACACACAGCTAATATCTTTTTCTGAAAATACTCTAACATCCAAAGAGACAGAGCTTTTGCCAGGCTTGAAACTGAGGAAATAATCTGCCCTGAGAGCACTTAAGGCTATGTATCCATTAGACAAATGACAGGGACAGGCTGCTCAAGCACACACCACAGAAAGAACACAGACCATAAACTCTAGGAAGACTGTAACACAGGGAGAAAAGTGGGGAATTCAAACCAGCCCTTAGTATTGGTCTGAAGGACTCCAGGAAGTAGGCTCTGTTTTCAACCCTTAATGTGACATCAGTGCAATGACACTCTGGGCAGTCTCTCTCTCTGTCTCTCTGCTCTCTCTGTCTCTCTCTGTCTCTGTCTCTGCCCCTGCCCCCCACACTCTGATTCTCAGAATCCTTCCGCAGCTGATTGTAGGATTGTCTCTAGCTCAGAAAGCATAGCTTTCTGTTTGTTTTGTGCCCAACTGCTGCTGCTAAACAGATACTAAGATTTAGACCTCGTGTGCTACATTTTCTTGTGGGTACTTTTTCCAACTTAAATTGTAACTAAACTATCCTAGAGTTTCCCTCCTACTCTATTCTTACATCCAGTCATATAAAAGACTTAAAATCTGCCCCAAACAACCTGCTTTCCTCAGATGCCCAACTCAGAGATGCTAAATCACTAAGTCAAGATCATTTGGCTATACTCATGTCCAAACTGTTTCCCCTTCCTAATTAGCCTCAAGAATAGTACTTATACACCCATAAAGGTAGAGGAAAGTGATTAAAGTTAGCTGCAGACACAAGGGCAGGCTCTTCTGCTACAGGACTGGGAGGTTTTCCTACAAGAAGAGGAAGAAAAGCAGAGTTCTCCGAGTCCCTGGCACAGACAGGAAAGACTGCATGAAGGTGGAGTGGGAATGTGGCCCTCTGCAAGTCAGGAAGAAACCACTGCTCAGTGAGATGTTATACAGGCAGGCTATATGATCTGACATTTATAAATTGCTAAGTTACAGATAAACAGAGGTGTCGTGTTGTGCCAGGGTCTGGGTCCATAGGTGGTTCCTATGGCAGCCTAGGCAGAAGGGCTCAGTCATGTGTTCAGTGTTTTATTTGCTGGGTCTTTTTGTTATCCCTATCCTCCATTGTTTGGATGTCGTTTCTCTCTTTCAGGGCTATTCATTCTAGCACCATAGTGCATTGATTATTTTAGGTTATAGTTGTTGTGCCCAGATCTCGACCCCCGTGAGACCACCAAAGACAAGCTTACCAGAATGCAAAAGAAAGTCTTTATTGGGAAGCTATACTGGCTAGGCATGGACCCCATCAAGACTTTCCAACACAGTGGAGGCTAGAGAGCTGCCCACCCCTCTGCAATCTCAGTTTTTTTTTTTTTTTTTTTTCTTTTTTTTTTTTTTTTTTTTTTCGAACTTTCTCTTTAGCTTTGACCTTCTGAACTCACTTGTAGCCAGCTGCTCGAACTCAAGATCCGCCTGCTCTGCCTCCGATGCTGGATAAAGCTGCGCCACCCCGCGCAATCTCAGTTTTTAAAGGTTAAGATTCAAAGCTGCTTGCTTTGGGGTACTTACCCAGAACCCGAGTGATTACACGTAACGTCTTGTTCTCCAAAGTAACAGAAAAGTAGGAAATTCTTATGGAGTTTATACTATATCCATGGATTTTATATTGATAGCCTCACTAATCTCCCGAAAGATGAGGAATGGGAAATACTAATTTCATTCCCATTTCAGAGATGGGTATAGTGTGAGGCATGAAGTGATAGACACTTGCAAGTGCTACTACTTTCTGCAGATATGAGAAAATGCATTGAGATTGTATAGGCATCTTTAAAATGCGCGGATTCCTTGTAACTGTTGGAGAGGAGTTTAAATGGAGGCTTTTCTACCACCTCCCTTTTCTCAAATTGTTATGCCCAGGTCTCGGGGACACCCAAAAGACCATCATGGAGACTGAATCAGGCAAGTAAAAACAAAGAGCCTTTATTATCTTCAAGCTGTGAGTTTGATCTCTCTGTCTGTCTGATGCATCAGTGAGAGCAGAGTGCCCAGGGCCCAGGCAGAGGTTGGTGTGAGGGGATTTCAAGGTTCAGGACCCTGATGGGCTGACTGGGTTATAGGGGATGTTTGGAATGTCAGGTATTTTCTCTTAGATGCAGACCCTACTGGGTGGCTTCAGCTCATGGTTCTTCCATTCGTCCAGGTGTTTTCTGCCAGAATCTGTGTCAGGGCCTCGAAGCCTGTCATGGCAGCTGTGTGGTCAAGCTGTTTTGTGACCCTCACAAAATACCCAGCAGCTGCTTCCCAAATTAGTACACAGAGGCTTATATTAATTATAAATGCTTGGCTGAGAGACCAGGCTTATTACAAGTTAGCTTTTATATTTAAATTAACCCATTTCTTTTTAATCAATACATTGCCATGAGGCCTATGGCTTACCATTCCTTTAGCATTTTGCTTCTTGGGCAGCTGGCTCACAGATCTCCTGACCCTGCCCTATTCTTCTCCTTATTTTGGTTTTTCTGCCTAACTTTGCCTGCCTTGCCATAGGACAAAACAGCTTTATTATATGCCCATGAGAGTAGCACACATACACAGTACACAGAAGGATTATCTAAGAGCAGAAAAGATTTATATTGAGTCTCTCTCTGGAAGTCCTCACCTGAATCACCCAAAGATGAAAGGCCCAGAGAAGAGTCATCTCTCCAGTGTCCCAAGGCAGAGAGCATGTTCTTTGTTCTGAATCAGTCTATTGGAGAACATCATACCAGTGATGTTATCTGTGTTAGAGACGAGAGGGGCAGAGCCTGCAATGACTTTTCTTCAACAGTTAGTGTTGTGCCCATGGACAAGTCTTATTTATGTCAGCTCGGGTGGCATGTACTTCTATGCATAGTCCTTGAAGACATAAGAAAAGGGGGAATAGAATTTTAGAGTTCTAAACCTCAGATAAGGACACTGACATGTATGTTTATGTGCTTGTATCTGTGTGGCAATGTTCAGTCTTAACTGAAGGGATTAGCTTACAACCCAAGATTGTAAATACAAGTACAAAGAGTCTCTGGCAGGTCCAATAAATGGAGTTGAGGAGTTGATGTAAAAAAAAAAAAAAAAAAAAACAGTCAAGAAATTGTAAAGGAACAAGATGTCAGACGTGAAAGAAATAAGCAAGAATGTTGTAAAAGTGCTTTGAATGGAGTCAATGTCACTTTCTGGCCATTTCTCACTTAACAAATCACCTGCTTCCTTCACACAGAGAGAATGCTGGCAGTGATCAGGTCAAGGAGAATCTGATTGAGCTGATATGTCACTTTACATGGGAGCTGCTGTTGGAAGACATTGACATACCTGATTGGAAATGAGGATCTCTGAGGACTTGAGTTCCTAGACAGCAAAAACAGTGGGGATGCTCAACCTCCGGGCCTATGTGAGACACCTGAAAGGCCAGCATGAGGAAGCCCTGCACAGCTTGAAAGAAGCAGAAGCCTTGATCCAGGGAGAGCAGTTGGGCAAGAGAAGCCTGGTGACCTGGAGCAACTGTGCCTGGGTGCATTACCACATGGGCAGCCTGGCAGAAGCCCAGACCTACCTGGACAAGGTGGAGAACACTTGCAAGGAATTGGGCAGTCCCTTTCGCTATAGGATGGAGTGTGCTGAGATGGACTGTGAACAAGGCTGGGCCTTGCTGAAGTGTGGAGGACAGAATTATAAACGAGCCATGGCCTGCTTTGCAAAGGCTCTGGAAGTGGAGCCTGAAAACCCTGAATACAACACTGGTTATGCTATTGTAGCCTATCGTCTAGAATGTGATCACAATAATACTTCTCTAGAACCCCTAAGGAAGGCTGTCAGGTTAAATCCAGAAGATCCATATATTAAAGTTCTTCTTGCATTGAAACTTCAGGATGTAAAAGAAGCAGCTGAAGCAGAAACACACATTGAAGAAGCCCTCAGTAGCACATCCTGCCAACAATATGTCTTTCGCTATACAGCCAAGTATTACCGAAGGAAAGGCTGCCTAGACAAGGCTCTCAATCTGCTTCTCAAGGCCTTGAAGGCATCACCTGCCTCTGGCTACCTGCATTACCAACTAGGGCTCTGCTACAAGCAACAGATGATCCAACTGAAGAAATCCAGTAATGACCAGGCAAGAAGGCAGGGCAATGTGCAGACATTGGCACAACAGGCCATTTGTGAATTTCAAGAGGCTGTGAAACTCAGGCCCAGATTTGAGATGGCTTATGTTTGCATGGCAGAAATGCAGGCAGAAATTGGCCAATATGAAGAAGCAGAGGGAAATTTCCAGAAGGCGTTGAACATGAAGAATCTTGAGATCAAATAGAGCAGGATATTCATTTCCGCTATGGCCGTTACCAACAATTTCATCAGAAATCAGTTGATAAGGCAATCACCCACTACTTAAAAGGTTTGAAAATAGAAGAAAAGACCTTTGTCTGGAGGAAACTGCTCACAGCTTTGGAGAAAGTGGCCACAAAACGTATTCACCAGAATGTTCAACTGATGGAGAGCACAAGCTTGCTTGGGTTAGTCCACAAACTGAACGGGGACAAGGAAGAGGCCCTGAAGTGCTATGAGAGGGCTCTGAGGCTCACTGGGGGAGTGAACCCTGAGTTCTGAATGCAGCTCACATCTGTGAAGTAAATGTACTCATTACTGAGTGTTCCTGGCTCCTTCCTGGTTTCTTTCTTCTACTGCATGGCTTGCTGGAATGCCAAGTAGCTCAGTGCATGTGCTGTTGCCACCATTTCTCACTCCTCATTATCCTGTCCAGAAGGAACTTGCACCCCACTACATCTTCTCACTTACTGACCAGAACTGACTCCTACTGATCTGCACTCCCTTGAGCTGTGGGATCCTAGGACATCTTTTTTTTTAATGTCTGTGTCTTGGGAATGAAAGTCATCCATCCTCTGTATGCCAGTGTCCTGGACAAAGAGGTCTTTTCCAAGGAAGCTCTTACTTTATGTCAGCAGATACTCTTAGTACAGTGAAGTGTCGGAGAAAACCAAGTGAGCAAAGGGGAGAGTTTGAAAGCTGAGTTTGAAACCCTTACTGCAGAATCATTCTTGGCTAATAAGAGTCTTAAGTTTGGGGAAAGCCAAGCAGAAGAAACTTGCCTGGATCTTACAGACAGAAGATGATATGAGGAGATTTGTGCACTTTTTCTGTGCTATTGATATTGTGTTATATGTGATGCTTTTCCCTCAACTAAAATATATTCAGTAAAGTTCCTTGAATCACAAAGTCTTCCAGTGTAATTTGTTGATAGAATGGAAAGGATATCCTTTCATTGTCCTCAAGAAGGCTTGGGAAAGCAGAATCAACTAACAGAAGTCTAGTGGCAGGCAGAAAGAAAATTCTGCATATAAAACCTGCAAGGGGTCTGTGAAAGTATGAAGGCTCTATTTCCTCCTCCACATAATGGTATAGTAAGGGTGACTGATGCTGCCATGCTATCTGACAGCTGTTGTTTATCATCGTGGATTATGTTGCTCAGGATGGGTTTAGGGTTCTTTACCTGACACCTGGGAACATACAGCTGATATTTTTAATACATGTTTCTATTTTTGATAAGCCAAAAACATGTTTACTATATTCAAGCAAAGTTAAAGTGTAGTGAAAACTCTCAGGAATCATAATACTACTCCCTAATAGTCTCAGTCAATGCAGAAGAAGAGTAACTGATTGGAAAGTAAAGCACAAGGGAGAGAGAAAGATTGGGAGACAGCAAGAGGGCGTTCAGTTTGATTCAGAAGCTAGAGTCTGGGAACTTACAGACTCCCTCTTCCAGGAGAGCATTTTCACACTTGCCTAAGGTAAGACATCTTTACAAGGTTTTTCAAGGGATGATATGTGGGTCAGACGCTGGATGTTTCAGACTCCTGGGTGTCCTGTTGTCACTAAGTTTTGTCCCCTTCACTTACCTCCATGAGAGTTGTAGTCTGGAGGGTTTAAACTAGAGAACATAAATGGTTAAAATTCTCCCCTTGATTAAAGTACCCTGTGGTTCCTAGGTCCTGTGCTCAGCAAGCCCAGCATGTACCCATGTGCACTGTGTCTGCTGACCCACACTGCCCATGCTCAGGAGCACTTCTCCATCCTCTGCATCTCCTCTCTCTTTGTTCCTGCTGTTTAGCTGTCCTGTCAGCTCTTTAGGGTTTTCTTTGCTCTTCCTTATCCCCTCAGAGTATAGTCTCCTTTTGATATCCTAGTCTTCCCATTCATATAACTGCATGGATGAAACTACAGTAAGTTGAGGTGTTCTCTCCACAGCTGTGCAAGGAATAAGCATGGGTGACACGAGAGAGAGAGAGAGAGAGAGAGAGAGAGAGAGAGAGAGAGAGAGAGAGAGAGAGAAGAGCCCACAATAATTACATGTGAAAAACATTAAAAATAAAGTTAAGGAAAATCACTGTGCATTTATGTTTTGAGCATCATGCTTCAACTAATAAGGTCCCTATTATTAATTAAATGTAGATTGTGTGCTTAGTTACCACTACTGTTCCAAATGTTCTATGGTGAACTGTAGGTCAAATGTAGGACAAATGTCTACAAACCTGACTTTCTGTGGACTAACATTGAAAACTCCAGAGCAAAGATGGAGAAGCAGGTAGTGAATGTGGATCAGTGGCCTATTTTGTGTCCATGCTTGGTATGGCCTTAGTAGGAAAGCATCCTGGGATCACCCACAGTCACTGCCATGCTTTCTTTCAACTATAATTTCCCCAAGTGGCACAGCAATGTGTAGATGTAACCAATCGTCTTATTAAAATAAGAAACACAGAGCCAATGTAAAAGAGAAAGCAGAGTCAGAGCTCAGAGATAAAATCTTACCTCCTGCAGTGCTCCTAACTTCCCCACGAGAGAGCTACTTCCTGTTTATCTGTGTTTAAATAGTATTTCTGTTCTGCCTTCTCATTGGTTGTAAACCCAACCACATGACTGCCTCATCACTGCCTGTAAGTACCGCCCTCCAGGTCTCAAAGGCATATGTCTCAATACTGACTGTATCTGAACACACAAAAATCTACCTAGCTCTTCTAACCACCACCTCTTGCTATGCTCTAATAGCTCTGATCCAGGCAACTTTATTAACATAAAATTAAAATTACATTTCAGTACAAATAAAATATCACCATAGCAATGTCTCCAGTGCATGTGAATATGACAGAAGGACCAGAACACTGATATCAAGCTGGGGATGGAGTGGGCAGTGACCTCCTGCTACTGGATTTGTTCCTAAAGTCATAGGCAGCCAGGTCACTAAGACCTACTCTGTGTAGGTTTAAGATAACAGATTTTAAAAGAACAGTGATGGCTTTGAACAAGTCATAGGTATTTTGTATGGAACACCTTCCATAATGCTGCATATTTATACCATGTCAGGAGACATGTGTTAACATCTGTCTGCACCCTCCTGTGAATAGAGCACACATAATCGCATTCTTTTCCCATGTCTTCCTGTGCATTAGGAAGACAGTGGCCATCTTCTTCTCTAGAGAGTCAGCAAGAACAATAGGTACAATGTAAAAAGGATACTGCACCTGGGGCCCCTCACCATACCCTGAAAGATGGCCTGGAGCCTCAGCTGAGTCTCAGATCAAAAGCCAATAAATTTCAAATTGATAGAGGATGCCTAGGAACCTTTGGTCTCTGGTTCAAACCGAGCTATAATTCATAATCACCTGAGAATTCTGACTTGTTTGATTGATTGATTGATTGATTGATTGATTGATTTTTCTCAGACAGTATTTCTTTGTGAATTTCTTTCTGGCTGTCCTGCAACTCACTCTGTAGAGCAGTCTGGCCTCAAACTCACAGAGATCTGCCTGCCTCTGCCTCTTAAGTTCTGTGTCCATAGGCATGTGCCACCACCACCTGGCTTGATTGACTGTTTTAAAACTGATATTAAATCTGATTCTGGGGTGTGTTCATTTGGGCTATCCAAGAGCCTGAGCACAATTCATTTAGATGTTCTCTAATGATTCTAACATGCAGTGAGTATTTTTAAATCTGCCAGCCCATTCCAATCACTCACTAATGAGCCAGGAATATTGCAGCTAGCAGAGGTGACATGGCCTTTCACAAAAGTTCAGTCTTATGCAGTTGCTTTGGGTAACTGGAATGGGTCTGATAGCCTATGCTAACACATCATTTCCTGAAGGTTCCTTTATTTTCCCATTCCTATTTTTCTCTTCTTTGTGCTTTCTACAAACATAAACAACATACACTCCTACACACACACACACACACACACACACACACACACACAATCAAAAATACATGGTTGTAGGCAGATGCACCACATACAGTTAGCTATTTGTTTCTTCTCTTCCTAAAACTCTTTGGCCAGCATCATAAATTGTTCTGTTTATTACAAGGGGGAAGATGTGAAATACCAGCCTGTTCTTGAACCGCACAGCAGTGTCACCAATGCCACATTAGAGGAGTAGGGGAAGAATCCCTTTTGGTCCTCTGCTTGCCATGGACTGTAATGATTTGAAAAATGAAATAGTCCAATATATTTCCATGGAAGTATTGTGCTCAAACATGATGGGCTTTCACATGCATGTACACAGAGCATTGTCTGTCTTTTACCCCAAACATGAGTCAATGATGTTTTAGAAGCTGACCTAGTTATTAGGAATGTTTCCTGACAAGCAGCATTCTACCCACTGTGGCATAATTCTGTGGAGCTGAAATGATAATAAGGATAATTAGTAGTAGACTGTGAGCAGACAACATTCACTCTATGATGTTAAGGATTGAAAAATGAAAACCTTCCTGTTCTTTTCTGTTTCACATTTTTGAAAATACAGCACAAATGTTAAAGAAAAATAGTAACTTATGTTTCATGATCAAAGATTTAATTTAAAATAATCTAGCTTAAAATGGAGTCTCCTTTAGCAATGGACAGCCTGAAAAACCTACAACATGGAGTAGCTTAGAGGAAATAGAACATGTCCTGAGCTCAACATGCTTCTGAGTAGCTGCCTGTAAGGCAGAGGCCGGAGTAACTTGTAAATGTAACCAACCATCTTATTATATAAGAAACACAGAACCAATGCAAAGAAGAAAGCCAAGAGATCAGAACTAAGAGCCTTACCGCCTGCTGCAGCTAGCCTCTTAAGCCAAGAGTCCTCTCCGAAAGGGGCCTACTTCCTGTGTGTTTGTCTTTATATAGACTTTCTGTTCTGCCTTCTCATTGGTTGTAAACCCAAACACATGACTGCCTTGTCACTACCTGTATGTACAGTCCATTTCTTTTTTTTGTTTCTTGCTCTTTCCTTGACTACAAATCTACTACCTCTCGTGCTGATTAAGGTGTGCACCACGCCCCGCCTGCTATTGCTCTGCCTGTAAGCAAAAAAAAAAAAAAACAAAAAAAAAAAAAAAACCATGCACGAAGCATCAAATTATGCACAACAGACAAAAGCTGTATGTATTGGATCAGTGCCTGTCTGGATGAGCAGACAGCTCAAGTCAGACACTAGTAAGTCTAAGGAACCTCGTTCAGAGATTTTGTGTCTTTTTTTTTTTTTTTTTTTTTTTTGTTTTTTTTTGACAGCTTGTGTGTTTGTGATTGGGGGGGGTCTGGTTAGGTGAGAGAGTGGGGGGGGGGGGGGGGGGGGGGGGGGGGGGGGGGGGGTAGCTAGGGTTTTTTTGGCTCTGATTAAATAGAATCATAAACAAAAGTAAGTTATAAATTCAGTCTTAAGGTCATTAGCTCAACTCGACAGCTGGTAGTTGTGTTTGGCCACTATTTTCTGTTGCTGGAGGGCTTCTCTCCAGGTTCCCCAAGCCCCGCAGTCCCATAATCCACTTATAAAATAATCACTCAGACGCTTATATCACTTATAAACTGTATGGCCGTGGCAGACTTCTTGCTAACTGTTCTTTTATCTTAAATTAACCCATTTTTATAAATCTATACCTTGCCACGTAGCTGGTGGCTTACCGGCGTCTTCACATGCTGCTTGTCCTGGCAGTGGCTGCAGTGTCTCTCCCCTCAGCCTTCCGCTTCCCAGAATTCTCCTCTCTCCTTGTCCCACCTACTTCCTGCCTGGTCATTGGCCATCAGTGTTTTATTTATATAGAACAATATCCACAGCAGGTCAAAGCTGGAACACCTACCCACTAAAGACCAGCTTCCCCAATCCTCTCAGCATAATAAAAGGCATGCCTCTTCCAGGTTTTGGTGGCACTAGCCTTTAATCCCAGCACTGGGAGGCAGAGGCAGGCAGATCTTTGTGAAATCAAGGCCAGCCTGGTCTACAGCATGAGATCCAGGAAAAATGCAAAGCTACACAGACAAACCCTGTCTCAAAAAACACAAACAAACGGAATGCCTCACTGTAGTGATGGATAGAAAACTTTTTTTAAAATCTGAGGGTAAATAGGAATAAATTTTAATATATCTATGACTGGTGAAATAAGGAAACACACATGCCTTCTGATGATATCTTTCTCTTTTACTTCTTCTTAAGAAATGGTCTCTGACTCTTTCTGTTTCCACACTGCTACAAATCTCCACAATACCGCACACAGCCAATGTCTTTACATGCATACATATTTCACATGGCTACTCATCTCTCTTTTCACACATTTCTTTTCTACATCTCTTTTCTACACAGCTTCATCTTCCTTGTCTCCACACAGTTACAAATCTCCACACAGCCACAGCTGAACATCTCATTTATACAGCTCTCTCCCCAGACAGCCCTTTACACAGTTCCTAGGCACAGCTCCTCTACATAGCACCAGCTCCTTCACACACCTCTCTCTCACACTCACTCACACACAGACTTCTGACAGATTATTCACTCACTCTTTCTCCCATTCAGTGTCTCACACTTTTCTCATGAATGTTCATCACTCTCACTCAGCACACACACACACACACACACACACACACACACACACACACACACTTTACTCACATTCTGCAGCAGCTGTCACATAGCTCTAGAGGGTCATCTTTCACTACATCGCTGCTGCCACTCCACAACCAAATTCTGGACAAGTGTTAGTTACATTTTCAGGGCCCCACCCATTCTCACAACACATATAAGTCACGTAGCTTCTTTTAGGATAGTAATGTCACATTGACCCATGCACTAAGCTCTAAGTTGGTGAGGAGTCTCAGATATTAAACCATTGGCTACAGCGTGTGTGATCAGGGTACAGACTATGTATTGATATAAACATCATGGCCTTAATGTAGCAATAATTGACACTGGGAATTAGTCTTTGTGTATTCTCCATAGGGGCAGCTTAGTCTATTTTGGACTTCTTCTAAGGTCTTGCACCATGAGTTAAAAACTGTCATGGATACAGAGCATTGTTACTTTCCTGTGTCAATAGAGAAAAATACTCTGGTAATATTTCAGTTCATCAGAGGTATACAGCTTAAACAGGTCCACAGCTAAATGTGTGTGCAGAAATGTAAAACACACTACCAAAGCACCATGGAAAGCACCGCACAGCTGTTCTTATTAGGGATGAATACCCATGGAATCTGTGAAAGTTACAAAGAGAAAGGAACTGGTTTCAACTGCCAGTGAACCCACGGCTTTGCCTGGTAAGACTCCCCATTAGGGACATACACATCTGGTGGACTTGTCAAACACTAGTTGTCACCTGTCATATACTGCCACGTCACTCAGCTAATATGTCATGACATATTGTGAAGGTCACAGTACAACCCTCTAAATTTATTTCTCTCTACACCAAGGATTCTCGTGACTGATCCTAAAGGAGGACTTTATAAAAAGCATTTAAATTCTGTGTCACACACCTAACACCACACAGAAATATCTTCTTCATAATTAAACTTCACTGGGAAAGTGGTCAAGGAGCCCCTATCAACTGCTATTGACAGCTGATTGAATTTTAGGGATAAAACTCTCTGGTCAGGGAAACTTTCAGGAGAGTTTATCATTCTATCAAGGAGATGGAGTTAGACATTTAAGTACCTTATAATGATTTTTTTTTTTTTTAATATTTAGAGGAGTGAAGGATGAGCTCTAATTGGGGACAAAGCAATGAATGGCCAGGGTAAACTACCATTCAATAGGGCTGTGAAAGTAGGTTACCAAGTGCGCAAGACAACAGACTAACGGACTTGACCTTGGTCTGGACCCATCTGAGCCCCACCTTCTGCAGTTCCTACACTGGTCTCAGCCTTTAGCATAGGAGAGCATCAAGGCTGTGAGTAAAGCATTCTCTAGAGATTCTATGCTTGGCTCTTGTTTATTCAACTGTGACTGTTAGCAAGAGACCTTTACAAACAGACACCTCAGTAGAAGGTAACAGAAAGCAAGACTCCATTGTAGGTTCTGGAAAATTGGCCTAGTTAATGAAGGGCAAACTACTAAAGCCTCAGGGAGACTGGGAAGCTCTGCAGAGGGAAGAGGACTTGAATGATCACACCTGCAGTAGTTCCTGAGGACAGCCACACACCAAACCAGCTGGGATGTACCCCTTCCAGATTGCAGGGGATATCAACTGCAGATGGACTCTTCCATCCCCAAAATTCCCCTTTGCCATGCCATCAAATCCATGAGTGTGGTTCAGTTCCAAGCAGACAGTGAAGAACTGCAGTTCTTTTGACTAAGTAACAATGGTGTTTATGGAGATGCCAGGCTAGGTCTTTATTTCCACATCACCTCCATTAAAATCCTAATAGCATGACATGGTGCCAGGGATATCTCTCTCTTGATAGTTGAATGGAACTGACATGTGACTCTGTTTCAGATTCCCTCTTCCCTTTGGATCAGAGGAGAGAGAGGAAGGCCCACACCTGTTTGCCCTCAGTTTCCCTGAGGAGAAACCTGCAGGCTTTAGTTTCACTTTCTCTTTCAGGTTCCTACTGTGACTATAAAAGGACACACACACACACCACAGCTCACAGAGCTGTCTCCCAGCCCTTCTCTGAGAGTCCAGTTGGTGTGCAAGTCCACAAGACAGCAGAGTTAGAAGACAGGATTCTGAGGAGCCTGTCCTGGTGAGAACCCAGAGAACTGCTGCCACCTTCACAGCAACCATGGGGTAAGGATTTCCCTGCTCTGCAGTTTGAGTGAATACAGGACACAGACATTTGCTTGTGGTCTGGTCTGACTTTGTTCTGTCTTCTGCCTTCTCTTTCTACTTCTGAAAAGGGAACAAGGATGATAATTGCCCTGAGTGTCCAGGGACTCTGTTTAATGGGTGTGCTGTTGGCAGGGGCTGGATGGGTGACAGAAAGCTGGCTTTAGTTTTAAGGCTGTCTCAAGCATGAAGTTGGAAACACCTGGGCAGACTTTAGCATGCTCATCTCACAGAGAGAGACAGTTACTAAGGAGAACTTCGGGAATGGACAAGTTACCACTCTACCTACTTAGCCCTCAAAGAGAGCAGCTGCTTAGAGTGTCCTTCTACCAATTCCCTGACCCACTCCTTCATTGTCCTTAGGAATAACCCGTCAGATCCCCAAAGGACTTCATGAGATGCTGTTCAAGGTTTCTGTGTGAATATATATAACATATATATATATTGTCTGTATATGCAACATATACTATATATATTCAAGAAATACTAGGCACCAGGTGGAGTCTTATTCATTGAATGGCCCTGGGTTTTTATGTTTGAAATTGCTATTCAGATTAAAAGTGCCAGTCAGTGGAGGTGTTTGCACTGACTCTGCCAAAGTGAGTATCTCTTGACTTGGGGGATTATTCTTCTAACTTTATACATAGGACTATCTGTAGTACATGAATATGGAGGAGGCTGAGAGCTGTTGGGGAATGATGAAATAGAATACAGAGTTCACAGTGATAGAAATATATAGAGCCAAAGTAAGTAGAATGTAGAAAGCTATAGGACCTGTCAAGTGATGGTCATTATCATAGAATCAGTGACCCAGGTGCTTAAGTATTTGGTTTGCAAAGGCTTTCCTGCAGAATGAGAAAGGCTGGAGATCTCCAACTTCATAGGGGATCCTGAGAAACCAAGTGCTGGGGAATCCTGGCTGCTCTCTGTCCAGGTTGTCCACACAAATGGCTGTTGCCTGTGTGCTGCTCAGCTTTCCTGCTTCAAAGACTTATGCACAAGTTCATGTGCCTCCTCCTTGGGGCACAGGTTCTCAGCAGGATCCTTGTGAACTCCCATCTAGGCAGATCTTCCTGGACAGCTGGTGTTCAGATTTCAGGTGATTTTAGCTCTCCTGCCAATGCCTTTATTTCCCATAAGGTGTGGGCACAATCTCCAATTCACTGTGCACTGCTTTAGGCAGGGAAAGCAAAGCAAAGAAAAGAAGGATTTTTTAAATTAATTAATCGGTCACGATTAATCTGCCTACAGAAATCACTCCATCTTTTCTAAGTGCACTATAAAAGAAGAAATAACCATGCATTTGATTATTTCAGAGAGACAGAGAGAAAGAGACAGAGACTGAGACTGAGAGGACAGAAACTTCTTATGCCTTTGTCTCTTCCTAGTCTGGCTCTTCAAGTATTACAGGTAAAGACCTGAGTCTAGTCACAATAGGGAAACCTTCCCTGGTGCACCTTTGAAATATCCAAGTATTTGTGTCCAACATCAATGAACTGGACCAGGGCCACATGATTAGTAATAAAGATAGACACATTTCACTACAAAACAGCACTCTGGAAAATCAGAAGGGACTACTGAGCAGAGGGATAAGCTCAAAGTGCACTGGGCTGTGGTGATATATTGTGATCCCTAATATACTGTGCAACCTAATAAACTTATCTAGGGAAAGAAGACAGAACAGCCACTAGATAGACATAGAGGCCAGAAAAAGGTGGCACAAATGCCTTTAATCCTATCACTTGGGAGGCAGAGATTCATCTGGATCTCTGTGAGTTCAAAGCCACACTGGAAACAGCCAGGCATGGTGACTCACACCTTTAATCCCAGGAAGTGATGTCAGAAAGAAGAAAGGTATATAAGGCACGAAAATCAGGAACTAGAGCTGGTTAAGCTTTTAGGCTTTTGAGCAGCCGTTCAGCTGACATATATTTAGATGAGTTCTCAGAGGCTTCAGTCTGAGGAAACATGATCAGCTGAGGAATTGGCAAGGTGAGGTGGCTGTGGCTTGTTCTATATCTCTGATCGTTCAGGGTTCACCCCAATACCTGGCTCTGGTTTGTTTTTATTAATAAGAAGTTTTAAGATTCATGCTGCACTGAGCCATGAGCCTCATTGCAGTCAGGAGTTTCCTGTGTCCCACCTGACCCACAGTCGGGACAATTCTCTCACCCACTCTCCTGCAGCCTTAAATAAAATAATCACACAGAGGCTTAATATTATTTATAACTAGCTGCTTGGCCATTAGCTCAGGCTTATTACTGACTAGCTCTTACATTCAAATTAACCCACAATTCTTACCTATTTTTAGCCACTTGGCTTGGTAGCTTTTCTCAGTTTTGTCTTGTCAACATGCTTCCTCTGTGTCTGGCTGGTGATTTCTGACTCAGCCTTCCTCTTTCCAGCATTCTCCTTGTCTGCTTATCTATCCTGTACTTCCTGCCTGGCTACTGGCTAATCAGCATTTTATTTATCAACCAATCAGAGAAACACACATTTCACAGCACACAAAATGACATTCCACATGACCATTTACAGGGCATGAGCAAACAGCCCTGTCTCTTCTCCAGGTTGGTACATCAAGGGCACTATGAGTATCCTCTGTCCATTCCTTGATGCCTAGGAAAAGAAGGGATACAGGTTTTCTCTGCAAACTGGCTTCCTTCATGGTCATTGATGCTGCTCTCTTTGTAGTCCCCAATGTCAAGCCACTTTTCTTAAGATCTGAAATGCCATAAGAAAGGAGGGAATGAGCATCACACTTACGTCCCTTGGAGACATCAAATGGTGCAGCTCAGAGGGTTGAGAGGGTTAAGGGCTTGGCAAGCAAGCATGAGGATTACAATCTCTGTGTTTTGCTGAGAGAAGAGAGGGAACCCTTGGCTTTCCTTCTCCAGACACAAGCTGGTAAAGATGAGTGCCTAATGCTGTCCTCTGACCTTAGTATGCATGCCTTGACATTGGCACCCCTTATAAATACACCCTCCACACCCCCACACTCCCACAAACACACACAGGCACACACATACGCCATGCACAAACACACACTCACATACATATGAACACACATAGGTGCGTGTGCACAGGTGCACACAGAAGCACACACTTGCAAACTCACACACATGCACACACAAACAGACACATGCAAGCACATGAACACATGCATGCAAACACAGGCGATCGCACATGCGCACACACATGCACACATACACACACACACAAACACACTCAAAGTCATGGCTCAGACAGGAAAGACATCCTGACCATGGAACAGCATATGGCCATCTGCAAGTCAAGAAGAAATACCTACTAGGTGAGGTAATACATAGGCAGGCAATTTAATCTGAGATTTATAATTTGCTAAGTTACAAGTAGCAAAGTTCTGTTGTGTAAGCCTCTGTGTACATAGTTATTTTTTTTCCTGTGGCAGCCTAGACAGAAGGGCTCAGCCATGCATTCAGTGTTTGCCCCTTGGGTCTTTATATAATTAAATCCCCATGTTATATATGTCCTTTTTCTCTTACTGGAGTACTCTTGCTAGCACAAAAATATGTTGATTGTTTTAGACTATAGTGAGTCTAATTCTATGTTTTCAAAAATCACTTTTATGATTGTAGCATCTTGGGACATTTAATACAATTTGAGATTTAAAGCTTCATTGAAAAACACTCATGTGCCTCAGAATAGGGATTTGATTGAATCTGTGGTTCTTTGGGTAGTTGTATTATCTTAGTGATAAGGTGAAGACTGGGTGTCCTCTTAGGGTGCTTAGTTGCCTTTTAAAAGAACTTAGAAATGAACTGAAAAGAGAGTTCCAGGATAATTTATTACAATTTTCATGGCAAGCCCCAGGGCAAGCAAGTTGTCAATCTCAGTAGACGCTCAGAATAGGAGAATAGAGAAGAACAGGGGTGTGGGATACGCATGAATATTGTGTTGAGCCTTCTTGAAGGACAGCAACAGGTTATATAAGCAGACACATTGCTGGGAGGGGAGCTTTAGAGGAGAAAGAAAGGACAAGTATGGGGGATGGGCAGAATAATCCTACCTTTCCAGGTCAGGGCTCAGAAGGCAGGCAGTCTCAGCCCAAATTCATGGCAGCTGCTAGGCATTGCACTACAGGGAGAAGACACTCTGGGAAAGAAAATTCATTACCTCACTGAAGGGAGAAGTATTCCTCCTATCTCTTCAGTGTGGATGAAGGTAAACTTGCCTTTCCAGGGCAGATCATTAGCCAGATCAAGGACCTCCCCAACATGAATAGCTCTTAATGGAGGAGACATGGGCAGGTCTCCATCGAGTTGCAGATCTTCTCCCATAGTCTAGGAGGTAACAGCTTTCCCTTCAAGGGCCTTTGGTGAGCAATATGAATGCTACTCTGCCTCATTAATACAAATTATCATTCCATGACTTTCTATTTTAATTTCTTTTAGATGATTGTACACTTTTCTGTGTTCATTATTTATGCACAACTTTCATGCATCCCTTGGGCAAAATGGACCTTCTCCAACTTCGTCTCACCTTCTCTGGTGCAGTGACTGATTTCTACACATTCAACCTTTTGTGTGTCATTTCACACTTCCATTACCATTCTTGAATGACTGATTACAGTGATAGAGACAAAGTTGACAATTGCCAAAGGCTAAAAATTCTAAGGCTAGAGGTGTGCCTGTCCAGGGTAGTAGGAACTGGAGGCAGTGGTCAAGAAGGAGGCTACATCAGCTGATGAATGTCAGTTCCACTGCTTAGATCATTAAGGGGAAGAATGACAGTTGTCCATGTGTCATTGCAACCACCTCAGTTTCCTCACTTGTTCTCCTACTGTACTTGTGTAAGATGTACATAGTGAAAAACCCAATGAAGGAGAAAGCTGAGTTTTGCACTGACTGGGAAGCTTTCCATGAATCTATACTCTTCAGAGGTAAAGGAGGAAAACACTATGCTGACCAAACATCACATCATTTCAGTCATGGTCCTTTTCCTGTTCCATGCACTACATGGTCCTCTAGTCAATAATGTTTAGGGAAGTTCTGCATTGAAAACTTGTCAAATGAAAAGAAAGAGGGTTTGAGTTGGACAGAAGGTTTCTAGACAAAGGTGAATTTTAATTCAGGACTCAGAGTCACACAAAGCTTCCAAGGAGTCAATGGTGGTTTTATGTTCCATTCTTACTGTATAGAAAACTGATGTTAATGCTCCACAGTAGGTGGTTTCTGAAAGATTTATTGTGGGATTATAATTGGGAACTTCACTGAAAGAAAGAAGACAAAGTTCCTTTTGTACAGCAGTTCTCAATTATGTGCTACCATCCATCTGGGAGACACATATAAGATATTTATATTATGATTCATAACAGTAGCAAAATTACAGTTGGGAAGTGGCAATGAAATAATTTCAAGTTTGGCAGTCACCACAAGTTGCTTACCTGTTTTAAATGGCTACAGCGATTAGGAAGGTTGAAACCACTATGGTCTAGTAAAATTGGGACCTGGAAGAGAGGGGTTGTCATTGGTCGCTAGTGCATTGTTCATAATATTCATGGATGGAGGCATGAGGTATGGGTGAGCAAGCCTGACCAATTGACTCATCCATGAGATGTCTAGATGGCTGACTGTTTCCATTAGCCTACCCTTATGGGCACAATGCTAGTGTGCTCAGCTAAGGGTAAGACCTAAGTGCACAGCACACCTGTATTCTACTATTCTTGGCATGGCCAGGTGAAAAGTGAAGACCGCTGGTTTAAGCACTATGGCATTTCTGGTCTCTGGCAGAGACAGCTACCAACAGGACCAAGGGCCTTTTTGCCTTCTGAGCACAGATTGGTCTCCAAGCTGCTTGCTTTTGGGTTACTACCCTGAAGCTAAGTGACTAGATTCTATAGGTGGTTCTCTGAGACAGGAGTGATACATAGTTTGGAACTACTTGTACTGCTCTATTGGGAAACAAGAAAAGGCATGAAGTTGTATAAGCATCTTTAAAATAAAGGGATTCTTTGTAACCATAGGTGGGGAGAGCAAAGTTGACTTATTCTCCAGAAGTTCCCCAGCTACATCATCCAAAGATAAAAGTTCTAGAGAAGAGTCATAACCCCAGTGTCACAAGGCAGAGAGCATGTCCATTAGTTCTGCATCAGCCCATGGAGAACAGCTGCTTGTTTGTGTCTGAGATGAAATAGGCAGACCCCCAGTGACTTCTCCACAGTCAGTGTTTACCACACAGACAGGTCCTGTCATTGTCAGCTCAGGTGGCATAAATTTGTACACATAGTCCTCAAAGACATAAGGAAAATGGGAATAGAATTTTAGAGTTCCAAACCTCAGATAAGGACTCTGACATGTATGTTCATGTGCCTGTATCTGTGTGGCAATGTCCAGTCTTGACTGAAAAGATTAACTTACCACCTGAGATTGTAAGTACAGGTACATGTACATGCATGTACAAGAAGTCTCTGGCAGTACAAATAAATGCAGATGAGAAATTGATTTAAAATAATCAAGAAATTCTAAAGGGAAAAAAATGTCATACTTTCAGGAAAAAAGCAAGAATGTTGTGAAATGTGTTTAGCTTGGAATTAATTGTCAACCAATCACCTGCTTCCTTCTCACAGAGAGAATGCTGGCAGTGATCAGGTCAAGAAGAATCTGTATCAGCTGAGATGTCACTTCACATGGGAGCTGCTTTTCAAAGACCTTGACATACCTGATTTGGAAATGAGGATCACTGAGGATCTTAGGTTTCTAGACATCAAAAACCAAGTGGGGATGCTCAACCTCTGGGCCTATGTGAAACACCTGAAAGGCCAGTATGAGGAAGCCCTGCAGAGCTTGAAAGAAGCCGAAGCCTTGATCCAAGGAGAGCAGTTAGGCAAGAGAAACCTGGTGACCTGGAGCAACTGTGCCTGGGTGCATTACCACATGGGCATGTTGGCAGAAACTCAGACCTACCTGGACAAGGTGGAGAACACATGCAAGGAATTGGGTAGTCCCTACCGCTATAGTACGGAGTGTACCGAGATAGAATATGAAAAAGCCTGGACCTTGCTGAAGTGTGGAGGACAGAATTATAAACGAGCCATGGCCTGCTTTCAATTGGCTCTGAGAGAGGATCCTGAAAACCCTGAATACAACATTGGCTACGCAGTTGCAGCCTATCACTTAGACTTGGATTACAAGAATATCTCTCTTATTCCCCTAAGGAAGGCTGTCAGGTTAAATCCAGAAGATCCACATATTAAAGTGTATCTTGCCCTGAAACTTCAGGAGGTAGGATTAGCAGCTGAAGCAGAAACACACATTGAAGAAGCCCTCAGTAACACATCCTGCCAACACTATATCTTTTGGTGTGTAGCCCATTATTACGGAAGGAAAGGCTGCCTAGACAAGGCTCTCAATCTGCTACACAGGGCCTTGCAGGTGTCACCTGCCTCTGGCTACCTGCATTACCAACTAGGGCTCTACTACCATCATCAAGTGATGCAACTGAGGACATCCATGAATGAGCAGGCCAGATGGCAGGCGGCACAACAGGCCATTTTTGAATTTCAAGAGACTGTGAAAATCAGGCCCATATTTGAGATGGCTTATGTATCCATGGCTGAAGTACAGGCAGAAATTGGCCAACATCAAGAAGCAGAGGCAAATTTCCAGAAGGCGCTGAACATGAAGGAACTGAATAGGAATCTTGAGTCTCACATAGAGCAGGATATTCATTTACGCTATGGCCATTACCAATACTTCCATTGGCATTCTGAAAAAGAAGCGATCACCCAGTTCCTAAAAGGTCTTAAACTGAAAGAAAAAAACTTTGTCTGGAGGAGACTACTGATAGCTTTGGGGGATTTGGCCGAAAGTCGTGTTAACCAGAATGTTCGCCTTGTGGAGAGCACCAGCTTGCTTGGGTTAGTTCACAAACTGAAAGGGAATATGAAGGAAGCCGTGAAGTTCTATGAGAGGGCTCTGAGGCTCACTGAGGAAGTGAATCCTGAGTTCTGAATGCAGCTCACATCTGGGAAGTGAATGTACTCATAACTGAGGGTTCCCACCTTCCTTCCTGATTTCTTTCTCCATCCTCTTTGCCACCCCTCATTGTGGTGACTCTAAGGAACTTCCACCCCACTATATCTGCTCACTTACTGACCAGAACTGACTCCTGCTGATCTGCACTCCCTTGAGCTGTGGGATACTAGGACATCTTTTCTTTATGTCTGTGTCTTGGGAATGTAATCATCCATCTTCTGCCTGCCAGTGTCCTGGACAAAGAGGTATTCTCCTAGGAAGCTTTTACTTTAGGTCAGAAGATACTCTTAGTACAGTGCAGTGTCAGAGGAAACCAAGTGATCAAAAGGGAGAGTTTAAAAGCTGAGAAGTCTCACCATACTGCAGAATCATTCTTGGCTAATAAGAGTCTTAAGTTTGGGGGAAGCCAAGCAGGGGAAACTTGCTGGGACCTTACAGACTGAAGATGATACAAGGAGATTTGTGCAGGATTTCTGTGCTATTGATAGTGTGTTATATGTGATATTTTCCCCTCAAATAAATTATATTCAGTAAAATTCCCTGAATCACAAAGTCTTCCAGTGTAATTTGTTGATAGAATGAAAAGGATATCCCTTCAGTGTCCTCAAGAAGGCTTGGGATAGCAGAATCAACTAACAGAAGTCTAGTTGCAGGCAGGAAAGAAAGTTGTGCACATAAACCCTGCAAGGTGTCTGTGTAAAGATGAAGGCTATATTTCATCCTCCACATCATGGGATAGTAAGGGTGACTGATGCTGCCTTGTTACCTGACAGCTGCTGTTTGTCATTGGGGATTATGATGCTCGGGATGGGTTTGGGTTCATTCACTTGATATTTGGGGAAATAACCTCTGATATTTTAAATAGATGTTTCTTTGATAAGCCAAAATCATGTTTATTACATTCAAGCATAGGAAAACTCTCAGGATTCATAATACTGCTCCCTAATAGTCTCAATGGATGCTGAGGAAAAGCAACTGAGTGTACAAAAGGTGGGTTGGAGAGAGAATGATTCGGAGACAGCAGGAGGTCATGCAGTTTGATTCAGAAGCTAGGTTCTGGGAACTTGGCAGACTCTTCCCTTCCAGGAGAGCATTTCCAAACTTGCCCAAGGGGACACACCTTTACTAGGTTTTTCAAGAGATGATATGTGGGTCAGACACTGGATGTTTCAGACACCTGGGGTGTCATATTATGTCTAAGTCTTGTCCCCTTCATTTACTTCCATGAGAGTTGTAGTCTGGAGGATCTAAACCAGAGAACATAAATGGTTAAAATTCTCTCTTTGATTAAAGTGTCTTGTGGTTCCTAGGTCCTGGGCTCAGCAAGCCCAGCATGCACCCATGTGCTCTGTGTCTGCTGACCCACACTGCCCATGCTCAGGAGCACTTCCCCATCCTCTGCATCTCCTCTCTCCTTGTTCCTGCTATTTAGTTGTCCTGTCAGATCTTTGGGATTTTCTTTGCTCTTCCTTATCCCCTCTGAGTATAGTCTCCTTTTGTTATCCTTGTCTTCCCATTCAAACAACAGCATGGATGAAACTACAGCAAGATGAGGTATGGCCTCCACAGCTGTGCAAGGAACAAGCATGGGGGACATAACACACACACACACACACACACACACACACACACACACACACACACACAGAGAGAGAGAGAGAGAGAGAGAGAGAGAGAGAGAGAGAGAGAGAAGAGCCCACAAAACAATTACATGTGAAAAACACTACAAATAAAGTTAAATAAAGAAAATCATTGTGCATTATGTTTTCAAGTATCAAGCTACAACTAATAAGGTCCCTATTATAAATTAAATGTAGATTGTGTGTGCTTAGTTACCACTACTGTTCCAAATGTTCTATGGTGACCTGTAGGTCAAATGTAGGATAAATGTCTACAAACCTGACTTTCTGTGGACTAACATTGAAAACTCCATAGCAAAGATGGAGAAGCAGGTAGTGGATGTGGATCAGTGGCCTATTTTGTGCCCACACTTGTTATGGCCTTAGCAGGAAAGCATCCTGAGATCACTCACCGTCATTGCCATGCTTTCTTTCAACTACAATTTCCCCAAGTGGCACAGCATTTTTCGCCAGTGCATGCTAATGTGACAGAAGGACCAGAACACTGATATCAAGCTGTTGGTAGAGTGGGTAGTAACCTCTGGCTATTGGATTTGTTCCTAAAGTGATAGGCAGTCCGGTCACTATGACCTACTCGGTGTAGGTTTTAGATAGCAGATTTTTAAAGAAAAGTGATGGCTTGAACAAGTCATAGGTATTTGTATGGAACACCTTCCCAAATGCTACATATTTATACCATGTCAGGAGACATGTGTTAACATCTCTCTATACCCTCCTGTGAATAGAGCATATGTAATCACATTCTGTTCCCATGTCTTCTTGTGCATTAGGAAGACACTGGCCATCTTCTTCTCTACAGAGTCAGCAAGAACAATAGGTACAATGTAAAAAGGATACTGCACCTGGGGCCCCTCACCATACCCATGAAAGATGGCCTGGAGCCTCAGCTGAGTCCCAGATCAACAGTCAAGCAATTTCAAATTGATAGAGGATCCCTGGAACTTTTGGTCCCTGGTTCAAACACAGGTATACTTTATAATCATCTGAGAATTCTGATTTGATTGTTTCATTGATTTTTTTTCCTCAGACAACATTTCTCTGTGAAGTAATCCTGGCTGTTCTGCAACTCACTGTGTAGAGCAGGCTGGCCTCAAACTCACAGAGATCTGCCTGCCTCTGCTCATTGAGAGCTGTGATCAAAGGCATGTGCCACCACCACCTGGCTTAATTGATTGTTTTAAAACTGATTTTAAATCTGATTCTGGATTGTGTTCAGTTGGGCTATCCAAAAGCTTTAGCAAAATTCATTTAGATGTTCTCTAATGATTCTAACATGCAGTGAGTATTTAAATCTGCCAGCCCATTCCAATCACTCACTACTGAGGCAGGAATATCGCCGCTAGCAGAGGTGATGTGGCCTTTCACAAAAGGTCAGTCTCATGCAGTTGCTTTGGATAACTGGGATGGGTCTGAAAGCCTATGCTGACACATCACTTCCTGAAGGTTTATTTTTTTTTTCTTTTTTATTTCCCAGATTGGGTTTCTCTGTGTAGCTTTGTGCCTTTCCTGGATCTCGCTCTGTAGACCAGGCTGGCCTTGTACTCACAAAAATATGCCTGTCTCTGCCTCCTGAATTCTGGGATTAAAGGCCAGGGCCACCCCCCAACCCCCAGCATGGTTTTATTTTTTTCAAATTCTCATTTATCTTTTCTGTGCATTACACACACACACACACACACACACACACACACACACACACACACACACGTAATCAAAAATACATGGTTGGAGGCACATGCACCCACATACAGTTATCTATTTGTTTCCTTTCAGCCTAAAACTGTTTGGCCAGCATCATAATAGGTTCCGTTTATTACAGAGACAAAGGGGGAAGAGGTGAAATACCAGCGTGAGCCTGAACCACACAGAACTGGCACCAATGTCTCCTTATAGGAGTAGGGGAAGAATCCCTTTTGGTCCTCTGCTTGCCATGGACTGTAGGGATTTGGAAAATGAAACACTCCAATGTATTTCCATGTAAGTATTGTGCTCAAACAGGATTGGCTTTCACATGCATGTATACAGAGCATTGTCTTTTACCCCAAACATGAGCCAATGATGTTTTAGAAGCTGAACTAGTTATTAGGAATGTTTCCCGGCAAGTAGCATTCTACACCGTGGGATAATTCCGCTTAAATGATAACAAGGATAATTAGTAGGAGAATGTGAGCAGACCTCATTAAGCCACTCACTCTATGCAGGTAAGGATGGGAAAATGAAAACCTTCTTGTTCTTCTGTGTTTCTCCTTTTTGAACATACAGCACAGAACTGTTAAAGGAAGAATCATTTTGGTACACTTATGGGCTCGGTCCAGTGGATCAAAGGTTGGTGACATCTCCTCAAAATGGAATCTAGACTGCCTAATAAAATGGAGTCAGTCTCCTTTAACAATGGACAGCCTGAAAAACCTACAACATGGAGTAGCTTAGAAGAAATAGAACATGTCCTGAGCTCAACATGCTTCTGAGAATCTCCTGTAGGGCAGAGGCTGGAGTGACTCCCATGCACTTGAAGGTCAGTTCAAGGAGCTCTATGCAGGGCAGTTACAGGGCTGGGTCAGAGGAGCTGTATGTGGACTCTCTGGATTTCGCTCAGTTGTCCTGTAACTGGATGAGCAGACAGTTGTCACAGTCAGTTTCACACTCAGCTAAGGCTCTAAGAGAGACAAACTCAATGCAAAGAGAAGTCAATTTTGAGTAAAGACCCTTTTTCACCTTGGTCCTTTCAATCCTATGTTTTTAAAATATATTATTCCCGTCAATTTTGAGGTATGTGAGAGTCTTGTGAATGTTTGTGACGGTGGTGGGGTACCAAAGTGTATAGCTGACTGTGAGAGTCTTTTATTGTGGGGATTTAACAAGGCAACTCCATGTAGTTAAAAGGAGGTTTATTTTGGGGTAACTTACAGACACTAAAAGGGGTTTGTTACAGGATTGGGAGAGGTGAGGTGTAGTCCAACACGGTTCTCTGCAGAACTCTGACTTTCAGCATCCAGCATCACAAGGAAACAAAAGGGCTGGCCCATATAGATCTTCTGTGTTAAGGGCTCCCATCTCAGCCCCCACCCAGGGGCAGGTCATAGGTAGAAGTTGTAGTTACCAGAAGCCTCACTAGGGGTAGTGCTTCTAGGTCAAAGCAGGAACAGCTGCCCCCTAAAGACCAGCTTTCATAATCATGCAGGGTAATAAAATCAATGCCTCTGGCGGGCATTGGTGGTGCACACGCCTTTAATCCCAGGACTCTGGAGGCAGAGGCAGGCAGATCTTTGTGAAATCAAGGCCAGCCTGGTCTACAGAGGGAGATCCAGGAAAGGCACAAAGATACACAGAGAAACCCTGTCTCGGAAAAAAAAAAAAAAAAAAAAAAAAAAAAAAAAAAAGAGAATGCCTCACAGTAGTGAGGGATAGGAAACTTTTTCTATCTGAGGGTAAATAGGAATAAATTTTAATATATCTATGGCTGTTGAAATAAGGAAACACACGTACCTTCTGATGATAACTTTCTCTTTTACTTCATCTTAAGAAATATCTCTGACCCTTTCTGTCTCCACACTGCTACATATCTCCACAATACCGCATACAGCCACATATCTTTACATACATACATATTTCACATGGCTACACATCTCTCTTTTCATACATTTCTCTTCTACATCTCTTTTCTACACAGCTTCATCTTCCTTGTCTCCACACAGTTACAAATCTCCACACAGCCACAGCTGAACATCTCATTTACACAGCTCTCTCCCCAGACAGCCCTTTACACAGTTCCTAGGCACAGCTCCTCTACATAGCAGCAGCTCCTTCACACAGCTCTCTGTCACACTCACTCACACACAGACTTCTGACAGATTATTCACTCACTCTTTCTCCCACTCCCTCCCTCACACATTCCTCATGAATCTTGCTCACTCTCTCTCAGCACACACACACACACACACACACACACACACACACACACACACACTTCACTCACATTCTGCAGCAGCTGTCACATAGCTCTAGAGGGTCATCTTTCACTACATCACTGCTGCCACTCCATAACCAAACCCTGGACAAGTATTAGTTACATTTTCAGGGCCCCACCTATTCTCACAACACAGATAAGACATGTAGCTTCTCTTAGGATAGTAATGTCACATTGCCCTATGCACTAAGCTCTAAGTTGGTGAGGAGTCTCAAACATTAAATTGTAGCATTAATCTTAGAGTGTCTTATTAATTAAAACTAACCCTGAACAAAGTATTGGGATGAACACTGGAAGACCAGAGAGAAAAAAACAAGCTACAGCTAACCTCACCTGGCCAGCTTCTCAGCTGATCTTGTTTCCTCAGACTGGAAGCCTCTGTGTCCTCATATCCAAATGACTCTCAGCTGAACTGTGCTGTTCAAAACCTAAAAACTTAAGCAGCCAAATGCTTTTAGTTCCAGGTCTTCACACCTTATATACCTTTCTGCTATCTGCCATCACTCCCTGGGATTAAAGACGGTGTCACCATGCCTGGCTGTTTCCAGTGTGGCTTTAGACTCAGAGATCCAGAGCACTTTCTGCTCTGGAATGCTAGAATTAAAGGTGTGAGTGCCAACATTTTCTAGTCTTTGTATCTAGTGGCTGTTCTGTCTCTGACCCCAGATAAGTTTATTAGGGTGTACAATATTTTGAGGAACACAATACCACAACATTAAGCCATTGGCTGAATCCTGTGTGGTCAGTGCACATGAAGAGAGGGAGACACTACAAGACTATGTCTTGATGTAAACAGCCTGGTCCTGATGTAGCAAAAACAACACTGAGAATTAACTTTTTGTAATTTCTGTAGGGGAAGCTTAGTCTATTTTGGACTTGTTCTAAGGTCTTGGACAATGATATAAGGCTGTCATGGATACAGAACACTGTTGCTTTCCTGTGTCAGTAAGGAAGAATACTCTGGTAATATTTCTCTTCATCAGAAGTATACAGCTTAGTAGAAATCCATAGCTAAATGTGTGTCCAGGGATGTAAAACACACTACCAAAGCACCATGGAAAGCATCCCACAGCTGTTCTTATTAGGGAGGCATGCCAGTGGTATCCAAGAAATTTACAGACAGAAAACAACCCGTTTCCACAGCCATTGAACCTACTGCTTTGCCCAGTGAGACTAGTCGTTAGAGACATACACATCTGGTGGATTGACTTGTCAAATACTAGTTGTCACCTGTCATATACAGCCGTGGCCCTCAGATAACGTGTCATGACATATTGTGAAGGTCACAGTATAACCCTCTAGATTTAATTCTCTCCACCACTAAGGATTCTGGTGACTGATCCCAGGAGGCAGACTTTATAAAAAGCATTTAAACTGTGTCACACACCTAACCACCACACAGACACATTCCTCCATCTTCTTCATAATTAAACTTCACTGGGAAAGTGGTCAAGGAGCCCCCATCTCCCGCTGGTGACAGCTGATTGAGGTTTAGGGATAAAACTCTCTGGTCAGGGAAACTTTCAGGAGAGTTTATCATTCTATCGAGGATATGGAGTTAGATATTTGAGACTCTTTCAGTGATATTTTTTTTTTTTTATATTTGGAAGAGTGAAGGATGAGCTATATTTGGGGACAGAGCAATGAATGGCCAGGCTAAGCAAGCAGACTATAGGGCTGTGAAAGTAGGTTACCAAGTGCACAAGACAACAGACTAAGGGACTTGACTTTGGTCTGGACCAATCTGAGCCCTACCTTATGCAGTTTCCTACACTGGTCTCAGCCTTTAGCATAGGATAGCATCAAGGCTGTGAATACAGCATTCTCTAGAGAGTCTATGCTTGGCTCTTGTTTATTCGGCTGTGACTGTAAGCAAGAGTCCTTAATAAACAGACACCTAGGGAGAAGGTAACAGAAAGCAAGACTCCATGACTGTAGGCTCTGGGAAATTGGCCTAGTTAATGAAGTGTAAACTCCTAAAGCCTCAGGGAGACTGAAAAGCTCTGCAGAGGGAAGAGGACTTGAATGATCACACCTGCAGTAGTTCCTAAGGACAGCCACACACCAAACCAGCTGGGATGTACCCCTTCCAGACTGTGGGAAATCTTACCTGCATATGGACACCTCCATCCTCAAAATTCCCATCTGCCATGCCATCAAACCCATGAGTGTGGTTCAGGTCCAAGGAGACAGTGCAGAAGTGCGGTTCTTTTGACTGAGGAACTATGATGCTTGTGGAGATGCCAGACTGGGTCTTTATCTCCACATCACCTCCAATCAAATCCTAATAGCATGACATGGTGCTAGGGATCTCTCTCTCTGGACAACTGTATGGAAATGACATGTCAGTCTGTTCCAGATTCCCTCTTCCTATTGGTTCATAGGACAGAGCAGAAGGCCCACACCTGTTTGGCCTTAGTTTCCCTGAGGAGAAACCTGCAGGCTTTAGTTTCACTTTCTCTTTCAGCTTCTTACTGTGACTATAAAAGCACACACACACACCACAGCTCACAGAGCTGTCTCCCAGCCCTTCTCTGAGAGTCCAGTTGGTGTGCAAGTCCACAAGACAGCAGAGTTAGAAGACAGGATTCTGAGGAGCCTGTCCTGGTGAGAACCCAGAGAACTGCTGCCACCTTCACAGCAACCATGGGGTAAGGATTTCCCTGCTCTGCAGTTTGAGTGAACCCAGGACTCAAACATTTGCTTGTGGCCAGGTCTGACTTTGTTCTGTCTTCTGCCTTCTCTTTCTACTACTGAAAAGGGAACAAGGATGCTAATTGCCCTGAGTGTCCAAGGACTCTGTTTAATGGGTGTGCTGTTGGCAGGGCCTGATTGGGTGACAGCAAGCTGGCTTTAGTTTCTAAGGCTGTCTCAAGCATGAAGTTGGAAACACCTGGGGAGACTTTAGCATGCTGATCTCACAGAGAAAGACAGTTACCAATGAGAACTTCGGGAATGGACAAGTTACCACTCTACCTACTTAGCCCTCAAAGAGAGCAGCTGCTTAGAGTGTCCTCCTTCCAATCCCCTCACACCACTCCTTCATTCTCCTTGGGATGTACCCATCAGATCCCACAAGGACCTATTGAGATGCTGTTCAAGGTTTCTCTGTGAATACATATAACATATATTCACTGCATATGCAATATATACTATATATATTCAAGAAATACTAGGCACCCAGTGGAGTCTTATTCATGTGAATGGCCCTGGGTTTTTATGTTTGAAATTGCCATTTGGATTAAAAGTGCCAGTCAGTGGAGTTGTTTGCACTGATTCTTTGCCACAGTGAGCATCTCTTGGCTTGGGGGATTATTCTTCTGTCTTATACATAGCATCATCTATCATATATGAATATGGAGGAGGCTGAGAGCTACTGGGGGATGATGAAATAGAATACAGAGTTCACAGTGGTAGAAAAATATGGAGCCGAAGTAAGTAGAGTGCAAAAGGCTGTAGGACCTGTCAGGTGATGGTCATTATAGAGTCAGTGACCCAGATGCTTAAGTATTTGGTTTGCAAAGGCTTTCCTGCAGAATGAGAAAGGAAGGAGATCTCCAACTTCACAGAGGATCCTGAGCAAACACAGAGCTGTAGAATCCTGGCTGCTTTCTGTCCAGGTTGCCCACACAAATGGCTTTTGCCTCTGTTCTGCTCAGCTTTTCTGCTTCAAGGACTTATGCACAAGTTCATGTGCCTCCTCATTGGGGCACAGGTCCTCAGCAGGATCCTTGTGAGCCTCCCAACTAGGCAGATCTTCCTGGACAGCTGGTGTTCAGATTTCAGGTGATTTTAGCTGCGCTGCCAATGCCTTTATTTCCCATAAGGTGTGGGCACAATCTCTAATTCACTGTGCACTGCTGTAGGCAGGGAAAGCAAAGAAAAGCAGGATTGAATCTGATGCCCCAGGTCATGATTAACCTGCCTATAGAAATCTCTCCATCATTTGTAAGTGCTCTGTAAAAGAAGGAATAACCACGCATTTGGTTATTTCAGAGAGACAGAGAGAAACAAGCAGAGATAGAGAGGACAGAAACTTCTTAAGCCTTTGATTCTTTCTATCCAGGCTCATCACATATTACAGGTAAAGACTTGAGTCTAGTCACAATTGGGAAACCAACCCTGGGACACTTTTGAAATATCCAAGTATTTGTGTCCAACATCAATGAACTGGAACAGGGTCCCATGATTAGTAACAGAAATAGAGACATTTCATTACAAAACAGAACTATGGAAAATGGGAAGGGACTAGTGAGCAGAGGAATAAGAGCACTGGGCTGTGGTGATATATTGTGACCCCCAATATATTGTGCATCTTAATAAACTTTTCTGGGTTCAGAGGACAGAACAGCCACTAGATAGACATAGAGGCCTGAAAATGGTGACACACATGCCTTTAATCCTAGTACTTGGGAGGCAGAGATTCATCTGGATCTCTGTGAGATCAAAGCCACAATGGAAACAGCCAGGCATGGTGACTCACGCCTTTAATCCCAGCAAGTGATGGCAGAAAGAAAAATGTATATGAGGCATGAGGACCAGGAACTAGAGCTGGTTAAGCTTTAAGGCTTTTGAACAGCAGTTGAGCTGAGATCTATTTGGATGAGTTCTCAGAGACTTCCAATCTGAGGAAACATGATCAGCTGAGGAATTGGCAAGGTGAGGTGGCTGTGGCTTGTTCTGTATCTCTGATCATTCAGGGTTCACCCCAATACCTGGCTCTGGTTTGTTTTTATTAATGAGAACTTTTAAGATTCTTGCTACACTGGGCCATGAGCTTCATTGCAGTCAGGAGTTTCCTATGTCCCGCGTGACCCACAGTCGGGACAATTCTCTCACCCACTGTCCTGCAGCCTTTTATAAAACAGTCACACAGAGGCTTAATATTATTAATAACTAACTGCTTGGCCATTAGCTCAGGCTTATTATTAACTAGATTTACATTTAAATTAACCCACAATTCTTATATATGTTTAGCCACTTGGTTTTTTTTTTTTTTTTTCTCAGCTTTTCTCTGTGAAGCAGTCCTGGCTGTCCTGCAACTGACCTGTAGACCAAGCTGGCCTCAAACTCACAGAAATCTGGCTGCCTCTGCCCCTGAGTTCAGTGATGAAGGCATGTGCCACCACTACCAGGCTTGATTGATTGTTTTAAAACTGATTTTAAATCTGATTCTGGGGTGTGTTCTGTTGGGCTATCCACGAACCTAAGCAAAATTCGTTTAGATATTTTCTAATGATTCTAACATGCAGTGAGGATTTAAATCTGCCAGCCCATTCCAATCACTCACTACTGAGCCAGGAATATTGCAGCTAGCAGAGGTGCCATGGCCTTTCACAAAAGGTCAGTCTCATGCAGTTGCTTTGGATAACAGATGGGTCTGAAAGCCTATGCTGACATATCCTTTCCTGAAGGTTTATTTTCCCATTCTCAGTGATCTCTTCTTTGTGCTTTCCACAAACATACACAACACACACACACACACACACACACACACACACACACACATAATCAAAAATACATGGTTGTAGGCACATGCACCCATATACAGTTAGCTAATTGTCTCTTCTCTTCCTAAAACTCTTTGGCCAGCATCATAAAATGTTCCGTTTATTACAGAGACAAAGGGGGAAGAGGTGAAATACCAGCCTGTGCTTGAACAGTACAGAACTGGCACCAATGTCACATTATATGAGTAGGGGAAGAATCCATTTGGTCCTCTGCTTACTATGGACTGTAGTGATTGGAAAAAGGAAACACTCCAATATATTTCCATGGAAGTATTGTGCTCAAACATGATTGGCTTTCACATGCATGTACACAGAGCGTTGTCTTTTACCCCAAACATGAGTCAATGATATTTTATAAGCTGACCTAGTTATTAGGAATGTTTCCCGACAAGCAGCATTCTACCCACTGTGGGATAATTCTGTGGAGCTAAAATGATAACAAGGATAATTAGTAGTAGAGTGTGAGCAGACAACACTCACTCTATGCAGTTAAGGATTGAAAAATGAAAACCTTCCTGTTCTTCTCTGTTTCACCTTTGTGAAGATATACATCACAGAACTGTTAAAGAAAGAATCGTTTTGGTATACTTATGGGCTCCGTCCTGTGGATCAAAGTTTGGTGACATCTCCTCAAAATGGAATCTAGTTTGGCTTATAAAATGAAGTCTCCTTTAACAATGGACAGTCTGAAAAACCTACAACATGGAGTAGCTTAGAGGAAATAGAACATGTCCTGAGCTCAACATATTTCTGAGAATCTGCCTGCAGGGCAGAGGCTGGAGTGACTCCCATGCACTTGAAGGTCAGTTCAAGGAGCTCTATGCAGGGCAGTTACAGGGCTGGTTCAGAGGGGCTGTATGTGGACTCTCTGCATTTCGCTCAGTTGTCCTGTAACTAGATGAGCAGACAGTTGTCACAGTCAGTTTCACACTCAGCTATGGCTCAAAGAGAGGCAAACTCAATGCAAAGAGAAGCCAATTTTGAGTAAAGACTCTTATTCACCTTGATCTTTTCAATCCCATGCTTTTAAAATGCATTGTTCTCATCCATTTCTGAGGTATGTGACAGGCTTGTGAATGTTTGTTATTGGGGGGGGGTATACCAATGTGTATCAATGACTGTGAGAGACCAGTATTGTGGGGATTTAACAACGCAACTCCATATACTTTTTTTTTCCTTTTATTTTATTTACAATACAATTTAGTTCTACATATCAGCCACGGGTTCCCCTGTTCTCCCCCCTCACACCCGCTTACCTTACCCCCAGCCCACTTCCTATTCCCACCTCCTCCAGGGCAAAGCCTCCCCCGAGGACTGCGATCAACCTGGTAGACTCAGTCCAGGCAGGTCCAGTCCCCTCCTCCCAGACTGAGCCAAGCGTCCCTGCATAAGCTCCAGGTTTCAAACAGCCAACTCATGCAATGACAACTACATATACTTAAAAGGAGGTTTATTTTTGGGTAACTCACATCCAAGTATAGGGGTTGTTTACAGGATCTGGGAGAGTTGAGGTATAGTCCAACAGGGTTCTCTTGATAACCACCTCAATCTCCTCACTTGTTCTCCTACTGTACTTGTATACGATGTACATATTGAAAGAACCCGTGTAAAGGAGAAAGCTGAGTTTTGCACTGACTGGGAAGCTTTCCATGAATCTATACTTTTTAGAGGTAAAGGAGGAAAATGTAATCCTGACCAAACTTCACATCATTCTAGTCATAGTCCTTTTCCTATTGCATGCACTACATGGTCCTCAAGTCAATAATGTTTAGGGAAGTTATACACTGAAAACTAGTCAAATGAAAAAGAAATGGATTTAAGTTAGACTAAGGTGAATTTTAATTCAGGACTAAGTGTGCCAAAGCTCACAGTCACACAAAGCTTCCAGGGAGTTAATGGATGTTTTATGTTCCATTCTTACAGTATACAAAACTGATGTTAATGCTCCACAGTAGGTGGTTTCCAAAAGATTTATTTTGGAATTATAATTGGGAACTTCACTGAAAGAAAGAAGACAAAGTTGGAGGAGTCATACAGATATTTATATTATGATTCATTACGGTAGCAAAATTATAGTTATGAAGTGGCAATGATAAATTTCAAGGTTGGCAGTCACCACAAGTTGCTTACCTGTACGAAAGGGCTACAGGATTAGGAAGGTTTAAAACCACTAGTAAAAATGTGACCTGGAAGAGAGTGGCTGTCAATTTTCGATAGTGCATTGTTCATAACATTCATGGATGGAGGCATGAGGTATGGGTGAGCAAGCCTGACCAATTGACTGATCCATGAGATGTCTAGATGCTGTCTGTTTCCATTAGCCTAAACTTATGGGCACAATGCTAGTGTGCTCAGCTATGGGTAAAACCTAAGAGGACAGCACACCTGTATTCTACTATTCTTGGCATGGCCAGGTGAAAAGTGAAGACAGCTGGTTTAAGCACTATAGCATTTCTGGTCTCTGGCAGAGACAGCTACCAACAGGACCAAGGGCCTTTTTGCCTTCTGAGCACAGATTGGTCTCCAAGCTGCTTGATTTTGGGTTACTACCCTGAAGCTAACTGACTAGATTCTATAGGAGGTTCTCTGAGACAGGAGTGATACATAGTTTGGAACTACTTGTATTGCTCCTTAGACAAACAAGAAAAAGTATGAAGTTGTATAAGCATCTTTAAAATAAAGGGATTCTTTGTAACCATAGGTGGGGAGAGCAAAGTTGACTTATTCTCCAGAAGCTCCACAGCTACATCATCCAAAGATAAAAGTTCTAGAGAAGGGTCATAACCCCAGAGTCACAAGGCAGAGAGCATGTCCATTAGTTCTGCATCAGCCCATGGAGAACAGCTGCTTGTTTGTGTCTGAGATGAAATAGGCAGACCCCCATGACTTCTCCTCCACAGTCAGTGTTTACCACACAGACAGGTCCTGTCTATGTCAGCTCAGGTGGCATAAACTTGTACACATAGTCATCAAAGACATAAGGAAAGGCGGAATAGAATTTTAGAGTTCCAAACCTCAGATAAGGACTCTGACATGTATGTTTGTATGCCTGTATCTGTTTGTCAATGTCCAGTCTTGACTGAAAGGATTGACTTACAACCTAAGATTGTAAGTACAGGTACATGTACATGCATGTACAAGAAGTCTCTGACAGTACAAATAAATGAAGATGAGAGATTGATTTAAAATAATCAAGAAATTCTAAATGAACAAAATTGTCAGTCTTTCAGGAAGTAAGCAAGAATGTGATAAAATGTGTTTACCTTGGAGTTAATTGTCAATTTTGGGGCCAATTCTCACATAACCAATCACCTGCTTCCTTCTCACAGAGAGAATGCTGGCAGTGATCTGGTCAAGGAGAATCTGATTCAGCTGAGATGTCACTTCACATGGCATCTGCTTTTGGAAGACATTGACATACCTGATTTGGAAATGAGGATCTCTGAGGAGCTTGAATTCCTAGACATCAAAAACACAGTGAGGATGCTCAACCTCAGGGCCTATGTGAAACACCTGAAAGGAGAGGATGAGGAAGCACTTCAGAGCTTGAAAGAAGCAGAAGCCATGATCCAGGAAGAGCATTTTGGCAAGAGAAGCTTGGTGACCTGGGGCAACTGTGCCTGGGTGCATTACTACATGGGCAGCTTGGCAAAAGCCCAGACCTACCTGGACAAGGTGGAAAACACATGCAAGGAATTGGGCAGTCCCGACCGCTATAGTATGGAGTGTTCCGACATGGTCTGTGATCATGGCTGGGCCTTGTTGAAGTGTGGAAGACAGAATTATGTAGGAGCCATGACCTGCTTTGAAATGGCTCTTTCAATGGAGCCTGAAAACCCCGAATACAACCTTGGCTATGCACTTGTAGCTTATCACATAGACTTTGAAGACGATAATATCCCTCTAGAATCCCTAAGGAAGGCTGTCAGGTTAAATCCAGAAGAACCAAATGTTAAAGTGTACCTTGCGCTGAAGCTTCAGGATATAGGATTAGCAGGTGAAGCAGAAACACACATTGAAGAAGCCCTCAGTAGCACATCCTGCCAACCCTACACATTTAGCTCTATAGCCAAGTATTACCGAAGGAAAGGCTGCATAGACAAGGCACTCCCTCTGCTACACAGGGCCTTGCAGGCGTCACCTGCCTCTGGCTACCTGCATTACCAACTAGGGCTCTGCTACCATAGACAAGTGATGCAACTGAGAACATCCACCGATAAGCCGGCCCAAAGGCAGGCGGCACAACAGGCCATTCTTGAATTTCAAGAGGCTGTGAAACTCAGGCCCAGATTTGAGATGGCTTATGTTTGCATGGCTGAAGTTCAGGCAGAAATCGGCCAACATGAAGAAGCAGAGGCAAATTTCCAGAAAGCCCAGAGCATGAAGGAACTGTACACGAATCTTGAGTGTCACAAAGAGCAGGATATTCATTTATGATATGGCCGTTACCAAGACTTTCATCGGAAATCAGAGGATGAGGCTATCAGCCAGTACTTAACAGGTCTTAGTCTGAATGAAGAAACTTTGTCTGGAGGAAACTACTCAAAGCTTTGGAGGAAGTGGCCACAAGACGAGTTCACCAGAATGTTCTGACTTGTGGAGAGCACTTGCTTGCTTGGGTTAGTCCACAAACTGAAAGGGGATAGGAAGGAAGCCTTGCAATTCTATGAGAGGGCTCTGAGGCTCACTGGGGAAATGAACCCTGAGTTCTGAATGCAGCTCACATCTGGGAAGTGAATGTACTCATAACTGAGGGTTTCCGGCCTCCTTCCCGGTTTCTTTCTCCATCCTCTTTTTCACCCCTCATTGTGATGTCTATAGGGAACTTGTACCCCACTGCACCTGCTCACTTACTGACCAGGACTGGCCCCTGCTGGTCTGCATTCCTTGAGCTGTAGGATCCTAGGACATCTTTTCCTTATGTCTGTGTCTTGGGAATGCAAGTCTTCCATCCTCTGCCTGCCAGTGTCCTGGACAAAGAGGTCTTCTCCTAGGAAGCTTTCACTGTAGGTCAGAAGATACTCTTAGTACAGTGCAGTGTCAGAGGAAACCAAGTGAGCAAAAGGGAGAGTTTGAAAGCTGAGAAGTCTCACCTTACTGCAGAATCATTCTTGGCTAATAAGAGTCTTAAGTTTGGGAAAAGCCAAGCAGGGGAAACTTGCCAGGACCTTACAGACAGAAGATGATACAAGGAGATTTGTGCAGGATTTCTGTGCTATTGATAGTGTGTTATATGTGATATTTTACCCTCAAATAAATTATATTCAGTAAAATTCCCTGAATCACAAAGTCTTCCAGTGTGATTTGTTGATAGAATGAAAAGGATATCCCTTCAGTGTCCTCAAGAGGGCTTGGGATAGCAGAATCAACTAACAGAAGTCTAGTTGCAGGCAGGAAAGAAAGTTGTGCACATGAACCCTGCAATGGGTTTGTATAAAGATGAAGGCTATATTTCATCCTCCACACCATGGGATAGTAAGGGTGACTGATGCTGCCTTGTTACCTGACAGCTGCTGTTTTTCATTGTGAATTATGATGCTCGGGATGGGTTTGGGTTCATTCACTTGATATTTGGGGAAATACCTCTGATATTTTTAATAGATGTTTCTTTGATAAGCCAAAATCATGTTTATTACATTCAAGCATAGGAAAACTCTCAGGATTCATAATACTGCTCCCTAGTAGTCTCAATGGATGCTGAAGAAGAACAACTGAGGAAACAAAAGGTGGGTTGGAGAGAGAATGATTGGGAGACAGCAGGAGGTCATGCAGTTTGATTCAGAAGCTGGGTTCTGGGAACTTGGCAGACTCTTCTCTTCCTGGAGAGCATTTTCACACTTGCCCAAGGACACACCTTTTCTAGGTGTTTCAAGGGATGATATGTGGGTCAGACACTGGATGTTTCACACACCTGGAGTGTCATATTATGTCTAAGTCTTGTTCCCTTCACTTACCTCCATGAGAATTGTATTCTGGAGGATCGTAACTAGAGAACATTAATGCTTAAAATTCTCCCTTGATTAAAATACCCTGTGGTTCCTAGATCCTGAGCTCAGCAAGCCCAGCATGCACCCAAGTGCTCTGTGTCTGCTGACCCACACTGCCCATGTTCAGGAACCCTTCCCCTTCCTCTGCATCTCCTCTCTCTTTGTTTCTGCTGTTTAGCTGTCCTTTCAGCCTTTTTGGGTTTTCGTTGGTCTTCCTTATCCCCTCTGAGTATAGTCTCCTTTTGTTATCCTAGTCTTCCCATTCACACTACTTGCATGGATGAAATTAAAGCAAGTTGAGGTGAGGCCTCCACAGCTGTGCAAGGAATAAGCATGGGTGACACAACACACACACACACACACACACACACACACATACACAGACAGAGAGACACAGAGAGAGATACAGAGAGACACACAGAGTGAGACAGAGACAGAGAGCAAGAGACAGCGAGAGAGAGAGAGAGAGAGAGAGAGAGAGAGAGAGAGAGAGAGAAAGGAGAGCCCACAAAATACATGTGAAAAACATTAAATTAATAGTTAAGGAAAATCACTGTGCATTATGTTTTTGAGCATCAAGCTACAACTAATACGGTCCCTATTATTAATTAAATGTAGATTGTGTGTGCTTAGTTACCACTACTGTTCCAAATGTTCTATAGTGACCTGTAGGTCAAATGTAGGACAAATGTCTACAAACCTGACTTTCTGTGGACTAACATTGAAAACTCCATAGCAAAGATGGAGAAGCAGGTAGTGGATGTCGATCAGTGGCCATAATGTGCCCATGCTTGTTATGGCCTTAGCAGGAAATCATCCTGGGATCACCACAGTCACTGCCATGCTTTCCTTCAACAATAATTTCCCAAAATGGCACAGCAATTACTCCAGTGCATGCTAATGTGACAGAAGGACCAGAACACTGAATTCAAGCTGTGGGTAGAGTGGGTAGTAACCTCTGGCTATTGGATTTGTTCCTAAAGTGATAGGCAGCCAGGCTACTAAGGCCTACTCTGTGCAGGCATAAGATAACAGATTTTTAAAGAACAGTGATGGCTTTGAACAAGTCATAGGTATTTTGTATGGAATGACTTCCCTAATGCTACATATATGTACCATGTCAGGAGACGTGTGTTAACATCTCTCTGCACCATAGAGTCAATAGAGCACACATAATTGCATTCTTTTCCCATGTCTTCTTGTGCATTAGGAAGACACTGGCCATCTTCTTCTCTAGAGAGTCACGAAGAACAATAGGTACAATGTAAAAATACTGCACCTGGGGCCCCTCACCATACCCTGAAAGATGGCCTGGAGCCTCAGCTGAGTCCCAGATCAACAGTCAAGCATTTTCAAATTGATAGAGGATGCCTAGGACCATTTAGTCCCTGGTTCAAACACAGGTATACCTCATAATCACCTGAGGATTCTGATATGTTTGTTTGATTGATTTTTTTTTCTCAGACGGTATTTCCCTGTGAAGCAGTCCTGGCTGTCCTGCAACTCACTCAGTAGAGCAGGCTGGCCTCAAACTCACAGAGATCTGCCTGCCTCTGCTCATTGAGTGCTGTGATCAAAGGCATGTGCCACCACCACCTGGCTTGATTGATTGTTTTAAAACTGATTTTAAATCTGATCCTGGGGTGTGTTCAGTTGGGCTATCCACAAGCCTAAGCAAAATTCATTTAGATGTTCTCTAATGATTGTAACATGTAGTGAGGATTTAAAGCTGCCAGGCCATTCTAATCACTCACTAATGAGCCAGGAATATTGTAGCTAGCAGAGTTAATGTGGCCTTTCACAAAAGGTCAGTCTCATGCAGTTGCTTTGGATAACTGGGATGGGTCTGATAGCCTATGCTGACATATCACTTCCTGAAGGTTTATTTTCTTCTTATTTTTTTTTTTTTTTTTTTTTTTTTTTTTTTTATTTTTTTTTTTTTTCATTTTTTTCCCAAGATAGGGTTTCTCTGTGTAGCTTTGCACCTTTGCAGGATCTCACGCTGTCAACCAGGCTGGCCTGCAATTCAAAAAGATCTGCCAGTCTCTGCCTCCTAAATTCGGGGTTTAAAAGCAGGTGCTGTAACCACCCGGAAAGGTTTCATTTTTTTCCATTTCTCATATATCTTTTCTGTGCATTACACACACACACACACACACACACACACACACACACACACACACACACGTAATAAAAAAATACATGGTTGTAGGCACATGCACCTACATACAGTTAGCTATTTGTTTCTTTTCAGCCTAAAACTGTTTGGCCAGTTTTAGGTTCCATTTATTACAGAGACAAAGAGGGAAGAGGTGAAATACTGGTCTGAGCCTGAGCATGAACTGCACAGAACCGGCACCAATGTCACATTATAGAAAGAGGGGAAGAATCCCTTTTGGTCCTCTGCTTGCCATGGACTGTAGTGACTTGGAAAATGAAACCCTCCAATATATTTCCATGGAAGTATTGTGCTCAAACATGACTGGCTTTCACATGAGGCTTTACACAGAGGGTTGTCTTTTACCCCAAACATGAGCCAATGATGTTTTAGAAGCTGAAACACACATGCCTTCTGATGATAACTTTCTCTTTTACTTCATCTTAAGAAATGATCTCTGACTCTTTCTGTCTCCACACTGCTACATATCTCCACAATACCGCACACAGCCACATGTCTATACATACATACATATTTCAGATGGCTACTAGTTATTGGGAATGTTTCCCAACAAGCCGCATTCTACCAACTGCGAGATAATTTTGTGGAGCTGAAATGATAACAAGGATAATTAGTAGGAGAGTGTGAGCAGACCTCATTACAACACTCACTCTATGCCGGTAAGGATTGAAAAATGAAAACCTTCCTGTTCTTCTGTGTTTCACCTTTTTGAAAATACAGCACAGAACTGTTAAAGAAAGAATCATTTTGGTACACTTATGGGCTCAGTCCAGTGGATCAAAGGTTGGTGACATCTCCTCAAAATGGAATCTAGTTTGGCTTATAAAATGAAGTCTCCTTTAACAATGGACAGCCTGAAAAACATACTACATGGAGTAGCTTAGAGGAAATAGAACATGTCCTGAGCTCAACATGCTTCTGAGAATCTCCTGTAGGGCAGAGGCTGGAGTGACTCCCATGCACTTGAAGGTCAGTTTAAGGAGCTCTATGCAGGGCAGTTACAGGGCTGGTTCAGAGGAGCTGTATGTGGACTCTCTGGATTTCACTCAGTTGTCCTGTAACTGGATGAGCAGACAGTTTTCACAGTCAGTTTCACACTCAGCTAAGGCTCTAAGAGAGACAAACTCAATGCATGGAGAAGCCAATTTTGAGTAAAGACCCTTATTCACCTTGGTCCTTTCAATCCTGTTTTTAAAATGTATGGTTCCCATCTGTTTCTGAGGTATGTGACAGGCTTGTGAATGTTTGTGATTGGGGGGGGGGACGACCATTATGTATCAATGACTGTGAGAGACCAGTATTGTTGGGATTTAACAAGGCAACTCAATGTAGTTAAAAGGAGGTTTATTTTGGAATAACTTACAGACACTAAAAGGGGTTGGTTACAGGATTGGGAGAGGTGAGGTGTAGTCCAACAGGATTCTCTGCAGAACTCTGACTTTCAGCATCCAGCATCACAAAGAAACAAAAGGGCTGGCCCATATAGATCTTCTGTGTTAAGGGCTCCCATCTCAGCCCCCACCCAGGGGCAGGTCATAGGTAGGAGTGGTAGTGACCAGAAGCCTCACTAGGGGTAGTGCTTCTAGGTCAAAGCAGAAACAGCTGCCCCTAAAGACCAGATTCCACAATCATGCAGCATAATAAAAGGAATGCCTCAGCCAGGCATTGGTGGTGCACATGCCTTTAATCCCAGCAGTCGAGAGGCAGAGGCAGGCAGATGTTTGTGAGTTCAAGGCAAGCCTGGTCTCCAGAGGGAGATCCAGGAAAGGCACAAAGATACACAGAGAAACCCTGTCTCGAAAAAAAAAAAAAAAAAAAAAAAGAATGTCTCACAGTAGTGAGGGATAGGAAACTTTTTCTATCTGAGGGTAAATAGGAATAAATTTTAATATATCTGACTGTTGAAATAAGGAAACACACGTACCTTCTGATGATAACTTTCTCTTTTACTTCATCTTAAGAAATGATCTCTGACCCTTTCTGTCTCCACACTGCTACATATCTCCACAATACCGCACACAGCCACATATCTTTACATACATACATATTTCACATGGCTACACATATCTCTTTTCATACATTTCTCTTCTACATCTCTTTTCTACACAGCTTCATCTTCCTTGTCCCCACACAGTTACAAATCTCCACACAGCCACAGCTGAACATCTCATTTACACAGCTCTCTCCCCTGACAGCCCTTTACACAGTTCCTAGGCACAGCTCCTCTACATAGCAGCAGCTCCTTCACACAGCTCTCTCTCACACTCACTCACACACAGACTTCTGACAGGTTATACACTCACTCTTTCTCCCACTCCCTCCCTCACACATTCCTCATGAATCTTCCTCACTCAGCACACACACACACACACACACACACACACACACACACACACACACTTCACTCACATTCTGCACCAGGTGTCACATAGCTGTACATTGCCATCTTTTGCTACATCGCTGCTGCTGCTGCTGTTCCACAACCAAACTTTGGACAAGTGTAAGTTACATTTTCAGGGCCCTACCCATTCTCACAAAACAAGATAAGTCACATATCTTCTCTTAGGATAGTAATGTCACATTGACCCATAAATGCAGCTCTAAGTTGGTGAGGTATCCCAGACATTAAACATTTGGCTGAACCCTGTGTGGTCATGGGACATGAAGAAATGGATCCACTGCAAGATTCTGTCTTGATGTAAACACCCTGGCTTTGATGTGGCAAAAACAACACTTGAATTTAGTCTTTGTGTATTCTCTCTAGGGGCAGATTAATCTGTTTTGGACTTGTTCTAAAGTCTTGGACAATGAGTTAGAGGCTGTCATGGATACAGAACACTGTTACTTTCCTGTGTCAGTAAGAAGAATACTCTGGTAATATTTTTGTTCATCAGAAGTATACAGCTTAAACACAAATTCACAGCTAAATGTGTGTCCAGAAATGTAAAACATACTACCAAAGCACCATGGAAAGCATGCCACAGCTGTACTTATTAGGGATGCATACCAGTGGTACCCGAGAAATTTACAGACAGAAAATGACCTGTTTCCACAGCCAGTGTACTCACGGTTTGCCCGGTGAGACTCCCCATTAGGGACTTACACATCTGCTGTGTCGACTTGTCAAACACTGGTTGTCACCTGTCATATACTGCCATGGCCCTCGGCAAATGTGTCATGACTTAATGTGAAGGTCACAGTATAACCCTCTAGATTTATTTCTCCCTACACCAAGCATTCTGGTGACTGAACTCAGGAGGCAGACTTTATAAAAAGCATTTAAACTGTGTCACACACCTAGCCACCACACAGACACATTCCTCCATCTTCTTCATAATTAAACTTCACTGGGAAAGTGGTCAAGGAGCCCCCATCTCCCGCTGGTGACAGCTGATTGAGGTTTAAGGATAAAACTCTCTGGTCAGGGAATATTCATGAGAGTTTATCATTCTATCAGGAGATGGAGTTAGATATTTGAGACCCTTTCAGTGATATTTATTTTTATATTTGGAAGAGTGAAGGATGAGCTATATTTGGGGACACAGCAATGAATGGCCGGGCTAAGCAAGCAGACTATAGGGCTGTGAAAGTAGGTTACCAAGTGCACAAGACAACAGACTAAGGGACTTGACCTTGGCCTGGGCCGATCTGAGCCACACCTTCTGCAGTTCCTACACTGGTCTCAGCCTTTAGCATAGGATAGCATCAAGGCTGTGAATACAGCATTCTCTAGAGATTCCATGCTTGGCTCTTGTTTATTCGGCTGTGACTGTTAGCAAGAGTCCTTAATAAACAGACACCTCAGGAGAAGGTAACAGAAAGCAAGACTCCATGACTGTAGGCTGTGGGAAATTGGCCTGGTTAATGAAGGGTAAACTCCTAAAGCCTCAGGGAGACTGGGAAGCTCTGCAGAGGGAAGAGGACTTGAATGATGACACCTACAGTAGTTCCTAAGGAGAGCCACACACCAAATTACCTGGGATGTACCCCTTCCAGACTGCAGGGGATCTCACCTGCAGATGAGACTTTCCATCCCCCAAATTCCCATTTGCCATGCCATCAAATCCATGAGTGTGGTTCAGGTCCAAGCAGACAGTGCAGAAGTGCAGTTCTTTTGACTGAGGAACAATGGTGCTTGTGGAGATGCCAGTCTGTGTCTTCATGTCCACATCACCTTCATTAATAACCTAACAATAGGTCCTGGTTCCATGGATCTCTCTCTCTCTCTCTCTTGATAATTGAATGGAACTGACATGTCACTCTGTTTCAGATTCCCTCTTCCCATTGGTTCAGAGGAGAGAGAGAAGGCCCACACCTGTTTGCCCTCAGTTTCCCTGAGGAGAAACCTGCAGGCTTTAGTTTCACTTTCTCTTTCAGCTTCCTACTGTGACTATAAAAGCACACACACACCACAGCTCACAGAGCTGTCTCCCAGCCCTTCTCTGAGAGTCCAGTTGTTGTGCAAGTCCACAAGACAGCAGAGTTAGAAGACAGGATTCTGAGGAGCCTGTCCTGGTGAGAACCCAGAGAACTGTTGCCACCTTCACAGCAACCATGGGGTAAGGATTTCCCTGCTCTGCAGTTTGAGTGAACCCAGGACACAAACATTTGCTTGTGTCCAGGTCTGACTGAGTCTGCTTCTGTTCCTTTGTTCTGTCTTCTGCCTTCTCTCTCTGCTACTGAAAAGGGAACAAGGATGCTAATTGCCCTGAGTGTCCAAGGACTCTGTTTATTGGGTGTGCTGTTGGTAGCGGCTGGATGGGTGACAGCAAGCTGGCTTTAGTTTTAAAGGCTGTCTCAAGCATGAAGTTGGAAACACCTGGGCAGACTTTAGCATGCTCATCTCACAGAGAGAGACAGTTACCAAGGAGAAGTTCAGCAATGGACAAGTTAACTCTCTACCAACTTAGAGCCCCCAAAGAGAGTCGCTGCTTAGAGGGTTCTCCTTCCCCTTCCCCTGACTCCACTTGATTGTCCATGGGATGGACCCAGCAGAGATAACACTTGAGATGCTGTTCACCGTTTCTGTGTGAATACATATAACATATATATTCACTGCATATGAAATATATACTATTTATATTCAAGAAATACTAGGCCCCCAGTGGAGTCTTATTCATGTGAATGGCCCTGGGTTTTTACGTTTGAAATTGCTATTCAGATTAAAAGTGCCAGTCAGTGGAGGTGTTTGTACTGAATCTTTGCTACAGTGAGCTTCTGTTGACTTGGAGGATTCTTCTTCTTTATTTATACATAAGACCATCTATCGAACATGAATATGGAGGCGGCTGAGAGTTGTTGGGGAATGGTGACATGGAATACAGAGTTCACAACAGTAGAATAATATGGAGCCAAGCTAAGTAGAGGGAAGAGGTCTGTAGGGCCTGTCAGGTGATGGTTATTATCATAGAGTCAGTGACCCAGGTGCTTAAGTATTTGGTTTGCAAAGGCTTTCCTGCAGAATGAAAAAGGATGCAGATATCCAACTTCACAGGGGATCCTGAGCATCCACAGGGCTGTGGGATCCTGACTGCTCTCTGTCCAGGTTGTCCACACAAATGTTGTTGCCCCTGTGCTGCTCAGCTTTCCTGCTTCAAGGACTTATGCACAAGTTCATGTGCCTCCCCCTCAGGACACAGGTCCTCAGCAGGATCCTTGTGAACTCCCAACTAGGCAGATCTTCCTGGACAGCTGGTGTTCAGATTTCAGGTGATTTTAGCTGCCCTGCCAATGCCTTTATTTCCCATAAGGTGTGGGCACAATCTCTAATTCACTGTGCACTGCTGTAGGCAGGGAAAGCAAAGAAAAGCAGGATTGAATCTGATGCCCCAGGTCATGATTAATCTGCCTATAGAAATCTCTCCATCATTTCTAAGTGCTCTGTAAAAGAAGGAATAACCATGCATTTGGTTATTTCAGAGAGAGAAAGAGACAGAGAGAAAAAGGAAGAGACTGAGACTGAGAAGACAGAAACTTCTTATGCTTTTGTTTCTTTCTAGTCTGGCTCATTAAATATTACAGGTAAAGACCCGAGTCTAGTCACAATAGGGAAACATTCCCCGGGGCACTTTTGAAATAACCAAGTATTTGTATCCAACATCAATGAACTGGATCAGTGCCACATGATTAGAAACAGAGATAGAGACATTTCATTACAAAACAGCACTCTGGAAAATGAGAAGGGACTAGTGAGCAGAGGGATAAGAGCACTGGGCTGTGGTGATATATTGTGACCCCCAATATATTGTGCATCCTAATAAACTTATCTGGGGTCAGAGGACATAACAGCCACAAGATACACATAGAGGCCAGAATATGATGGTACACATGCCTTTAATCCTATCACTTTTGAGGCAGAGATTTATCCAGATCTCTGTGAGTTCAAAGCCACACTGGAAACAGCCAGGCATGGTGACTCATGCCTTTAATACCAGGAAGTGATGGCAGAAAGAAGAAAGGTATATAAAACATGAGGACCAGGAGCTAGAGCTGGTTAAGCTTTTAGGCTTTTGAAAAGCAGTTCAGCTGAGATCTATTTGGACGAGTACTCAAGGCTTCCAGTCTGAGGAAATAAAATCAGCCGAGGATTTGGCAAGGTGAGGTGGCTGTGGCTTTTTCTGTTTCTCTGATCATTCAGGGTTCACCCCAATACCTAGCTTTAGGTTTGTTTTTATTAATAAGCACTAGAGTAGCTCTAACTTGAGGACACAAGGACAGGTCTCCTTCTAGGGCTAGATTTTCTTCAATACACTAGTAGATAATAGTTTTTTTCTATGGTGGGCCATTCTTTATAATGAACCATGTGAATGCTACCCTGCCCCATTAATACAAGTTATTATTCTATTATTTTGTATTTTTTTGAATAATTTTAGGTTTTCTGTGTTCATTGTTTATGCACAACTTTTATGCATCCCTTGGGCAAAATGGACCCTTCTCCAACTTCCTCTCACCTTCTCTGTTGCAGTGACTGATTTCTACACATTCAACAACCTTTTGTGTGTCATTTCACACCTACATTACCATTCTTCAATGACTGATTACAGTGATAGAGACAGAGTTTCCAGTTGCCAACGGCTAAAAAAATGTGTGAAGACTAAGGCTAGAGGTGTGCCTGTCCAGGGTAGCAGGAACTGGAGGCAGTGGTGATGAAGGAGGCTACATCAGCGGATGAATGTCAGTTCCAGTGCTTAGATCATTAAGGGGAAGAATGACAGTTGTCCATGTGTCATTGCAACCACCTCAGTTTCCTCACTTGTTCTCCTACTGTACTTGTATAAGATGTACATAGTGAAAAACCCGATGAAGGAGAAAGCTGAGTTTTGCACTGACTGGGAAGCTTTTCATGAATCTATACTCTTTAGAGGTAAAGGTGGAAAACACTATGCTGACCAAACATCACATCATTTCAGTCATGGTCCTTTTCCTGTTCCATGCACTACATGGTCCTCTAGTCAATAATGTTTAGGGGAGTTCTGCATTGAAAACTTGTCAAATGAAAAGGAAACGATTTGAGTTGGACAGAAGGTTTCTAGACTAAGGTGAATTTTAATTCAGGACTCAGTGTGCCAAAGCTCACAGTCACACAAAGCTTCCATGGAGTCAATGGTGGTTTTATGTTCCATTCTTACAGTACAGGAAACTGATGTTAATGCTCCACAGTAGGTGGTTTCTGAAAGGTTTATTGTGGGAATATAACTTATTCTTTGTAACCATAGGAGGGGAGAGCTAAGTTGACTTACTCTCCAGAAGTTCCCCAGATACATCATCCAAAGATAAAAGTCCTGCAGAAGAGTCATATCCCCAGTGTCACAAGGCAGAGAGCATGTCCATTTGTTCTGAATCAGCCTATGGATAACAGTTCCTTGTTTGTGTCTGAGATGAAATAGGCAGACCCCCAGTGACTTCTCCTCCACAGTCAGGTTTACCACACAGACAGGTCCTGTCTATGTCAGCTCTGGTGGCATAAACTTGTACATATAGTCCTCAAAACATAAGGAAAAGGGGAATAGAATTTTAGAGTTCCAAGCCTCAGGTAAGGACACTGACATGTATGTTTTTGTGCCTGTATCTGTTTGTCAATGTCCAATATTGACTGAAAGGATTAACATACAACCTGAGATTGTAAGTACAGGTACATGAACATGCATGTACAAGAGGTCTCTGGCAGTACAAATAAATGAAGATGAGAAATTGATTCAATAATAAATCAAGAAATTCTATAGAAAAAAATGGTCAGACTTTCGGGACATAAGAAAGGATGTTGTGAAATGTGTTTAGGTTTGAGTTAATTGGCATTTTTTGGGCCATATAACAAATCACCTGCTTCCTTCTCACAGAGAGAATGCTGAAGGTGATCAGGTCAAGGAGAAATTGATTGAACTGAATTGTCACTTCACATGGGTGCTGTTTTTCGAAGACCTTGACATACCTGATTTGGAAATGAGGATCTCTGAGAACCTTGAGTTCCTAGACATCAAAAACCAAGTAGGGATGCTCAACCTCAGGGCCTATGTGAGACACCTGAAAGGCCAGCACGAGGAAGCCCTGCAGAGCTTGAAAGAAGCAGAAGCCTTGATCCAGGGAGAGCAGGTGGGCAAGAGAAGCCTGCTGACCTGGAGCAACTGTGCCTGGGTACATTACCACATGGGCAGGTTGGCAGAAACCCAGACCTACCTGGACAAAGTAGAGAACACATGCAAGGAATTGGGCAGTCCCTTCCGCTATAGTATGGAGTGTGCCGAGATGGAATATGAGAAAGGCTGGGCCTTGCTGAAGTGTGGAAGACAGGATTATCATCGAGCTTTCGCCTGCTTTCATATGGCTCTGAGAGTGGATCCTGAAAACCCTGAATACAACCTTGGCAATGCAGTTGCAGCCTATCACATAGACTTTGATGACAAGAATATCTCTCTAGAACCCCTAAGAAAGGCTCTAAGGTTAAATCCAGAAGAACCAAATGTTAAAGTGTACCTTGCACTGAAGCTTCAGGATATAGGATTAGCAGCTGAAGCAGAAACACACATTGAAGAAGCCCTCAGTAGCACATCCTGCCAACCCTACACATTTAGCTCTATAGCCAAGTATTACCGAAGGAAAGGCTGCATAGACAAGGCTCTCCCTCTGCTACACAGGGCCTTGCAGGAGTCACCTGCCTCTGGCTACCTGCATTACCAACTAGGGCTCTGCTACCATAGACAAGTGATGCAACTGAGGACATCCACCGATAAGCCGGCCCAAAGGCAGGCGGCACAACAGGCCATTCTTGAATTTCAAGAGGCTGTGAAACTCAGGCCCAGATTTGAGATGGCTTATGTTTGCATGGCTGAAGTTCAGGCAGAAATCGGCCAACATGAAGAAGCAGAGGCAAATTTCCAGAAAGCCCAGAGCATGAAGGAACTGTACACGAATCTTGAGTGTCACAAAGAGCAGGATATTCATTTATGATATGGCCGTTACCAAGACTTTCATCGGAAATCAGAGGATGAGGCTATCAGCCAGTACTTAACAGGTCTTAGTCTGAATGAAGAAAACTTTGTCTGGAGGAAACTACTCAAAGCTTTGGAGGAAGTGGCCACAAGACGAGTTCACCAGAATGTTCTGACTTGTGGAGAGCACTTGCTTGCTTGGGTTAGTCCACAAACTGAAAGGGGATAGGAAGGAAGCCTTGCAATTCTATGAGAGGGCTCTGAGGCTCACTGGGGAAATGAACCCTGAGTTCTGAATGCAGCTCACATCTGGGAAGTGAATGTACTCATAACTGAGAGTTCCCGGCCTCCTTCCCGGTTTCTTTCTCCATCCTTTTTCACCCCTCATTGTGATGTCTATAGGGAACTTGTACCCCACTGCACCTGCTCACTTACTGACCAGGACTGGCCCCTGCTGGTCTGCATTCCCTTGAGCTGTAGGATCCTAGGACATCTTTTCCTTATGTCTGTGTCTTGGGAATGCAAGTCTTCCATCCTCTGCCTGCCAGTGTCCTGGACAAAGAGGTCTTCTCCTAGGAAGCTTTTACTGTAGGTCAGAAGATACTCTTAGTACAGTGCAGTGTCAGAGGAAACCAAGTGAGCAAAAGGGAGAGTTTGAAAGCTGAGAAGTCTCACCTTACTGCAGAATCATTCTTGGCTAATAAGAGTCTTAAGTTTGGGAAAAGCCAAGCAGGGGAAACTTGCCAGGACCTTACAGACAGAAGATGATACAAGGAGATTTGTGCAGGATTTCTGTGCTATTGATAGTGTGTTATATGTGATATTTTACCCTCAAATAAATTATATTCAGTAAAATTCCCTGAATCACAAAGTCTTCCAGTGTGATTTGTTGATAGAATGAAAAGGATATCCCTTCAGTGTCCTCAAGAGGACTTGGGATAGCAGAATCAACTAACAGAAGTCTAGTTGCAGGCAGGAAAGAAAGTTGTGCACATGAACCCTGCAATGGGTTTGTATAAAGATGAAGGCTATATTTCATCCTCCACACCATGGGATAGTAAGGGTGACTGATGCTGCCTTGTTACCTGACAGCTGCTGTTTTTCATTGTGAATTATGATGCTCGGGATGGGTTTGGGTTCATTCACTTGATATTTGGGGAAATACCTCTGATATTTTTAATAGATGTTTCTTTGATAAGCCAAAATCATGTTTATTACATTCAAGCATAGGAAAACTCTCAGGATTCATAATACTGCTCCCTAGTAGTCTCAATGGATGCTGAAGAAGACCAACTGAGGAAACAAAAGGTGGGTTGGAGAGAGAATGATTGGGAGACAGCAGGAGGTCATGCAGTTTGATTCAGAAGCTGGGTTCTGGGAACTTGGCAGACTCTTCTCTTCCTGGAGAGCATTTTCACACTTGCCCAAGGGACACACCTTTTCTAGGTGTTTCAAGGGATGATATGTGGGTCAGACACTGGATGTTTCACACACCTGGAGTGTCATATTATGTCTAAGTCTTGTTCCCTTCACTTACCTCCATGAGAATTGTATTCTGGAGGATCGTAACTAGAGAACATTAATGCTTAAAATTCTCCCCTTGATTAAAATACCCTGTGGTTCCTAGATCCTGAGCTCAGCAAGCCCAGCATGCACCCAAGTGCTCTGTGTCTGCTGACCCACACTGCCCATGTTCAGGAACCCTTCCCCTTCCTCTGCATCTCCTCTCTCTTTGTTTCTGCTGTTTAGCTGTCCTTTCAGCTCTTTTGGGTTTTCGTTGGTCTTCCTTATCCCCTCTGAGTATAGTCTCCTTTTGTTATCCTAGTCTTCCCATTCACACTACTGCATGGATGAAATTACAGCAAGTTGAGGTGAGGCCTCCACAGCTGTGCAAGGAATAAGCATGGGTGACACAACACACACACACACACACACACACACATACACAGACAGAGAGACACACAGAGAGACACACAGAGAGAGACAGAGACAGAGAGCAAGAGACAGAGAGAGAGAGAGAGAGAGAGAGAGAGAGAGAGAGAGAGAGAGAGAGAGAGAAAGGAGAGCCCACAAAATACATGTGAAAAACATTAAATTAATAGTTAAGGAAAATCACTGTGCATTATGTTTTTGAGCATCAAGCTACAACTAATAAGGTTCCTATTATTAATTCAATGTAGATTGTGTGTGCTTATTTACCACTACAGTTCCAAATGTTCTATGGTGACCTGTAGGTCAAATGTAGGACAAATGTCTACAAACCTGACTTTCTGTGGACTAACATTGAAAACTCCATAGCAAAGATGGAGAAGCAGGTAGTGGATGTCGATCAGTGGCCTATTTTGTGCCCATGCTTGTTATGGCCTTAGCAGGAAATCATCCTGGGATCAACCACAGTCACTGCCATGCTTTCCTTCAACTATAATTTCCAAAAATGGCACAGCAATTACTCCAGTGCATGCTAATGTGACAGAAGGACCAGAACACTGAATTCAAGCTGTGGGTAGAGTGGGTAGTAACCTCTGGCTATTGGATTTGTTCCTAAAGTGATAGGCAGCCAGGTTACTAAGGCCTACTCTGTGCAGGCATAAGATAACAGATTTTTAAAGAACAGTGATGGCTTTGAACAAGTCATAGGTATTTTGTATGGAATGACTTCCCTAATGCTACATATATGTACCATGTCAGGAGACGTGTGTTAACATCTCTCTGCACCATAGAGTCAATAGAGCACACATAATTTCATTCTTTTCCCATGTCTTCTTGTGCATTAGGAAGACACTGGCCATCTTCTTCTCTAGAGAGTCACGAAGAACAATAGGTACAATGTAAAAATACTGCACCTGGGGCCCCTCACCATACCCCTGAAAGATGGCCTGGAGCCTCAGCTGGGTCCCAGATCAACAGTCAAGCATTTTCAAATTGATAGAGGATGCCTAGGACCATTTAGTCCCTGGTTCAAACACAGGTATACCTCATAATCACCTGAGGATTCTGATATGTTTGTTTGATTGATTTTTTTTTTTCTCAGACAGTACTTCCCTGTAAAGCAGTCCTGGCTGTCCTGCAACTCACTCTGTAGAGCAGGCTGGCCTCAAACTCACAGAGATCTGCCTGCCTCTGCTCATTGAGTGCTGTGATCAAAGGCATGTGCCACCACCACCTGGCTTGATTGATTGTTTTAAAACTGATTTTAAATCTGATCCTGGGGTGTGTTCAGTTGGGCTACCCGAAGCCTAAGCAAAATTCATTTAGATGTTCTCTAATGATTGTAACATGTAGTGAGGATTTAAAGCTGCCAGGCCATTCTAATCACTCACTAATGAGCCAGGAATATTGTAGCTAGCAGAGTTAATGTGGCCTTTCACAAAAGGTCAGTCTCATGCAGTTGCTTTGGATAACTGGGATGGGTCTGATAGCCTATGCTGACATATCACTTCCTGAAGGTTTATTTTCTTCTTCTTCTTCTTCTTCTTCTTCTTCTTCTTCTTCTTCTTCTTCTTCTTCTTCTTCTTCTTTTTTTTTTTTCATTTTTTTCCCAAGATAGGGTTTCTCTGTGTAGCTTTGCACCTTTGCAGGATCTCACGCTGTCAACCAGGCTGGCCTGCAATTCAAAAAGATCTGCCAGTCTCTGCCTCCTAAATTCGGGGTTTAAAAGCAGGTGCTGTAACCACCCGGAAAGGTTTCATTTTTTTCCATTTCTCATATATCTTTTCTGTGCATTACACACACACACACACACACACACACACACACACACACACATAATAAAAAAAATACATGGTTGTAGGCACATGCACCCACATACAGTTAGCTATTTGTTTCTTTTCAGCCTAAAACTGTTTGGCCAGTTTTAGGTTCCATTTATTACAGAGACAAAGAGGGAAGAGGTGAAATACTGGTCTGAGCCTGAGCATGAACTGCACAGAACCGGCACCAATGTCACATTATAGAAATAGGGGAAGAATCCCTTTTGGTCCTCTGCTTGCCGTGGACTGTAGTGACTTGGAAAATGAAACCCTCCAATATATTTCCATGGAAATAATTGTGCTCAAACATGACTGGCTTTCACATGCATGTACACAGAGGGTTGTCTTTTACCCCAAATATAAGCCAATGATGTTTTAGAAGCTGAAACACACATGCCTTCTGATGATAACTTTCTCTTTTACTTCATCTTAAGAAATGATCTCTGACTCTTTCTGTCTCCACACTGCTACATATCTCCACAATACCGCACACAGCCACATGTCTATACATACATACATATTTCAGATGGCTACTAGTTATTGGGAATGTTTCCCAACAAGCCGCATTCTACCAACTGCGAGATAATTTTGTGGAGCTGAAATGATAACAAGGATAATTAGTAGGAGAGTGTGAGCAGACCTCATTACAACACTCACTCTATGCCGGTAAGGATTGAAAAATGAAAACCTTCCTGTTCTTCTGTGTTTCACCTTTTTGAAAATACAGCACAGAACTGTTAAAGAAAGAATCATTTTGGTACACTTATGGGCTCAGTCCAGTGGATCAAAGGTTGGTGACATCTCCTCAAAATGGAATCTAGTTTGGCTTATAAAATGAAGTCTCCTTTAACAACGGACAGCCTGAAAAACCTACAACATGGAGTAGCTTAGAGGAAATAGAACATGTCCTGAGCTCAACATGCTTCTGAGAATCTGCCTGCAGGCAGAGGCTGGAGTGACTCCCATGCACTTGAAGGTCAGTTCAAGGAGCTCTATGCAGGGCAGTTACAGGGCTGGTTCAGAGGAGCTGTATGTGGACTCTCTGGATTTCACTCAGTTGTCCTGTAACTAGATGAGCAGACAGTTTTCACAGTCAGTTTCACACTCAGCTAAGGCTCTAAGAGAGACAAACTCAATGCATGGAGAAGCCAATTTTGAGTAAAGACCCTTATTCACCTTGGTCCTTTCAATCCTGTTTTTAAAATGTATGGTTCCCATCTGTTTCTGAGGTATGTGACAGGCTTGTGAATGTTTGTGATTGGGGGGCGGGGACCATTGTGTCTCACTGACTGTGAGAGACCAGTATTGTTGGGATTTAACAAGGCAACTCAATGTAGTTAAAAGGAGGTTTATTTTGGAATAACTTACAGACACTAAAAGGGGTTGGTTACAGGATTGGGAGAGGTGAGGTGTAGTCCAACAGGATTCTCTGCAGACTCTGACTTTCAGCATCCAGCATCACAAAGAAACAAAAGGGCTGGCCCATATAGATCTTCTGTGTTAAGGGCTCCCATCTCAGCCCCCACCCAGGGGCAGGTCATAGGTAGGAGTGGTAGTGACCAGAAGCCTCACTAGGGGTAGTGCTTCTAGGTCAAAGCAGAAACAGCTGCCCCCTAAAGACCAGATTCCACAATCATGCAGCATAATAAAAGGAATGCCTCAGCCAGGCATTGGTGGTGCACATGTCTTTAATCCCAGCAGTCGAGAGGCAGAGGCAGGCAGATGTTTGTGAGTTCAAGGCAAGCCTGGTCTCCAGAGGGAGATCCAGGAAAGGCACAAAGATACACAGAGAAACCCTGTCTCAGAAAAAAAAAAAAAAAAAAAAAAAAAATGTCTCACAGTAGTGAGGGATAGGAAACTTTTTCTATCTGAGGGTAAATAGGAATAAATTTTAATATATCTGACTGTTGAAATATGGAAACACACGTACCTTCTGATGATAACTTTCTCTTTTACTTCATCTTAAGAAATGGTTTCTGGCTCTTTCTGTCTCCACACTGCTACATATCTCCACAATACCGCACACAGCCACATATCTTTACATACATACATATTTCACATGGCTACACATCTCTCTTTTCATACATTTCTCTTCTACATCTCTTTTCTACACAGCTTCATCTTCCTTGTCTCCACACAGTTACAAATCTCCACACAGCCACAGCTGAACATCTCATTTACACAGCTCTCTCCCCAGACAGCCCTTTACACAGTTCCTAGGCACAGCTCCTCTACATAGCAGCAGCTCCTTCACACAGCTCTCTCTCACACTCACTCACACACAGACTTCTGACAGGTTATACACTCACTCTTTCTCCCACTCCCTCCCTCACACATTCCTCATGAATCTTCCTCACTCAGCACACACACACACACACACACACACACACACACACACACACACACACACTTCACTCACATTCTGCACCAGGTGTCACATAGCTGTACAGTGCCATCTTTTGCTACATCGCTGCTGCTGGTGCTGCTGTTCCACAACCAAACTTTGGACAAGTGTAAGTTACATTTTCAGGGCCCTACCCATTCTCACAAAACAAGATAAGTCACATATCTTCTCTTAGGATAGTAATGTCACATTGACCCATAAATGCAGCTCTAAGTTGGTGAGGTATCCCAGACATTAAACATTTGGCTGAACCCTGTGTGGTCATGGGACATGAAGAAATGGATCCACTGCAAGATTCTGTCTTGATGTAAACACCCTGGCTTTGATTTGGCAAAAACAACACTTGAATTTAGTCTTTGTGTATTCTCTCTAGGGGCAGATTAATCTGTTTTGGACTTGTTCTAAAGTCTTGGACAATGAGTTAGAGGCTGTCATGGATACAGAACACTGTTACTTTCCTGTGTCAGTAAGAAGAATACTCTGGTAATATTTTTGTTCATCAGAAGTATACAGCTTAAACACAAATTCACAGCTAAATGTGTGTCCAGAAATGTAAAACATACTACCAAAGCACCATGGAAAGCATGCCACAGCTGTACTTATTAGGGATGCATACCAGTGGTACCCGAGAAATTTACAGACAGAAAATGACCTGTTTCCACAGCCAGTGTACTCACGGTTTGCCCGTTGAGACTCCCCATTAGGGACTTACACATCTGCTGTGTTGACTTGTCAAACACTAGTTGTCACCTGTCATATACTGCCATGGCCCTCGGCAAATGTGTCATGACTTAATGTGAAGGTCACAGTATAACGCTACAGATTTAATTCTCTCTACACCAAGCATTCTGGTGACTGAACCCAGGAGGCAGACTTTATAAAAAGCATTTAAACTGTGTCACACACCTAGCCACCACACAGACACATTCCTCCATGTTCTTCATAATTAAACTTCACTGGGAAAGTGGTCAAGGAGCCCCCATCTCCCGCTGGTGACAGCTGATTGAGGTTTAAGGATAAAACTCTCTGGTCAGGGAATATTCATGAGAGTTTATCATTCTATCAGGAGATGGAGTTAGATATTTGAGACCCTTTCAGTGATATTCATTTTTATATTTGGAAGAGTGAAGGATGAGCTATATTTGGGGACACAGCAATGAATGGCCAGGCTAAGCAAGCAGACTATAGGGCTGTGAAAGTAGGTTACCAAGTGCACAAGACAACAGACTAAGGGACTTGACTTTGGCTGGACCGATCTGAGCCCACCTTCTGCAGTTCCTACACTGGTCTCAGCCTTTAGCATAGGATAGCATCAAGGCTGTGAATACAGCATTCTCTAGAGATTCCATGCTTGGCTCTTGTTTATTCGGCTGTGACTGTTAGCAAGAGTCCTTAATAAACAGACACCTCAGGAGAAGGTAACAGAAAGCAAGACTCCATGCCTGTAGGCTGTGGGAAATTGGCCTGGTTAATGAAGGGTAAACTCCTAAAGCCTCAGGGAGACTGGAAGCTCTGCAGAGGAAGAGGACTTGAATGATGACACCTACAGTAGTTCCTAAGGAGAGCCACACACCAAATTACCTGGGATGTACCACTTCCAGACTGCAGGGGATCTCACCTGCAGATGAGACTTTCACATCCCCCAAATTCCCATTTGCCATGCCATCAAATCCATGAGTGTGGTTCAGGTCCAAGCAGACAGTGCAGAAGTGCAGTTCTTTTGACTGAGGAACAATGGTGCTTGTGGAGATGCCAGTCTGTGTCTTCATGTCCACATCACCTTCATTAATAACCTAACAATAGGTCCTGGTTCCATGGATCTCTCTCTCTCTCTCTCTTGATAATTGAATGGAACTGACATGTCACTCTGTTTCAGATTCCCTCTTCCCATTGGTTCAGAGGAGAGAGAGGAAGGCCCACACCTGTTTGCCCTCAGTTTCCCTGAGGAGAAACCTGCAGGCTTTAGTTTCACTTTCTCTTTCAGCTTCCTACTGTGACTATAAAAGCACACACACACCACAGCTCACAGAGCTGTCTCCCAGCCCTTCTCTGAGAGTCCAGTTGTTGTGCAAGTCCACAAGACAGCAGAGTTAGAAGACAGGATTCTGAGGAGCCTGTCCTGGTGAGAACCCAGAGAACTGTTGCCACCTTCACAGCAACCATGGGGTAAGGATTTCCCTGCTCTGCAGTTTGAGTGAACCCAGGACACAAACATTTGCTTGTGGCCAGGTCTGACTGAGTCTGCTTCTGTCCCTTTGTTCTGTCTTCTGCCTTCTCTCTCTGCTACTGAAAAGGGAACAAGGATGCTAATTGCCCTGAGTGTCCAAGGATTCTGTATAATGGGTGTGTTGTTAGCATGGGGCTGGATGGGTGACAGCAAGCTGGCTTTAGTTTTAAAGGCTGTCTCAAGCATGAAGTTGGAAACACCTGGGGAGACTTTAGCAAGCTCATCTCACAAAGAGAGAGACAGTTACCAAGGAGAAGTTCAGCAATGGACAAGTTAACTCTCTACCAACTTAGAGCCCCCAAAGAGAGTCGCTGCTTAGAGGGTTCTCCTTCCCCTTCCCCTGACTCCACTTGATTGTCCATGGGATGGACCCAGCAGAGATAACACTTGAGATGCTGTTCACCATTTCTGTGTGAATACATATAACATATATATTCACTGCATATGAAATATATACTATTTATATTCAAGAAATACTAGGCCCCCAGTGGAGTCTTATTCATGTGAACGGCCCTGGGTTTTTACGCTTGAAATTGCTATTCAGATTAAAAGTGCCAGTCAGTGGAGGTGTTTGTACTGAATCTTTGCTACAGTGAGCTTCTGTTGACTTGGAGGATTCTTCTTCTTTATTTATACATAAGACCATCTATCGTACATGAATATGGAGGCGGCTGAGAGTTGTTGGGGAATGGTGACATGGAATACAGAGTTCACAACAGTAGGAAAATATGGAGCCAAGCTAAGTAGAGGGAAGAGGTCTGTAGGACCTGTCAGGTGATGGTTATTATCATAGAGTCAGTGACCCAGGTGCTTAAGTATTTGGTTTGCAAAGGCTTTCCTGCAGAATGAAAAAGGATGCAGATATCCAACTTCACAGGGGATCCTGAGCATCCACAGGGCTGTAAGATCCTGGCTGCTCTCTGTCCAGGTTGTCCACACAAATGTTGTTGCCCCTGTGCTGCTCAGCTTTCCTGCTTCAAGGACTTATGCACAAGTTCATGTGCCTCCCCCTCAGGACACAGGTTCTGAGCAGGATCCTTGTGAACTCCCAACTAGGCAGATCTTCCTGGACAGCTGGTGTTCAGATTTCAGGTGATTTTAGCTGCCCTGCCAATGCCTTTATTTCCCATAAGGTGTGGGCACAATCTCTAATTCACTGTGCACTGCTGTAGGCAGGGAAAGCAAAGAAAAGCAGGATTGAATCTGATGCCCTGGGCCATGAATAATCTGCATACACAAATCTCTTCATCATTTGTAAGTGCTCTGTAAAAGAAGGAATAACCATGCATTTGGTTATTTCAGAGAGAGAAAGAGACAGAGAGAAAAAGGAAGAGACTGAGACTGAGAAGACAGAAACTTCTTATGCTTTTGTTTCTTTCTAGTCTGGCTCATTAAATATTACAGGTAAAGACCTGAGTCTAGTCACAATAGGGAAACCTTCCCCGGGGCACTTTTGAAATAACCAAGTATTTGTATCCAACATCAATGAACTGGATCAGTGCCACATGATTAGAAACAGAGATAGAGACATTTCATTACAAAACAGCACTCTGGAAAATGAGAAGGGACTAGTGAGCAGAGGATAAGAGCACTGGGCTGTGGTGATATATTGTGACCCCCAATATATTGTGCATCCTAATAAACTTATCTGGGGTCAGAGGACATAACAGCCACAAGATACACATAGAGGCCAGAATATGATGGTACACATGCCTTTAATCCTATCACTTTTGAGGCAGAGATTTATCCAGATCTCTGTGAGTTCAAAGCCACACTGGAAACAGCCAGGCATGGTGACTCATGCCTTTAATACCAGGAAGTGATGGCAGAAAGAAGAAAGGTATATAAAACATGAGGACCAGGAGCTAGAGCTGGTTAAGCTTTTAGGCTTTTGAAAAGCAGTTCAGCTGAGATCTATTTGGACGAGTACTCAAGGCTTCCAGTCTGAGGAAATAAAATCAGCCGAGGATTTGGCAAGGTGAGGTGGCTGTGGCTTTTTCTGTTTCTCTGATCATTCAGGGTTCACCCCAATACCTAGCTTTAGGTTTGTTTTTATTAATAAGCACTAGAGTAGCTCTAACTTGAGGACACAAGGACAGGTCTCCTCCTAGGGCTAGATTTTCTTCAATACACTAGTAGATAATAGTTTTTTTCTATGGTGGGCCATTCTTTATAATGAACCATGTGAATGCTACCCTGCCCCATTAATACAAGTTATTATTCTATTACTTTGTATTTTTTTTGAATAATTTTAGGTTTTCTGTGTTCATTGTTTATGCACAACTTTTATGCATCCCTTGGGCAAAATGGACCCTTCTCCAACTTCCTCTCACCTTCTCTGTTGCAGTGACTGATTTCTACACATTCAACAACCTTTTGTGTGTCATTTCACACCTACATTACCATTCTTCAATGACTGATTACAGTGATAGAGACAGAGTTTCCAGTTGCCAACGGCTAAAAAAATGTGTGAGGACTAAGGCTAGAGGTGTGCCTGTCCAGGGTAGCAGAACTGGAGACAGTGGTCAAGAAGGAGGCTACATCAGCTGATGAATGTCAGTTCCAGTGCTTAGATCATTAAGGGGAAGAATGACAGTTGTCCATGTGTCATTGCAACCACCTCAGTTTCCTCACTTGTTCTCCTACTGTACTTGTCTAAGATGTACATAGTGAAAAACACGATGAAGGAGAAAGCTGGGTTTTGCACTGACTGGGAAGCTTTCCATGAATCTATACTCCTCAGAGGTAAAGGAGGAAAACACTATGCTGACCAAACATCACATCATTTCAGTCATGGTCCTTTTCCTGTTGCATGCACTACATGGTCCTCTAGTCAATAATGTTTAGGGAAGTTCTGCATTGAAAACTTGTCAAATGAAAAGGAAACGATTTGAGTTGGACAGAAGGTTTCTAGACTAAGGTGAATTTTAATTCAGGACTCAGTGTGCCAAAGCTCACAGTCACACAAAGCTTCCATGGAGTCAATGGTGGTTTTATGTTCCATTCTTACAGTACAGGAAACTGATGTTAATGCTCCACAGTAGGTGGTTTCTGAAAGGTTTATTGTGGGATTATAAGTGGGAACTTCACTGAAAGAAAGAAGACAAAGTTCCTTTTGTACAGGAGTTCTCAATTATGTGCCACCATCCATCTGGGAGACACATATCAGATATTTATATTATGATTCATAACAGTAGCAAAATTATTGTTAGGAAGTGACAATGAAATAATTTCAAGTTTGGCAGTCACCACAAGTTGCTTACCTGTTTTAAATGGCTACAGGATTAGGAAGGTTGAAACCACTATGGTCTAGTAAAATTGGGACCTGGAAGAGAGGGGTTGTCATTGGTCGCTAGTGCATTGTTCATAACATTCATGGATGGAGGCATGAGGTATGGGTGAGCATGCCTGACCAATTGACTGATCCATGAGATGTCTAGATGGCTGACTGTTTCCATTAGCCAACCCTTATTGCACAATGCTAATGTGCTCAGCTATGGGTAAGACCTAAGTGCACAGCACACCTGTATTCTACTATTCTTGGCATGGCCAGGTGAAAAGTGAAGACAGCTGGTTTAAGCACTATGGCATCTCTGGTCTCTGGCAGAGACAGTTACCAACAGGACCAAGGGCCTTTTTGCCTTCTGAGCACAGATTGGTCTCCAAGCTGCTTGTTTTTGGGTTACTACCCTGAAGCTAACTGACTAGATTCTATAGGTGGTTCTCTGAGACAGGAGTGATACATAGTTTGGAACTACTTGTACTGCTCTATAGGGAAACAAGAAAAGGCATGAAGTTGTATAAGCATCTTTAAAATAAAGGGATTCTTTGTAACCATAGGAGGGGAGAGCTAAGTTGACTTACTCTCCAGAAGTTCCCCAGATACATCATCCAAAGATAAAAGTTCTGGAGAAGAGTCATAACCCCAGTGTCACAAGGCAGAGAGCATGTCCATTTGTTCTGAATCAGCCTATGGATAACAGTTCCTTGTTTGTGTCTGAGATGAAATAGGCAGACCCCCAGTGACTTCTCCTCCACAGTCAGTGTTTACCACACAGACAGGTCCTGTCTATGTCAGCTCTGGTGGCATAAACTTGTACATATAGTCTTCAAAACATAAGGAAAAGGGAAATAGAATTTTAGAGTTCCAAGCCTCAGGTAAGGACACTGACATGTATGTTTTTGTGCCTGTATCTGTTTGTCAATGTCCAATATTGACTGAAAGGATTAACATACAACCTGAGATTGTAAGTACAGGTACATACATGCATGTACAAGAGGTCTCTGGCAGTACAAATAAATGGAGATGAGAAATTGATTCAATAATAAATCAAGAAATTCTATAGAAAAAATGGTCAGACTTTCGGGACATAAGCAAGAATGTTGTGAAATGTGTTTAGGTTTGAGTTAATTGGCATTTTTTGGGCCATATAACAAATCACCTGCTTCCTTCTCACAGAGAGAATGCTGAAGGTGATCAGGTCAAGGAGAAATTAATTGAACTGAATTGTCACTTCACATGGGTGCTGTTTTTCGAAGACCTTGACATACCTGATTTGGAAATGAGGATCTCTGAGAACCTTGAGTTCCTAGACATCAAAAACCAAGTAGGGATGCTCAACCTCAGGGCCTATGTGAGACACCTGAAAGGCCAGCATGAGGAAGCCCTGCAGAGCTCGAAAGAAGCAGAAGCCTTGATCCAGGGAGAGCAGGTGGGCAAGAGAAGCCTGGTGACCTGGAGCAACTGTGCCTGGGTACATTACCACATGGGCAGGTTGGCAGAAACCCAGACTACCTGGACAAAGTAGAGAACACATGCAAGGAATTGGGCAGTCCCTTCCGCTATAGTATGGAGTGTGCCGAGATGGAATATGAGAAAGGCTGGGCCTTGCTGAAGTGTGGAAGACAGGATTATCATCGAGCTTTCACCTGCTTTCATATGGCTCTGAGAGTGGATCCTGAAAACCCTGAATACAACCTTGGCAATGCAGTTGCAGCCTATCACATAGACTTTGATGACAAGAATATCTCTCTAGAACCCCTAAGAAAGGCTCTAAGGTTAAATCCAGAAGAACCAAATGTTAAAGTGTACCTTGCGCTGAAGCTTCAGGATATAGGATTAGCAGCTGAAGCAGAAACACACATTGAAGAAGCCCTCAGTAGCACATCCTGCCAACCCTACACATTTAGCTCTATAGCCAAGTATTACCGAAGGAAAGGCTGCATAGACAAGGCTCTCCCTCTGCTACACAGGGCCTTGCAGGCGTCACCTGCTTCTGGCTACCTGCATTACCAACTAGGGCTCTGCTACCATAGACAAGTGATGCAACTGAGGACATCCACCAATAAGCCGGCCCAAAGGCAGGTGGCACAACAGGCCATTTTTGAATTTCAAGAGACTGTGAAACTCAGGCCCAGATTTGAGATGGCTTATGTTTGCATGGCTGAAGTTCAGCAGAAATCGGCCAATATGAAGAAGCAGAGGCAAATTTCCAGAAGGCGTTGAATATGATGGAACTATACATTAATCCTGAGCGTCACAAACAGCAGGATATTCATTTACGATATGGCAATTACCAACAATTTCATGGGAAATCAGAAGACAAGGCGATTACCCAGTACTTAAAAGGTCTTAATCTGAAAGAAAAAAACTTTGTCTGGAAGAAACTACTCGAAGCTTTGGAGGAAGTGGCCAGAATATATGCTTGCCAGCCTGGTCGACTTGTGAAGAGCTATAGCTTGCTAGGCTTCATCCACAAACTGAAGGGGGACAACGAAGAGGCCATGAGGTACTATGAATTGGCTCTGAGGCTCACTGGAGGAATGAACCCTAAGTTTTAAATGCAGCTCACATCTGTGAAGTGAATGTACTCATAACTGAGGATTCCTGCCCTCTTTGCCAGTTTCTTTCTCCAAACTGTTTGTCATCCCTCATTGTGATGTCTATAGGGAACTTGTACCCCACTGCACCTGCTCACTTACTGACCAGGACTGGCCCCTGCTGATCTGCATTCCCTTGAGCTGTGGGATCCTAGGACATCTTTGCCTTATGTCTGTGTCTTGGGAATGCAAGTCTTCCATCCTCTGCCTGCCAGTGTCCTGGACAAAGAGGTCTTCTCCTAGGAAGCTTTTACTGTAGGTCAGAAGATACTCTTAGTACAGTGCAGTGTCAAAAAAAACCAAGTGAGCCAAGGGGAGAGTTTATAAGCTGAGAGGTCTCACCTTACTGCAGAATCAACACGGCTAATAAAAGTCTTAAATTTGGGGAAAGCAGAGGAAACTTGTCGGGTCCTTAATACAGAAAATGATATAAGAAGATATGTCCAGTTTTTCTGTGCTATTGATAGTGTGCTATATGTGATGTTTTCCCCTCAAATAAAATATATTCAGTAAAATTCCTTGAATCACAAAGTCTTCCCATGTAATTTGTTGATAGATTGGAAAGGATATCTATCCCTTCAGTGTCCTCAAGTAGGCTTGGGATAGCAGAATCATCTAACAGAAGTCTAGTGGCAGGCAGTTGCACATAAACCCTGCAAGGGGTCTATGTAAAGATGAAGGCTATATTTCATCCTCCTCATCATGAGATTGATAGTAAGGGTGACTGATGCAGCCTTGTTACCTGACAGCTGCTGTTTGTCATTTTGAATTATAGTGCTTGGGATGGCTTTAGGGTTCATTCACCTGATATTTGGGGAAATACCTCTGATATTTTTAATAGATGTTTCTTTGATAAGCCAAAATCAAGATTATTATATTCAAGCAAAGGAAAACTCTCAGGATTTATAATACTGCTCCCTAGTAGTCTCAATAGATGCTGAGGAAGAGCAACTGAGGGAACAAAATTTGGGGAGGAGAAGGAAAGATTAGTGGACAGCAGGAGGTCATGCAGTTTGATTCAGAAGCTGGCTTCTGGGAACTTGGCAGACTCTTCTCTTCCAGGAGAGCATTTTCACACTTGCCCAAGGGGACACACCTTTTCTATGTTTTTCAAGGGATAATATTGGGTCAGACACTGGATATTTCACACACCTGAGTGTCCTGTTGTGACTAAGCCTTATCTCCTTCACTTACCTCCATGAGAGTTGTAGTCTGAAACGTCTAAATTAGATAGCATAAATCGTTAAAATTCTCCCCTTGATTAAAGTACCCTGTGGTTCCTAGGTCCTGGGCTCAGCAAGCCCAGCATGCACCCATGTGCTCTGTGTCTGCTGACCCACACTGCCCATGCTCAGGAGCACTTCCCCATCCTCTGCATCTCCTCTCTCCTTGTTCCTGCTGTTTAGCTGTCCTGTCAGCTCTTTTGGGTTTTCTTTGCTCTTCCTTATCCCCTCTGAGTATAGTCTCCTTTGATATCCTAGTCTTCCCATTCACACTACTGCATGGATGAAACTACAGCAAGTTGAGGTGTGCCCTCCACAACTGTGCATGGAACAAGCATGGGTGACACAATACACAGACTGAGAGAATGAGAAAGCCTACGAATACATGTGACATACATTAAATTAATAAAGTTAAGGCAAATCACTGTGCATTATGTTTTTGAGTATCAAGCCACAACTAATAATGCCCCTATTATTAAATATAGATTGTATGTGCTTAGTTACCACTACTGTTCCAAATGTTCTATGGTGACCTGTAGGTCAAATGTAGGACAAATGTCTACAAATCTGACTTTCCGTGGACTGATAATGAAAACTTCATAACAAAGACATAGAAGGAGGTAGTGAATGTGGATCAGTGGCATATTTTGTGCAAAAGCTTATTATGGCCTTAGTAGAAAAGCATTGGGATCACCCACAGTCACTGTAATGCTTTCCTTCAACTATAATTTCCCCAAATGGCACAGCAATGTCTCCAGTGCATGCTAATGTGACAGAAGGACCAGAACACTGATATCAAGCTGGGGGTGGAGTGGACAGTGACTCTCAGCTATTGGATTTGTTCCTAAAGTGATAGGCGGACAAGTCACTAAGACCTACTCAGGACAGGCTTAAGATAACAGGTTTTTAAAGAATAGCGATGGCTTTGAACAAGTCATAGGTATTTTGTATGGAATACCTTCCCTAATACTACAAATTTGTACCAAGTCCGGAGATGTGTGTTAACATCTGTGTGCACCCTACAGTCAATAGAGCATATATAATCGCATTCTTTTCCCTTGTCTCCTTGTGCATTAGAAACATACTGGCCATCTTCTTCTCTAGAGAGTCACCAAGAACAATAGGTACAATGTAAAAAGGATACTGCAATGGGGCCCCCCACAAAATCCCTGAAAAATGGCCTGGACCCTCAGCTGAGTCACAAATCAACAGTCAAGCAATTTCAAATTGATAGAGAATGCCTAGGACCTTTTGTCCATGGTTCAAACTGAGGTACACATCATAATCACTTGATAATTCTGATTTGATTGTTTGTTTGTTTGATTTTTTTTCCTCAGACAGCATTTCTCTGTGAAGCAGTCCTAGCTGTCCTGCAACTCACTCTGTAGACCAGGTTGGCCTAAAACTCACAGAGATCTTCCTGCTTCTGCCTCTTGAATTCTGTGTTCAAAGGCATGTGCCACCACCACCTGGCTTGATTGATTGTTTTAAAACTGATTTTAAATCTGATTCTGGGGTGTGTTCATTTGGGCTATCCAAGAGCCTGAGCACAATTCATTCAGATGTTCTCTAATCTAACATGCAGTGAAGATTTAAATCTGCCAGCCCATTCCAGTCACTCACTACTGAGGCAGGAATATGGCAGTTAGCAGAGGTGACGTGGCCTTTCACAAAAGGTCAGTCTCCTGCAGTTGCTTTGGATAACTGGAATGGGTCTGATAGCCTGTGCTGACACATCATTTCCTGAAGGTTTTTTTATTTTCCCATTCTCATTTGTCTCTTCTCTGTGCATTACACACACACACACACACACACACACACACACACACTCACATGTAATCGAAAATACATGACCATAGGCACATGCACCCACATACAGTTAGCTATTTGTTTCTTCTCTTCCTAACACTGTTTGGCCAGCGTCATAAATGGTTGCATTTATTACAGAGACAAAGGGGTAAGAGGTGAAATACCGGCATGAGTCTGAACCACACAGAACCAGCACCAATGTCTCCTTATAGGAGTAGGGGAAGAATACCTTTTGGTCCTCTGCTTGCCATGGACTGTAGTGACTGGAAAAATGAAACACTCCAATATATTTCCATGGAAGTATTGTGCTCAAACGTGATTGGTTTTCACATGCATGTACACAGAGCATTGTCTTTTACCCCAAACATGAGCCAATGATGTTTTAGAAGCTGACCTAGTTATTAGGAATGTTTCCTGACAAGCAGCATTCTACCCACTGTGGGATAATTCTGTGGAACTTAAATGATAAGCAAGGATAATTAGCAGGAGATTATGATCAGACAACATTAGAACACTCACTCTGTGCAGTGAAGGATTGAAAAATGAAAACCTTCCTGTTCTTCTCTGTTTCACCTTTTTGAAGATACAGCACAGAACTGTTAAAGAAAGAATCGGTTTGTTGCACTTATGGGCTCCGTCCTGTGGATCAAAGGTTGGTGACATCTCCTCAAAATGGAATCTAGATTGGCTTATAAGATGGAGTCTCCTTTAACAATGGACAGTCTGAAAAACCTACAACATGGAGTAGCTTAGAGGAAATAGAACATGTTCTGAGCTCAACATGCTTCTGAGAATCTGCCTGCAGGACAGAGGCTGGAGTGACTCCCATGCACTTGAAGGTCAGTTCAAGGAGCTCTATGCAGGGCAGTTACAGGGCTGGTTCAGAGGAGCTGTATGTGGACTCTCTGGATTTCTCTCAGTTGTCCTGTAACTAGATGAGCAGACAGTTGTCACAGTCAGTTTCACACTCAGCTAAGGCTCAAAAGAGACAGTCTCAATGTACAGAGAAGACAATTTTGAATAAAGACCCTTTTTTACCTTGGTCCTTTCAATGACATGCTTTTAAAATGTATTGTTCCCATCTTTTTCTGAGGTATGTGACAGGCTTGTGAATGTTTGTGATTGGGGGGGGGGGTACCAATGTGTATCAATGACTGTGAGAGACCAGTATTGTCAGGATTTAACCTGGCAACTCCATGTAGCTAAAAGGAGTTTTAATTTGGGGTAACTTACAGCCAGTAAAGGGGTTGGATACAGGATCTCGGAGAGGTGAGGTGTAGTCCAACAGGGTTCTCTGCAGAAATCTGACTTCCAGCATCCAGCAGCACAAGGAACTAAAAGGGCTGGCCCATATGGATCTTCAGTCTTAAGGGCTCCCATCTCAGCCCTGACCCAGGGTCAGGTCATAGGTAGGAGTGGTAGTGACCAGAAGCCTCACTAGGGGTTAGTGCTTCTAGGTCAAAGCTGGAATAGCTACCCACTACATATCAGGTTCCACAATCCTCTCACTGTTATAAAAGGAATGCACTAGCTGGGCATCGGTGGCACACCTTTAATCCCAGTACTTGCTTGGTAGACCCAGGCGTTTCTTTGTGAGTTCGAGGCCAGCCTGGTCTAAGGAGTGAGATCCAGGAAAGGTGCAAAGCTACACAGAGAAAACCTGTATCTAAAAACAAAGACAAAAGGGATGGCAGACAGTAGTGAGTGATAGGAATCTTTTTTATCGGAGGGTAATTAAGAGGAAATTTTAATCTATCTATGACTGCTGAAACAAGGAAACACACGTGCCTTCTGATGATAACTTTCTCTTTTACTTCATCTTAAGAAATGGTTTCTGGCTCTTTCTGTCTCCACACTGCTACATATCTCCACAATACCGCATACAGCCACATGTCTTTACATACATACATATTTCACATGGCTACTCATCTCTCTTTTCACACATTTCTCTTCTGCATCTCTTTTCTACACAGCTTCATCTTCCTTGTCTCCACAGAGGTACAAATCTCCACACAGCCACAGCTGAACATCTCATTTACACAGTTCTCTCCCCTGACAGCCCTTTACACAGTTCCTAGGCACAGATCCTCTACATAGCAGCAGCTCCTTCACACACCTCTCTCTCTCACACTCACTCACACACAGACTTCTGACAGGTTATACACTCACTGTTTACTCACTCTTTCACCCACTCACTCCATCACACTTTCTTCACAAATCTTCCTCACTCTCTCTCAACACACACACACACACACACACACACACACACACACACACACACACACACACAAACACACACACACACACTCTTCACTCACATTCTACAGCAGCTGTCACAATGCTCTACGTGGTCATCTTTCACTACATCGCTGCTGCCTCTCCACAACCAAACTCTGGACAAGTATTAGTTACATTTTCAGGGCCCCTCCCTTTCTCACAACACAGATAAGTCACCTAGCTTCTTTTAGGATAGTAATGTCACATTGTCCCATGCACTAAGCTCTAAGTTGGTGAGGGGTCTCAGATATTAAACCATTGGCTGAACCTGTGTGGTCAGTGCACCTGAAGAAAGGATGCCTCTGTAAGACTATGTCCTGGTGTAAACAGCCTGGCCTAGATGTAGCAATAAACAGCACTGGGAATTAGTGTTTGTGTATTCTCTGTAGGAGCAGATTAATATGTTTTGGACTTGTTCTAAGGTCTTTGTAAAATGAGTTAAAGGCTGTCATGAATACTGAACGCTGTTACTTTCCTGTGTCAGTAAAGAAGAATACTCAGGTAATATTTTTGTTCATCAGAAGTATACAGCTTAAACAGAAATCCACAGCTAAATGTGTGCCCGAAATGTAAAACACACTACCAAAGCACCATGGAAAGCATCCCACAGCTGTTCTTATTAGGGATGCATACCCGTGGAATCTGTGAAAGTTACAAACAGAAAGGAACTGGTTTCCACAGCCAGTGATCCCACAGCTTTGCCAAGTGAGACCCCCATTAATAACATACACTTCTGGTGGGTCAACTTGTCAAACACTGGTTGTCACCTGTCATATACTGCCATGGCCCTCAGCAAATGTGTCATGACATATTGTGAAGGTCACAGTATAACCCTATAGATTTAATTCTCTCCACCACTAAGGATTCTGATGACTGACCCCAGGAGGCAGATTTTATAAAAAGCTTTTATGCTCTCTCTCACACACCTAGCACCACACAGACACGTACCTCCATCTTCTTCATAATTAAACTTCACTGGGAAAGTGGTCAAGGAACCCCGTTGATGACAGCTGATTGAGGTTTAGGGATAAAACTTTATGGTCAGGGAAACTTTCAGGAGAGTTTATCCTCTATCAAGAAGATGGAGTTAGATATTTAAGTCCTTGTCAATGATTTTTATATTTGGAGGAGTGAGGGATGAGCTATATTTGGGTACACAGCAATGAATGGCCAGGCTAAGGAACCAGACACCAATAGTGCTGTGAAAGTAGGCTACCAAGTGCACAAGACAACAGACTAAGGAACTTGACCTTGGTCTGGACCAATCTGAGCCCCACCTTCTGTAGTTTCCTACACTGGTCTCAGCCTTTAGCATAGGATAGCATCAAGGCTGTGAACATAGCATTCTCTAGAGATTCCATGCTTTGCTCTTGTTTATTCGGCTGTGACTGCTAGCAAGAGTGCTATACAAACAGACACCTCAGGAGAAGGTACAGAAAGTAAGACTCCATGACTGTAGGCTCTGGGAAATTGGCCTAGTTAATGAAGGGTTAACTCCTAAAGCCTCAGCAAGAGTGAAAAGCTCTGCAGAGGGAAGAGGTCTTGAATGATCCCACCTGCAGTAGATCCTATGGACAGCCACACACCAAACCAGCTGGGATGTACCCCTTCCAGACTACAGGGGAACTAACCTGCAGATGGACTCCTCCATCCCCAAACTTCCCCTTTGCCATGCCATCAAATCCATCAGTGTTGTCTCAGTTCCAAGAGACAGTACAGAACTGCAGTACTTTTGACTGAGGATCAATGGTGCTTGTGGAGATGCCAGGCTGCGTCTTCATGTCCACATCACCTACATTAACATCCTAACAGCATGTCCTGGTGCCAGGGATCTCTCTCTCTCTTGATAGTTGAATGGAACTGACATGTCACTCTGTTTCAGATTCCTTACTCTTATTGGTTCAGAGGAGAGAACAGAAGAACCACACCTGTTTGGCTTCAGTTTCCCTGAGGAGAAACCTGCAGGCTTTAGTTTCACTTTCTTTTTCAGGTTCCTATTGTGACTATAAATGCACACACACACACACACCACAGCTCACAGAGCTGTCTCCCAGCCCTTCTCTGAGAGTCCAGTTGGTGTGCAAGTCCACAAGGCAGCAGAGTTAGAAGACAGGATTCTGAGGAGCCTGTCCTGGTGAGAACCCAGAGAACTGTTGCCACCTTCACAGCAACCATGGGGTAAGGATTTCCCTGCTCTGCAGTTTGAGTGAACCCAGGACACAAACATTTGCTTGTGGCCAGGTCTGACTGAGTCTGCTTCTATTGCTAGGTTCTGTCTTCTGCCTTCTCTTTCTACTACTGAAAAGGGAACAAGGATGCTAATTGCCCTGAGAGTCCAAGGACTCTGTTTCTTGGGTGTGTTGTTGGCAGGGGCTGGATGGGTGACAGCAAGCTAGATTTAGTTTTAAAGGCATGTAGTTTAAACACCTGGGGAGACTTTAGCTTGCTCATCTCACATAGACATTTACCAAGGAGAAGTTAAGGAATGGATAAGTTACCACTCTCCCTACTTAGAGCCCCCAAAGAGAGCAGCTGCTTAGAGTGTCCTCCTTCTAACCCCCAGACCCACTCCTTCATTCTCCTTGGGATGTACTCATCAGATCCTCAAAAGACATCTTGAGATGTTGTTCAAGATTTCTGTGTGAATACATATAACATATATATGCATTGCATATGCAGTATATACCATATATATTCAAGAAATACTAGGAATACCAGTGGAATCTTACTCATGTGAATGGCTCTGCGTTTTTTACATTTGAAATTTCTATTCAGATTAAAAGTGCTAGTCAGTGGAGGTGTTTGTACTGACACTTTGCTACAGTGAACATCTCTTGATTTGGGGGATTATTCTTCTGTCTTTATACAAAGGACTATCTATCATACATGAATATGGAGGAGGCTGAGAGCTGTTTGGGAAAGATGAAATAGAATACACAGTTTACAGTGGTAGAAAAATATGGAACCAAAGTAAGTGGAGTGTAGAAGGCTGCAGAACCTGTATTGTGATGGTCATTATCATAGAGCCAGTTACCCAGGTGCTTAATACTTTGGTTTGCAAAGGCTTTCCTGTAGAATGAAAAAGGATGCAGATATCCAACTTCACAGGAGATCCTGAACAACCACAGCACTGTGGGATCCTGACTGCTCTCTGTCCAGGTTGCCCACACAAATGGCTGTTGCCCCTGTCTTGCTCAGCTTTCCTGCTGCAAGGATTTATGCACTAGTGCATGTGCCGTACAAGGTCCACAGCAGGATCCTTGTGAGCCGCCCATCTAGGCAGATATTCCTGGACAGCTGGTGTTCAGATTTCAGGTGATTTTAGCTGCCCTGGCAATGCCTTTATTTCCCGTAAGGTGTGGGCACAATCTCTAATTCACTGTGCACTGCTGTAGGCAGGGAAAGCAAAGAAGAGCAGGATTGAATCTGATGCCCTGGGTCATGATTAATCTGCCTACAGAAATCTCTCCATCATTTCTAAGTGCTCTGGTTATTTCGGAGAGAGACAGAGAGAAACAGGCAGAGACAGAGACTGAGAGGACAGAAACTTCTTAACCCTTTATTTCTTTCTAGCCTGGCCTATCAAATATTGCAGGTAAAGACCTGAGTCTAGTCACAATTGGGAAACCTTCCCCGGGGCACTTTTGAAATATGCAAGTATTTGTGACCAACATTAATGAACTGGACCAGGGCCACATGATTAGTAACAGAAATAGAGACATTTCAATACAAAACAGCACTCTGGAAAATGAGAAGGGACTAGTAAGCAGAGGGATAATCTCAAAGAGCACAGGGCTGTGGTGATATATTGGGTTCCCCATTATGTTGTGCAACCTAATAAAGTTATCTAGGGAAAAAAGGCAGAACAGCACTAGATAGACATAGAGGCTAGAAAAGGGTGGCACAAATGCCTTTAATCCTATCACTTGGGAGGCAGAGATTCATCTGGATCTCTGTGAGTTCAAAGCCATACTAGAAACAGCCAGGCATGGTGACTCACGCCTTTAATCCCAGCAAGTGATGGCAGAAAGAAGAAAGGTATATAAGGCATGAAAACCAGGAACTAGAGCTGGTTAAGCTTTTAGGCTTTTGAGCACCAGTTCAGCTGACATATTTGGATGAGTTCTCAGAGGCTTCAGTCTGAGGAAAGATGATCAGCTGAGGATTGGCAAGGTGAGGTGGCTGTGGCTTGTTCTGTATCTCTGATCATTCAGGGTTCAGCCCAATACCTAGCTCTGGTTTGTTTTTATTAATGAGAACTTTTAAGATTCGTGCTACACTGGGCCATGAGGCTCATTACAGTCAGGAGTTTCCTGCGTTCCACGTGACCCACAGTTGGGACAATTCTCTCACCCACTGTCCTGCAGCCTTTTATAAAACAGTCACACAGAGGCTTAATATTATTTATAACTAACTGCTTGGCCATTAGCTCAGGCTTATTACTGACTAGGTCTTACATTATAATTAACTCATAATTCTTATCTATGTTTAGCCACGTGGCTTGATAACTTTTCTCAATACTGTCTTGTCAACATGCTTCCTCTGTGTCTGGCTGGTGAATCCTGACTCAGCCTTCCTCTTCTCAGCATTCTCCTTGTCTGCTGATCCTGCCTATACTTCCTGCCTGGCTACTGGCCAATCAGCATTTTATTTATCAACCAATCAGAACAACACACATTCAGAGTATACAAAATGACATTCCACATGACCATTTACAGGGCATGAACAAAGAGCCCTGTCTCTTCTCCAGGTTGGTACATCAAGGGCACTTTGAGTATCCTCTGTCCATTCCTTGATGCCTAGGAAAGTAAGGGATACAGGTTTTCTCTGCAAACTGGCTTCCTTCATGGTCATTGATGCTGCTCTCTTTGTAGTCCCCAATGTCAAGCCACTTTCCTTAAGATCTGAAATGCCATATGAATGGAGGGAATGAGCATCAGACTTGCTTCCCTTGGAGACATCAAATGGTGCAGCTCAGAGGGTTGAGAGGGTCAAGGGCTTGGCAAGCAAGCATGAGGATTACAATCTCAGTGTTTCTGCTGAGAGAAGAGAGGGAACCCTTGGCTTTCCTTGTCCCAACACAAGCTGGTAAAGATGAGTGCCTAATGCTGTCCTCTGTCCTTCATGTGCATGCCTTGACATCGGCACTTATAAATACACATACAGACAGACACACACACACACACACACACACACACACAAACATACACACACACTCAAAGACATGGCTCAGACCAGAAAGACATCCTGACCATGGATCAGGCACATGGCCCCCTGCAATTCAAGAGGAAACATCTAGTAGGTGAGGTAATATATGTACAGGCAATGTAATCTGAGATTTATAATTTGCTAAGTTACAAGTAGCAAAGTTCTGTTGTGTAAGCCTCTGTGTTCATAGTTTTTTTCCTGAGGCAGCCTAGACAGAAGGGCTCAGCCATGCATTCAGTGTTTGCCCCTTGGGTCTTTATATAATTAAATACCCATGTTATATATGCCCTTTTTCTCTTACAGGAGTACTCATGCTAGCACAAAAATATGTCGATTGTTTTAGACTATAGTGAGTCTAATTCTATGTTTTTGAAAACACTCTTATTATTGTAGCATCTTGGGACATTTTATACAATTTGAGATTTATAGCTTCATTTCAAAACTGTCACGTGCCTATGAATTGGGATTACATTAAATCTATGCTTCTTTGGTTAGTTGTATTATCTTAGTGATAAGGTGAAGACTGGGTGTCCTCTTAGGGTGCTTAGTAGCCTTTTAAAAGAACTTAGAAATGGACAGAAAAGGGAGTTCCAGGATAATTTATTGCAGTTTTCATGGCAAGCCCCAGGGCAAGCAAGTTGTCAATCTCAGTAGACGCTCAGAATAGGAGAATAGAGAAGAACAGGGGTGTGGGATACGCATGAATATTGTGTTGAGCCTTCTTGACAGACAGCAACAGATTATACAAGCAGCCCCATGGCTGGGAAGGGAGCTTTAGAGGAGAAAGAAAGGACAAGTATGGGGGAATGGGCAGAACAGTCCTACCTTCCAGGTCAGGGCTCAGAAGGCAGGCAGGCTCAGCCCAAATTCATGGCAGATGTTAGGCATTGCACTACAGGGAGAAGACACTCTGGGAAAGAATACTCCATTACCTCATTGAAGGGAGAAGTATTCCTCCTATCTTTTTAGTGTGGATCATTAGCCAGATCAATGCTGTCCCCAACTAGAATAGCTCTTAATGGAGGAGACATGGACAGGTCTCCACGAGGTGCAGTTCTTCTCCCATAGTCTGGAGGTAACAGCTTTCCCTTCAAGGGCCTTTGGTGAACAATATGAATGCTACCCTGCCTCATTAATACCAATTATGATTCCATGACTTTCTATTTTAATTTATTTTAGATGATTGTAAACTTTTCTGTGTTCATTGCTTATGCACAACTTTTATGCATCCTTTGGGCAAACTGGACCCTCTCCAACTTCCTCTCACCTTCTCTGTTGCAGTGACTGATTTCTACACATTCAACAACCTTTTGTGTGTCATTTCACACTTCCATTACCATTCTTGAATGAGTGATTACAGTGATAGAGACAGAGTTTCCAGTTGCCAACGGCTAAAAAAATGTGTGAGGACTAAGGCTAGAGGTGTGCCTGTCCAGGGTAGCAGGAACTGGAGACAGTGGTGATGAAGGAGGCTACATCATCGGATGAATGTCAGTTCCAGTGCTTAGATCATGAAGGGGAAGAATGACAGTTGTCCATGTGTCATTGCAACCACCTCAGTTTCCTCACTTGTTCTCCTACTGTACTTGTATAAGATGTACATAGTGAAAGAACCCGGAAAAGGAGAAAGCTGGGTTTTGCACTGACTGGGAAGCTTTTCATGCATCTATACTCTTTAGATGTAAAGGAGAAAAACACTATGCTGACCAAACATCACATCAAATCAGTCATGGTCCTTTTCCTGTTGCATGTACTAGATGGTCCTCCAGTCAATAATGTTTAGGGAAGTTCTGCTTTGAAAACTAGTCAAAGAAAAAGGAAGGATTTGAGTTGGACAGAAAGTTTCTAGACTAAGCTGAATTTTAATTCAGGACTCAGTGTGCCAAAGCTCACAGTCACACAAAACCTCCATTGAGTCAATGGAGTTCTATGTTTCAATCTTACAGTATAGAAAACTGATGTTAATGCTCCACAGAAGGTGGTTTCCAAAAGATTTATTGTGGGATTGTAAGAGGGAACTTCACTGAAAAATAGAAAACAAAGTTTCTATTGTACAGCAGTTCTCAATTATATGCCACCATCCATCTGGGAGACACATATCAGATATTTATATTATGATTCATAAGAGTAGCAAAATTACAGTTATGAAATGGCAATGAAATAATTTCAAGGTTGGCATTCACCACAATATGATGACATGTATTAAAGGGCTGCAGCATTAGGAATGTTGAAAACCACTATATTCTAGTAAAATTGGGACCTGAAAGAGAAGGTCTGTCAATAGTTGCTAGTGCATTGTTCATAACATTCACAGATGGAGGCATGAGGTATGGGTGAGCAAACCTGACCAATTGACTGATTCATGAGATGTCTAGATGGCTGTCTGTTTCCTTTAGCCTACCCTTATTGCACAATGCTAGTGTGCTCAGCTATGGGTAAGACCTAAGTGCACAGCACACCTGTATTCTACTATTCTTGGCATGGCCAGGTGAAAAGTGGAAACAGCTGGTTTAAGCACTATGGCATCTCTGGTCTCTGGCAGAGACAGCTACCAACAGGACCAAGGGCTTTTTTGCCTTCTGAGTACAGATTGGTCTCCAAGCTGCTTGCTTTTGGGTTACTACCCTGAAGTTAAGTGACTAGATTCTATAGGTGGTTCTCTGAGACAGGAGTGATACATAGTTTGGAACTACTTGTACTGCTCTATAGGGAAATAAGAAAAGGTATAAAGTTGTATAAGCATCTTTAAAATAAAGGGATTCTTTGTAACCATAGGTGGGGAGAACTATGTTGACTTATTCTCCAGAAGTCCCCAGCTACATTGTCCAAAGTTAAATTTCTGGAGAAGAGTCATAACCCCAGAGTCACAAGGCAGAGAGCATGTTCATTAGTTCTGCAGCAGCCTATGGAGAACAGTTCCTTGTTTGTGTCTGAGATGAAATAGGCAGACACCTGTGACTTTTCCTCCACAGCCAGTGTTTACCACACAGACAGGTCCTGTCATTGTCAGCTCAGGTGGCATAAACTTGTACACACAGTCCTCAAAGACATAAGGAAAAGGGAAATAGAATTTTAGAGTTCCAAACCTCAGGTAAGGACTCTGACATGTATGTTTGTGTGCCTGTATCTGTTTGTCAATTTCCAGTCTTGACTGAAAAGATTAACATACAACCTATGTTTGTAAATACAGGTACATGTACATGCATGTACAAGAAGTCTCTCGCAGTACAAAAAAATGGAGATGAGAGATTGATTCAAAATATCAAGAAATTCTTCAGGTTCAAATGGTCAGATTTTAAGGAAATAAGCACAAATGTTGTGAAATGTGTTTAGCTTGGAGTTAATTGGCAATTTCTGTTCATTACTCACATAACAAATCACCTGCTTCCTTCACACAGAGAGAATGCTGCAGTGATCAGGTCAAGGAGAATCTGATTCAGCTGAGATGTCACTTCACATGGGGGCTGCTGTTGGAAGACATTGACATACCTGATTTGGAAAGGAGGATATCCAAAATCAACGACACAGTGGGGATGCTCAACCTCAGGGTCTATGTGAAACACATGAAAGGCCAGTATGAGGAAGCCCTGCAGAGCTTGAAAGAAGCAGAAGCCTTGATCCAGTGAGAGCAGGTGGGCAAGAGAAGCCTGGTGACCTGGGGCAACTGTACCTGGGTTCATTACCACATGGCAGCTTTGCAGAAGCCCAGACCTACTTGGATAAGGTGGAGAACAATTGCAAGAAATTGTGCAGCCCCTTCCGCTGTAGTATGGAGTGTGCTGAGATTTTCAGTGAGGAAGCCTGGGCCTTGCTGAAATGTGGATGTAGATGTAACCAACTGTCTTATTAAATAATAAACACAGAACCAATGTAAAACAGAAAGCAAGAGGTCAGAGGTCAGAGCTAAAACCTTACCCTTCCTCCCACAGTGGTCCTATCTCTCCGAAAGAGACCTACTTCCTGTGTTTGTCTTGATCAAGTCTTTCTGTTCTGCCTTCTCATTAGTTGTAAACCAAACACGTGACTGCCTTGTCACTGCCTGTAAGTACAGCGCTCCAAGTCTTAAAGGCATGTGTCTCCAATGCTGGCTGTATCCCTGAACACACAGAGATCTACCTAGCTCTTCTAACAAGTGCTGGGATTAAAGGCATGTGCCACCACCGCCACGCTCTTTCTATGGCTCTAATAGCTCTGACCCCCGGGGAACTTTATTTATTAACATACAATTATAATCACATTTCAGTAAAAATAAAATACCACCATATGTGGAGGACAAAATTATGCAAGAGCTAGGACCTGCATTCAAATGGCTCTGAGAATGGAGACTGAAAACCCTAAATACAACCTTGGCTATGCAGTTGCAGCCTATCACATAGACTTTGATGATAATAATATCTCTCTAGCACCCCTAAGAAAGGCTCTAAGGTTAAATCCAGAAGATCCGAACATTTAAGTTTATCTTGCACTGAAGCTTCAGGATATAGGATTAGCAGCTAAAGCAGAAACACACATTGAAGAAGCCCTCAGTAGCACATCCTGCCAACCCTACACATTTCGATCTATAGCCAAGTATTACCGAAGGAAAGGCTGCATAGACAAGGCTCTCCCTCTGTTACAGAGGGCCTTGCAGGAGTCACCTGCCTCTGGCTACCTGCATTACCAACTAGGGCTCTGCTACCATAGACGAGTGATGCAACTGAGGACATCCACTGATAAGCCGGCCCAAAGGCAGGCGGCACAACAGGCCATTCTTGAATTTCAAGAGACTGTGAAACTCAGGCCCAGATTTGAGATGGCTTATGTTTGCATGGCAGAATTTCAGGCAGAAGTCGGCCAACATGAAGAAGAGGCAAATTTCCAGAAAGTGCTGAACATGAAGGAACTGTACATGTCACAAAGAGCAGGATATTCATTTACACTATGGCCATTACCAACAATTTCATCGGAAATCAGAAGACAAAGTGATCACCCACTATTTAAGAGGTCTGAAACTGAGAGAAAAAAAAACTTTGGAAGAAACTACTCACAGCTTTGAAGAAAGTGGCAACAAGATGTGGTTGCCAGGATGTTCAACTTGTGGAGAGCTTCAGCTTGCTTGGGTTAGTCCACAAACTGAACGGGGACAAGGAAGAGGCCCTGAAGTGCTATGAGAGGGCTCTGAGACTCACTGGGGGAGTGAACCCTGAGTTCTGAATGCAGTTCACCTCTGTGAAGTAAATTATACTCAAAACTGAGTGTTCCGGGCCTCTTTACTGGTTTCTTTCTCCAAACTGTTTGTCACCCCTCATTGTAGTGTCTGTAAGGAACTTGTACCGCACTGCACCTGCTCACTAACTGACCAGGACTGACTCCTGCTGATCTGCACTCCCTTGAGCTGTGGGATCCTAGGACTTCTTTTCCTTATGTCTGTGTCTTGGGAATGCAAGTCTTCCATCCTCTGCCCGACAGTGTCCTGGACAAAGAGTTCTTCTCCAAGGAAACTTTTACTTTAGGTCAGCAGATACACTTAGTACAGTGCAGTGTCAGAGAAAACCAAGTGAGCAAAAAGGAGAGTTTGAAAGCTGAGAGGTCTCACCTTACTGCAGAATCAACACGGCTAATAAGAGTCTTAAATTTGGGGAAAGCAGAAGAAACCTGCTGGGACCTTACAAACAGAAGATGATATAAGGAGTTTTGTGTAGTTTTTCTGTGCTATTGATAGTGTGTTATATGTGATGTTTTCCCTTCAACTAAAATATATTCAGTAAAATTCCTTGAATCACAAAATCTTCCAGTGGAAATTGTTGATGGAATTGAACAGATATCACTTCAGTCTCTCAAGAAGGCTTAGGATAGCAGAATCAACTAACAGAAGACTAGTGGCAGGCAGGAAAGAAAGTTCTGCACATGATCCCTGCAAGGGGTCTGAGAAAAATGAAGGCTGTATTTCATCCTCCACATCATGGGATAGTAAGGGTGACTGATGCTGCTTTGCTACCTGACAGCTACTGTTTGTCATTGTGAATTATGATGCTCGGGATGGGTTTGGGTTCATTCACTTGATATTTGGGGAAATACCTCTGATATTTTTAATAGATGTTTCTTTGATGAGCCAAAAACATATTTATTACATTCAAGCATAGGAAAACTCTCAGGATTCATAATACTGCTCCCTAATAGTCTCAATAGATGCTGAGGAGAGCAACTGAGGGAACAAAAGGTTGGTTGGAGACAGAAAGATTGGGAGACAGCAGGAGGTCATGCAGTTTGATTCACAGGCTGGGTTCTGGGAACTTGGCAGACTCTTCTCTTCCAGGAGAACATTTTCACACTTGCCCAAGGGAACATACTTTTACTAGGTTTGTCAAGGAAGGTATGTGTGTCAGACACTGGATGTTTCAACACCTGGGGTGTCCTATTATGTCTAAGTCTTGTCCCTTTAACTTACCTCCATGAGAGTTTTAGTCTAGAGGATCTAAACTATAAAACATAAATGCTTAAAATTCTCCACTTGATTAAAGTGTCTTGTGGTTCCTAGATCCCAGCTCAGCAAGCGCAGCATGCACCCATGTGCTCTGGGTCTGCTGATCCACACTGCCCATGCTCAGGAGCACTTCCCCATCCTCTGCATCTCCTCTCTCTTTGTTCCTGCTGTTTAGCTGTCCTGTCAGCTCTTTTGGGTTTTCTTTGCTCTTCCTTACCCCATCTGAGCATAGTCTCCTTTTGTTATCCTAGTCTTCCAGTCACACAACTGCATGGATGAAATTACAGCAAGTTGAGGTGTATCCCCCACAGCTGTGCAAGGAACAAGCATGGGTGACACAATACACACACACACACACACACACACACACACACACACACACACACACACACACACACACACAGAGAGAGAGAGAGAGAGAGAGAGAGAGAGAGAGAGAGAGAGAGAGAGAGAGAGATTGAATGAGGAAGCCCACAAAGTAAATACATGTGAAATACATTAAATTAATCATGTTAAGAAAAGTCACTGTGCATTATGTTTTTGAGTATCAAGCTACAACTAATATGGTCCCTATTATTAATTAAATGTAGATTGTGTGTGCTTAGTTACCACTACTGTTCCAAATGTTCTATGGTGAACTGTAGGTCAAATGTAGGACAAATGTCTACAAACCTGACGTTCCGTGGACTGACATTGAAAACTCCATAGCAAAGATGGAGAAGCAGGTAGTGAATGTGGATCAGCGGCTTATTTTGTGCCCATGCTTGTTAAGGCCTTAGCAGGAAAGCATCCTGGGATCACACGCAGTCACTGACATGCTTTTCTTCAACTATAATTTCCCCAAAAGGCACAGCAATTTCTCCAGTGCATGCTAATGTGACAGAAGGACCAGAACACTGATATCAAGTAGAGGGTGGAGTGGGCAGTGACTTCCAGCTGCTGGATTTGTTCCTGAAGTGATAGGCAGCCAGGTCACTACGACCTACTCAGTGTAGGCTTAAGATAACAGACTTTTAAAGAAAAGTGATGGCTTTGAACATGTTGTAGGTATTTGTATGGAACACCTTCCCAAATGCTACATATTTGTGCCATGTCAGCAGACATGTGTTAACATCTGTCTGCACCCTACTGTGAACAGAGCATACACAATCACATTCTTTTCCCATGTCTTCTTTTGCATTAGGAAGACACTGGCCATCTTCTTCTCTAAAGAGTCAGTAAGAACAATAGGTACAATGTAAAAAGGATACTGCACCTGGGGCCCCTCACCATACACCTGAAACATGGCCTGGAGCCTCAGCTGAGTCCCAGATCAATAGTCATGCAATTTCAAATTGATAGAGGATGCCTAGGATCATTTTGACCCATGTTCAAACCCAGGTATACATTATAATCACCTGAGAATTCTGATTTGTTTCATTGATTGATTTTGTTTTTCTCAGACAGCATTTCTCTGTGAAACAGTCCTGGCTGAAACTCACTCTGTAGTCCAGGCTGGCCTCAAACTCACAGAGATCTGCCTGCCTCTGCCTCTTGAGTGCTGTGATCAAAGGCATGTGCCACCACCACCTGGCTTGATTGATTGTTTTAAAACTGATTTTAAATCTGATTCTGGGGTGTGTTTATTTGGACTATCCAAGAGCCTGAGCACAATTCATTTAGATGTTCTCTAATGATTCTAACATGCAGTGAAGATTTAAACCCGCCAGCCCATCCCACTCACTCACTACTGAGCCAGGAATATCGCAGCCAGAAGAGGTGCCATGGTCTTTCACAAAATGTCAGTCTCATGCAGGTGCTTTGGATAACAGATGGGTCTGAAAGCCTATACAGACATATCATTTCCTGAAGGTTCTTTATTTTCCAGTTCCCATTTATTTCTTCTCTGTGCATTACACACACACACACACTCACTCACATGTAATCAAAAATACATGACCGTAGGCACATGCACCCCATACAGTTAGCTATTTGTTTCTTTTCTTCCTAAAACTCTTTGGCCAGAGTCATAAATGGTTCCATTTATTACAGAGACAAAGGGGGAAGAGGTGAAATACCAGCCTGTGCCTAATTGCACAGAACCGGTACCAATCATATTATAGGAGTAGGGGAAGAATCCCTTTTGGTCCTCTGCTTACCATGGACTGTAGGGATTTGGAAAAAGAAACACTCCAATATATTTCCATGGAAGTATTGTGTTCAGACATGATTGGCTTTCACATGCATGCACACAGAGCATTGTCTTTTACCCCAAACATAAGTCAATGATGTTTTAGAAGCTGACCTAGTTATTAGGAATGTTTCCCGACAAGCAGCATTCTACCCACTGTGCGATAATTTCATGGAGCTTAAATGATAAGCAAGGATAATTAGTAGGAGAGTGTGAGCAGACAACTTTAGAACACTCACTCTATGCAGAGAAGGAATGACATATGAAAACCTTCCTGCTCTCTGTTTCACCTTTTTGAAGATACAGCACAGAAATACAAAAAATATTGGGTCCAGCTTATATTGTTTGGATTCTAATCTGAGGAATATTTAATGAATCTAAGCACATTGAGTTCTTTAGTCCATTCACTTTATTCTTCTATGGTGAATCTATCTACACAGTTTCTTTTCTGCTCTCTTACTTAGCTCCTCTCAGTCCCTCCTGCTCTCAGTCCCTTCTGCTGTTCTCTCATCATTCTACCTAGTTCTTTCCATCTCCGTCCTCATCTTTGTTCTTCTCCATCAGTCCTCTTCTCCCAGTGCCCTCAGAGAACCAGTATTTATACCCACACAGTAATTTTTTGGTAAAACAATGCTGGGTTGAGTTTTCAGGGTCTCAGACAGAGGTGATAAGGACCCACACATAAAGCAATTAATTGTCAGCTTCCAATTACAACCCAAAAGGGGAGTGACTACAGGGGAGTTCTCTGGTAGGGTCAACTAAAGGCTAAGATCAGTTAGGGAATTTATGTGCTCAAACTGTAATCTAGAAATGGCGAGGTACAATGTTAGGGGTCAGTAAGTCACAAGAAAGTAAACTGTCTTTGGTGCCACTTTTCCCACTCATCCCAGCTGCAGCTGCTTTCTGATAGGCAGGGGGACATATGTTAGGTGGCTAAGCAACCTATGTCAGAGCATGTAGTATTTGGTTAGTAAAAGCACTTTCACTCAGAGTAATTGTTGAGGAGAAAATCTAGGAATAGCGCCTGGCTGAGGAGGAAGAAAAACTTAATTTGCACAAGAAAGAAGCTTGGCACCTATTGTCTTTCTGGCCTGGAGGCAATCTCCTTGGGTGAGTGAGAAGTAACTGCCTTAACTCAGTATCTAGCAATGGCTCAAACTTCAACCCAGGAATGTGAACTGTAAATCTCCTAAGTTAGGGTCTTTTGTAAATATCTCCAGGTGAAGGTAAGGGGTTGAGTATTTAATTGTTAGGGGTCCTTTTCTCTATCTTTGAGTGAGATGAGCTAATCTTCCTTGTCTCCACAGAGGTACAAATCTCCACACAGCCACAGCTGAACATCTCATTTACACAGCTCTCTCCCCAGACAGCCCTTTACACAGTTCCTAGGCACAGCTCCTCTACATAGCAGCAGCTCCTTCACACAGCTCTCTCTGTCACACTCACTCACACACGTTCTTCTGACAGATTTTTCACTCACTGTTTACTCACTCTTTCACCCACTCACTCCCTCACACTTTCCTCATGAATCTTCATCACTCTCTCACAGCACACACACACACACACACACACACACACACACACACACACACACACACACCACTCACATTCTGGACAAGTATTAGTTACATTTTCAGGGCCCCACCCAGTCTCACAGCACAGATAAGTCACATAGCTTCTCTTAGGATAGTAATGTCACATTGACCCATGCATGCAGCTCTAAGTTGATGAGGGGTCTAAGACATTACATGATTGGCTGAACCCTGTGTGGTCAGTGCACATGAAGAAAGGAAGCCATTACAAGACTATGTCCTGGTGTAAATAGCCTGGCCTAGATGTAGCAATAAACAGCACTGGGAATTAGTGTTTGTGTATTCTCTGTAGGAGCAGATTAATCTGTTTTGGACTTGTTCTAAGTTCTTTGCAAAATGAGTTAAAGGCTGTCATGGATACAGAACATTGTTACTTTCCTGTGTCAGTAAGAAGAATACTCTGGTAATATTTCTGTTCATCAGAAGTATGCAGTTTAAACAGAAATCCACAGCGAAATGTGTGTCCAGAGATGTAAAACACACTACCAAGGCACCATGGAAAGCACCCCACAGCTGTTTTTATTAGGGATACATACCCGTGGAATCTGTGAAAGTTACAAAGAGAAAAAAAAATTGGTTTCCACAGCCAGTGATCCCACAGCTTTGCCAAGTGAGACCCCCATTAGGGACATACACATCTGGTGGGTCAACTTGTCAAACACTGGTTGTCACCTGTCATATACTGCCACGGCCCTCAGCAAATGTGTCATGACTTAATGTGTAGGTCACAGTATAACCCTACAGATTTAATTCTCTACACCAAGGATTCTGGTGACTGATTCCAGAGGCAGACTTTATGAAAATCATTTAAACTCCATGTCACACACTTAGCCACCACACAGACACATACCTCCATCTTCTTCATAATTAAACTTCACTGGGAAAGTGGCCAAGGAGCCCCCATCTCTCGCTGGTGACAGCTGATTGAGGTTTAAGGATAAAACTCTCTGGTCAGGGAATATTTCATGAGAGTTTATCATTCTATCAGGAGATGGAGTTAGATATTTAAGTCCCTTTCAATGATTTTCTTATATTTGGAGGAGTGAGGGATGAGCTATATTTGGGGACACAGCAATGAATGGCCAGGCTAAAGAAACAGACACCAATATGGCTGAGAAAGTAGGTTACCAAGAAAAGAAGACAACAGACCAAGGGGCCAGATGTTGGCCTGGACCAATCTGAGCCCCACCTTCTGCAGTTCCTACACTGGTCTCACCTTTAGCATAGGAGAGCATCAAGGCTGTGAATACAGCATTTTCTAGAGATTCAATGCTTGGCTCTTGTTTATGTGACTGTGACTGGTGGCCAGAGACCTTTACAAACAGACACCTCAGTAGAAGGTAACAGAAAACAAGACTCCATGACTGTAGGCTCTGGGAAATTGGCCTAGTTAATGAAGGGTTAACTCCTAAAGCCTCAGGGAGACTGAGAAGCTCTGCAGAGGGAAGAGGGCTTGAATGATCACACCTGCAGTAGTTCCTAAGGACAGTCACACACCAAACCAGCTGGGATGTACCCCTTCTAGACTGCACGAAACTCACATGCACATGGACTCCTCCATCCCCAAACTTCCCCTTTGCCATCAAATGCATGAGTGTGGTCTCAGTTCCAAGCAGACAGTACAGAACTGCAGTTCTTTTGACTGAGGAACAATGGTGCTTGTGGAGATGCCAGGCTGGGTCTTAAAGTCCACATCACCTCCATTAATATGGTGAGAGCATCTTCTAATTCCGGGGATGTCTTCCTGGACAGGTGGATGGAACTGACCTGTCATTCTGTTCCAGATTCCCTCTTCCCATTGGTTCAGAGAGAGGAGAAGGCCCACACCTGTTTTCCCTCAGTTTCCCTGAGGAGAAACCTGCAGGCTTTAGTTTCACTTTCTCTTTCAGGTTCCTACTGTGACTATAAAAGCACACACACACACCAGAGCTCACAGAGCTGTCTCCCAGCCCTTCTCTGAGAGTCCAGTTGGTGTGCAAGTCCACAAGACAGCAGAGTTAGAAGACAGGATTCTGAGGAGCCTGTCCTGGTGAGAACCCAGAGAACTGCTGCCACCTTCACAGCAACCATGGGGTAAGGATTTCCCTGCTCTGCAGTTTGAGTGAACCCAGGACTCAAACATTTGCTTGTGTCCAGGTCTGACTGAGTCTGCTTCTGTTCCTTTGTTCTGTCTTCTGCCTTCTCTTTCTACTTCTGAAAAGGGAACAAGGATGCTGATTTTCCTGAGTGTCCAGGGACTCTGTTTATTGGGTGTGCTGTTGGCAGGGGCTGGATGGGTGTCAGCAAGCTGGCTTTAGTTTTAAAGGCTGTCTCAAGCATGAAGTTGGAAACTCCTGGGCAGACTTTAGCATGCTCATCTCACAGAGAGAGCCAGTTACCAAGGAGAACTTCGGGAATGGACAAGTTACTGCTCTACCTACTTAGCCCTCAAAGAGAGCAGCTGCTTAGAGTGTCCTCCTTCCCATCCCCTGACCCCAATCCTTCATTGTCCTTGAGATGTACCCATCAGATCCCCAAGGGACCTCATGAGATGCTGTTCACGGTTTCTGTGTAAGTACATATAACATATATATTCACTGAATATGCAATATATACTATATATATTCAAGAAATACTAGGCACCCAGTCTAATCTTATTTTTGTGAATGGCCCCAGGGTTTATGGTTTGAAATTGCCATTCAGATTAAAAGTGCCAGTCAGTGGAGGTGTTTGCACTGAATCTTTGCTACAGTGAGCCTCTCTTAACTTGGGGAATTTTCTTCTGACTTTATACATAGGACGATCAATTGTACATGAATATGGAGGCAGCTGACAGCTGTTTGGGAGTGGTGACATAGAACACAGAGTTCACAGTGATAGAAATATATAGAGCCGAAGTAAGTAGAGCCTGGAAAGTTATAGGACCTGTCAGGTGATGGTCAGTATCATAGAGTGAGTGACCCAGGTGCTTAAGTATTTGGTTTGCAAAGACGTTCCTGAAGAACGAGAAAGGCTGGAGATCTCCAACTTCACAGGCGATCCTGAGCAACCAAAGGGCAGTGGGATCCTGGCTGCTCTCTGTCCAGGTTACACACTTAAATGGCTCTTGCCTGTGTCCTGCTCAGCTTTCCTGCTTCATGGATTTATGCACTAGTGCATGTGCCTCCATCTTGGGGCACAGGTTCTGAGCAGGATCCTTGTGAGCCTCCCAACTAGGCAGATCTTCCTGGACAGCTGGTGTTCAGATTTCAGGTGATTTTAGCTGTCCTGCCAATGCCTTTATTTCCCATAGGGTTTGGGCACAATCTCTAATTCACTGTGCACTGCTGTAGGCAGGGAAGGCAAAGAAAGGCAGCATTGAATCTGATGCCCAGGTCATGATTAATCTGCCTACACAAATCTCTTCATTATTTCTAAGTGCTCTGTAAAAGAAGGAATAACCTTGCCGGGCGTTGGTGGCGCACGCCTTTAATCCCAGCACTCGGAGCAGAGCAGCGGATCTCTTGAGTTCGAGGCCAGCTGGCTACAAGTGAGTCCAGAAAGGCGCAAAGCTACACAGAGAAACTGTCTCGAAAAACCAAAAAAAAAAAAAAAAAAAAAAGAAGAAGGAATAACCATGCATTTGATTATTTCAGAGAGACAGAGACAGAGAGAAACAGGCAGAGACAGAGACTGAGAGGACAGAAAATTCTTATGCCTTTGTCTCTTTCTAGCCTGGCTCATCAAATATTACAGGTAAAGACCTGAGTCTAGTCACAATAGGGAAGCCTTCCCTGGGGCACCTTTGAAATATCCAAGTATTTGTGTCCAACATTAATGAACTGGACCAGGGCCACATGATTACTAACAGAGATAGAGACATTTCATTACAAAACAGCACTCTGAAAAATGAGAACAGACTAGTAAGCAGAGGGATAAGCCCAAAGAGCACTGGGCTGTGGTGATATATTGAGACCCCAAATATATTTTACACCCTAATAAACTCTTCTGGGTTCAGAGAACAGAACAGCCACTAAACAGACATAGACTCCAGAAAATGGTGGCACACATGCCTTTAATCATATCACTTGGGAGGCAGAGATTCATCTGGATCTCTGTGAGTTCAAAGCCACCCTGGAAACAGCCAGGCATCATGACTCACAACTGTAATCCCAGGAAGTGATGGCAGAAAGAAGAAAGGTATATAAGGCATGAAAATCAGGAACTAGAGCTGGTTAAGCTTTTAGGCTTTTGAACAGCAGTTGAGCTGATATCTATTTGGAAGAGTTCTCAGAGACTTCCAATCTGAGGAAACATGATCAGCTGAGGATTGGCAAGGTGAGGTGGATGTGGCTTGTTCTGTTTCTCTGATCATTCAGGGTTCAGCCCAATACCTGGCTCTGGTTTGTTTTTATTAATGAGAACTTTTAAGATTCCATGCTACACTGGGCCATGAGCCTCATTACAGTCAGGAGTTTCCTATGTCCCACGTGACCCACAGTCGGGACAATTCTCTCACCCACTCTCCTGCAGCCTTTTATAAAACAGTCACACAGAGGCTTAATATTATTTATAACTAACTTCTTGGCCATCAGCTCAGGTTTATTACTGACTAGCTCTTACATTAAAATTAACCCATAATTCTTACCTATGTTTAGCCACTTGGCATGGTAACTTTCCTCAGTATGGCCTTGTCAATGTCCTTCCTCTGTGTCTGGCTGGTGAATCCTGACTCAGCCTTCCTCTTTCCAGCATTCTCCTTGTCTGCTGATCCTGCCTATATCCTGCCGGGTACTGGCCAATCAGCATTTTATTTATCAACCAATCAGAACAAAACACATTCACAGCATACAAAATGACATTCCACATGACCATTTACAGGGCATGAACAAAGAGCCCTGTCTCTTCTCCAGGTTGGTACATCAAGGGCACGATGAGTATCCTCTGTCCATTCCTTGATGCCTAGGAAAGGAAGGGATACAGGTTTTCTCTGCAAACTGGCTTCCTTCATGGTCATTGATGCTGCTCTCTTGTGGTCTCAATCTGAAGCCACTTTCCTTAAGATCTGAAATGCCATAAGAAAGGAGGGAATGAGCATCAGATTTGCTTCCCTTGGAGATATCAAATGGTGCAGCTCAGAGGGTTGAGTGGGTCAAGGGCTTGGCAAGCAAGCATGAGGATTACAATCTCAGTGTTTCTGCTGAGAGAAGAGAGGGAACCCTTGGCTTTCCTTGTCCCAACACAAGCTGGTAAAGATGAGTGCCTAATGCTGTCCTCTGACCTTAGTATGCATGCCTTGACATTGGCCCCCATTATAAATACACTCCCACATACCCCCGTGCACACACATACACACACATGCACACACACACACACACACACACACACACACACACACACACGCACACACACAAAAATGCCCCCCCCACACAAGTCACACCATACTCACAGGAACACACACAGGAGTGTGCACACAAGTGCACAGAGGAGCACACACACACACACACACATACACACACACACACACAGATGCACATAAGCACATGCACACTCACATGCAAGCACAGGCATGTGCACACAGGCACACAAACACACATATCTATGCACACGCATGCACATGCACATACACACATTAGCATGTACACACACATATACACACACACTCAAAGTTATGGCTCAGACCAGAAAGACATCCTGACAATAGAAGAGTCATGTGGCCCTCTGCAAGTCAAGAAGAAACACCTTAAAAGTGAGGTAATATATAGGCAGGCAATTTAATCTGAGATTTATAATTTGCTAAGTTACAAGTAGCAAAGTTCTGTTGTGTAAGCCTCTGTGTACATAGTTATTTTTTTTTCCTGTGGCAGCCTAGACAGAAGGGCTCAGCCATGCATTCAGTGTTTGCCCCTTGGGTCTTTATGTAATTAAATCCTCATGGCATATATGTCCTTTTTCTCTTACAGGAGTACTCATGCTAGCACAAAAATATGTCGATTGTTTTAGACTATAGTGAGTCTAATTCTTTGTTTTTGAAAACGCTTTTATTATTGTAGCATCTTGGGACTTTTTTTTTGGTTTTTCCAGACAGGGTTTCTCTGTGTAGCTTTACGCCTTTCCTGGAGCTCACTTGGTATCCCAGGCTGGCCTCGAACTCACAGAGACCCGCCTGGCTCTGCCTCCCGAGTGCTGGGATTAAAGGCGTGCGCCACCACGCCTTCTAATCTTGGGACATTTTATACAATTTGAGATTTATAGCTTCATTTCAAAACTGTCATGTGCCTATGAATTGGGATTACATTAAATCTATGCTTCTTTGGTTAGTTGTATTATCTTAGTGATAAGGTGAAGACTGGGTGTCCTCTTAGGGTGCTTAGTTGCCTTTTAAAAGAACTTAGAAATGGACTGAAAAGAGAGTTCCAGGATAATTTATTGCAGTTTTCATGGCAAGCCCCAGGGCAAGCAAGTTGTCAATCTCAGTAGACGCTCACAATAGGAGAATAGAGAAGAAAAGGGCTATGGGATACGCATGTATATTGTGTTGAGCCTTCTTGACCTACAGCAACAGATTATACAAGCAGACACATGGCTGGGAAGGGAGCTTTAGAGGAGAAAGAAAGGACAAGTATGGGGGATGGGCAGAACACTCCTACCTTCCAGGTCAGGGCTCAGAAGGCAGGCAGGCTCAGCCCAAATTCAGGGCAGCTGCTAGGCATTGCACTACATTGAGAAGACACTCTGGGAAAGAAAATTCATTACCTCACTGAAGGGAGAAGTATTCCTCCTAACTTTTTAGTGTGGATGAAAGTAAACTTGCCTTTCCAGGGCAGATCATTAGCCAGATCAAGGACCTCCCCAACATGAATAGCTCTTAATGGAGGAGACATGGACAGGTCTCCATGAGTTGCAGATTTTATCCCAGAGTCTAGGAGGTAACAGCTTTCCCTTCAAGGGCCTTTGGTGAACAATATGAATGCTACCCTGCCTCATTAATACAAATTATCATTCCACGACTTTCTATTTTAATTTCTTTTAGATGATTGTCCACTTTTCTGTGTTCATTGTTTATGTACAACTTTTATGCATCCCTTGGGCAACATGGACCCTTCTCCAACTTCCTCTCACCTTCTCTGGTGCAGTGACTGATTTCTACACATTCAACAACCTTTTGTGTGTCATTTCACACTTCCATTACCATTCTTCAATGACTGATTACAGTGATAGAGACAGAGTTTCCAGTTGCCAACGGCTAAAAAAATGTGTGAGGACTAAGGCTAGAGGTGTGCCTGTTCAGGGTAGCAGGAACTGGAGGCAGTGGTCAAGAAGGAGGCTACATCAGCTGATGAATGTCAGTTCCAGTGCTTAGATCATTAAGGGGAAGAATGACAGTTGTCCATGTGTCATTGCAACCACCTCAGTTTCCTCACTTGTTCTCCTACTGTACTTGTGTAAGATGTACATAGTGAAAAACCCGATGAAGGAGAAAGCTGAGTTTTGCACTGACTGGGAAGCTTTTCATGAATCTATACTCTTTAGAGGTAAAGGTGGAAAACACTATTCTGACCAAACATCACATCATTTCAGTCATGGTCCTTTTCCTGTTGCATGCACTACATGATCCTCCAGTCAATAAGGTTTAGATAACTTCTGCATTGAAAACTTGTCAAATGAAAAGAAAGAGGATTTGAGTTGGACAGAAGGTTTCTAGACTAAGGTGAATTTTAATTCAGGACTCAGTGTGCCAAAGCTCACAGTCACACAAAGCTTCCATGGAGTCAATGGTGGTTTTATGTTCTGATCTTACAGTATAGAAACTGATGTTAATGCTCCACAGAAGGTGGTTTCCAAAAGATTTATTGTGGGATTATAAGTGGGAATTTCACTGAAAGAAAGAAGACAAAGTTCCTTTTCAAAACAGTTCTCAATTATGTGTCAACATTCATTTGGGGACACATATCAGATATTTATATTATGATTCATAACAGTAGCACAATTACAGTTGGGAAGTGGCAATGAAATAATTTCAAGTATGGCAGGCACCACAAGATGCTTAAATCTATTAAAGAGCTGCTGCACTAGGAAGGTTGAAAACCACTACAGTCAAATAAAATTGGGACCTAGAGGAGACAGGTTGTCAATAGTCACTAGTGCATTGTTCATAACATTCATGGATGGAGGCATGAGGTGTGGGTGAGCAAGCCTGAACAATACACTGATCCATGAGATGTCTAGATGGCTGTCTGTTTCCATTAGCCTACCCTTATTGCACAATGCTAGTGTGCTCAGCTATGGGTAAGACCTAAGTGCACAGCACACTTGTATTCTACTATTCTTGGCATGGCCAGGTGAAAAGTGAAGACCGCTGGTTTAAGCACTATGGCATCTCTGGTCTCTGGCAGAGACAGCTACCAACAGGACCAAGGGCCTTTTGCCTTCTGAGCACAGATTGGTCTCCAAGCTGCTTGCTTTTGGGTTACTACCCTGACTGACTAGATTCTATAGGTGGTTCTCTGAGACAGGAGTAATACATAGTTGGAATTACTTGTATTGCTCTATAGGGAAACAAAAAAGGCATGAAGTTCTATAAGCATCTTTAAAAGAAAGGGATTCTTTGTAACCATAAGAGGGGAGAGCTAAATGACTTATGCTCTGGAAGCTCACCAGCTACATTGTACAAAGATAAAAGTTCTAGAGAAGAGTCATATCTCCAGTGTCACAGGGCAGAGAGCATGTCCATTAGTTGTACATCATTCCATGGAGAATAGCTCCTTGTTGTGTCTAAGATGAAATAGGCAGACCACCAGTGACTTCTCCACAGTCAGTGTTTACCACACAGACAGGTCCTGTTTATGTCAGCTCAGGTGTCATAAACTTGTACACATAGTCCTCAAAGACATAATGAAATGGAGAATAAAATTTTAGAGTTCCAAACCTCAGATAAGGACTCTGACATGTATGTTTGTATGCCTGTATCTGTGTAGCAATTTCCAGTCTTGACTGAAAGGATTGACTTACAACCTAAGATTGTAAATACAGGTACATGTACATTCATGTACAGGAAGTCTTTGACAGTACAAATAAACAGAGATGAGAGATTGATTAAAAAAATCAAGAAATTCTACAGAAACAAATGGTCAGACTTTCAGGAAATCAGGAAGAATACTGTGAAATGCGTTTAGCTTGGCATTAATTGGCAATTTCTGCTCATTGCTCACATAACAAATCACCTGCTTCCTTCACACAGAGAGAATGCTGAAGGTGATCAGGTCAAGGAGAATCTGATTGAACTGAATTGTCACTTCACATGGAATCTGTTGAAAGACTTTGACATACCTGATTTGGAAATGAGGATCTCTGAGGAGCTTGAATTTCTAGACAGCAAAAACCAAGTGGGGATGTTCAACCTCAGGGCCTATGTGAAACACCTGAAAGGCCAGCATGAGGAAGCCCTGCAGAGCTTGAAAGAAGCAGAAGCTTTGATCCAGGGAGAGCAGTTGGGCCAGAGAAACCTGGTGACCTGGAGCAACTGTGCCTGGGTGCATTACCACATGGGCAGCCTGGCAGAAACCCAGGCCTACCTGGACAAGGTGGAGAACACTGGCAAGGAATTGGGCAGTTCATTCCGCTATAATATGGGGTATGCTGAGACGGAATATGAGATAGGCTGGGTCTATCTGAAGAGTGGACGAGACAATTATAGACCAGCCAAGTACTGCTTTAAAAGAGCTCTGAGTGTGGATCCTGAAAACCCTTTATACAACCTTGGCTATGCAGTTGCAGCCTATCACACAGACATTCATGATGATAATATCTCTCTAGAACCACTAAGGAAGGCTGTCAGTTTAAATCCAGAAGATCCGAATATTAAAGTTTATCTTGCACTGAAGCTTCAGGATTTAGGAGAAGCAGCTGAAGCAGAAACACACATTGAAGAAGCCCTGAGTAGCACATCCTGCCAACACTATACATTTCGATCTATAGCCAAGTATTACCGAAGGAAAGGCTGCATAGACAAGGCTCTCCCTCTGTTACAGAGGGCCTTGCAGGAGTCACCTGCCTCTGGCTACCTGCATTACCAACTAGGGCTCTGCTACCATAGACAAGTGATGCAACTGAGAACATCCCCCGATAAGCCGGCCCAAAGGCAGGCGGCACAACAGGCCGTTCTTGAATTTCAAGAGACTGTGAAACTCAGGCCCAGATTTGAGATGGCTTATGTTTGCATGGCTGAAGTTCAGGCAGAAATTGGCCAACATGAAGAAGCAGAGGCAAATTTCAAGAAGGCCTGAACATGAAGAAACGGTACAGGAATCTTGAGTGTCACAAAGAGCAGGATATTCATTTACGCTATGGCCGTTTCCAACACTTTCATCGGAAATCAGAGGATGAGGCGATCACCCACTTCTTAATAGGTCTTCATCTGAAAGAAGAAACCTTTGTCTGGAAGAAACTACTTGCAAGGTTAGAGAGAATGGTCACAAGACGTGCTCGCCTGCATGTTCGAATTGTGGAGAGCTATTGCTTGCTGGGCTTCATCCACAAACTGAAGGGGGACAAGGAATCGGCCCTGCAGTACTATGAATTGGCTCTGCGGCTGTCTGGGGAAGTGAACCGTAAGTTTTGAGTGCAGCTGACCTCTGTGAAGTGAATGTATTCATAACTAAGGGTTCCCGGCCTCCTTTCCAGTTTCTTTCTCCAAACAATTTTCACCCCTCATTGTGGTGTCTATAGGGAACTTGCACCCCACTGCACCTGCTCACTTACTGACCAGGACTGACCCCTACTGATCTGCAGTCCCTTGAGCTGTGGGATCCTAGGACTTCTTTTCCTTATGTCTGTGTCTTGGCAATGCAATCTTCCATCCTCTGCCTGCCAGTGTCCTGAACAAAAGTCTTGTCCAAGGAAGCTTTTACTGTAGGTCAGCAGATACACTTAGTACAGTGCAGTGTCAGAGAAAAACAACTGAACAAAGGGGAGAGTTTGAAAGCTGAGAGGTCTCAACTTACTACAGAATCATTCATGGCTAATAAGAGTCTTAAGTTTGGGGAAAGCCAAGCAGAAGAAACTTGCCAGGACCTTACAGACAGAAGATGATATAAGATTTGTGTAGATTTTCTGTGCTATTGATAGTGTGTTATATGTGATGTTTTCCCCTCAAATAAAATATATTCAGTAAAATTGCTTGAATCACAAAGTCTTCCAGTGTAATTTGTTGACAGATTGGAAAGGATATCCCTTCAGTGTCCTCAAGAAGGCTTGGGATAGCAGAATCATCTAACAGAAGTCTAGTGGCAGGCAGGAAGGAAAGTTGTGCACATAAACCCTGCAAGGGATCTTGTAAAGATGAAGGCTATATTTCATTCTCCACATTATGGGATAGTAATGGCGACTGATGCTGCCTTGCTACCTGACAGCTGCTGTTTATCATTGGGGATTATGTTGCTAGGGATGGGTTTAGGGTTCATTCACCTGATATTTGGGGAAATACCTCTGGTATTTTTAATAGGTGTTTCTTTGATAAGCCAATATCATGTTTATTTTATTCAAATAAAGAAAACTCTCAGGATTCATAATACTGCTCCCTAATAGTCTCAATGGATGCTGAGGAAGAGTAACTATGGGAACAAATGATGGGTTGGAGAAGGAAGGATTAGGAGAGAGCAGGAGGACACACAGTTTGATTCACAAGCTGGGTTCTGGGAACTTAGCAGACTCTTCCTGGAGAGCATTTTCACACGTGCCCAAGGGGACACAGCTTTACTAGGTTTTTCAAGGAATGATATGTGGGTCAGACACTGGATGTTTCAGACACCTGGGTGTCCTGTTGTCACTAAGTTTCGTCCTCTTCACTTACTTCCATGAGAGTTGTAGTCTGGAGGATCTAAACTAGAGAGCATAAATGTTTAAATTTCTCCCCTTGATTAAAATGCCTTGTGGTTCCTAGGTCCTGGGCTCAGCAAACCCAGCATGCACCCATGTGCACTGTGTCTGCTGACCCACACTGCCCATGCTCAGGAGCACTTCCCCATCCTCTGCATCTCCTCTCTCCTTGTTCCTGCTGTTTAGCTGTCCTGTCAGCTCTTTTGGGTTTTCTTTGCTCTTCCTTATCCCCTCTGAGTATAGTCTCCTTTTGTTATCCTAGTCATCCCATTCACACAACTTCATGGATGAAACTACAGCAAGATGAGGTGTGGCCTCCACAGCTGTGCAAGGAACAAGATGGGTGGCACAATACATACAGAGAGAGAGAGAGAGAGAGAGAAAGAGAGAGAGAGAAATGAGAGAGAGAAAGAGAGAGAGAAAGAGAGAGAGAAAGAGAGAGAGAAAGAGAGAGAGAAAGAGAGAGAGAGAGAGAGAGAGAGAGAGAAAGAGAGAGAGAAAGAGAAAGAGAGAGAGAAAGAGAAAGAGAAAGAGAAAGAGAAAGAGAGAGAGAAAGAGAGAGAGAAAGAGAAAGAGAAAGAGAAAGAGAGAGATAGAGAAAGAGAGAGATAGAGAGAGAGAGAGGAGAGAGAGAGAGAGAGCCTATGAACATTAAGTTAATAAAGTTAAGGAAAACCACTGTGCATTTATGTTTATGAGCATCAGGCTACAGCTAGTAACGTCCTTATTAATCAAATATAGATTGTGTGTACTTAGTTACCATTACTGTTCCAAATGTTCTATTGTGACCTGAAAGTCAAATGTAGGACAAATGTCTACAAACCTGACTTTCCGTGAACTGACAATGAAAACTCCATAGCAAAGTTGGAGAAGCAGGCAGTAAATGTGGATCAATGGCCTAATTTGTGTTCATGCTTGTTATGGCCTTAGCAGGAAATCATCCTGGGATCACCCCCCAGTCACTGCCATGCTTTCCTTCAAATATAATTTTGTCAACTGGCACAGCAATTTTTCCAGTGCATGCTAATGTGACAGAAGTACCAGAACACTGATATCAACCTGGGGGTGGTGTGGGCCGTGACCCCCAGCTACTGGATTTGTTCCTGAAGTGATAGGCAGCCAGGTCAGTAAGACCTAATCTGTGTAGGCTTAAGATAACAGATTTTTAAAGAAAAGTGATGGCTTTGAACAAGTCATAGGTATTTGTATGGAACACCTTCCCAAATGCTACATATTTGTGCCATGTCAGCAGACATGTGTTAACATCTCTCTGCACCCTACTGTGAACAGATTATACATAATCACATTCTTTTCCCATGTCTTCTTTTGCATTAGGAAGACACTGGCCATCATCTTCTCTAGAGAGTCAGCAAGAAAAATAGGTACAATGTAAAAAGGATACTGCACCTGGGGCCCCTCACCATACACCTGAAACATGGCCTGGAGCCTCAGCTGAGTCCCAGTTCAATAGTCATGCAATTTCAAATTGATAGAGGATGCCTAGGATCATTTTGACCCATGTTCAAACCCAGGTACACATCATAATCACCTGAGAATTCTGATTTGTTTCATTGATTGATTTTATTTTTCTCAGACAGCATTTCTCTGTGAAGCAGTCCTGGCTGCAACTCACTCTGTAGACCAGGCTGGCCTCAAACTCACAGAGATCTGCCTGCCTCTGCCTCTTGAGTGCTGTGATCAAAGGCATGTGCCACCACCACCTGGCTTGATTGATTGTTTCAAAACTGATTTTAAATCTGATTCTGGGGTGTGTTTATTTGGACTATCCAAGAGCCTGAGCACAATTCATTTAGATGTTCTCTAATGATTCTAACATGCAGTGAAGATTTAAATCTGCCAGCCCATTCTAATCACTCACTACTGAGCCAGGAATATCGAAGCCAGCAGAGGTGCCATGGTCTTTCACAAAATGTCAGTCTCATGCAGGTACTTTGGATAACTGAGATGGGTCTGATAGCCTATACAGACACATCATTTCCTGAAGGTTTCTTTATTTTCCAGTTCCCGTTTGTCTCTGCTCTGTGCATTCTACACACACACACACATACACACACACACACACACACACACTCACTCACATGTAATCAAAAATACATGACCGTAGGCACATGCACCCACATACAGTTATCTATTTGTTTCTTCTCTTCCTAACACTCTTTGGCCAGCATCATAAATGGTTCCATTTATTACAGAGACAAAGGGGGAAGAGGTGAAATACCGGCCTGTGCCTAATTGCACAGAACCGGTACCAATCATATTATAGCAGTAGGGGAAGAATCCCTTTTGGTCCTCTGCTTGCCATGGACTGTAGGGATTTGGAAAAGGAAACACTCCAATATATTTCCATGAAGTATTGTGCTCAAATGTGATTGGCTTTCACATGCATGTACACAGAGCATTGTCTTTTACCCCAAACATGAGCCAATGATGTTTTAGAAGCTGACCTAGTTATTAGGATTGTTTCCTGACAAGCAGCATTCTACCCACTGTGCGATAATTTCATGGAGCTTAAATGATAAGCAAGGATAATTAGTAGGAGAGTGTGAGCAGACCACTTTAGAACACTCACTCTATGCAGTGAAGGAATGAAAAATGAAAACCTTCCTGTTCTTCTCTGTTTCACCTTTTTGAAGATACAGCACAGAAACACAAAAAATATTAGGTCCAGCCTATATTGTTTGCTCCAGGTTCTGCAGGAGAGTCTAGCAACCAGCTGAGGATTCTAATCTGAGGAATATTCAATGAATCTAAGCACACTGAGTTCTATAGACCATTCACTTTATTCTTCTATGGTGATTCTATCTACACAGTTTCCTTTCTGCTCTCTTATTTAGCAACTCATGGTCCCTCCTGCTCTCAGTCCCTTCTGCTGTTCTTTCATCATTCTACCTAGTTCTTTGCATCTCCTTCCTCATCTTTGTTCTCCTCCATCAACCCTCTTCTTCCAGTGCTCTCAGAGAATCAGTATTTATACCCACACAGTAATTTTTTGGTAAAACAATGCTGGCTTGAATTTTTCAGGGTCTCAGAGACAGATGATAAGGACCCACACATAAAGCAATTAATTGTCAGCTTCCAATTATAACCCAAAAGGGGAGTGACTATAGGGGAGTTCTCTGGTAGGGTCAACTAAAGGCTAAGATCATTAGGGAATTTATGTGCTCAAACTATAATCTAGAAATGGTGAGGTACAATGTTAGGGGTCAGTAAGTCACAAGAAAGTAAACTGTCTTTGGTGCCACTTTTCCCACTCATCCCAGCTGCAGCTGCTTTCTGATAGGGAGGGGGACATATGTTAGGTGGCTAAGCAACCTATGTCAGAGAAAATCTAGGAATAGCACCTGGCTGAGGAGGAAGAAAAACTTAATTTGCAAAAGAAAGAAGCTTGGCACCTATTGTCTGGCCTGGAGGCAATCTCCTTGGGTCAATGAGAAGTAACTACCTTAACTCAGGAATGTGAGCTGTAAATCTCCTAAATTAGGGTCTTGTGTAAATAACCTGGGGTGAAGATAAGGGGTTGAGGATTTAATTGTTAGGGGTCCTTTTCTCTATCTGTGAGTGAGATGAGCTAATCTTCCTTGCCTCCACAGAGGTACAAATCTCCACACAGCCACAGCTGAACATCTCATTTACACAGCTCTCTCCCCAGACAGCCCTTTACACAGTTCCTAGGCACAGCCCTCTACATAGCAGCAGCTCCTTCACACAGCTCTCTCTGTCACACTCACTCACACACGTTCTTCTGACAGATTTTTCACTCACTGTTTACTCACCCTTTCACCCACTCACTCCCTCACACTTTCCTCATGAATCTTCATCACTCTCTCACAGCACACACACACACACACACACACACACACACACACACACACACACATCCACACACACACCACTCACATTCTGGACAAGTATTAGTTACATTTTCAGGGCCCCACCCATTCTCACAGCACAGATAAGTCACATAGCTTCTCTTAGGATAGTAATGTCACATTGACCCATGCATGCAGCTCTAAGTTGGTGAGGGGTCTAAGACATTACATGATTGGCTGAACCCTGTGTGGTCAGTGCACATGAAGAAAGGGAACACTACAAGACTATGTCTTGATGTAAACAGCCTGATCTTGATGTAGCAATAAATATCACTGGGAATTAGTCTTTGTGTATTCTCTGTAGGAGCAGATTAATCTGTTTTGGACTTGTTCTAAGTTCTTTGCAAAATGAGTTAAAGGCTATCATGGATACCGAACACTGTTACTTTCCTGTGTCAGTAAAGAAGAATACTCTGGGAATATTACTGTTCATAGAATTATACAGCTGAAACAGAAATCCACAGCTAAATGTGTGCCCGAAATGTAAAACACACTACCAAGGCACCATGGAAAGCACCGCACAGCTGTTCTTATTAGGGATGCATACCCGGGGCATCTGTGAAAGTTACAAAGAGAACGGAACTGGTTTCCACAGCCAGTGACCCCATGACTTTGCCAAGTGAGACCCCCATTAATAACATACACATCTGCTGGGTCGACTTGTCAAACACTGGTTGTCACCTGTCATATACTGCCATGGCCCTCAGCAAATGTGTCATGACATAATGTGAAGGTCACAGTATAACCCTACAGATTTAATTCTCTACACCAAGGATTCTGGTGACTGATCCCAGGAGGCAGATTTTATGAGAAGCATTTAAACTGTGTCACACACCTAACCACCACACAGACACATACCTCCATATTCTTCATAATTAAACTTCACTGGGAATGTGGCCAAGGAGCCCCCATCTCCTGCTGGTGACAGCTGATTGAGGTTTAAGGATAAAACTCTCTGGTCAGGGAATATTTCATGAGAGTTTATCATTCTATCAGGAGATGGAATTAGATATTTAAGTCCCTTTCAATGATTTTCTTATATTTGGAGGAGTGAGGGATGAGCTATATTTGGGGACACAGCAATGAATGGCCAGGGTAAAGAAACAGACACCAATATGGCTGAGAAAGTAGGTTACCAAGAAAACAAGACAATAGACCAAGGGGCCAGATGTTGGCCTGGACCAATCTGAGCCCCACCTTCCGCAGTTCCTACACTGGTCTCACCTTTAGCATAGGATAGCATCAAGGCTGTGAATACAGCATTCTCTGGAGATTCTATGCTTGGCTCTTGTTTATGTGGCTGTGACTGTTGGCCAGAGACCTTTACAAACAGACACCTCAGTAGAAGGTAACAGAAAACAAGACTCCATGACTGTAGGCTCTGGGAAATTGGCCTAGTTAATGAAGGGTAAACTCCTAAAGCCTCAGGTAGACAGAGAATCTCTGCAGAGGGAAGAGGACTTGAATGATCACTCCTGCAGTAGTTCCTAAGGACAGTCACACACCACACCAGCTGGGAAGTACCCCTTCCAGACTGCACAGAAATCACCTGCAGATGGACTCCTCCATCCCCAAACTTCCCCTTTGCCATCAAATGCATGAGTGTGGTCTCAGGTCCAAGGAGACAGTGCAGAAGTGCAGTTCTTTTGACTGAGGAACAATGGTGCTTGTGGAGATGCCAGGCTGGGTCTTTATCTCCACATCACCTCCATCAACATCCTAACAGCATGTCCTGGTGCCAGGGACGTCTTCCTGGACAGCTTGATGGAACTGACCTTCTGTTCCAGATTCCCTGTTCCCATTGGTTCAGAGAAGAGAGGAGAAGGCCCACACCTGTTTGCCCTCAGTTTCCCCGAGGAGAAATCTGCAGGCTTTAGTTTCACTTTCTCTTTCAGGTTCTTACTGTGACTATAAAAGCACACACACACACCACAGCTCACAGAGCTGTCTCCCAGCCCTTCTCTGAGAGTCCAGTTGGTGTGCAAGTCCACAAGACAGCAGAGTTAGAAGACAGGATTCTGAGAAGCCTGTCCTGGTGAGAAACCAGAGAACTGCTGCCACCTTCACAGCAACCATGGGGTAAGGATTTCCCTGCTCTGCAGTTTGAGTGAACCCAGGACTCAAACATTTGCTTGTGTCCAGGTCTGACTGAGTCTGCTTCTGTCCCTTTGTTCTGTCTTCTGCCTTCTCTTTCTACTACTGAAAAGGGAACAAGGATGCTAATTGCCCTGAGTGTCCAGGGACTCTGTTTAATGGGTGTGCTGTTGGCAGGGGCTGGATGGGTGACAGCAAGCTGGCTTAAGTTTTAAAGGCTGTCTCAAGCATGAAGTTGGAAACACCTGGGCAGACTTTAGCATGCTCATCTCACAGAGAGAGACAGTTACCAAGGAGAACTTCGGGAATGGACAAGTTACCACTCTACCTACTTAGCCCTCAAAGAGAGCAGCTGCTTAGAGTTTCCTTCTACCCATCCCCTGACCCAGCTCCTTCATTGTCCATGAGATGTACCCAGCAGATCCTCAAAGGACCTCTTGAGATGCTGTTCACGGTTTCTGTGTGAGTACATATAACATATATATTCATTGCATATACAACATATACTATATATATTCAAGAAATACTAGGTACCCAGTCGAATCTTATTTATGTGAATAGCCCTGGGTTTTTATGTTTGAAATTGCCATTCAGATTAAAAGTGCCAGTCAGTGGAGGTGTTTGCACTGACTCTTTGCCACAGTGAGCATCTCTTTACTTGGTGGATTATTCTTCTGACTTTGTACATGAATATGTAGGCAGCTGACAGCAGTTGGGGAGTGGTGACATAGAATACAGAGTTCACAGTGATAGAAATATATAGAGCCGAAGTAAGTAGAGCCTGGAAGGCTATAGGACCTGTCAGGTGATGGTCATTATCATAGAGTGAGTGACCCAGGTGCTTAAGTATTTGGTTTGCAAAGCGGTTCCTGCAGAATGAGAAAAGAAGGAGATTTCCAACTTCACAGGGGATCCAGAGCAACCACAGGGCTGTAGGATCCTGGCTGCTCTCTGTCCAGGTTGACCACACAAATGACTGTTGCCTGTGTGCTGCTCAGCTTTTCTGCTTCAAAGACATATGCACAAGTTCATGTGCCTCCTTTTTGGGCACAGTTTCTGAGCAGGATCCTTGTGAGCCTCCCAATTAGGCAGATATTCCTGGACAGCTGGTGTTCAGATTTCAGGTGATTTTAGCTGCGCTGCCAATGCCTTTATTTCCCTTAAGGTGTGGGCACAATCTCTAATTCACTGTGCACTGCTGTGGGCAGGGAAAGCAAAGAAAAGCAGGATTGAATCTGATGCCCCAGGTCATGTTTACTCTGCCTACACAAATCTCTCCATCTTTACTAAATGCTCTGTAAAAGAAGAAATAACCATGCATTTGATTATTTCAGAGAGACAGAGACAGAGAGAAACAGGCAGAGACAGAGACTGAGAGGACAGAAAATTCTTATGCCTTTGTCTCTTTCTAGCCTGGCTCATCAAATATTACAGGTAAAGACCTGAGTCTAGTCACAATAGGGAAACCTTCCCTGGGGCACCTTTGAAATATCCAAGTATTTGTGTCCAACATTAATGAACTGGACCAGGGCCACATGATTACTAACAGAGATAGAGACATTTCATTACAAAACAGCACTCTGAAAAACAAGAACAGACTAGTAAGCAGAGGGATAAGCCCAAAAGCACTGGGCTGTGGTGATATATTGTGACCCCCAATATATTGTGCATCCTAATAAACTTATCTGGGTTCAGAGGACAGAACAGCCACTAAACAGACATAGATGCCAGAAAATGGTGACACACATGCCTTTAATCTTATCACTTGGGAGGCAGAGATTTATCTGTATATCCTTGAGTTGTAAGCCACACTGGAAACAGCCAGGCATGGTGTCTCACGTCTTTAACCCAAGGAAGTGATGGCAGAAAGAAGAAAGGTATATAAGGTGTGAGGACCTGGAACTAGAGCTGGTTAAGCATTTAGGTTTTTGAGCAGCGGTTCAGCTGAGATGTATTTGGATGAGATCTCAGATGCTTCAGTCTGAGGAAACATGATCAGCTGAGGAATTGGCAAGGTGAGGTGGCTGTGGCTTGTTCTGTTTCTCTGATCATTCAGGGTTCAGCCCAATACCTGGCTCTGGTTTGTTTTTATTAATGAGAACTTTTAAGTTTCATGCTACACTGGGCCATGAGCCTCATTACAGTCAGGAGTTTCCTGTGTCCCTCCTGACCCACAGTCGGGACAATTCTCTCACTCACTCTCCTGCAGCCTTTTATAAAACAGTCACACAGAGGCTTAATATTATTTATAACTAACTTCTTGGCCATTAGCTCAGGCTTATTACTGACTAGCTCCTACATTTAAATTAACCCATAATTCTTACCTATGTTTAGCCGCTCGACTTGGTACCATTTCTTAATATGGCCTTGTCAATGTGCTTCCTCTGTGTCTGGCTGGTGACTCCTGACTCAGCCTTCCTCTTCCCAGGATTCTCCTTGTCTTCTTATCCTGCCTATACTTCCTGCCTGGTTAGAGGGCAATCAGCATTTTATTTATAACCAGAGCAACACACATTCACAGCATACAAAATGACATTCCACATGACCATTTACAGGGCATGAACAAAGAGCCCTGTCTCTTCTCCAGGTTGGTACATCAAGGGCACTTTGAGTATCCTCTGTCTATTACTTGATGCCTAGGAAAGGAAGGGATACAGGTTTTTTTGCAAACTGGCTTCCTTCATGGTCATTGATGCTGCTCTCTTTGTGGTCTCAATCTGAAGCCACTTTTCTTAAGATCTGAAATGCCATAAGAAAGGAGGGAATGAGCATCACACTTGCTTCCCTTGGAGATATCAAATGGTGCAGCTCAGAGGTTGAAAGGGTCAAGGGCTTGGCAAGCAAGCATGAGGATTACAATCTCTGTGTTTTGCTGAGAGAAGAGAGGGAACCCTTGGCTTTCCTTCTCCAAACACAAGCTGGTAAAGATGAGTTCCTAATGCTGTCCTCTGACCTTAGTATGCATGCCTTGACATTGGCATCCCTTATAAATACACCCACACAAACACACACCCCCCCACACACACATGCACACACACACATGTCTTGCACATACACACAGGAACACACACAGGCGTACACACAGGTGCACACATATGTGCAAACACGCATACACACACACACAAACATGCACAGATGCATGTAAGCACATGCACACACACATGTAAGCACAGGCATGTGCACACAAGCACATATACATGCATGCACATGCATGGACATGCACACACACAGATGATTGTGCACACACACACACATGCACACATACACATACACACACACACACACTCAAAGTCATGGGTCAGACAGGAAAGACATCCTGTCCATGGAAAAGGCATGTGGTCTTTGCATGTTCTTCAGGAAGAAACATCTACTAGGTAAGGTAATATATAGGCAAGCAATTTAGTCTGAGATTTATAATTTCCTAAGTTACAAGTAGCAAAGTTCTGTTGTGTAAGCCTCTGTTTCCATAGTTTTTTTTTCCCCCTGTGGCAGCCTAGACAGAAGGGCTCAGCCATGCATTCAGTGTTTGCCCCTTGGGTCTTTATATAATTAAATCTCCATGTCATATATGTGCTTTTTTCCTTACAGGAGTACTCATGCTAGCACAAAAATATGTTGATTGTTTTAGACTATAGTGAATCTAATTCTATGGTTTCGAAAACACTGTTATTATTGTAGCATCTTGGGATATTTTATAGGATTTGAGATTTAAAGCTTCATTTCAAAACTGTCATGTGCCTCCGAATAGGGATTTTATTGAATCTGTGGTTCTTTGGTTAGTTGTATTATCTTAGTGATAAGGTGAAGACTGGGTGTCCTCTTAGGGTGCTTAGTTGCCTTTTAAAAGAACTTAGAAATGGACTGAAAAGGGAGTTCCAGGATAATTTATTGTAGTTTTCATGGCAAGCCCCAGGGCAAGCAAGTTGTCAATCTCAGTAGACGCTCAGAATAGGAGAATAGAGATGAACAGGGGTATGGGATACGCATGAATATTGTGTTGAGCTTCTTGACAGACAGCAACAGATTATACAAGCAGCCCCATGGCTGGGAAGGGAGCTTTAGAGGAGAAAGAAAGGACAAGTATGGGGGAATGGGCAGAACAGTCCTACCTTTCCAGGTCAGCGCTCAGAAGGCAGGCAGGCTCAGCCCAAACTCATGGTAGCTGCTAGGCATTGCACTACATTGAGAAGACACTCTGGGAAAGAAAATTCATTACCTCATTGAAGGGAGAAGTATTCCTCCTATCTTCTTAGTGTGAATGAAGGTAAACTTGCCTTTCCAGGGCAGATCATTAGCCAGATCAAGGACCTCCCCAACATGAATAGCTCTTAATGGAGGAGACATGGACAGGTCTCCATAAGTTGCAGATTTCTCCCATAGTCTAGGAGGTAACAGATTTCTCTTCAAGGGCCTTTGGTGAACAATATGAATACTACTCTGCCTCATTAATACAAATTATCATTCCATGACTTTCTATTTTAATTTCTTTTAGATGATTGTACACTTTTCTGTGTTCATTGCTTATGTACAACTTTTATGCATCCCTTGGGCAAAATGGACCCTTCTCCAACTTCCTCTCACCTTCTCTGTTGCAGTGACTGATTTCTACACATTCAACAACCTTTTGTGTGTCACTTCACACTTCCATTACCATTCTTGAATGACTGATTACAGTGATAGAGACAGGGTTTCCAGTTGCCAAAGGCTAAAAATGTGTGAGGACTAAGGCTAGAGGTGTGCCTGTTCAGGGTAGCAGGAACTGGAGGCAGTGGTGATGAAGGAGCCTACATCAGCAGATGAATGTCAGTTCCAGTGTGTTACTGGACTGGACATTGTTAATATATATATAATGGAGTTTTTATCTGAATCTGTCAAATGTTAATGGACTAGACACCATTAATGTAATTTTTGGCCGTATATATTGTATATACTTATTGGATAGGTTTTCTTGTATTTATAAGATTTCTTTAATTTTAGACAAAAAGAGATGCCTGTGGTGATATTGTGTTCCCCAAAATATTGTGTACCTTAATAAACTTATCTGGGGTCAGAGAACAAAAAAGTCCCGAGTTAGGCAGTGATAGCACACGCCTTTAATCCTAGCATTCCAGAGACAGAAATCCATGTGGGATCTCTGTGAGTTCCAGGCCACATTGGAAACAGCCAGGCATGGTAACTCATGCCTTTAATCCCAGAAAGCAAGCCTTTAATCAATCCTAGGGAGTGATGATAGAAAGCAGAAAGGTATATAAGGCATGAGGAGCAGAAACTAGAAGTATTTGGCTGGTTAAGCATATGGCTGGTTAAGCATTCGATTGGTTAAGCTTTCAGGCTTTGAAGCAGCACAGTTCAGCTGAGATTCATTCTGGATGAGGTGAGATAGCTGTGGCTTGTTCTGTCTCTCTGACCTTCCAGTATTCACCCCAATAACTGGCCTCGGGTTTGAATTTATTAATAAGAACTTTTAAGATTCCTGCTACACCAGTGCTTAGATCATTAAGAGGAAGAATGACAGTTGTCCATGTGTCATTGCAACCACCTCAGTTTCCTCACTTGTTCTCCTACTGTACTTGTGTAAGATGTACATAGTGAAAAACCCGATGAAGGAGAAAGCTGAGTTTTGCACTGACTGGGAAGCTTTTCATGAATCTATACTTTTTAGAGGTAAAGGAGGAAAAAACTATTCTGACCAAATATCACATCATTTCAGTCATAGTCCTTTTCCTGTTCCATGCACTACATCGTCCTCTAGTCAATAAGATTTAAGGAAGTTCTGCATTGAAAATTTGTCAAATGAAAAAGAAATGGATTTGAGTTGGACAGAAGGTTTCTAGACTAAGGTGAATTTTAATTCAGGACTCAGTGTGCCAAAGCTCACAGTCACACAAAACCTCCATTGAGTCAATGGAGTTCTATGTTTCAATCTTACAGTATAGAAAACTGATGTTAATGCTCCACAGAAGGTGGATTCCAAACAATTTATTGTGGGATTATAAGTGGGAACTTCACTGAAAGAAAGAAGACAAAGTTCCTTTTGTTTGGCAGTTCTTAATTATGTGTCAACATCCATCTGGGAGACACATATCAGATATTTATATTACGATTCATAACAGTAGCAAAATTACACTTATGAAATATCAATGAAATAATTTTAAGTTTGGCAGGCACCACAAGATGCTTAACTCTATTAAAGAGCTGCTGCACTAGGAAGATTGAAAACCACTATGGTCTAGTAAAATTGGGACCTGGAAGAGAGGGTCCATCAATGGTCGCTAGTGCATTGTTCATAACATTCATGGATGGAGGCATGAGGTATGGGTGAGCAAACCTGACCAATTGACTGATTCATGAGATGTCTAGATGGCTGACTGTTTCCATTAGCCTACCTTATTGCACAATTCTAGTGTGCTCAGCTATGGGTAAGACCTAAGTGCACAGCACACCTTTATTCTACTATTCTTGGCATGGCCAGGTGAAAAGTGAAGACAGTAGTTTAAGCACTATAGCATCTCTGGTCTCTGGCAGAGACAGCTACCAACAGGACCAAGGGCCTTTTTGCCTTCTGAGCACAGATTGGTCTCCAAGCTGCTTGCTTTTGGGTTACTACCCTGAAGCTAACTGACTAGATTCTATAGGTGGTTCTCTGAGACAGGAGTGATACATAGTTTGGAACTACTTGTACTGCTCTATTGGGAAACAAGAAAAGGCATGAAGTTGTATAAGCATCTTTAAAATAAAGGGATTCTTTGTAACCATAGGTGGGGAGAGCTAAGTTGACTTACTCTCCAGAAGCTCCCCAGATACATCGTCCAAAGATAAAAGTTCAGGAGAAGAGTCGTATGCCCAGAGTCACAAGGCAGAGGGCATGTTCATTAATTCTGCAGCAGCCCATGGAGAACAGCTGCTTGTTTGAGATGAAATATGAAGACCCCCAGTGACTTTTCCTCCATAGTCAGTGTTTACCACACAGACAGGTCCTGTCTATGTCAGCTCAGGTGTCATAAACTTGTACACATAATCCTCAAAGACATAAGGAAATGGGGAACAGAATTTAGAGTTCAAAAACTGAGATAAGGTTTCTGACATGTACGTTTATGTGCTTGTATCTGTGTGGCAATGTCCAGTCTTGACTGAAAGCATTAACATACAACCTAAGATTGTAAGTACAGGTACATGTACATGCATGTACAAGAAGTATCTGGCAGTACAAATAATTAGAGATGAGAGACTGTTTTAAAATAGTCAAGAAATTCTAAAGGAACAAAATATCAGATTTTCAGGAAATGAGCAAGAATGTTGTGAAATGTATTTAGCTTGGAGTTAATTGGCAATTTTGTATCATTAACAAATCACCTGCTTCCTTCACACAGAGAGAATGCTGTCAGTGATCAGGTCAAGGCAAATCTGATTGAACTGAATTGTCACTTCACATGGAATCTGATGTTGGAAGACTTTGGCATACCTGATTTGGAAATGAGGATCTCTGAGGAGCTTGAGTTTCTAGACATCAAAAACCAAGTGGGGATGCTCAACCTCAGGGCCTATGTGAAACACCTGAAAGGCCAGCATGAGGAAGCCCTGCAGAACTTGAAAGAAGCAGAAGCCTTGATCCAGGGAGAGCAGTTGGGCAAGAGAAGCCTGGTGACCTGGGGCAACTGTGCCTGGGTGCATTACCACATGGGCAGCCTGGCAGAAATTCAGACCTACCTGGACAAGGTAGAGAACACATGCAAGGAATTGGGCAGTCCCTTTCCCTATAGAATGGAGTGTGCCGAGATGGAATATGAGAAAGGCTGGGTCTATCTGAAGAGTGGACGAAAGAATTATATACCAGGCATGGAGTGCTTTGAAAGAGCTCTGAGTGTGGATCCTGAAAACCCTTTATACAACCTTGGCTATGCAGTTGCAGCCTATCACACAGACTTTGATGACAAGAATATCTCTCTAGAACCCCTAAGGAAGGCTGTCAGGTTAAATCCAGAAGATCCGAATATTAAAGTTTATCTTGCACTGAAGCTTCAGGATGTAGGGGAATCAGCTGAAGCAGAATCATACATTGAAGAAGCCCTCAGTAGCACATCCTGCCAACACTATACATTTCGCTCTATAGCCAAGTATTACCGAAGGAAAGGCTGCATAGACAAGGCTCTCCCTCTGCTACACAGGGCCTTGCAGGAGTCACCTGCCTCTGGCTACCTGCATTACCAACTAGGGCTCTGCTACCATAGACAAGTGATGCAACTAAGAACATCCACTGATAAGCCAGCCCAAAGACAGGCGGCACAACAGGCCATTCTTGAATTTCAAGAGATTGTGAAACTCAGGCCCAGATTTGAGATGGCTTATGTTGGCATGGCTGAAGTTCAGGCAGAAACTGGCCAACATGAAGAAGCAGAGGCAAATTTCCAGATTGCGCTGAACATGACGGAACTATACAGGAATCTTGAGTGTCACAAAGAGCAGGATATTCATTTACGCTATGGCCGTTACCAAAACTTTCATCGGAAATCAGAGGATGAGGCGATCACCCACTACTTAATAGGTCTTAAACTGAAAAAAAAAAACTTTGTCTGGAGGAATATACTTGGAAGGTTAGAGAGAATGGTCATAAGACGTGCCGGCCTGCATGTTCGACTTGTGGAGAGCTATTGCTTGCTGGGTTTCATCTACAAACTGAAGAGGGAAAAGGAATCGGCCCTGATGTGCTATGAATTGGCTCTGCGGCTCACTGGGGAAGTGAACCGTCAATTTTGAGTGAGCTCACCTCTGTGAAGTGAATGTACTCATAACTGAGGGTTTCCGGCCTCCTTCCTGATTTCTTTCTCCATCCTCTTTGTCACCCCTCATTGTGGTGTCTATAAAGAACTTGCACCTGCTCACTTACTGACCAGGACTGACCCCTGCTGATCTGCACTCCCTTGAGCTGTGGGATCCTAGGACATCTTTTCCTTATGTCTGTGTCTTGGGAATGCAAGTCTTCCATCACGGCCTGCCAGTGTCCTGGACAAAGAGGTATTCTCTAAGGAAGCTTTTACTTTAGGTCAGCAGATACTCTTAGTACAGTGCAGTGTCAGAGGAAACCAAGTGATCAAAAGGGAGAGTTTAAAGGCTGAGAAGTCTCACCATACTGCAGAATCATTCACGGCTAATAAGAGTCTTAAGTTTGGGGGAAGCCAAGCAGGGGAAACTTGCCGGGACCTTACAGACAGAAGATGATATAAGGAGACTTGTGCACTTATTCTGTGCTATTGATAGTGTGTTATATGTGATGTTTTCCCCTCAACTAAAATATATTCAGTAAAAATCCCTGAATCCCAAAGTCTTCCAGTGTAATTTGCTGACAAAATGGAAAGGAAATCCCTTCAGTGTCCTCAAGAAGGCTTAGGATAGCAGCATCAACTAACAGAAGTCTAGTGACAGGTAGGAAAAAAGTTCTGCACATAAACCCTGCAAGGGGTCTGTGTAAAGATGAAGGGTATATGTCATTCTCCACATCATGAGATAGTAATGCGACTGATGCTGCCTTGCTACCTGACAGCTGCTGTTTATCATTGGGAATTAAGTTGCTAGGTATGTGTTTAGGGTTCATTCACCTGATATTTGGGGAAATACCTCTGATATTTTTAATAGGTGTTTCTTTGATAAGCCAAAAACATGTTTATTTGATTCAAGCAAAGGAAAACTCTCAGGTTTCATAATACTGCTCCCTAATAGTCTAAATGGATGCTGAGGAAGAGTAATTGAGGGAACAAATGATGGGTTGGAGAAGAAGGATTAGGAGAGAGCAGGAGGACACACAGTTTGATTCACAGGCTGGGTTCTGGGAACTTGGCAGAATCTTCTCTTCCAGGAGAACATGTTCACACTTGCCCTAGGGAACACACCTTTACTCTTTTTTTCAAGGGATGATATGTGGGTCAATCACTTGATGTTTCAGACTCCTGGGGTGTCCTGTTGTGACTAAGTTTTGTCTCCTTCACTTACCTCCATGAGAGTTGTAGTCTGGAGGACCTAAACTAGAGAGCATAAACGCTTAAATTTCTCCCCTTGATTAAAATGCCTTGTGGTTCCTAGGTCCTGGGCTCAGCAAGCCCAGCATGCACCCATGTGCTCTGTGTCTGCTGACCCACACTGCCCATGCTCAGGAGCGCTTCCCCATCCTCTGCATCTCCTCTCTCCTTGTTCCTGCTGTTTAGCTGTCCTGTCAGCTCTTTTGGGTTTTCTTTGCTCTTCCTTATCCCCTCTGAGTATAGTCTCCTTTTGTTATCCCAGTCTTCCCATTGACACTACTGCATGGATGAAACTACAGCAAGATGAGGTGTGGCCTCCACAGCTGTGCAAGGAACAAGCATTTGTGCCACCACACACACACACACACACACACACACACACACACACACACATACACACACACAACACAGAGAGAGAGAGAGAGAGCGCTCATAAAGTAAATACATTAAATTAGTAAAGTCAAGGAAAAACACTGTGCATTTATGTTTTTGAGCATCAGGCTACAACTAATAAGGTCCCTATTATTAATTAAATGTAGATCGTGGGTACTTAGTTACCACTACTTTTCCAAATGTTCTATGGTGACCTGTAGGTCAAATGGAGGACAAATGTCTACAAACCTGACTTTCTGTGGACTGACATTGAAAACTCCATAGCAAAGATGGAGAAGCAGGTAGTGAATGTGGGTTAGTGGCCTATTTCTGCCCAAGCTTGTTATGGCCTTAGCAGGAAAGTATCCTGGGATCACCCGCAGTCACTGACATGCTTTCCTTCAACTATATTTTCGCAAATTGGCACAGCAATGTCTCCAGTGCATGCTAATGTGACAGAAGGATCAGAGCAATGATATCAAGCTGGGGGTGGAGTGGGCAGTGACCTCCAGCTACTGGATTTGTTCCTGAAGTGATAGGCAGCCCGGTCACTAAGACTTACTCTGTGTGGACTTAAGATAACAAATTTTTAAAGGACAGTGATGGCTTTGAACAAGTCATAGGTATTTTGTATGGAACACCTTCTGTAATGCTGCATATTTATATCATGTCAGGAGACGTGTGTTAACATCTCTCTGTGCCCTCCTGAGAATAGAGCATACAAAATCGCATTCTTTTCCCATGTCTTCTTGTGTATTAGGAGGGCACTGGCCATCTTCTTTTCTAGAGAGTCAGCAAGAACAATAGGTACAATGTAAAAAGTATACTGCACCTGGGGCCTGTAGATGTAACCAATCGTCTTATTAAAATAAGAAACACAGAGCCAATGTAAAAGAGAAAGCTGAGAGGTCAGAGCTCAGAGATAAAATCTTACCTCCTGCAGTGCTCCTAATTTCCCCAAGAGAGAGCTTCTTCCTCTTTGTCTGTCTTTAAATTGTCTTTCTGTTCTGCCTTCTCATTGGTTGTAAACCCAACCACATGACTGCCTCGTCACTGCCTGTAACTACCGCCCTCCAGGTCTTAAAGGCATATGTCTCCAATACTGGCTGTATCCCTGAACACACAGAAATCTACCTAGCTCTTCTAACCACCACGCTCTTGCTATGGCTCTAATAGCTCTGACCCCAGGGCAACTTTATTTATTAACATAAAATTAAAATCACATTTCAGTACAAATAAAATATCACCATATTTCCCCTTTTCTATTTTAATAAAAAGAAAAAAGGCAAAAGGTTATAACTAACAAAAGAAAAACTATATACAAAAGTACAATAACTATATACAATATATAAAAGTAACAAATACCTAAACGATGTCTAGTCCATTTGTATTTGACAAATCAGAGAAAATAATTCCCTTATCTATCCTATTTTAATAAGTCCAAAATGTATCTAATTCACTTTCTATCCTAATTAATCTTCAACTATAACCTACTAATCTTCAACTCCCTCAGAGACCCAAGAAGGAAATAATATTAGCTAAGAAAAATAGAAACAGCAAGTGCACAAAAGCAACTTCCAAAAATTTTGTGAGTTGACAGAAACAGCCAGCTGCCTGGACAGTCACCTGAGGTTTCTCCGCAGTGTTGGGACATCATCTTCAGCCTATAGGCTTATCGTATCTGACAGACTCATTTGTGAAGTAGGTTGTACACAAGGTCAACAGTTCAACCTCACATTGGGTAAGAGCAGTCCATGTACCAGAAACACCTGAATTCCACTAGTGTCATGTCATGATTCAGTATTTTAAATTCTGGAAATTATTGACGGTTTTTGAATTCAGCTGTCTATTCTTCTTGGCTGTGTATATATGGCTTCATCTCAGCATCTCCTTCTTCTCCACATCCCTCTATTAAATGCCAGTCTACTATTGAGAGGCGTGAGCTTTCAGTTGCTGTTCCATTGCACAACAGAAGCCATCGGCCCACTGCCTGTTCAGCTGCCTTCGAAGAAAAGGGCACTGTACCTTTTCCGGATTGTGAAGGCCACTTCAGGGATGGTGCCATATTGACCTGGCCTCAGAAGATGCCTTCTGATAAAGCCATAACCACAGTTGTTTTGGCAGGAATCAGTAGTCCTTTGTTTCGTGTTCTGTCTGTCCATTTTGTCCTGTTGATTCGAGGTTACTTTGTTGTCCAGTGGCTAACTTTTGCCACAATGAAAGTTGACTCCATATGCAGTTTCTTCAATGCCCATATTTTCTCTGAAGTAGATTGGTACTGCCAGGAGCTGACATGTCTCAAAAAAGAAAAATTTCTAAGTTATTAAAACATTTTAAATGCCATATTCGGTAGATCTCTGAAGGGTTTGAAGATGACCTGTCTAAAATATATCTGCTCAATTTTTAAAACATATCTAATATGACTACATTTTCTATTGTAATGTCTAACTACTAACTTTCATTTCTTTATATCCTAATAGTTGGTAATAAAGTATTTAAAACTAGTAATTGTCTTTTTCTTTTCTTTTCTTTCTTTTTTTTTAAACAAGAACCTTAAATCTAATCTCCTTTGCTTAGCCTTTTTCCTAACCCTTGACAACAACGTGTAACCAACCCCCATAAACAATGAAAATTATCCCAGACCCAAAACCCATTAAAAGAATCAAAAAACCACCCACCCCACACCACTTCTTTGGGAATGTGGGCATCATATTCTTAAAATTGCTTCCTGCTGGGTATGGGCGAAGTTATCTTTATCCTGAAAGAAAAATTTTAGGTTAATTGTCAAATTCTAGGAAAGGTAACTATATCCTTCATTATTATCCAGTCTGTGTATAATGCCAAAGTTCAGGGTTTATCTCAAGTCCTTATTCAAGTAGTCTTTGAGACTGGATCATCTCAGCTAGTCATCCCAAAATTGCTCTGAGCACCTTGTAGTTCAAAGCTGATCTATAGATGATGTTTGTCAGCTTAGTGATATTATTATTGTCCACGTGGAATTGTTGTTGTTGTGGGGCCCCATCTTCTTCCTGGAGACTTCAGTTGATGTTAGGCCTGGCCGTGATTTCCTACAGAAAACTGATAAGAGACTCAAACACAAAGACATATATATGCAGCTAATTGAAGCCTTTTTTTCTAGAATTAGTTAGTACTCTATATGACCATATCTTAACAAAGTTTAAATATATATATATATATATTAATCTTGTAAATTTTGATATAAAATTTATACTTTAAGAAAAGTTTAAAGAATCAGAATAGAATCAAAGAGTTGAGATTAGTAATAGAATAGTCCCTTAATTAATTTGGCTTTTGTCCTGTCCCATAGCAGAAAATGGCTCTTTTATTCTGGCATGATACAGGGAGTTTGCATTTTCCTTTTAACAACGTGCTTGAGTTTAAAGAAGGAGAGAAAGCATAGCCAGCTAAAGCTTAAATCCAGCCACTTATTCCCTCTTGAGTCGAGTCAAGGCTTGGTTTTACAGGCAGGGGCCCTGTTTGGCAGGGCAGGCCTGAGTTGTTTGTAGCACTGGCTTTAAACAAGCGGCTCACAGTTAGCCCGGCCTGAGGCCAAGCAGACCTGGACCGGGACTAGGGAGCTGGCTGCTCAGGCTAAGGGGCCGGCCCCAAGCAGTTTTTAATGGATTCTTGTCACGTTGGATGCCAGATGTAGATGTAACCAATCGTCTTATTAAAATAAGAAACACAGAGCCAATGTAAAAAGAAAGCTGAGAGGTCAGAGCTCAGAGATAAAATCTTACCCCCTGCAGTGCTCCTAACTTCCCCGAGAGAGAGCTTCTTCCTCTTTGTCTGTCTTTAAATAGTCTTTCTGTTCTGCCTTCTCATTGGTTGTAAACCCAACCACATGACTGCCTCATCACTGCCTGTAACTACCGCCCTCCAGGTCTTAAAGGCATATGTCTCCAATACTGGCTGTATCCCTGAACACACAGAAATCTACCTAGCTCTTCTAACCACCACGCTCTTGCTATGGCTCTAATAGCTCTGACCCCAGGGCAACTTTATTTATTAACATAAAATTAAAATCACATTTCAGTACAAATAAAATATCACCATAGGGGCCCCTCACCATACCCCTGAAAAATGGACTGGACCCTCAGCTGAGTCCCAGATCAATAGTCAAGCAATTTCAAATTGATAGAGGATGCCTAGGACCATTTTGTCCCTGGTTCAAACCCAGGTACACATGATAATCACCTGAGATGTCTGATTTGTTTGTTTGATTGATTGATTTTTCTCAGAGCATTTCTCTGTGAAGCAGTCCTGGCTGCAACTCACTCTGTAGAGCAGGCTGGCCTCAAACTCACAGAGATCTGCCTGCCTCTGCCTTTTGAGTGCTGTGATCAAAGGCATGTGCCATCACCACCTGGCTTGATTGATTGTTTTAAAACTGATTTTAAATCTGATTCTGGGGTACTTTCAGTTTGTCTATCCAAGACCCTATGCACAATTCATTTAGATGTTCTCTAATGATTCTAACATGCAGGGAGTATTTAAATCTGTCAGCCCATTCCAATCACTAACTATTGAGCCAGGAATATTGCAGCTAGCAGAGGTGACCTGGCCTTTTACAAAAGGTCAGTCTCCTGCAGTTGCTTTGGATATCTGAGCTGGGTCTGAGTGTCTATGCTGACACATCATTCTCTGAAGGTTTCTTTCTTTTACAGTTCCCTTTTATCTCTTCTCTGTGCATTACACACACACACACACACACACACACACACACACACACACTCACTTGTAATAAAAATACATGGTTGTAGGCACATGCACCCACATACAGTTAGCTATTTGTTTCTACTCTTCCTAACACTGTTTGGCCAGCATCATAAATGGTTCCGTTTATTACAGAGACAAAGCGGGAAGAGGTGAAATACTGGCCTGAGCCTGATCCCCACAGAACTGCCACCAATGTCACATTATAGGAGTTAAATCACTTTTGGTCCTCTGCTTGACATGGACGGTAGTGATCTGGAAAACGAAACACTCCAATATATTTCCATGGAAATATTGTGTTCAGACATGATTGGCTTTCACATACATGTACACAGAGTGTTGTCTTTTACCCCAAACATAAGTCAATGATGTTTTAGAAGCTGACCTAGTTTGTGGAATTTTCCCGACAAGTAGCATTCTACCCACTGTGGGATAATTCTGTGGAGCTTAAATGATAACAGGATAATTAGTAGTAGAGTGTGAGCAGACAACACTCACTCTATGCAGTGAAGAATTAAAAAATGAAAACCCTGTTCTTTTTTGTTTCACGTTTTTGAAGATACAGCACAGAACTGTTAAAGAATCATTTTTGTACATTTATGGGCTCTGTCCTGTGGATCAAAGGTTGGTGACATCTCCTCAAAATGGAATCTAGATTGGCTTATAAAACAGAGTCTCCTTTAACAATGGACAGCCTGAAAAACCTACAACATAGAGTAGCTTAGAGAAAATAGAACATGTCCTGAGCTCAACATGCTTCTGAGAATCTGCCTGCAGGACAGAGGCTGGAGTGACTCCCATGCCCCTGAAGGTCAGGTCAAGGAGCTCTATGCAGGGCAGTTACAGGGCTGGTTCAGAGGAGCTGTATGTGGACTCTCTGGATTTCACTCAGTTGTCCTGTAACTGAATGAGCAGACAGTTGTCACAGTCAGTTTCACACTCAGCTAAGGCTCTAAGAGAGACAAACTCAATGCATGGAGAAGACAATTTGAGTAAAGACTCTTATTCACCTTGGTCCTTTCAATATCATGCTTTTAAAATGTATTGTTCGGGTCCGTTTCTGAGGTATGTGACAGGCTTGTGAATGTTTGTGATTGGGGGAGAACCAACATGTCTCACTGACTGTGAGAGACCAGTATTGTGGGGATTTAACAAGGCAACTCCATGTACTTAAAAGGAGGTTTATTTGGGGGTAATTTACAGGCAGTAAAGGGTTAGGTTACAGGATCTGGGAGAAGTGAGGTACAGTCCAACGGGTTTCTCTTGACTTCCAGCATCCAGGATCATGAGGAACAAAGAAGGCCAGTTCATATGGATATTCAGTCTTAAGGGTTCCCATCTCAGCCCCGACCCAGGGTCACATCATATGTAGGAGTGGTAGTTACCAGAAGCCTCAATAGGGGTTAGTGCTTCTAGGTCAAAGCTGGAACAGCTACCCCCTAAAGACCAGATTCCACAATCATGCATCGTACTAAAAGGAATGCCTCAGCCAGGCTTTGGTGGTGCACATGCCTTTAATCCTAGCACTCGAAAGGCAGAGGCAGGCAGATTTTTGTGAGTTCAAGTCCAGCCTGGTCTACAGAGCAAGATCCAGGAAAGGCACAAAGCTACACAGAGAAACATTGTCTCATGTCTCCAAAAAAAAGACAAAAAGAATGCCTCACAGTAGTGAGGGATAGGAAACTTTTTTTATCTGAGGGTAATTAAGAGGAAATTTTAATATATCTGTGACTGCTGAAATAAGGAAACACACGTGCCTTCTGATGATATCTTTCTCTTTTACTTCATCTTAAGAAATGGTCTCTGACTCTGTCTCCACACTGCTACATATCTCCACAGGACCCCACACAGCTTCATGTCTTTACATACATACATATTTCACATGGCTACTCATCTCTCTTTTCATACATTTCTCTTGTGCATCTCTTTTCTACACAGGTTCTTCTTCCTTGTCTCCACACAGTTACAAATCTCCACACAGCCACAGCTGAACATCTCATTTACACAGCTCTCTCCCCTGACAGCCCTTTACACAGTTCCTAGGCATAGCTCCTCTACATAGCAGCAGCTCCTTCACACAGCTCTCTCTGTCACACTCACTCACACACAGACTTCTGACAGGTTATACACTCACTGTTTACTCACTCTTTCACCCACTCACTCCATCACACTTTCTTCACAAATCTTTCTCACTCTCTCTCAACACACACACACACACACACACACACACACACACACACACACACACACACACACTTCACTCACATTCTGCAGCAGCTGTCACATAACTCTACACAGCCATCTCTCACCACACTGCCACTGCCTCTCCACAACAAAAATCTGTACAAGTATTAGTTACATTTTCAGGGCCCCACCCATTCTCACACCACAAGAAAAGTCATGTAATTTCTCTTAGGATAGTAATGTCACATTGACCCATGCATACAGCTCTAATAAGGTGAAGGGTCCAAGACATTAAATCATTGGCTGAACCCTGTGTGGTCAGTGCACATGAATAAAGGGAACCACTGCAAGACTATGTCTTGATGTAAACATCCTGGTCTTGATGTAGCAATAAACAACACTGGGAATTAGTCTTTGTGTATTCTCTGTAGGAGAAGAATAATCTGTTTTGGACTTGTTCTAAGGTCTTTGCAAAATGAGTTAAAGGCTGTCATGGATACCGAACACTGTTACTTTCCTGTGTCAGTAAGGAAGAATACTCTGGGAATATTTCTGTTTATAGAAGTACACAGCTTAAACAGAAATCCACAGCTAAATGTGTGCCCAGAGATGTAATGTGTGCCCAGAGATGTAAAACACACTACCAAGGCACCATGGAAAGCACCCCACAGCTGTTCTTATTAGGGATGCATACCCGTGGAATCTGTGAAAGTTACAAACAGAAAGGAACTGGTTTCAACAGCCAGTGATCCCACAGCTTTGCCAAGTGAGACCCCCATTAGGAACATAGACATCTGCTGGGTCGACTTGTCAAACACTGCTTGTCACCTGTCATATACTGCCATGGCCCTCAGCAAATGTGTCATAACATATTGTGAAGGTCACAGCATAACCCTACAGATTTAAATCTCTCTACACCAAGCATTCTGTTGACTGATCCCAGGAGGCAGATTTTATGAAAAGCATTTAAACTGTGTCACACACCTAACCACACACAGACACATACCTCCATCTTCTTCATAATTAAACTTCACTGGGAAAGTGGCCAAGGAGCCCCCATCTCCTGTTGGTGACAGCTGATTGAGGTTTAAGGATAAAACTCTCTGGTCAGGGAATATTTCATGAGAGTTTATCATTCTATCAGGAGATGGAATTAGATATTTAAGTCTCTTTCAATGATTTTCTTATATTTGGAGGTGTGAGAGATGAGCTATATTTGGGGACACAGCAATGAATGGCCAGGGTAAAGAAACAGACACCAATATGGCTGAGAAAGTAGGTTACCAAGAAAACAAGACAACAGACCAAGGGGCCAGATGTTGGCCTGGACCAATCTGAGCCCCACCTTCTGCAGTTCCTACACTGGTCTCACCTTTAGCATAGGAGAGCATCAAGGCTGTGAATACAACATTTTCTAGAGATTCTATGCTTGGCTCTTGTTTATGTGGCTGTGACTGGTGGCCAGAGACATTTACAAACAGATACCTCAGGAGAAGGTAACAGAAAACAAGACTCCATGACTGTAGGCTCTGGGAAATTGGCCTAGTTAATAAAGTGTAAACTCCTAAAGCCTCAGGGAGACTGAGAAGTTCTGCAGAGGGAAGAGGACTTGAATGTTCACTCCTGAAGTAGTTCCTAAGGACAGCCACACACCACACCAGCTGGGAAGTACCCCTTCCAGACTGCACAGAAATCACCTGCAGATGGACTCTTCCATTCCCAAACTTCCCCTTTGCCATCAAATCCATGAGTGTGGTCTCAGTTCCAAGGAGACAGTGCAGAACTGCAGTTTTTTTAATTGAGGAACAACGGTGTTTGTGGAGATGCCAGGCAGGGTCTTCATGTCCACATCTGTAGATGTAACCAACCGTCTTATTAAATAAGAAACATAGAAACAATGTAAAAGAGAAAGCCGAGAGGTCAGAGCTCAGAACTAAAATCTCACCCTTCCTCCTGCTGTGTCCCAGCTTCTCGAAAGAGAGCTATTACCTGTGTGTATGTCGATTTTCCAGTCATTCTGCCTTCTCATTGGTTGTAAACCCAAACACCTGACTGCCTCATCACTGTCTGAATGTACAGCCCCCTAGGTCTTAAAGGCATATGTCTCCAATGCTGGCTGTATCCCTGAACACACAGAGATCTATGGGATTAAAGGCGTGTGTGCCACCACCGCCACACTCTGTCTATGGCTCTAATAGCTCTGACCACCGGGCAACTTTATTTATTAACATACAATCAAAATCACATTTCAGTACAATTAGAATACCACCACACACATCACCTCTATTAACATCCTAACAGCATGTCCTGGTGCCAGGGATGTCTCTCTAGACAGCTGAATGGTACTGACATGTCATTTTTTTCCAGATTCCCTCTTCCCATTGGTTCAGAGTAGAGAGGAGAAGGCCCACACCTGTTTGCCCTCAGTTTCCCTGAGGAGAAACCTGCAGGCTTTAGTTTCACTTTCTCTTTCAGGTTCTTACTGTGACTATAAAAGCACACACACACACCACAGCTCAGAGCTGTCTCCCAGCCCTTCTCTGAGAGTCCAGTTGGTGTGCAAGTCCACAAGACAGCAGAGTTAGAAGACAGGATTCTGTGGAGCCTGTCCTGGTGAGAAACCAGAGAACTGCTGCCACCTTCACAGCAACTATGGGGTAAGGATTTCCCTGCTCTGCAGTTTGAGTGAACCCAGGACTCAAACATTTGCTTGTGTCCAGGTCTGACTGAGTCTGCTTCTGTTCCTTTGTTCTGTCTTCTGCCTTCTCTTTCTACTACTGTAAAGGGGAACAAGGATGCTAATTGCCCTGAGTGTCCAGGGACTCTCTTTAATGGGTGTGTTGTTAGCATGGGGCTGGAGGGTGACAGCAAGCAGGCTGTAGTTTTAAAGGCTGTCTCAAGCATGAAGTTGGAAACACCTGGGGAGACTTTAGCATGCTGATCTCACAGAGAGAGACAGTTACCAAAGAGAACTTCGGGAATGGATAAGTTACCACTCTACCTACTTAGCCCTCAAAGAGAGCAGCTGCTTAGAGTGTTCTCCTTCCAATTCCCTGACCCAGCTCCTTCATTGTCCATGAGATGTACCCATCAGATCCTCATCGGACCTCTTGAGATGCTGTTCGCGTTTTCTGTGAGAATACATATAACGTATATATTCACTGCATATGCAATATATACTATATATATTCAAAAAATACTAGGCACCCAGTCGAATCTTATTTATGTGAATAGCCCTGGGTTTTTATGTTTGAAATTGCCATTCAGATTAACAGTGCCTGTCAGTGGAGGTGTTTGCACTGACTCTTTGCTACAGTGAGCATCTCTTAACTTGGGGGATTATTCTTCTGATTTTGTACATATTACTATCTATCATACATGAATATGTAGGCGGCTGACAGCTGTTGGGGAATGGTTAAATAGAATACAGAGTTCACAGCGATAGAAATATGTAGAGCCTAAGTAAGTAGAGCCTAGAAGGCTATAGGACCTGTCAGGTGATGGTCATTATCATAGATTAAGTGACCCAGGTGCCTAAGTATTTGGTTTGCAAAGTGGTTCCTGCAGAATGAGAAAAAGGAGATCTCCAACTTTACAGGGGATCCTGAGCAACCACAGGGCTGTAGGATCCTGGCTGCTTTCTGTCCAGGTTGCCTACACAAATGACTGTTGCCTCTGTTCTGCTTAGCTTTTCTGCTTAAAGGACTTATGCACAAGTTCATGTGCCTCCTCCTCTGGAAACAGGTTCTCAGCAGGATCCTTGTGAACTCCCAACTAGGCATCTCTTCCTGGACAGCTGCTGTTCAGATTTCAGGCGATTTTAGCTGCCCTGCCAATGCCTTTTTTTCCCATAGGGTTTGGGCACAATCTCTAATTCACTGTGCACTGCTGTAGGCAGGGAAGCAAAGAAAAGCAGGATTGAATCTGATGCCCCTGGGCCATGATTAATCTGCCTACACAAATCTCTTCATCATTTCTAAGTGCTCTGTAAAAGAAGGAATAACCATGCATTTGATTATTTCAGAGAGAGACAGAGAGAAACAGGCAGAGACAGACTGAGAGGACGGAAATTTCTTATGCCTTTGTCTCTTTCTAGCCTGGCTCATCAAATATTACAGGTAAAGACCTGAGTCTAGTCACAATTGGGAAAGCTTCCCTGGGACACTTTTGAAATATCCAAGTATTTGTGTCCAACATTAATGAACTGGACCAGGGCCACATGATTACTAACAGAGATAGAGACATTTCATTACAAAACAGCACCCTGAAAAATGAGAACAGACTAGTAAGCAGAGGGATAAGCCCAAAGAGCACTGGGCTGTGGTGATATATTGTGACCCCCAATATATTGTGCACCCTAACAAACTTATCTGGGTTCAGAGGACAGAACAGCCACTAAACAGACATAGAGGCCAGAAAATGCTGACACACATGCCTTTAATCTTATCACTTGGGAGGCAGAAATTTATCTCTATATCCATGAGTTGTAAGCCACACTGGAAACAGCCAGGCATGGTGACTCATGTCTTTAACCCAAGGAAGTGATGGCAGAAAGAAGAAAGGTATATAAGGTGTGAGGACCAGGAACTAGAGCTGGTTAAGCTTTCAGGATTTTGAGCAGCGGTTCAGCTGACATCTATTTGGATGAGTTCTCAGAGGCTTGAGTCTGAGGAAACATGATCAGCTAAGGAATTGGCAAGGTGAGGTGGCTGTGGCTTGTTCTGTTTCTCTGATCATGCAGGGTTCACCCCAATACCTGGCTCTGGTTTGTTTTTATTAATGAGAACTTTTAAGATTCTTGCTACACTGTGCAATGAGCCTCATTGCAGTCAGGAGTTTCCTGTGTCCCGCCTGACCCACAGTCGGGACAATTCTCTCACCCACTGTCCTGCAGCCTTTTATAAAACAGTCACACAGAGGCTTAATATTATTTATAACTAACTGCTTGGCCATTAGCTCAGGCTTATTACTGACTAGCTCTTACATTTAAATTAACCCATAATTCTTATCTCTGTTTAGCCACTTGGCTTGGTACCTTTTCTCAGTTCTGCCTTGTCAACAAGCTTCCTCTGTGTCTGGCTGTTGACTCATCCTGACTCAGCCTTCCTCTTCCCAGAATTCTCCTTGTCTGCTTATCCTGCCTATACTTCCTGCCTGGTTAGAGGGCAATAAGCATTTTATTTATAACCAGAGCAACACACATTCACAGCATACAAAATGACAGTCCACATGAACAAACAGCCCTGTCTCTTCTCCAGGTTGGTACATCAAGGGCACTCTGAGTATCCTCTGTCCATTCCTTGATGCCTAGGAAAAGAAGGGATACAGGTTTTCTCTGCAAACTGGCTTCCTTCATGGTCATTGATGCTGCTCTCTTTGTGGTCCCAATCTGAAGCCACTTTCCTTAAGATCTGAAATGCCATAAGAAAGGAAAGAATGAGCATCAGACTTGCTTCCCGTGTAGACATCAAATGGTGCAGCTCAGAGGGTTGAGTGGGTCAAGGGCTTGGCAAGCATGCATGAGGATTACAATCTCTGTGTTTTGATGAGAGAAGAGAGGGAACCCTTGGCTTTCTTTCTCCAAACACAAGCTGGTAAAGATGAGTGCCTAATGCTGTCCTCTGACCTTAGTATGCATGCCTTGACATTGGCATCCCGTATAAATACACCCACACAAACACACACACACACACACACACACACACACACACACACGTCTTGCACATACACACAGGAACACACACAGGCATACACACAGGTGCACACATATGTGCAAACACACAAACACACACACAAATATGTACAGATGCATGTAAGCACATGCACAAACACATGCAAGCACAGGCATGTGCACACACGCACACATACATGCATGCACATGCATGGACATGAACACACACAGATGAGTGTGCACACACACACATGCACACATACACATACACACACTCAAAGTCATGGCTCAGACAGGAAAGATATCCTGTCCATGGAAAAGGCATGTGGCCTTTGCATGTTCTTCAAGAAGAAACACCTACTAGGTAAGGTAATATATAGGCAAGCAATTTAGTCTGACATTAATAATTTCCTAGTTACAAGTAGCAAAGTTCTGTTGTGTAAGCCTCTGTGTCGATAGTTTCTTTTTTTTTCTGTGGCAGCCTAGACAGAAGGGCTCAGCCATGCATTCAGTGTTTGCCCCTTGGGTCTTTATATAATTAAATCTCCATGTCATATATGTGCTTTTTTCCTTACAGGAGTACTCATGCTAGCACAAAAATATGTTGATTGTTTTAGACTATAGTGAGTCTAATTCTATGGTTTCGAAAACACTGTTATTATTGTAGCATCTTGGGATATTTTATAGGATTTGAGATTTAAAGCTTCATTTCAAAACTGTCATGTGCCTCCGAATAGGGATTTTATTGAATCTGTGGTTCTTTTGGTAGTTGTATTATCTTAGTGATAAGGTGAAGACTGGGTGTCCTCTTAGGGTGCTTAGTTGCCTTTTAAAGGAACTTAGAAATGGACTGAAAAGGGAGTTCCAGGATAATTTATTGTAGTTTTCATGGCAAGCCCCAGGGCAAGCAAGTTGTCAATCTCAGTAGACGCTCAGAATAGGAGAATAGAGGTGAACAGGGGTATGGGATACGCATGAATATTGTGTTGAGCCTTCTTGACAGACAGCAACAGATTATACAAGCAGCCCCATGGCTGGGAAGGGAGTTTTAGAGGAGAAAGAAAGGACAAGTATGGGGGATGGGCAGAATAGTCCTACCTTCCAGGTCAGCACTCAGAAGGCAGGCAGGCTCAGCCCAAACTCATGGTAGCTGCTAGGCATTGCACTACATTGAGAAGACACTCTGGGAAAGAATACTCCATTACCTCATTGAAGGGAGAAGTATTCCTCCTATCTTCTTAGTGTGGATGAAGGTAAACTTACCTTTCCAGGGCAGATCATTAGCCAGATCAAGAACCTCCCCAACATGAATAGCTCTTAATGGAGGAGACATGGGCAGGTCTCCATGAGTTGCAGATCTTCTCCCATAGTCTAGGAGGTAACAGCTTTCCCTTCAAGGGCCTTTGGTGAACAATATGAATGCTACCCTGCCTCATTAATACAAATTATTATTCTGTGACTTTCTATTTTAATTTCAGCTCAGGTGGCATAAAGTTGTACCCATATCCTCAAAGACATAAGGAAATGGGGAATAAAATTTTAGAGTTAACCTCAGGTAGGAACTCTGACATCCATGTTCTTGTGCCTGTATCTGTGTGGCAATTTCCAGTCTTGACTGAAAGGATTAACTTACAACCTAAGATTGTAAGTCAGGTACATGTACATGCATGTACAAGAAGTATCTGGCAGTACAAATAAACGGAGATGAGAGACTGATTCAAAAAAATCAAGAAATTCTACAGGAACATACGGTCAGACTTTCAGGAAATAAGCACGAATGTTGTGAAATGCATTTAGCTTGGCGTTAATTGGCAATTTTTGTTCATTACTCACATAACAAATCACCTGTTTTCTTCACACAGAGAGAAGGCTGAAGGTGATCAGGTCAAGGAGAATCTGGTTGAACTGAATTGTCACTTCACATGGAATCTGATGTTGAAAAAATTTGACATACATGATTTGGAAATGAGGATCTCTGAGGAGCTTGAGGTTCTAGACAGCAAAAACCAAGTGGGGATGCTCAACCTCAGGGCCTATGTGAAACACCTGAAAGGCCAGCATGAGGAAGCCCTGCAGAGCTTGAAAGAAGCAGAAGCCTTGATCCAGGGAGAGCAGGTGGGCAAGAGAAGCCTGGTGACCTGGAGCAACAGTGCCTGGGTGCATTACCACATGGGCAGCCTGGCAGAAACCCAGACCTACCTGGACAAGGTGGTGAACACTCGCAAGGAATTGGGCAGTCCCTTCCGCTATAATACGGAGTATGCTGAGATTCAATATGAGAAGGGCTGTGTCTTTCTGAAGAGTGGACCAAACAATTATATACTTGCATTGGGCTGCTTTGAAAGAGCTCTGGAAAAAGATCCTGAAAACCCTTTATACAACATTGGCTATGCAGTTGCAGCCTATCACACAGACTTTGATGACAAGAATATCTCTCTAGAACCCCTAAGGAAGGCTGTCAGGTTAAATCCAGAAGATCCGAATATTAAAGTTTATCTTGCGCTGAAGCTTCAGGATGTAGGGGAATCAGCTGAAGCAGAATCATACATTAAAGAAGCCCTCAGTAGCACATCCTGCCAACACTATACATTTCGCTCTATAGCCAAGTATTACCGAAGGAAAGGCTGCATAGACAAGGCTCTCCCTCTGTTACACAGGGCCTTGCAGGAGTCACCTGCCTCTGGCTACCTGCATTACCAACTAGGGCTCTGCTACCATAGACAAGTGATGCAACTGAGAACATCCACCGATAAGCCGGCCCAAAGGCAGGCGGCACAACAGGCTGTTCTTGAATTTCAAGAGACTGTGAAACTTAGGCCCAGATTTGAGATGGCTTATGTTTGCATGGCAGAAGTTCAGGCAGAAATCGGCCAACATGAAGAAGCAGAGGCAAATTTCAAGAAGGCACTGAACATGAAGAAACGGTACAGGAATCTTGAGTGTCACAAAGAGCAGGATATTCATTTACGCTATGGCCGTTACCAACACTTTCATCGGAAATCAGAGGACAAGGCGATCACCCACTACTTAATAGGTCTTCATCTAAAAGAAGAAACCTTTGTCTGGAAGAAACTACTTGCAAGTTTAGAGGAAATAGTCACAAGACGTGCTCGTGTTCAAATTGTGGAGAGCTACTGCTTGCTGGGCTTCATCCACAAACTGAAGGGGGACAAGGAATCGGCCCTGCAGTACTATGAATTGGCTCTGCGGCTCTCTGGGGTAGTGAACCGTAAGTTTTGAGTGCAGCTCACCCCTGTGAAGTGTATGTACTCATAACTGAGGGTTCCCGGCCTCCTTTCTAATTTCTTACTCCAAACTCATTTCATGCCTCATTGTGGTGTCTATAGGGAACTTGCACCCCACTGCACTTGCTCACTTACTGACCAGGACTGAACTCTTGAGCTGTGGGATCCTAGGACATCTTCTCCTTATGTCTGTGTCTTGGGAATGCAAGTCTTCCATCCTCTGCCTGTCTGTGTCCTGGACAAAGAGGTACTCTCCAAGGAATCTTTTACTTTAGGTCAGCAGATACTCTTAGTACATTGAAGTTTCAGAGAAAACAAAGTGAATAAGGGGAGAGCTTGAAATCTGAGAGGTCTCACCTTAGTGTAGAATCATTCATGGCTAATAAGAGTCTTAAGTTTGGGGAAAGCCAAGCAGAAGAAACTTGCCAGGACCTTACAGACAGAAGATGATATAAGGAGATTTGTGTAGATTTTCTGTGCTATTGATAGTGTGTTATATGAGATTTTTTTCCCCTCAACTAAAATATATTCAGTAAAATTCCTTGAATCACAAAGTCTTCCAGTGTAATTTGTTGATAGAATGGAAAGGATATCCCTTCAGTGTCCTCAAGAAGGCTTGGTATAGCAGAATCATCTAACAGAAGTCTAGTGGCAGGCAGGAAGGAAAGTTGTGCACATAAGCCACGCAAGGGATCTGTGTAAAGATGAAGGCTGTATTTCATTCTCCACATCCTGAGATAGTAATGGCGACTGATGCTGCCTCGCTACCTGACAGCTGCTGTTTATCATTGGGGATTATGTTGCTAGGGATGGGTTTAGGGTTCATTCACCTGATATTTGGGGAAATAATTCTGATATTTTTAATAAGTGTTTTTTTGATTAGCCAAAATCATGTTTATTTTATTCAAGTAAAGAAAACTCTCAGGATTCATAATACTGCTCCCTAATAGTCTCAATGGATGCTGAGGAAGAGTAACTATGGGAACAAATGATGGGTTGGAGAAGGAAGGATTGGGAGAGAGCAGGAGGACACACAGTTTGATTCACAAGCTGGGTTCTGGGAACTTAGCAGACTCTTCTCTTCCTGGAGAGCATTTTCACACGTGCCCAAGGGGACACAGCTTTACTAGGTTTTTCAAGGAATGATATGTGGGTCAGACACTGGATGTTTCAGACACCTGGGTGTCCTGTTGTCACTAAGTTTCGTCCTCTTCACTTACTTCCATGAGAGTTGTAGCCTGGAGGATCTAAACTAGAGAGAATAAACGCTTAAATTTCTCCCCTTGATTAAAATGCCTTGTGGTTCCTAGGTCCTGGGCTCAGCAAGCCCAGCATGCACCCATGTGCACTGTGTCTGCTGACCCACACTGCCCATGCTCAGGAGCACTTCCCCATCCTCTGCATCTCCTCTCTCCTTGTTCCTGCTGTTTAGCTGTCCTGCAGCTCTTTTGGGTTTTCTTTGCTCTTCCTTATCCCCTCTGAGTATAGTCTCCTTTTGTTATCCCAGTCTTCCCATTCACACTACTGCATGGATGAAACTACAGCATGTTGAGGTGAGGCCTCTACAGCTGTGCAATGAACAAGAATGGGTGGCACAATACATACAGAGAGAGAGAGAGAGAGAGAGAGAAAGAGAGAGAGAAAGAGAGAGAGAGAGAGAGAGAGAGAGAGAGAGAGAGAGAGAGAGAGAGCCTATGAAGTAAATACATTAAGTTAATAAATTTAAGGAAAACCACTGTGCATTTATGTTTATGAGCATCAGGCTACAACTAGTAACGTCCTTATTAATTAAATATAGATTGTGTGTACTTAGTTACCATTACTGTTCCAAATGTTCTATTGTGACCTGAAAGTCAAATGTAGGACAAATGTCTACAAACCTGATTTTCCGTGAACTGACAATGAAAACTCCATAGCAAAGATGGAGAAGCAGGCAGTGAATGTGAATCAGTGGCCTATTTTGTGTCCATGCTTGTTATGACCTTAGCAGGAAATCATCCTGGGATCACCCACAGTCACTGCCATGCTTTCCTTCAACTATAATTCCCCCAAGTGGCACAGCAATGTCTCCAGTGCATGTTAATGTGACAGAAGGACCAGAACAGTGATATCAAGCTAGGGGTGGAGTGGGCAGTGACCTGCAGCTACTGGATTTGTTCCTGAAGTGATAGGCAGCCAGGTCACTAAGACCTACTCTGTGTAGACTTAAGATAACAGATTTTTAAAGAATAGTGATGGCTTTGAACAAGTCATAGGTATTTGTATGGAACACCTTCTGTAATGCTGCATATACGTATCATGTAAGGACACGTTTTAACATCTGTCTGCACCCTACTGTGAACAGAGCATACATAATCGCATTTTCCACATGTCTTCTTTTGCATTAGGAAGACTGTCCATCTTCCTCTCTAGAGAGTCAGTAAGAACAATAGGTACAATGTAAAAATACTGCACCTGGGGCCCCTCACCTTAACGATGAACTGGAATCTCAGCTGATTCCCAGATCAACAGTCAAGCAATTTCAAATTTATCGAGGATGCCTAGCACCATTTTGTCCCTGGTTCAAACCCAGATACACAACACAATCACCTGAGATTTCTGATTTGTTTGTTTGATTGATTGATTTTTCTCACAGCATTTCTATGTGAAGCAGTCCTGGCTGTCTTACAACTCACTCTGTAGACCAGGCTGGCCTCAAACTCACAAAGATCTTCCTTCCTCTGCCTTTTGAGTCCTGTGATCAAAGGAATGTGCCACCACCACCTGGCTTGATTGATTGTTCTAAAACTGATTTTAAATCTGATTCTGAGGTGTTGCTCAGTCGGGCCATCCATGAGCCTGAGCACAATTCATTTAGATGTTCTCTAATGATTCTAACATGCAGTGAAGATTTAAACCCGCCAGCCCATCCCACTCACTCACTACTGAGCCAGGAATATCGCAGCTAGCAGAGGTGCCATGGTCTTTCACAAAATGTCAGTCTCATGCAGGTGCTTTGGATAACAGATGGGTCTGAAAGCCTATACAGACACATCATTTCCTGAAGGTTTCTTTATTTTCCAGTTCCCTTTTATTTCTTCTCTGTGCATTACACACACACACACACTCACTCACATGTAATCAAAAATACATGATTGTAGGCACAAGCATCCACATACAGTTAGCTATTTGATGCTTCTCTTCCTAAAACTCTTTGGCCAGCATCATAAATGGTTCCGTTAATTACAGAGACAAAGAGGGAAGAGGTGAAATACCGGCCTGAGCCTAACAGCACAGAACCAGCACCAATCACTTATAGGAGTAGGGAAAGAATCCCTTTTGGTCCTCTGCTTGCCATGGACTGTAGTGATTTGGACAATGAAACACTCCAATATATTTCCATGGAAGTATTGTGCTCAAACATGATGGGCTTTCACATGCATGCACACAGAGCATTGTCTTTTACCCCAAACATGAGCCAATGATGTTTTAGAAACTTACCTAGTTATTAGGAATGTTTCCCGACAAGCAGCATTCTACCCACTGAGGGCTAATTCTGTGGAACTTAAATGATAACAAGGACAATTAGTAGTAGAGTGTGAGCAGACAACACTCACTCTATGATGTTAAGGATTGAAAAATGAAAACCTTCCTGTTCTTTTCTGTTTCACCTTTTTGAACATACATCACAGAACTGTTAAAGAAAGAATCATTTTTGTATACTTATGGGCTCGGTCCAGTGGATCAAAGGTTGGTGACATCTCCTCAAAATGGAATTTAGACTGCCTTATAAAATGGAGTCTCCTTTAACAATGGACAGCCTGAAAAACCTACAACATGGAGTAGCTTAGAGGAAATAGAACATGTCCTGAGCTCAACATGCTTCTGAGAATCTGCCTGCAGGGCAGAGGCTGGAGTGACTCCCATGCAGTTGAAGGTCAGTTCAAGGAGCTCTATGCAGGGCAGTTACAGGGCTGGTTCAGAGGGCTGTATGTGGACTCTCTGGATTTCACTCAGTTGTCCTGTAACTGGATGAGCAGACAGTTGTCACAGTCAGTTTCACACTCAGTTAAGGCTCTAAGAGAGACAAACTCAATGCATGGAGAAGACAATTTTAAGTAAAGACTCTTATTCACCTTAGTCCTTTCAATGCCATGCTTTTAAAATGTATTATTCAGTCTGTTTCTGAGGTATGTGACAGGCTTGTGAATGTTTGTGATGGGGGGAGGGGATCAATGTGTCTCACTGACTATGAGAGACCAGTAATGTGGGTATTTAACTAGGGAACACCATGTAGTTAAAAGGAGGTTTATTTGGGGGTAACTTACAGCCAGTAAAGGGGTTGGATACAGGATCTGGGAGAGGTGAGGTATAGTTCAACAGGATTCTCTGGAGAACTCTGACTTCCAGCATCCAGCAGCACAAGGAACTAAAAGGGCTGGCCCATATGGATCTTCAGTATTAAGGGTTCCCATCTCAGCCCAGACCCAGGGTCAGGTCATAGGTAGGAGTGGTAGTTACCAGAAGCCTCACTAGGGGTAGTGCGTCTAGGTCAAAGCTGGAACAGCTACCCACTACAGACCAGCTTCCCCAATCCTCTCAGCGTAATAAAAGGAAAACCAGTGAGGTGGTTTTGGCTCACACCTTTAATCCCAGCACTCGGGAGGCAGAGGCAGGAAGAGGTTTGTGAGTTCAAGTCCAGCCTGGTTTACAGAGAAAGATCCAGGAAAGGCACAAAGCTACACAGAGAAACATTGTCTTGTGTCTCCAAAAACAAAAACAAAAGGAATGCCTCAGAGTAGTGAGGGATAGGAATCTTTTTTTATCTGAGAGTAATTAGGAATAAATTTTAATCTATCTATGACTGCTAAAAAAAGGAAACACACATGCCTTCTGATGATAACTTTCTCTTTTACTTCATCTTAAGAAATGATCTCTGACCCTTTCTGTCTCCACACTGCTACATATCTCCACAATACCGCACACAGCCACATGTCTTTACATACGTACATATTTCATATGGCTACTCATCTCTCTTTTCATTCATTTCTCTTCTGCATCTCTTTTCTACACAGCTTCATCTTCCTTGTCTCCACACAGTTACAAATCTCCACACAGCCACAGCTGAACATCTCATTTACACAGCTCTCTCCCCAGACAGCCCTTTACACAGTTCCTAGGCACAGCTCCTCTACATAGCAGCAGCTCCTTCACACAGCTCTCTCTCACACTCACACACCTGGACTTCTGCTAGATTTTTCACTCACTCTTTTGCCCTCTCACTCCCTCACATTTTTCTCATGAATCTTCATCTCTCTCTCTCTCTCTCTCTCTCTCTCTCTCTCTCTCTCTCTCTCTCTCTCTCTCTCTCACACACACACACACACACACACACACACACACACACACACTCTCTGCAGCAGCTGTCACATAGCTCTACACAGCCATCTCTCACCACACTGCCACTGCCACTCCACAACCCAACTCTGGACGAATATAAGTTACATGTTTAGGGCCCAACCCATTCACAAGACACAGATAAGTCACATAGCTTCTGTTAGAATAGTAATGTCACCTTGACCCATGCACACAGCTCTACTAAGGTGAGGGGTCTCAGACATTAAATTATTGGCCAGTGCACATGAAGAATGGGAGCCACCACAAGACTATGTCTTGATGTAAACAGCCTGGTCTTGATGTAGCAATAAACAACACTGGGAATTAGTCTTTGTGTATTCTCTGTAGGAGCAGATTAATCTGTTTTGGACTTGTTCTAAGGTCTCTGCAAAATGAGTTAAACAATGTCATGGATACTGAACACTGTTACTTTCCTGTGTCAGTAAAGAATACTCTGGGAATATTTCTGTTCATAGAAGTATACAGCTTAAACAGAAATCCACAGCTAAATGTGTGCCCAGAAATGTAAAACACACTACCAAGGCACCATGGAAAGCACCCCACAGCTCTTCTTATTAGGGAGGCATACCAGTGGTACCCGAGAAAGTTATAGACAGCAAACAACCGGTTTCCACATCAGTGACGTCATGGCTTTGCCTCGTGAGACTACCCATTAGGGACATACACATCTGGTGGGTCGACTTGTCAAACACTAGTTGTCACCTGTCATATACAGCCTCGGCCCTCAGCAAATGTGTCATGACATATTGTGAAGGTCACAGTATAACCCTACAGATTTAATTCTCTCCACCACTAAGGATTCTGATGACTGATCCCAGGAGGCAGACTTTATAAAAAGCTTTTATACTCTCTGTCACACACCTAGCACCTCCTGACACATACCTCTGGGTTCTTCATAATTAAACTTCACTGGGAATGTGGCCAAGGAGCCCCCATCTCCTGTTGGTGACAGCTGATTGAGGTTTAGGGATAAAAGTTTATGGTCATGGAAACTTTCGCAAGAGATTATCATTCTATCAAGGAAATGGAGTTAGATATTTAAGTCCTTTCCAATGATTTTTATATTTGGAGGAGTGAGGGATGAGCTATATTTGGGGATACAGCAATGAATGGCCAGGCTAAGCAACCTGTAGGGCTGTGAAAGTAGGAAACCAAGCGCACAAGACAACAGACTAAGGGACTTGACCTGGGCCTGAACCATTCTGAGCCCCACCTTCTGCAGTTCCCTCCACTGGTCTCATCCATTAGCATAGGATAGCAGCAAGGCTGTGAGTAAAGCATGCTCTAGAGATTCCATGCTGGGCTCTTCTTTATGTGGTTGTGACTGCTAGCAAGGGCCCTTTACAAACAGACACCTCAGGAGAAGGTAACAGAAAGCAATTTTCCATGACTGTAGGCTCTGGGAAATTGACCTAGTCAATGAAAGGTTAACTCCTAAAGCCTCAGATACACCTCAAAGCTCTGCAGAGGGAAGGGGACTTGAATGATCACACCTGCAGTAGTTCCTAAGGACAGCCACACACCAAACCAGCTGGGATGTACCCCTTCCAGACTAAGGGGGAACTCATCTGCACATGGACTCCTCCATCCCCAAACTTCCCCTCATCAAATCCATGAGTGTGGTCTCAGTTTCAAGAGACAGTACAGAACTGCAGTTCTTTTGACTGAGGATCAATGGTGCTTGTGGAGATGCCAGGCTGCGTCTTCATGTCCACATCACCTCCATTAACATCCAAACAGCATGTCCTGGTGCCAGGGATGTCTCTCTGGAGGACTGAATGGAACTGACATGTAAGTCTCTTTCAGAGCCTTCTCCCCATCAGTTCAGAGAAGAGAGCAGAAGGCCAATCCCTGTTTGCTCTCAGTTTCCCTGAGTAGAATCCTCAGGCTTTAGTTTCACTTTCAGTTTCAGTCTGGAAGAGCACACCACAGCTCACAGAGCTGTCTCCCAGCCTTTCTGTGAGAGTCCAGCTGGTGTGCCAGTGGACAAGACAGCAGAGAGTTAAGACAGCATTCTTAGGAGCCTGTCCAGATGAAAACCCAGGGAACTGCTGCCAATGGGTAAGGATTCCCCTGCTCTGCAGTTTGAGTGAACCCAGGACACAAACATTTGCTTGTGGTCAGGTCTGACTGAGTCTGCTTCTGGTCCGTTGTTCTGTCTTTTGCCTTCTCTTTCTACTACTGAAAAGGGAACAAGGATGCTAATTGCCCTGAGTGTCCTGGGACTCTGTTTAATGGGTGTGCTGTTGGGGCAGGGGCTGGATGGGTGACAGCAAGCTGGCTTTAGTTTTAAAGGCTGTCTCAAGCATGAAGTTGGAAACACCTGGGCAGACTTTAGCATGCTGATCTCACAGAGAGACAGTTACCAAGGAGAACTTCGGGAATGGACAAGTTACCACTCTACCTACTTAGCCCTCAAAGAGAGCAGCTGCTTAGAGTTTCCTTCTACCCATCCCCTGACCCAGCTCCTTCATTGTCCATGAGATGTACCCAATAGACCCCCAAAGGACCTCTTGAAATGAGGTTCAAAGTTTCGGGACCAGGTGGTTTTTTACCTATCCCCAGTTGGCTTAACAAATGGACAGCACACATTTATTTCAACCACTCATGATTAAGAAACAAAAATACAGACATGCAAGTTCTTCTGACATGTGGTATTCAAGTATCCCGGACTCCTGCAATAAACTCAATAGACATGGTCACATATTTATTCGTAACTCTGTATACATATAACATATGTACTCAATTCATATGATATATATACATACATATGTATATATACAGATGCAATATATATAGTATGCATATATATGCATATATATAGTATTCCTTGTATATATATATATATATACAAGGAATACTAGGCACCCAGTGGAGACTTATTCATGTGAATGGCCCTGGGTTTTTATGTTTGAAATTGCCATTCAGATTAAAAGTGCCAGTCAGTGGAGGTGTTTGCACTGACTCTTTGCCAAAGTGAGTATCACTTGACTTGGGGGATTATTCTTCTGTCTTTATACATAGGACCATCTCTGGTACATGAATATGGAGGAGGCTGAGAGCTGTTGGGGAATGATGAAATAGAATACAGAGTTCACAGTGGTAGAAAAATATGGAGTCGAAGTAAGTAGAGGGCAGAAGTCTGTAGGACCTGTCAGGTAACAGTCATGGTCATAGGGTCAGTGACCAAGCTCTGCCTGGGTCTGTTCCTATCATTCTAGCAGGTGCCTAGGGCTATGGTTTGCAAATGATTGCCTGCAGTGTGAGAAAGGCTGAAGAATTCTGACTGCACTGGGCATCCTGAGCATCTACATGGGCAGTGGGATCCTGACTGCTCTCTGTCCAGGTTGCCCACACAAATGGCTGTTGCCCCTGTGCTGCTCAGCTTCTGCTGCATGGACTTATGCACAAGTTCATGTGCCTCCCCCTCAGGGCACAGGTCCTCAGCAGGATCCTTGTGAACTCCCAACTAGGCAGATCTTCCTGGACAGCTGGTGTTCAGATTTCAGGTGATTTTAGCTGCCCTGGCAATGCCTTTATTTCCCATAAGGTGTGGGCACAATCTCTAATTCACTGTGCACTGCTGTAGGCAGGGAAAGCAAAGAAAAGCAGGATTGAATCTGATGCTCCGGGTCATGACTAATCTTCCTACAGAAATCTCTCCATCATTTCTAAGTGCTCTGTAAAAGAAGGAATAACCACGCATTTGGTTATTTTGGAGAGAGACAGAGAGAAACAGGCAGAGACAGAGACTGAGAGGACAGAAACTTCTTATGCCTTTGTCTCTTTCTACCCTGGCTCATCAAATATTACAGGTAAAAACCTGAGTCCAGGCACAATTGCAAAATATTCCCTGGGCAGTTTTAAAATATCCAAATATTTGTGTCCAATATCAATGAACTGGACCGGGGCACATGATTAGCAACAGAAAGAGAGACATTTCATTACAAAACAGCACTCTGTAAAATGAGAATGGACTAGTGAGCAAAGGAATAATCCAAAACAGCATTGGGCCATGAGAATCATGACCATTTACATGGCATGAACAAAGAGCCCTGTCTCTTCTCCAGGTTGGTACATCTAGGGCATTTTGAGCATCCTCTGCCCAATACTTGAAGCCTATGGAAGGAAGGGCCACAGGAGTTTCTCTGCAAACTGGCTTCCTTCTTGGTCATGCTGCTGCTCTGTCTGTGGTCCCCAGTCTCAAGTCACTCTCCATAAGATCTGAAATGCCATAAGAAAGGAGGGACTCAGCATCACAATTGCTACCCTAGGGTGCTTAAATGGTGCTGGACAAATGGCTGAGAGGGTCAAGGTCTTGCCAAGCAAGCATGAGGATTGCAATCTCAGTGTTTGTGCTAAGAGAAGGGAGGGAACCATTTGGCTTTCCTCTCTCAAAACACAAGCAGGTGGAGACCATTGCCTGACTCTGTCCTCTGACCTTCATATGCCTGCCTTCACATGACATTAGCAACCTTCCCCCCCCCCAACACACACAATTTAAATGCCATGTGAAAAGGAGGCGTGTGCAGACAAGAAGCTTAGAAGAAGTTCCTAGAAGAAATTATTTCCTGATCATGATGACTGCTTTGCAAATTTGGTTTTACTCCTCCTTAATTTTCTTTAAAGTATCCTTCTACACGATTTTTAATTTTTGAGATTAGAATCTAATTTACATTTCTCCCTACTCCTCCCTTTCCTTTCCTCTTTCAAACCCCTCACATATTACCCTCTCTGCTCTGCTTCAAATCCATGGCCTCCTTTTTCCATTAATTGTTATTGTATGCACATATATACACACATATGTGCGTGTGTTTGTGTTTGTACATACACATATATTCCTAAGTATGAGCTGTCCAGTCCTTATAATGTTTCACGTATGCATGCTATCAGGGTTGTACACCTGGTACTGGACAACCAATGGCTGTGTTCTTCCCTGGAGAACACCACCTCCATACCTCCCTACCAACCAATGAATTGGTTGTTCATTGTTCTTCTTGTATATTTGAGGCTTTGTGACCTTTTCCCCATCTGGTTTGGCATGTTTTCTGCTCACAGATATCATCCTTGGTCAGCTCACATTTGGTCACTCATATTGGTAAAGTTTTCAAAAGAGTTGGAGATGAATTCTGTCTCTGGTCTTTCATAAAGAAATGGCATTTAAAACTAATTAAAGGATTATAAGATTCCCCAAATGGAAGGAACATCTATCCATCTATCCCCTTAATAAGATATGTACTTCTCAGACCCAAAGCATCTGTCTCAAAGTAGTCATCTCCAGTTTCTCACGTGTAAGGCTCCATGCTTATGCTGAGAAAGTGTCACTTTTTCTTTTCTTTTTTTTTTTTTCTGCCTCTCTTTTCCCACCAGAATGCCTTGACGCACAGCTAAAACATTTTATTGAAAATACTCTAACGTCCAAAGAGACAAAACTTTTGTCAGGCTTGAAACCGAGGAAATAATCTGCCCTGAGAGCATTTAAGGCTATGTATCCATTAGACAAATGACAGGGACAGGCTGCTCAAGCACACACCACAGAAAGAACACAGACCATAAACTCTAGGAAGGCTGTAACACAGAGAGAAAAGTGGGGAATTCAAACCAGGCCTTAGTCTTGGTCTGAAGGACTCCAGGAAGTAGGCTCTGTTTTCAACCCTTAATGTGACATCAGTGCACTGACACTCTGGGCAGTCTCTCTCTCTGTCTCTCTGCTCTCTCTGTCTCTCTCTGTATGTCTCTCTCTGTCTCTGTCTGTCTGTCTTTCTCTGTCTCTCTCTGTCTCCCCCCCACACACACACATACTCTGATTTTCAGAATCCTTCCCCAGGTGTTTAAAGGATTATGTCTAACTCAGAAAACTTAGCTTTCTGTCTGTTTTGTGCCCAAACTCAGTCTCCTAAACAGATACTAAGATTTAGACCTCGTGTGCTACATTTTCTTGTGGTTACTTTTTCCAACTTAAATTGTAACTAAACTATCCTAGAGTTTTCCCTCCTACTCTATTCTTACATCCAGTCATATAAAAGACTTAAAATCTGCCCCAAACAACCTGCTTTCCTCAGATGCCCAACTCAGAGATGCTAAATCACTAAGTCAAGATCATTTGGCTATACTCATGTCCAAACTGTTTCCCCTTCCTAATTAGCCTCAAGAATAGTACTTATACACCCATAAAGGTAGAGGAAAGTGATTAAAGTTAGCTGCAGACACAAGGGCAGGCTCTTCTGCTACAGGACTGGGAGGTTTTCCTACAAGAAGAGGAAGAAAAGCAGAGTTCTCCGAGTCCCTGGCACAGACAGGAAAGACTGCATGAAGGTGGAGTGGGAATGTGGCCCTCTGCAAGTCAGGAAGAAACCACTGCTCAGTGAGATGTTATACAGGCAGGCTATATGATCTGACATTTATAAATTGCTAAGTTACAGATAAACAGAGGTGTCGTGTTGTGCCAGGGTCTGGGTCCATAGGATGTTCCTATGGCAGCCTAGGCAGAAGGGCTCAGCCATGTGTTCAGTGTTTTGTCTGTGGGGGTCTTTTTGTGCCTCTCTCCTCCATGGTTTGGATGTCCCTTTTCCCTTTCAGGGCTATTCATGCTAGCACCATAATGTACTGATTATTTGAGGTTATAGTGAGTCCAATTCTATGTTTTCAAAATCATTTTTATTACTGGGGCATTTTTTGTATAATATTTAAGGGTCCAACCTTAAATTTATACAATTCCAGGGGCTCACGAGAGATGCTATCATCAGCGTGGGAATGAATCCAGTTGCTCAGAGCTCTTTTGTACAATTTGTTTATTGGTCTGCCACCCTCATTCAGCCATCAGTTCAACTGTCTCCAATCTTTTCCATTTCCTTGGTTCCTTTCATGCTAAACCCCTTCTCCCAGGACAGGTCTATGTCCTATCCCAAGCAGTAACAACTATGTTTTGAATTCAGCACAAGATTGTAGGGGTCCCTACTAGAGGCTTCCTGGCAGTTTTACTTGCAACCCAGAAGGGCAGAGATAAGAGTGGAGTCAGTTAGCAGTGGGGATAAATCAGAAAAGGAATGTAGCAATATATCCATATTGTGGTTAGGTGAAGGCATTATAAGTCTATCATAAATGTGTTCAACTATAAACTTACAGGTGATAGGGTGGAGAAAGTTTGTAGGTCATTAAAAATTAAAATTGTCATTTTTTTCCTCTGCTGTCAGTTTCATGACAGGCCACGGGGAAGTGTACTCATAGCTAGTCAATCTGCATCACAGCTTGAAAGGCCTGGTAAGAGGAAAGCCCTTTTGGATCTAAGAGGTTCTTTGGGGCAATGAGAGAGAGAGAGAGAGAGAGAGAGAGAGAGAGAGAGAGAGAGAGAGAGAGAGAGCGAGCTGGGAGGCCTTGATTGCACAAGAAACAAAGCTTGTTCTTCTAGTGGGCAGGCACTTGGCCTGTGAGACAGGTTGTCTCAGAAAGGACATTTTATCTTTGTTTGGAGGTGGGGGTGGTGTTCAGGTGTCCAACAGAGGGCCTGGTAGCTGTCTGTTCCTTGCTTGTCTCTTAAGGCTTTGTTTGGGGTTGACTCTATCTTAGGAAGTAGCTCATGGAGGGTATTTGCAAAAGGCAGATACCCAGAACAAATGCTAAGGAGAGGGCCTGGAGTTCAGAGGCAGAAGGTTCTGTCTACTTGACTATTCAGGTACCTTGAAATGGAGATTCACACACACATACACATTTTAGGAGAATTATGAGCACAAGGAATTCATAGCAAGGCACAACTGAATATTAGGCTGCATAACACCAATAGTCCCTGCTGATTGGCTTCCCATTGGACTGACCCTTGGTCTTGTAAAGTATAGCTTAAAATATGCAGCTGGACTTCTATTTCATATTCCTGTGGCTTGCCATAGGGCATCTTGGCAATTTTGTAGAATCTTAGTCAGTCCCACAATGCTCCCTTTGAGTTAGTGGTGCTGCATTCTGGTCCAAAGCTGGTGTTTATGCACCACAGCAGGTGATTTCCAGAAAGAAGACTTGTTGTGTGTTCATAAGTGGGAACTTAACTGAAAGAAGGAATACAAAGTTCTTGCAGTAGAAGAGGGACCCAGAAGCGGGGGAGCGGGGAGCTACCAGTGTTCCCCATCATTTTGGTTATAACCTTATCTAGGTAGAGTCATGGGGGATGGGTGAACTAGTAAGTCAGACTGCCTGATTCATGTGGGTTCCAGATGGCTGTCATTTTCTATTGGTCTACCGTTAAGGGCTCCCAGCCAGAGTGCTCCTTTCTGGGAGAGACCTAAAAGATATCACACCTCCTGCTACTTTCCTTGGCATCTGACCAGATCAAAGCAAAGACAGCTGGTTTAAGCACCATGGCATCTCTGGCCTCTGCCAGAGACAACTACCAGTAGGACCAAGGCCCTTTCTGTCTTCTAGCCATGGACAAGATTCAGAGCTGCTTGCTTTGGGGTACCTACCCAAAACCTGTGTGACTACATGCAACGTCTTGTTCTCCAAAGTAACAGGAAAAGTAGGAAATTCTTATGGAGTTTATGCTAATCCATGGATTTTATATTGATGGCCTCACTAATCTCCCGAAAGATGAGGAATGGGAAATACTAATTTCATTCCCATTTCAGAGATGGGTATAGTGTGATAGTGAGGCATGAAGTGATAGAAACTTGCAAGTGCTACTACTTTCTGCAGAGATGAGAAAATGCATTGAGGTTGTATAGGCATCTTTAAAATGCGCGGATTCCTTGTAACTGTTGGAGAGGAGTTTAAATGGAGGCTTTTCTACCACCTCCCTTTTCTCAAATTGTTATGCCCAGGTCTCGGAGGACACCAAAAGACCATCATGGAGACTGAATCAGGCAAGTAAAAGCAAAGAGCCTTTATTATCTTCAAGCTGTGAGTTTGATCTCTCTGTCTGTCTGATGCATCAGTGAGAGCAGAGAGCCCAGGGCCCAGGCAGGGTGGGGGTTTTATCATGGCAGAGGTTGGTGTGAGGGTATTTCAAGGTTCAGGACTTTGATGGGCTGACATTTGTCTGGGTTATAGGGGATGTTTGGAATGTCAGGTATTTTCTCTTAGATGCAGACCCTACTGGGTGACCTCAGCTCATGGCTCTTCCTTTGGTCCAGGTGTTTTCTTCCAGAAGCTGTGTCTGGGCCTCAGCTATTTTCCCTTAGATGCAGGCCTCGCTGGGTGGGGCCTGCCAGAATCTGTATCTGTGCCTCGAAGCCTGTCATGGCAACTGTATAGCTAAGCTGTTTTGTGACCCCCACAAAATACCCAGCAGCTGCTTCCCAAATTAGTACACAGAGGCTTATATTAATTATAAATGCTTGGCTGAGAGACCAGGCTCATTACAAATTAGCTTTTATATTTAAATTAACCCATTTCTTTTTAATCAACACATTGCCATGAGGCCCATGGCTTACCATTCCTTTAGCATTTTGCTTCTTCGGCAGCCGGCTCTCAGATCTCCTGAGCCTGCCCTCTTCTTCTCCTTATTTTGGTTTTTCTGACTAACTTTGCCTGCCTTGCCATAGGACAAAACAGCTTTATTATATGCCAATGAGAACAGCACACAGACACAGTACACAGAAGGATTATCTAACAGCAGAAGAGAGTTATGTTGAATCTCTCTCTGGAAGTCCTCACCTGAATCACCCAAAGATGAAAGGCCCAGAGAAGAGTCATCTCTCCAGTGTCCCAAGGCAGAGAGCATGTTCTTTGTTCTGAATCAGTCTATTGGAGAACATCATACCAGTGATGTTATCTGTGTCAGAGATGAGAGGGGCAGAGCCTGCAATGACTTTTCTTCAACAGTTAGTGTTGTGCCCATGGGCAAGTCTTATTTATGTCAGCTCAGGTGGCATGTACATCTATACATAGTCCTCAAAGTCAAAGAAAAGGGAGAATAGAATTTTAGAGTTCCACAACATCCCTAATCATCAGGGAAATGCAAATCAAAACAAATCTGAGATACTACCTTACGCCTGTCAGAATGGCTAAGATCAAAAACACTGAAGACACTTTATGCTGGAGAGGATGTGGAACTAGGAGAACTCTCCTCCACTGCTGGTGGGAATGCAAGCTTGGACAACCACTTTGGAAATCAATATGGGGCTTTCTTAGAAAATTGGGAATCAATCTCCCCCAAGATCCAGCTATACCACTCCTGGGCATATACCCAAGAAATGCTCAATCATATCACAAGAGCACTTGCTCAGCTATGTTCATATCAGCATTGTTTGTAATAGCCAAAACCTGGAAACAACCTAGATGCCCTTCAACTGAAGAATGGATAAATAAATTGTGGCACATATACACAATGGAATACTACTCAGCAGAGAAAAACAATGACATCATGAGGTTTGCAGGCAAATGGATGGATCTAGAAAAAAATCATCCTGAGTGAGGTAACCCAGACTCAGAAAGACAAATATGGTATGTACTCACTCATAGGAAAATGCTAGATGTGGAACAAGGATGACTGGACTGCTATTCACATCATCAGTGAGACTACCTGGAAAACGGGACCCCAAGAAAGACACGGAGAAATGGATGAGATCTACATGAACAGCCTGGACATGAGTGGGAGTAATGAAGGGCAAGGGTCGAGGGAAAGAGAGCGAGAGATCCTAGCTGGATCAAGAAAAGAGAGGGAGAAGAAGGAATAGGAGACCATGGTAAATGAAGACCACATGAGAAAAGGAAGAAACAAAGAGCTAAAGAGGCCCACAGAAATCCACAAAGATACCCCCACAAAAGACTGCTGGCAATGGTGGAGACATAGCCGGGACTGACCTACTCTGGTGATGGGATGGCCAAACACCCTAATAGTTGTGCCATAAACCCCATCCAAGGACTGAGGAATCTGGATGCGGACATCCAAGGCTAGGCCTCGGGTGGAGTGCTGGGAGTCTAATTAGTGAGAAAGAGGAGGGTTTATATAAGTGAGAATTGTTGAAACCAAGGTTGGATAAAGCACAGGGACAAATAACCAAATGAATGGAAACACATGAACTATGAACCAAAGGCTGAGGGGCCCCCAACTGGATCAGGCCCTCTGAATAGGTGAGACAGTCAACTGGCTTGATCTGTTTGGGAGGCATCTAGGCAGTGGTACCAGGTCCTGGGCTCATTGCATGAGTTAGCTGTTTGAAACCTGGGACTTATGCAGGGACACTTGGCTCAATCTGGGAGGAGAGGACTGGACCTGCCTGGACTGAGTCTATCAGGTCGATCCCAGTCCTGGGGGAGACCTTGATCTGGAGGAGGTGGGAATGGGGGATGGGCTGGGGGGAAGGGGAGGGGGGCAGGAAGGGAGAGAACAAGGGAATCTGTGCTATTATGTAGAACTGAATAGTATTGTAAAATAAAATTAAATTAAATTTAAAAAAAATAAAAAATTTTAGAGTTCCAAACCTCAGATAAGGACACTGATATGTATGTTTATATGCTTGTGTCTGTGTGGCAATGTTCAGTCTTAACTGAAAGGATTAGCTTACAACCCAAGATTGTAAGTACAAGTACAAAGAGTCTCTGGCAGTTCCAATAAATGGAGTGGAGGAGTTGATGTAAAAAATAAAGAAATTCTAAAGGAACAAGATGTCAGACTTAAGAAAAATAAGCGAGAATGCTGTAAAAGTGCTTTAAATGCAGTCAATGTTACTTTCTGGCCATTTATTACATAACAAATCACCTGCTTCCTTCACACAGAGAGAATGCTGAAGTGATCTGGTCAAGGAGAATCTGATTCAGCTGAGATGTCACTTCACATGGGGGCTGCTGTTGGAAGACATTGACATACCTGATCTGGAAATGAGAATCTCTGAAGAGCTTGAGTTCCTAGACATCAAGAACACAGTGAGAATGCTCAACCTCCAGGCCTATGTGAGACACCTGAAAGGCCAGCATGAGGAAGCCCTGCAGAGCTTGAAAGAAGCAGAAGCCTTGATCCAGAGAGAGCAGTTGGGCCAGAGAAGTCTGGTGACCTGGGGCAACTGTGCCTAGGTACATTACCACATGGGCAGCATGGGCTTGGCAGAAACCCAGACCTACCTGGACAAGGTGGAGAACACATGCAAGGAATTGGGCAGTCCCTTCCGCTATAGTATGGAGTGTGCCAAGATGGACTGTGAACAATGCTGGGCCTTGCTGAAGTATGGAGGACAGAATTATGCAGGAGCCATGAACTGCTTTGCAAAGGCTCTGGAAGTGGAGCCCGAAAACCCTGAATATAAATAACACTGGTTATGCTATTGTAGCCTATAATCTAGAATGTGATCACAATAATACTTCTCTAGAACCCTTAGGGAAGGCTGTCAGGTTAAATCCTAAAGACCCATATATTAAAGTTTATCTTGCGCTGAAGCTTCAGGATTTAGGAGAAGCAGCTGAAGCAGAAACACACATTGAAGAAGCCCTCAGTAGCACATCCTGCCAACACTATACATTTCGCTCTATAGCCAAGTATTACCGAAGGAAAGGCTGCATAGACAAGGCACTCCCTCTGCTACACAGGGCCTTGCAGGAGTCACCTTCCTCTGGCTACCTGCATTACCAACTTGGGCTCTGCTACAAGCAACAGATGATCCAAATGAAGACATCCAGAACTGACCAGGCAAGAAGGCAGGGCAATGTGCAGAAATTGGCACAACAGGCCATTTGTGAATTTCAAGAGACTGTGAAACTTAGGCCCAGGCTTGAGATGACTTATGTTTGCATGGCAGAAGTGCAGGCAGAAATTGGTCAAACAGAGGGAAATTTCCAGAAGGCGCTGAACAAGAAGAATCTTGAGTGTCAAATAGAGCAGGATATTCATTTCCGCCATGGCCGTTACCAATAATTACATCAGAAATCAGAAGACAGGGCGATCACCCATGACTTGAAAGGTCTGAAAATAGAAGAAAAGACCTTTGTCTGGAGGAAACTACTCAAAGCTTTGGAGAAAGTGGCCACAAAACGTATTCACCAGAATGTTCAACTGATGGAGAGCACAAGCTTGTTTGGGTTAGTCCACAAACTGAAGGGGGACAAGGAGGAGGCCCTGAAGTGCTATGACAGGTCTCTGAGGCTCACTGGGAGAGTGAACCCTGAGTTCTGAATGCAGCTCACCTCTGTGAAGTGAATGTACTCATTACGGAGGGTTCCCAGCCTCCTTCCGGTTTCTTTCTTCAACTGCATGGCAGCTGGAATGCCAAGTAGCTCAGTGCATGTGCTGTTGCCACCATTTCTCACCCCTCATTGTCCTGTTCAGAAGGAACTTGCACCCCACTACATCTTCTCACTTACTGACCAGGACTGACCCCTACTGATCTGAAATCCCTTGAGCTGTGGGATCCTTGGACTTCTTTGCCTTATGTCTGTGTCTTGGGAACAAATATCTTCCATCCTCTGCCCGCCAGTGTCCTGTACAAAGAAGTCTTCTCCAAGGAAGCTTTTACTTTAGGTCAGCAGATGCTTTTACTACAGTGCAGTGTCAGAGGAATCCAAATGAGCAAAGAAAAGAGTTTGCAAGCTGAGAGGTCTCATGTTCCTTCAGAATTATTCATAGCTAATAAGAGTCTTAAGATTGGGGAAAGCCAAGCAAAGGAAACTTGCTGGGAACTACAGACAGAAAATGATATAAGGAGACTTGTCCAGTTTTTCTGTGCAATTGGTATTGTGCTTTATGTGATGCTTTTCCCTCAACTAAAATATATTCAGTAACATTCTTGGAAATCACAATGTCTTCCAGTGTAATTTGTTGATAGAATTGAAAGGATTTCATTTTAGAGTCCTCAAGAAGGCTTGGTATAGCAGAATCAACTAACAGAAGTCTAGTGGCAGGCAGGAAAGAAAATTCTGCACATAAACTCTGCAAGGGGTCTGTGTAAAGATGAAGGTTATTTCATTCTCCACATCATGGGATAGTAAGGGTGACTGATGCTGCCTTGCTGCCTGACAGCTGTTGTTTATCATCGTGGATTATGTTGCTAGAGATGGGTATAGGGTTCATTCACCTGACACCTGGGAACATACAGCTGATATTTTTAATACATGTATCTATTTTTGATAAGCCAAAAACATGTTTATTACATTCAAGCAAAGTTAAAGTGCAGTGAAAACTCTCAGGAATCATAATACTACTCCCTAAGAGTCTCACTCAATGCAGAAGAAGAGTAACTGATTGGAAAGGTAAACACATGGGAGAGAGAAAGATTGGGAGACAGCAAGAGGGTGTTCAGTTTGATTCAGAAGCCAGGGTCTGGGAACTTGGCAGACTTTTCTCTTCCAGGAGAGCATTTTCACACTTGCCCAAGGTAAGACATCTTTGCAAGGTTTTTCAAGGGATGATATGTGGGTCAGACACTGGATGTTTCAGATACCTGGGTGTCCTGTTGTCACTAAGTTTTGTCCCCTTCCCTTACCTCCATGAGAGTTGTAGTCTGGAGGGTCTAAACTAGAGAACATAAATGGTTAAAATTCTCCCCTTGATTAAAGTACCCTGTGGTTCCTAGGTCCTGAGCTCAGCAAGCCCAGCATGTACCCATGTGCTCTGTGTCTGCTGACCCACACTGCCCATGTTCAGGAACACTTCCCCATCCTCTGCATCTTCTCTCTCTTTGTTTCTGCTGGTTAGCTGTCCTGTCAGCTCTTTTGGGTTTTCTTTGCTCTTCCTTATCCCCTCAGAGTATAGTCTCCTTTTGTTATCCTAGTCTTCACACTCACTCAACTGCATGAATGAAACTATCATTGGTGAAATTATTATGGCCACTCCACGTAGTTAAAGGGAAGATTTATTTAGTGGGTATCTTACAAAAAAGGGAAATGTAGGTTGTGAGGTCTGGGGAAGGTGTATCTCAATCCAGCGGTGTTCTCTGGAGCTCTGCTCAGTCAACCTCCACTGTCTAGGGTCCAGGAACAGAGAGAGCGCGCTGGCCCATCCAGATCTCAGTCTCTAGGTGCCTCCCTTAGCCCCACCTTGTAGACATGACAGTTGCCTAAGCCTCAATGGGGGTTGGAATTTCCAGAACAAAGATGGAATGGCTAACCATTACAAACTAGAGCAAGTTGAGGTGTGCCCTCCACAGCTGTGCAAGGAACAAGCATGGGTGACACAACACACACACACACACACACACACAGAGAGAGAGAGAGAGAGAGAGAGAGAGAGAGAGAGAGATAGCCCACAGAATAAATACATGTGAAAAACAAAGTTAAATAAAGAAAATCACTGTGCATTAGGTTTTTGAGCATCAAGCTACAACTAATAATGTCCCTATTATTAATTAAATGTAGATTGTATGTGCTTAGTTACCACTAATGTTCCAAATGTTCTATAGTGACCTGTAGGTCAAATGTAGGACAAATGTCTACAAACCTGACTTTCCATGGACTGACAATGAAAACTCCAGAGCAAAGATGGCGAGACAGGTAGTGAATGTGGATCAGTGGCCTATTTTGTGCCCAAGTTTGTTATGGCCTTAGCAGGAAAGCATCCTGGTATCACCCACAGTCACTGACATGCTTTTCTTCAACTATAATTTCCCCAAAAGGCACAGCAATTTCTAATGTGAACACTGATATCAAGCTAAGGGTGGAGTAGGCAGTGACCTCCAGCTATTAGATTTGTTCCTGAAGTGATAGGCAGCCAGGTCACTAAGACCTACTCGGTGTAGGCTTAAGATAACAGACTTTTAAAGAAAAGTAATGGATTTGAACAAGTCATAGGTATTTGTATGGAACACCTTCCATAATGCTGCATATTTGTGCCATGTCAGCAGACATGTGTTAACATCTCTCTGCACCCTACTGTGATTATAGCATACATAATCACATTCTTTTCCCATGTCTTCTTGTGCATTAGGAAGACACTGACCATCATCTTCTCTAAAGAGTCAGCAAGAACAATAGGTACAATGTAAAAAGGACACTGCACCTGGGGCACTCACCATACCCCGAGAAAGATGGCCTGGAGCCTCAGCTGAGTCCCAGATCAACAGTCAAGCAATTTCAAATTGATAGAGGATGCCTAGATCATTTTGACCCTGGTTCTAACCCAGGTACACATCATAATCACCTGAGAATTCTGATTTGTTTCATTGATTGATTTTGTTTTTCTCAGACAGCATTTCTCTGTGAAGCAGTCCTGGCTGCAACTCACTCTGTAGACCAGGCTAGCCTCAAACTCACAGAGATCTGCCTGCCTCTGCCTTTTGAGGCCTGTGATCAAAGGCATGTGCCACCACCACCTGGCTTGATTGATTGTTTTAAAACTGATTTTAAATCTGATTCTGGGGTATGTTCAGTTGGGCTATCCAAGAGATTGAACAAAATTCATTTAGATGTTCTCTAATGATTCTAACATGCAGTGAAGATTTAAATTTGCCAGCCCATCCCACTCACTCACTACTGAGCCAGGAATATCGCAGCTAGCAGAGGTGCCATGGTCTTTCACAAAATGTCAGTTTCATGCAGGTGCTTTGGATATCTGGGATGGGTCTGATAGCCTATACAGACACATCATTTCCTGAAGGTTCTTTATTTTCCAGTTCCCATTTGTCTCTTCTCTATGCATTCCACACACTCACATGTAATCAAAAATACATGATTGTAGGCACATGCACCCACATACAGTTAGCTATTTGTTTCTTCTCTTCCTAACACTCTTTGGCCAGCATCATAAATGGTTCCGTTTATTACAGAGACAAAGCAAAAAGAGAGGTAATACAGGCCTGAGCCTGAACTGCACAGAACTGGCACCAATGTCTCCTTATAGCAGTAGGGGAAGAATCCATTTTGGTCCTCTGCTTGCCATGGACTGTAGGGATTTGGAAAATGAAACACTCCAATATATTTCCATGGAAGTATTGTGCTTTCACATGCATGTACACAGAGCATTGACTGACTTTCACATGCATATACACAGAGCATTGTCTTTTACCCCAAACATGAGTCAATGATGTTTTAGAAGCTGACCTAGTTATTAGGAATGTTTCCCGACAAGCAGCATTCTACTACTGTGCGATAATTTCATGGAGCTTAAATGATAAGCAAGGATAATTAGTAGGAGATTGTGAGCAGACAACTTTGGAACACTCGCTCTATGCAGTGAAGGAATGAAAAATGAAAACCTTCCTGTTCTTCTCTGTTTCACCTTTATGAAGATACAGCACAGAAACGCAAAAAATATTAGGTCCAGCCTATATTGTTTGCTCCAGGGTCTGCAGGAGAGTTTAGCAACCAGCTGAGGATTCTAATCTGAGGAATATTCAATGATTCTATGCACACTGAGTTCTTCAGTCCATTCACTTTATTTTTTCTATGGTGATTCTATCTGCACAGTTTCTTTTCTGCTCTCTTATTTAGCTCCTCTGGGTCCCTCCTGCTCTCAGTCCCTTCTACTGTTCTCTCATCATTCTACCTAGTTCTTTCCATCTCTGTCCTCATCTTTGTTCTTCTCCATCAATCCTCTTCTCTCAGTGCTCTCAGAGAACCAGTCTATATACCCACACAGTAATTCTTTGGTAAAACAATGCTGGCTTGAGTTTTCAGGGATTCAGAGAGAGGTGATAAGGACCCACACATAAAGCAATTAATTGTCAGCTTCCAATTACAACCCAAAAGGGGAGTGACTACAAGGGAGTTCTCTGGTAGGGTCAACTAAAGGCTAAGATCAGTTAGGGAATTTATGTGCTCAAACTGTAATCTAGAAATGGCGAGGTACAATGTTAGGGGTCAGTAAGTCACAAGAAAGTAAACTGTCTTTGGTGCCACTTTTCCCACTCATCCCAGCTGCAGCTGCTTTCTGATAGGGAGGGGGACATATGTTAGGTGGCTAAGCAACCTATGTCAGAGAAAATCTAGGAATAGCACCTGGCTGAGGAGGAAGAAAAACTTAATTTGCACAGGAAAGAAGCTTGGCACCTATTGTCTGCCTGGCCTGGAGGCAAACTCCATGGGTCAGTGAGAAGTAACTGCCTTAACTCAGTATCTAGCAATGGCTCAAACTTCATCCCAGGAATGTGAGATATAAATCTCTTAAGTTAGGGTCTTGTGTAAATAACCTGGGGTGAAGATAAGGGGTTGAGGATTTAATTGTTAGGGGTCCTTTTCTCTATCTGTGAGTGAGATGAGCTAATCTTTCTTGCCTCCACAGAGGTACAAATCTCCACACAGCCACAGCTGAACATCTCATTTACACAGCTCTCTCCCCAGACAGCCCTTTACACAGTTCCTAGGCACAGCTCCTCTACATAGCAGCAGCTCCTTCACACACCTCTCTCTCACACTCACTCACACACAGACTTCTGACAGATTATTCACTCACTCTTTCTCCACTCACTCCCTCACACTTTCCTCATGAATCTTCATCACTCTCTCTTAGCACACACACACACACACACACACACACACACACACACACACAGCACACACACACACACACACAGCACACACACACACACACACACACACACACACACACACACCACTCACATTCTGGACAAGTATTAGTTACATTTTTAGGGCCCCACCCATTCTCACAGCACAGATAAGTCACATAGCTTTTCTTAGATAGTAATGTCACATTGACCTGTGCATGCAGCTCTAAGTTGATGAGGGTTCCCAGAAATTAAACCATTGGCTGAACCCTGTGTGGTCAGTGCACATGAAGAAAGGGAACCACTGCAAGACTATGTCTTGATGTAAACAGCCTGGTCTTGATGTAGCAAAAACAACACTGGGAATTAGTCTTTGTGTATTCTCTGTAGGAGCAGATTAATCTGTTTTGGACTTGTTCTAAGGTCTTTGCAAAATGAGTTAAAGGCTGTCATGAATACCGAACACTGTTAACTTTCCTGTGTCAGTAAAGAAGAATACTCTGGGAATATTTCTGTTCATCAGAAGTATGCAGCTTAAACAGAAATCCACAGCTAAATGTGTGCCCAGAAATGTAAAACACACTACCAAGGCACCATGGAAAGCACCCCACAGCTGTTCTTATTAGGGAGGCATACCCGGGGCATCTGTGAAAGTTACAAAGAGAAAGGAACTGGTTTCCACAGCCAGTGACCCCATGACTTTGCCAAGTAGGACTCCCAATTAGGGACATACACATCTGGTGGTTCAACTTGTCCAACACTGGTTGTCATCTGTCATATACTGCCACGGCCCTCAGCAAATGTATCATGACATATTGTGAAGGTGACAGTATAACCCTATAGATTTAATTCTCTCTACACCAAGGATTCTGGTGACTGATTCTAAAGGCAGACTTTATGAAAATCATTTAAACTCCATGTCACACACCTAGCCACCACACAGACACATACCTCCATATTCTTCATAAGTAAACTTCACTGGGAAAGTGGCCAAGGAGCCCCCATCTCCTGCTGGTGACAGCTGATTGAGGTTTAAGGATAAAACTCTCTGGTCAGGAAATATTTCATGAGAGTTTATCATTCTATCAGGAGATGGAATCAGATATTTAAGTCCCTTTTAATGATTTTCTTATATTTAGAGGAGTGAGGGATGAGTTATATTTGGGGACACAGCAATGAATGTCCAGGCTAAAGAAACAGACACCAATATGGCTGAGAAAGTAGGTTACCAAGAAAACAGGACAACAGACCAAGGGGCCAGATGTTGGCCTGGACCAATCTGAGCCCCACCTTCTGCAGTTCCTACACTGGTCTCACCTTTAGCATAGGATACCATCAAGGCTGTGAATACAGCATTCTCTAGAGATTCTATGCTTGGCTCTTGTTTATGTGGCTGTGACTGGTGGCCAGAGACCTTTACAAATAGACACCTCAGGAGAAGGTAACAGAAAACAAGACTCCATGACTGTAGGCTCTGGGAAATTAGCCTAGTTAATGAAGGGTAAACTCCTAAAGCCTCAGGTAGACAGAGAATCTCTGCAGAGGGAAGAGGACTTGAATGATCACACCTGCAGCAGTTCCTAAGGACAGCCACAAACTACACCAGCTGGGATGTACCTCTTCCAAATTGTATGGAATCTCACCTGCTGATGGACTCCTCCATCCCCAAACTTCCCCTATGCCATGCCATCAAATCCATGAGTGTGCTCTCAGTTCCAAGCAGACAGTGCAGAACTGCAGTTCTTTTGACTGAGGAACAATGATGCTTGTGGAGATGCCAGGCTGTGTCTTCATGTCCACATCACCTCCATTAATATCATAACAGCATGTCCTGGTGCCAGGGATGTCTCTCTAGACAGCTGGATGGAACTGACGGGTCAGTCTGTTCCAGATTCCCTCTTCTCATTGGTTCAGAGAGAGGAGAAGGCCCACACCTGTTTGCCCTCAGTTTCCCTGAGGAGAAACCTGCAGGCTTTAGTTTCACTTTCTCTTTCAGCTTCCTACTGTGACTATAAAAGCACAAAGTCACAAACCACAGCTCACAGAGCTGTCTTCCAGCCCTTCTCTGAGAGTCCTGTTGGTGTGCAAGTCCACAAGACAGCAGAGTTAGAAGACAGGATTCTGAGGAGCCTGTCCTGGTGAGAACCCAGAGAACTGCTGCCACCTTCACAGCAACCATGGGGTAAGGATTTCCCTGCTCTGCAGTTTGAGTGAACCCAGGACTCAAACATTTGCTTGTGTCCAGGTCTGACTGAGTCTGCTTCTGTTCCTTTGTTCTGTCTTCTGCCTTTTCTCTCTGCTACTGAAAAGGAAACAAGGATGCTAATTGCCCTGAGTGTCCAGGGACTCTGTTTAATGGGTGTGCTGTTGGCAAGGGCTGGATGGGTGACAGCAAGCTGGCTTTAGTTTTAAAGGCTGTCTCACACATGTACTTGGAAACTCCTGGGCAGACTTTAGCATGCTCATCTCACAGAGAGAGACAGTTACCAAGGAGAACTTCGGGAATGGACAAGTTACTGCTCTACCTACTTAGCCCTCAAAGAGAGCAGCTGCTTAGAGGGTCCTCCTTCCAATCCTCTGACCCAGCTCCTTCATTGTCCATGAGATGTACCCATCAGATCCCACAAGGACCTCTTGAGATGCTTGCTGTTCACGGTTTCTGTGTAGTACATATAACATATATATTCACTGAATATGCAATATATACTATATATATATTCAAGAAATACTAGGCACCCAGTCGAATCTTATTTATGTGAATAGCCCTGGGTTTTTACGTTGAAATTGCCATTCAGATTAAAAGTGCCAGTCAGTGGAGGTGTTTGCACTGACTCTTTGCTACAGTGAGCATCTCTTTACTTGGGGGATTATTCTTCTGACTTTGTACATGAATATGGAGGCGGCTGACAGCAGTTGGGGAGTGGTGACATAGAATACAGAGTTCACAGTGATAGAAATATATAGAGCCGAAGTAAGTAGAGCCTGGAAGGCTATAGGACCTGTCAGGTGATGGTCATTATCATAGAGTGAGTGACCCAGGTGCTTAAGTATTTGGTTTGCAAAGTGGTTCCTGCAGAATGAGAAAGGAAGGAGATCTCCAACTTCACAGGGGATCCTGAGCAACCACAGAGCTGTAGGATCCTGGCTGCTATTTGTCCAGGATGCCCACACAAATGGCTTTTGCTTCTGTTCTGCTTAGCTTTCCTGCTTAAAGGACTTATGCACAAGTTCATGTGCCTCCCCCTCAGGACACAGGTCCTCAGCAGGACCCTTGTGAGCCTCCAACTAGGCAGATCTTCCTGGACAGCTGGTGTTCAGATTTCAGGTGATTTTAGCTGCGCTGCCAATGCCTTTATTTCCCATAAGGTGTGGGCACAATCTCTAATTCACTGTGCACTGCTGTAGGCAGGGAAAGCAAAGAAAAGCAGGATTGAATCTGATGCCCCAGGTCGTGATTAATTTGCCAACACAAATCTCTCCATCTTTACTACATGCCCTGTAAAAGAGGAAATAACCATGCATTTGATTATTTCAGAGAGACAGAGAGAAACAGGCAGAGACAGAGACTGAGAAGACAGAAATTTCTTATGCCTTTGTCTCTTTCTAGCCTGGCTCATCAAATATTACAGGTAAAGACCTGAGTCTAGTCACAATTGGGAAACCTTCCCTGGGGCACTTTTGAAATATCCAAGTATTTGTATCCAACATTAATGAACTGGACAAGGGCCACATGATTACTAACAGAGATAGAGACATTTCATTACAAAACAGCACTCTGAAAAATGAGAACAGACTAGTAAGCTGCTTGCTTTTGGGTTACTACCCTGAAGCTAAGTGACTAGATTCTATAGGTGGTTCTGAGACAGGAGTGATACATAGTTTGGAACTACTTGTACTGCTCTATTGGGAAACAAGAAAAGGCATGAAGTTGTATAAGCATCTTTAAAATAAAGGGATTCTTTGTAACCATAGGAGGGGAGAGCAAAGTTGACTTACTCTCCAGAAGCTCCTGAGCTACATCGTCCAAAGATAAAAGTTCTGAAGAAGAGTCATATCCCCAGTGTCACAAGGCAGAGGGCACGTCCATTAGTTCTGCAGCAGCCCATGGAGAACAGCTCGTTGTTTGAGATGAAATATACAGACCCCCAATGACTTTTCCTCCATATTCAGTGTTTACCACACAGATAGGTCCTGTCTATGTCAGCTCAGGTGGCATAAACTTGTACACATAATCCTCAAAGACATAAGGAAATGGGGAACAGAATTTAGAGTTCCATAGCTGAGATAAGGATTCTGACATGTACGTTTGTGTGCTTGTATCTGTGTGGCAATGTCCAGTCTTGACTGAAAGCATTAACATACAACCTAAGATTGTAAGTACAGGTACATGTACATGCATGTACAAGAAGCCTCTGACAGTACAAATAATTAGAGATGAGAGACTGTTTTAAAATAGTCAAGAAATTCTAAAGGAACAAAATATCAGACTTTCAGGAAGTGAGCAAGAATGTCGTGAAATGTATTTAGCTTGGAGTTAATTGGCAATTTTGTATCATTAACAAATCACCTGCTTCCTTCACACAGAGAGAATGCTGTCAGTGATCAGGTCAAGGAGGGTCTGATTGAACTGAATTGTCACTTCACATGGAATCTGATGTTGGAAGACTTTGGCATACCTGATTTGGAAATGAGGATCTCTGAGGAGCTTGAGTTTCTAGACATCAAAAACCAAGTGGGGATGTTTAACCTCAGGGCTTATGTGAATCACCTGAAAGGCCAGCATGAGGAAGCCCTGCAGAGCTTGAAAGAAGCAGAAGCCTTGATCCAGGGAGAGCAGTTGGGCAAGAGAAGCCTGGTGACCTGGAGCAACTGTGCCTGGGTACATTACCACATGGGCAGCCTGGCAGAAATCCAGACCTACCTGGACAAGGTAGAGAACACATGCAAGGAATTTGGCAGTCCCTTCCGCTATAGTATGGAGTGTGCTGAGATGGAATATGAGAAAGGCTGGGCCTTGCTGAAGAGTGGACGAAAGAATTATATACCAGGCATGGAGTGCTTTGAAAGAGCTCTGAGTGTGGATCCTGAAAACCCTTTATACAACATTGGCTATGCAGTTGCAGCCTATCACACAGACTTTGATGACGATAATATCTCTCTAGAACCCCTAAGGAAGGCTGTCAGTTTAAATCCAGAAGATCCGAATATTAAAGTTTATCTTGCGCTGAAGCTTCAGGATTTAGGAGAAGCAGCTGAAGCAGAAACACACATTGAAGAAGCCCTCAGTAGCACATCCTGCCAACACTATACATTTCGATCTATAGCCAAGTATTACCGAAGGAAAGGCTACATATCCCAGGCTTTCCCTCTGCTACACAGGGCCTTGCAGGAGTCACCTGACTCTGGCTACCTGCATTACCAACTAGGGCTCTGCTACCATAGACAAGTGATGCAACTGAGGACATCCACCGATAAGCCGGCCCAAAGGCAGGCGGCACAACAGGCCATTCTTGAATTTCAAGAGATTGTGAAACTCAGGCCCAGATTTGAGATGGCTTATGTTGGCATGGCTGAAGTTCAGGCAGAAATTGGCCAACATGAAGAAGCAGAGGCAAATTTCCAGAAGGCGCTGAACATGAAGGAACTGTACATGAATCTTGAGTGTCACAAAGAGCAGGATATTCATTTACGCTATGGCCGTTTCCAACACTTTCATCGGAAATCAGAGGATGAGGCGATCACCCACTACTTAATAGGTCTTAAACTGAAAAAAAAAAACTTTGTCTGGAGGAATATACTTGGAAGGTTAGAGAGAATGGTCACAAGACGTGCTCGCCTGCATGTTCGAATTGTGGAGAGCTATTGCTTGCTGGGCTTCATCCACAAACTGAAGGGGGACAAGGAATCGGCCCTGCAGTGCTATGAATTGGCTCTGCGGCTCACTGGGGAAGTGAACCGTAAGTTTTGAGTGCAGCTCACCTCTGTGAAGTGAATGTACTCATAACTGAAGGTTCCCGGCCTCCTTTCCAGTTTCTTTCTCCATCCTCTTTGTCACCCCTCATTGTGGTGTCTAAAAGAATTTGCACCTGCTCACTTACTGACCAGGACTGACCCCTGCTGATCTGCACTCCCTTGAGCTGTGGGATCCTAGGACTTCTTTTCTTTATGTCTGTGTCTTGGGAATATAATTCTTCCATCAAGACCTGCCAGTGTCCTGGACAAAGAGGTATTCTCCAAGGAATCTTTTACTTTAGGTCAGCAGATACTCTTAGTACATTGAAGTTTCAGAGGAAACCAAGTGAGCAAACGGGAGAGTTTGAAAGCTGAGGGGTCTCACTGTACTGCAGAATCATTCACGGCTAATAAGAGTCTTAAGTTTGGGGGAAGCCAAGCAGAGGAAACTTGCCGGGACCTTACAGACAGGAGATGATATAAGGAGATTTGTGCACTTATTCTGTGCTATTGATAGTGTGTTATATGTGATGTTTTCCCCTCAACTAATATATATTCAGTAAAATTCCTTGAATCACAAAGTCTTCCAGTTTAATTTTCTGACCGAATGAAAAGGAAATCTCTTCAGTGTCCTCAAGAAGACTTAGGATAGCAGAATAAACTAACAGAAGTCTAGTGACAGGTAGGTAAGAAAGTTCTACACATAAACCCTGCAAGGGTCTGTGTAAAGATGAAGGGTATATGTCATTCTCCACATCATGGGATAGTAATGCGACTGATGCTGCCTTGGTACCTGACAACTGCTGTTTATCATTGGGAATTAAGTTGCTAGGTATGTGTTTAGGGTTCATTCACCTGATATTTGGGGAAATACCTCTGATATTTTTAATAGGTGTTTCTTTGATAAGCCAAAAACATGTTTATTTCATTCAAGCAAAGGAAAACTCTCAGGTTTCATAATACTGCTCCCTAATAGTCTAAATGGATGCTGAGGAAGAGTAATTGAGGGAACAAATGATGGGCTGGAGAAGGAAGGATTGGGAGAGAGCAGGAGGGCACACAGTTTGATTCACAGGCTGGGTTCTGGGAACTTGGCAGACTCTTCTCTTCCAGGAGAACATTTTCACACTTGCCCTAGGGAACACACCTTTACTCTTTTTTTCAAGGGATGATATGTGGGTCAATCACTTGATGTTTCAGACTCCTGGGGTGTCCTGTTGTGACTAAGTTTTGTCTCCTTCACTTACCTCCATGAGAGTTGTAGTCTGGAGGATCTAAACTAGAGAGCATAAATGCTTAAATTTCTTCCCTTGATTAAAGTACCCTGTGGTTCCTAGGTCCTGGGCTCAGCAAGCCCAGCATGCACCCAAGTGCTCTGTGTCTGCTGACCCACACTGCCCATGCTCAGGAGCACTTCCCCATCCTCTGCATCTCCTCTCTCCTTGTTCCTGCTGTTTAGCTGTCCTGTCAGCTCTTTTGGGTTTTCTTTGCTCTTCCTTATCCCCTCTGAGTATAGTTTCCTTTTGTTATCCCAGTCTTCCCATTCACACTACTGCATGGATGAAACTACAGCATGTTGAGGTGTGGCCTCCATAGCTGTGCAAGTAATAAGCATGGATGACATAACACATACATACATACATACACACACACACACACACACACACACACACACACACACACACACATACACACACACAGAGAGAGAGAGAGAGAGAGAGAGAGAATGAGAATGCCCACAAAGTAAATACATATGAAATACATTAAATTAATAAAGTTAAGAAAAGTCACTGTGCATTATATTTTTGAGTATCAAGCTACAACTAATAATATCCTTATTATTAATTAAATGTAGATTGTGTGTGCTTAGTTACCACTACTCTTCCAAATGTTCTACGGTGAACTGTAGGTCAAATGTAGGACTAATGTCTACAAACCTGACTTTCTGTGGACTAACATTGAAAACTCCATAGCAAAGATGGAGAAGCAGGTAGTGGATGTGGATCAGTGGCCTATTTTGTGTCCATGCTTGTTATGACCTTAGCAGGAAATCATCCTGGGATCACCCAGTCACTGCCATGCTTTCCTTCAACTATAATTTCCCCAAGTGGCACAGCAATGTCTCCAGTGCATGCTAATGTGACAGAAGGACCAGAACACTGATATCAAGCTAGGGGTGGAGTGGGCAGTGACCTCCAGCTATTGGATTTGTTCCTAAAGTGATAGGCAGCCAGGTCACTAAGACTTACTCTGTGTAGGCTTAAGATAACAGATTTTTAAAGAAAAGTGATGGATTTGAACAAGTCATGGGTATTTTATGTGGAACACCTTCCCTAATGCTGCATATATGTACCATGTCAGGAGATGTGTGTTAACATCTCTCTGCACCCTACAGTCAATAGAGCATACATAATCAAAAATGGTTCCATTTATTACAGAGACAAAGGGGGAAGAGGTGAAGTACCAGCCTGAGCCTGAACCACACAGAACTGGCACCAATGTCACAATTTAGGAGTAGGGTAAGAAACCCTTTTGGTCCTCTGCTTGCCATGGATTGTAGTGATTTGGACAATGAAACACTCCAATATATTTCTATTGAAGTATTGTGCTCAAACATGATTGGCTTTCACATGCATGTACACAGAACGTTGTCATTTACCCCAAACATGAGTCAATGATGTTTTAGAAGCTGACCTAGTTATTAGAAATGTTTCCTGACAAGCAGGATTCTACCCACTCTGGGATAATTCTTTAGAGCTTAAATGATAAGCAAGGACATTGTGGTGTCTATACGGAACTTGTACCCCACTGCATCTGCTCACTTAATAACCAGGACTGACCCCTACTGATCTGCACTCCTTGAGCTGTGGGATCCTAGGAAATCTTTTCCTTATGTCTGTGTCTTGGGAATGAATATCTTCCATCCTTGGCCTGCTAGTGTCCTGAGCAAAGAGGTCTTCTCCAAGGAAGATTTCACTTTAGGTCAGCAGATACTCTTGGTACAGTGCAGTGTCAGAGGAAACCAAGTGAGCAAAGGGGAGAGTTTAATACCTGAGAGGTCTCACATTACTAGGCACTTATTAGGAACCAAGTAGACTTTCTGTTGATGAGATAAATAAAAGAAAAGCCCTGTTTAGGTCACATAGACTGAAAATTACATAAATAACTTCATTTAATATTTTTATGCTAAAAATATCCAGTAAAAGTAACTGTAATAGCAAATCTGTTATATTTTGTTGATGACATTATAAAAGATGTAATTTTATGTTTACACAGTATCTTGGCTATCTTTTATTCTCAGCTTGATATATCTTGGGTTCATCTGAAAAGAACTGTCTCCATCAAACTGCCTGTGGGCATATTGTGGGATTTTTGTCTTAAGTCTTACCTGTGGTAGGATGACCCAGCCCACCTTTTGTAGTTTCATCTCTAGGTAGGTTGACTTGGTCTGTATAAGTTATCTAACACTACATTTACCAGTATGTGAACCAGCAAATAGAATTCCTCCCCAATTCCTATTCAATTTTCTGCCTTGACTTCTTGCTCTAGTTTCCTCAGTGATGGACTGTGACCTTTAAGATTAAGTCAAATAAACATTTTTCCCCAAGTTGTTTTTGGATATGGTGTTTATCACAACAATAGAAAGCAAATTAGAACACACGGGGTCATGGAACAGCAAAAGGAATGAATGTAACACTAGCAGGCATGGAGAAAAAGGAGTTGTGTACATAAAAACACTGCCGTGTGTGTGTGTGTGTGTGTGTGTGTGTGTGTGTGTGTGTGTGTAGATGGGAGTATAGTGTTAACTTCTATGTGACATGAATTACAAGATTGATTCATGTCACCATCATCCCTAAAGGTTGGCATTTATGAATGCTGGAGTCTGATGCTATGGCTTATCTTGGTCATTCACACAATACCTGAGAAATACACAACTGATACTGTTTTCAGATTTACGCATGATAAGCCAAGAACATGTTTATTAAATGCAAGCATAGTAAATAACTAGTGTGGTCACACATGATTCATGTCACTGTTACTACTGAGTCTATGAATGAAGTGGTAGAAGAACAGTGGTAGAAGAAGGAAGGATGGGTCATGAAGGCTTTATTAACAAGCCAGCATCTTGGAAGATAGCAGGTTGTCTCTTTCAAGGACCTTTACCCTCTTGCTCCAAGGGAAAGTCTTTAGCATGATTTCTCAAGGAAAGATACATAGGTTAAAGAGACAGGTCCCTCATTTTTTCTGTTTCAAACAGGATTATTTTGAAGGGTTATTATCTTATCTCCTTCACTATTGATGACTATAAGATTCCAGCTCCTCAATAGTCCCCTCCCAGGGCCTGGGAAGAATCTACAACCAAATGATAATTTAATCTTTGATGATATGAAATGAATCTATGTACACAAAACTCTTTAGTCCATACACTTCATTCTTCTGAGCCAGATCTCTCTCTACACTGCTTCTATTCTGCTCTCATGCCTAGTTCCTTTCTTGTCTGATTTCTCTCTTCATTTATCTGCTGTTCCCTCTAAGTTCTATCTTAATTCTCTCATCTTAATTCTGCCCCATCTAGTTTCTCATCCATCTAGTTCCTTCCCATCTCAGCTCCTCTTCCATCTCTTCCTTTCTTATCTTGCTCTTCCCCATCTAGTTCTTCCTCATCTTGTTCCTCTTGTCCTCTCTTCTAGCCCTTCAATCTAGTTCTTCCCCATCTAGTTCGTTCCTCTCCAGTTCTTACCCATCTAGTTCTTCCATTCTCTTTTCTCTTCTCTGTCTCACCCCCAAGTTCTCTCCCTCAAATTCTCCTCCAAATCTCCTTATACTTCTCCTTATCCCTCTTCTGTCTCCCAAGATCTCTGAAGTATTTAGTTATAAACCCAAGCAATAGCAATGATCTGGCTGAGCAATGACACCAGGCTTGAATTCTTACAGGGTCATAAAGGCAGACAAGAGTTTTCCTCAGGGAGTGACCATTAGGTTTTCTTTTACAATTTAAAAAGGGAGTAGTAAAGGAGGAGGTCAACTGAGAGCTAACGATAGGTTAGTGTATCAAGAAAAGGGGGATTTATGTGCTCAGTCTACATTCCTAGAAATGGTTAGATAAGAAGTTAGGAGTCTATAATGTTAGTAAGGCTGTAAGAAAAAGGAGAGTCTCAGCTTAAATTGCACAAGAAATAAAGCTATCCGCCTGGCCTAGGAAACAGGCATCGTTTCCACAAGAGTTTTTCCCTCAGTTCAGATCGTTTGGCCTTGGATGCTTGATGGGTATTTTAAGTAAACACACTGTTAGGAGTTCTTGGAAGCATACATAGCATTACAAGAAAATCCTTGTAGGAACCAGCTAATATACATACAAAAGCTAAAATATCACCAAGACTTCTTAAGCCATGGCTTGACCTTCGGAAAAGTCCTTGACTTTTTGTGATAGTAGCCAAATTCCTTTACATTTTCCTGTGGCTTGCAGCACTTCACATAGGTCCACAGAGTTAAAGTCTTTAACATGATCAAAAGAAAATATTAGTGATAAATTTCTGAACATATTGAAGTGACCAGTGCCTGATGTTTTGTATAGTTTATAAACTGGATTTCCAGCAATCACCCTTCCATTTGAGACTTTTTCCATAACTTGGAACTAGGAGGAGCTTAAGAAGGAAGAGTTTGTGTATTCCTGGTTAACATTAGTGTAGAGTTAATCTATAAAGCACAAATTCCAGTGGATAGTAAATCCTTAAGGAATGGAGATTTAGTTTTACAAAGAAGAACTTTTGGGAATGGGGTCTTTGTGGTAGGAAGGCTTATTCATCCTTTCCATCATATATAATCTTAAAAAAAAAACAAAACAAATAAAACAAAAAAAATCCAGGGTCTTATCTGGGCAGTGGTGGAGCATGTCTAATCCCAGCACTAGGGAGGTAGAGGCAGGTGGATCTCTGTGAGTTCAAGGCCAGCTTGATCTACAGAACGAGTTCCAGGACAGCCTGGACTACACACAGAGAAACCTGTCTTGAAAAAAAACAAAAACAAAAACAAACAAACAAAAACAGGTTCTTGCTATGTGGTTTGGGCTAGCCTTGAACCTGCAATCATGCCTCAGCCTCCAGAGTCCTGGGTTAAAGAAAAGGAAGGGATGTGAAGTCATGTCTTGCCTCATACACAATCCTTTAAAAAAGTAGTTTTGTTTTAGTATTTAGAGAGAGAGAGAGAATACATGCATGCACACATACGAGGATTTCATGGCATGCATGTGGAGATTAGAAGACAATTTTCAATTGACTATTACATTCCACCCTGACAGGACAGGGTCTCTCATTCCTGCTGCTGAGAAGTATAGCCCAGGATAAATAGTCTACAAGCTTCATGACAAGTCTGCTTTGCCTGACTCCCATCTTGCTGTAGGATTACCAGGGTTGCAGATCTGCTGTAGGATCATAGGGATTGAAGATCTGCTGTAGAATCACTAGGGTTGCAGATCTGCTGTAGGATCACTGGGAGTTGAAGATCTGTGCCACTATATCTAGCTTCTTATCAGCTCCTAGGATCAAAGTCAGGCTCTTGGGTGTTGAGCATCGATGTTTTTAACCCCCATCACTGTGCAACCCACACTGAGGAACATCTCCTTCCTCATATTTATTAGGAGTCTTCTCAGCTCTTTGGGGTGTCATTTGCTCTTTTTTTTCCCCTCAAAGTATAGCCTATCCTTTGCTACCCAAATTCTTTTCATTCACAGAATTGCTTGTAGGAAACTTTGAATCTTTCTGAGCTTAAGTCCTAGGGTAAATACTGCACTTACCAATCACTCATGCCCACAGTTTGGATCACAGAAAAACACAGAAATTGGAGGCAATAGAGCAACGTGTACCTCTCCACGTATATGAAAGTAAAACCAAGAAAAAGTAAATGAAATTTAGTAATATTTCCCTATGAGGAAAGGCAGTGCAGCATGGAAGCATTTATGCTATAACCTTGCCCTTCAGGCAAGTAAGAGTTGTTTTCTAGGGTATAATATATAAATGTTTCTATATACATAATTTTTAAGTATTCATTTTATTATATATATATATATATATATATAATATATATATATATATATATATATATATATTGAACCTATATGGAATCATGGAACCTAATCATAGGTTTCTGGAACATTAGTCATTGAAGCACGCAGTTACATACCACTGTTGAATGTCCTAGACAATATCACTTACAGTCTCTAAGTCCTGAAAGAATCAGTATTCATCTAAATCAGCTTTGTTTGTTTTGTTTTTCTTCCTTTGTTTTATACTTAATGTGTATGGGTGTTTTGCCTGCAAGTATGCCTGTGTGCCACATCTGTGCAGTGCCCATGAAGCCAGAAGAGGAGGGTGTCCGAGTCCCTAGGGATGGATTTGAAGGTTTTTTTTGTTTTGTTTTGTTTTTTTAAAGAACATCTGGGTGGGTGCCCGTCTGAGCTTCCTGCTATAACATTATTTCAAACGTGGAGTCCTATGTGTGGTCTTTAGCTCAACATGCATGAGTAGAAAGTTCCTGGTCCTTCCTAGCATGCTTTTTGCCCAGAGTTCAGGTTTTACTTTTTATAAAATTTTGAAGACAGTTATTCTTAAATTTGTTGTTCCCTTCCCACAGGGGATTATCTATAACTGTAAAGAAGAGCCTGCTCATCTTATTGTCCTAGGGAAAGGGTTTAACAATCATTTAGTTTTCCTGAGAGGGATTTGGATAACTACAGAATACAGCTACATTTTAAAGTGATATCATCTGGCTGACATTCCAAAAACTACCGAAAGGACCCATCTTGAGGTCCCCACAAGAATCCTGAGGGAAATTTAAATAGGTTGTATCAAATCTGTAGAAGTCCCAAGGCCTCCCTAGTCCTCATCCAAGCCTTCTTCCATCCCCAACATTTAGAGAACAAGTCTTTTATTGAGAATTTCCCATTGTTTGGGGGGTGTGAAGGCAATCTGTTTGGTAACTTTTTCTGGAGAGAAATAAACTTGTACTCATACCAAATAAGGCACTATCAGCAGACCAAAGAAATGATTCCACTTGAGTCTACATAGAGAGCTATTGAGGTTATCGGGCTTACTTACTGGAGTGTGGATGATGCAAAGGCACACCCTCAGTGTGGGTGATGACTTCCAAAGGCTGCTTCTGTGAGCCTCACTGCATGATCTGCCATCAGCACCACTAGGGAACTTATGTAACCTCAGAGACAGGCCTCTCTAATCTCCAAGCATCAGAGTTTCCTGAACCTTATTAAGTTGTGTTGGCTTCTGAGTCTTCTGAATGTCCCTCTTTTCTCTATGAGGGAGTGTTTCCATTCAGAGGGAAACTACAAAACATAGTTGTCTTAAAGGCCATCTTCTGAAGGGTCCAGGAATATAGAAATATAAAATTATAAGCTTAAGAGATGAAAACTGACAATCATCAGCTCTAAGGGTTAACTGCCTACAATGGCTGTCTGCTTTACAGCCAGCTCCCCTGTCAACAGCCAGGGGTTAACTTTTAACCCCCTTGTCCCTTACAGCCAACAACTGCCTAGACCAAAGTTAACTTTTATAGTTGTTAACTATAGTTGTTTCTACATGACTCCTAGCATGCACCCTGTGCCTGATACTATAAAAGGGGGCTACTAACTGCCTTCACTGCCACAGCCCAGAATTCCAACATTGGCTGTGCTCCGTGGTGTTTTATTTTTTAATTTTTACTTTTTTATTTTTCTGAAACAAAGTTTGCTTCTGGTTTAATAGACTTTGATGGTGTGTCTCTCATTATTTCGAGACCCTGGACCAACACTTCCTTACAGTGGACTGATTTTTACCTGGTCCATGCTTACCTTTTGCCCAGGTCTTCTTCCTTTTCCTCCAGATGCCAGGACAAAGGAAGCCATTGGCACTTGACTTCTGGCTTTAGGCATTATTCTTTGCTGTGAAAAACCTTATGTGGCAGCTATTAGCTAGAATAAGCTCATTCATTCTGTTGTCAATATCAGCTGTTCATCACCTCTTTTTTTTTTGTTTTTTGTTTTTTTGTTTTTTTTGAGACAGGGTTTCTCTTGTGTAGCTTTGCGCCTTTCCTGGAACTCACTTGGTAGCCCAGGCTGGCCTCGAACTCACAGAGATCCGCCTGCCTCTGCCTCCCAAGTGCTGGGATTAAAGGTGTGAGCCACCACTGCCCGGCCATCACCTCTTTCATTTATCTGGGGTACTTCGCCTTGACAGTCATATTTATCATATTTCAATAATCTGGTCTTCCTGGCTCTATAGCTGTATGATAGTGGCAAAGCATGGTAAGTTTTCTCTCTACATTTGAGAGTCTCAATAGGCATTTTGCAAGACCTCTCCTACTTCATTGAGATTTTGTTTGGAGGAGCCTCAGTCTCAATCCTACCAGAATGGATGGGGGTAGCTGTTTAGTAGAGGCTTCCAATCTGCTTTTTTTGGGCCCCAGTTTGTGTCATCGTCTTCCTCCTCTCCAGACTTCCTTTGAGAAAATACAGAACGGTTCTTGTTTGGCTTCTGAACCATCAGAGGATTCAACACCGTCTTCTCATATCACCAAACAGTATCATAAAAGAATATACTTAAGGAGATTCTGTAATCTTTTTCTCTTACAATAAAAATATAATTAAATATGCTGTAATAATTAAGTCAACCTTTCTCAAACCTGTAGCTGGAGAGTTTCTCTCCAGCTCCCGCCAAACCTGGCAGTCCCGCAGCCCACTTATAAAATAAACACACAGACTCTTCTATTATTTAAACTGTTTGGTCTAGTGGCTCAGGCTTCTAACTATCTAGTTCTTACATCTTAAATTAACCCATTTCTATAAATCTATACGTTGCCACATGGCTCGTGGCTTAGTGGTATCTTACATGTTGCTACTCATGGTGGCAGCTGGCAGCATCTTCTCTCTCAGCCTTCCTGTTCCCAGAATTCTCTTCTCTGCTTGTCCCACCTATACTTCCTGCCTGGCTCCTGGCCAATCAGCATTTTATTTATACAGAGTGATATCCACAGCACAAACCCCAAGGCATATTGTGGCCAAGCCACAGTGCCATAAAATACCATCTATTCATTGGTCACAGGTCTATAATTATAATCAGACTATTTTCCTAGACTTAGTATCAGAGGGCCCCCATTAAGAAAAGATAGCACATTCTCCAATTTGACAAGTTGAAAAGACTTGCAACCATACAGAATGCATTGGTTACTTCTGTGCCCTGATAACAAAACACCTGCCAGTAGAGTCCATCCTGATGGGGCTGGTATGATGTGACCTCAAGTGGTGGCAAACAGAAGCAGGGAGATCAGAGTCTATGCCCAGTGATCCCTACTCTAATCAGGTCACACAACTTCCCAAAACAGTACCACCAACTGGGAACAGGGTGTTCAGATATGTGGTCCAGTCGGAAGCATTTCACATTCAAGCCATAACACAGGCTACATATACTCAAGGAAGGGAAGACAGAATAACAGTACACACACACACACACACACACACACACACACACACACGCACGCCTGTGTGCACATGCCAGAATTAGTCTGGACCACAAATTTCAAGGTAGAAGTCCTATAATCACTCCCTCTTCTAGAACATTCTCTGAAATACAAGAGAGCAGCTGTCTTTTTTTGAAGTAGGTCCCTACACAGAGTGGTGAAAGGTTTGCTACACAGTACGTTTAGAGGTAACCCATTTCCAATGTGAGCACTAGAGAGTACCCAGGAAGGGAAGGTTTGTGAATTTCTTGCTAATTTTGACTGTGCAATGAATCTGCAAAACAGAAAAGAGATCTTGGGTAGAAGGGACAGCTAATCTTTAGGGAACAGACCAGGCAAGAGCAAAATAAAAATCCCACTGAGAATTGGATCTCAGGGGAAATGGCTTATGTAAGATTTCACTAGGGCAGGAAAACTTTCCGTTCTGTTTGAAAATGATGTGGATCTTGGGCTCACCTAGCTGCTCCTTGGAAACCTTAGCTCTGACTATACAAAGCACTTTCCTGGGGAGGCTTGCCTCAAATCACAGAATCAACGTGTGTGAGCAATGAAAGTACACGCACCCCTTCACTCTTTGAAAGGACACGTAGGAGTGTTCCTGTTACTCTAGGTAGTGTTAGTGTTTGGGTTGACTTAGCTGCCTAGCTACTGTGAAACACATGGTGACTGTTCCTTAGTCACTAGTTAATCTAAGCAAATAAAAAAATTAGCTGGAGTTTATAATATAACAAAGTTACTCAGATCATGGGTAAAGTTGTAAGAAAATTAGTATTTAGTTGGCCAAACTCATTCTTCCATTCCTTTCATTTCGGTTCTTATCAGAGTGGTTCTGCAAGTCCTACAAGGCTTTTCAAATGCTCCCTTGGTTACACTGGATTTGACTTCCAAACACCATAGTAGATGGCGTCTTTCTCTTTTTTTATAGTGGGTGATGTAAAGGAGAAAAAGGCATGGCTCCTCTGGCTTTCACAGAATATACTGGACATTTTACTACTTTCTTTACTTAAATATTTCTGTTCTTTTTTGAGATTATAATATAATTACTATAATGACTTCATTCCTTCCCTTCCCTCTCCCCCCCCTTAGAAATCACCTACATACTCCACCCTGATCTCTTTCAAATTCATGGCCTCTTTTTTATTGTTATACACATTTATAGATTTATTTATACTTGTATGCACACACCCCCTCATATTCCTAAATACAAAAACACAACCTGCTCACTCTGTATATTACTTGTATGCATGTTTTCAGGGCTGATCATTTGGTATTCACAATAGTTAGAGAACGGAAACAACCCAAGTATACTCCAACTAGTAAACGGATAATGAAAATATACACTATGGAATGATAGTCAGATATAAAGAAAAATGAAATAGTAAAAATTTGTAGGGTAATGGATAGAATTAGAAAAGATGATACTGAGTGAGGTAACTCAGTCCCAGAAAGAAAAGAGAAAAACCATTGTATGTTCTCTCATTGGAGGCTCCTAGCTCTCAATCTTCAGACATGAATACACAGCCTGAAGCAAGAGCAAAAAACAGGAAAGGAAAACAGAACCATTGCCCAAGGAGAGGGGTCAGAGGAGCAAGAGAGAGGATATAGCAGGTTATAAATTATCTTATGGGGGAGGGGCTCTTCAGGGAGGGGAGGAAGATAAATACGAAGAATAATAGTAAGGATCTCTGATAAAATCATAACAAATAATTATACTATTAACTATCTACTCCCAGCCTATAATACATGTAAGTACATGGATAAATATACATATATAGTTTAAATAAACTTTTCCCATCTGGGCTGACAATGTTCCCTCCAATAGTCAAATAATATCTAACAAAACCCCCAACACCAGGCATGAGAAGAACTCTTTAAGTTGTGGGTCCAGGTGGTCCAAGAGACTTGCAAAAGAGTAGAGAATATTGCTGTGGCCTTTGGTTATGCCCCAGAGGCAGCAGGGAAGTCCCTGTTGCTGAAGACACCATGCATTGCAGAAACAGGGTCCAGAGGCTATTGGTGAAATTATTATGGCCACTCCACGTAGTTAAAAGGAAGATTTATTTAGTGGGTAACTTACAAAAAAGGGAAAGGTAGGTTGTGGGGTCTGGGGAAGGTGTATCGAAGTCCAGCAGTGTTCTCTGGAGCTCTGCTCGGTCCACCTCCACCATCTAGGGTCCCGGAACAGAGTGAGCGCTCGTCCATCCAGCTCTTGGGTCTCCAGGCGCCTCCCCTGGCCCCACCTCGTAGGCGTGACAGTTGCCAGAGTCTCAATAGGGGTTGGAACTTCCAGATCCAAGCTGGAATGGCTACCCACTACAAGAGGCCCCAGAACTGGAGCTTGATCTTAAAGCCTCCTCCCTGGGGACTAGATTTCATGGCGTGGACCATACAAATAAAGCAAGCTACAAGTGTGCAGGCTAGCGGGCAGGATAGAAAGTATTTGGACAGAATGGTTAAAGATTAGCCATTTTTCATCTTTAATGTGTCTTTCACAGAAGCCCACATTTTATATTGTTCTACTTCTACTACGTATGTACATTGAAGTGGGGACTTGCACAAAAGCTGTAAATGTTTTCCAAAAATCATTATTCATTCAACTACTAGAGAAACAATTACTGTAAGATGGAAATTTCTCCTATGGCCAATATTTAGAATTCAAGTTTTCTTCATAAGAATTCAGAAGTTGATTCAACCAGGCATTATTTACAAACAATAAAAAAAGCCACAAATACTTTATTTACTAGGGATAAAATGATTGATTGTTCAGAGAAATTGTCTTTAATGAAACAGGAGAAATGCATTAGACCTGGAGCCTGTAGCATCCTTGGGTTTGTCTACAGCCTTCAAATGTTATGAGCAAGCCTGAAGGCTAACTGATGACTTGGGGAGGTGTGGAGCACGGTCCCTCTCTGCTAAGATATCAGCCACTTTCACTTGCTTTTAGGTTTACACATATTTATCACACGTTGTGATTGCTGCTTTCAGAAACATATCGCATAATTCACTATAATGCTTTAACTTTGCAACAGCTACTCAAGCCCAGTAAAATGCTAATTGCATTCAGAAAACAGTGAATAAAGAGTGCTTTATGAATTGCTAATGACTGTATTGTGTGAATGTTGTATCACAGAAAAAAGTCAGGGAAGATGTGTAGCAATTAAAAAATTGGACTTACATATATGAACATTTTAATTCATTCATTTTATCAGCCAACAATTTAGTGCTAGATACCTAAAATACAAGTCAAAGAGGTAGACATTTTTGTTAAATCTCACACAGCTTTGATTCCAGTGAATGAATCAGCAAACAGGTATGCAACCCAGGTCTGCTTTTTATGTGAAATGTTTTACATTTAATCCATTGTCAAATTGTCCTCATGAGTTTCTCATTTTTTGCTATTTTAACTGAAGTACTACTTTAGCCACTTGCTGATAGAGATTTGATTAAACCAAGCATTATGAAATAGATGTAATATGATCTGAAAGCAAAAGCCATTAATGCAAAATAAATATCTGGGGTGCTCATTGTGGTGGTGAGGGGTTTGACGATCTCCATGTAGTGTCCTTATTTAGTGTCTTACTATCAACCTAACAACACCACTCTGTCCTGCCTGCCCAAGAAGAGATGTCTGTCCTTCCTTGCCAGATATAAGAATGGTACAGCATGGTGCAGTTTGGATGTTTACAGAGAAAAGCAAGAACTGAATCTTGGAGCACAGTGCATTTTTGCATTGACTATACGAAAGCCCTCGTATTCAGGATTGTCTGCAGATATACCCAAGATGTCTCAGCAAAACGGCCAATGAATTTCAAGAACTGGGTACTGCCACATAGGCTGTTAACAACTCACGTGGAGCTATTCTCTGCATTGACACTTAACTAAGGCCAATCTACAGCTCCTTCCATTTGCTACACACTGCCATGGGCTCCAGCCACTTGTGCTATTCTGGCTATTACGCTTTATTTAGAGCTAGAACTGCATTGGAAATTAGAGTATCCACCCGGCAGTTTGCTTCAACTTGGATTTTCTAGTGGGTTAATCTATTCTATGACTACATAAAACATGTGAGCATAGGCAACAGAAAGAAAAAGTTTCTTTAGTTGATGGTTTAGGAGGTTAAATCTCAAACAGCACAGCATGGCCAACAGGGTCATGGTAGAACGTGTGCTTGAGGAACTAGACCATGATAAGACAGGAAAGCAGAGAACAGGGAGGGGCCAGCTCCAACCTCTCAATCTACCTCACCTTTTAAAGGTCCTACCTCCTAACATCACCATTATAGGGACCAAGCTTTTAATAACATGAATCTCTGGGATTCCACACTCAAACTGTATCCAAACCATAGCACCCACCATTAGCCTGCAGACACAGCTGCATATCTATCTTGTCCTCAGTCAGACCGAATGTGGTAATAAACTTCCACTATGAAGTTCCTGGTGAAGGGACTAACCGATCCCTAATATTCCCCAACTCCACCTTTTCACATGTTCTCTTCTTGAATCTTAAAATAAGCCTATGATCTGATTTCATTACTCATTCTGCCATCTGTATCCTGCCTCCTATCTCTCACTTGTGCTGTGCATATTCATATTTTCAATTGGGAAAATAAACGGAGAGGGTGTTTACTAAAGCCTTGGTTCTCCACTGAGGTGCAGAGGGCTTCAGCAAATCCAGTGAGGGTTTTGGTTGTCACAAATATGAGGTATTACTGTCACCTAGAGGCTAAACACAAAGATGCAACCTGAATATCCTATAATATACATACAGGACAGCTTCCCACAGTAAGAACCAAATGTCAGAGGTGCCAAGGTTCAGAAACTCAGACTAACCTCCTTTTCTTGTCAGAATTGCTGACAGTGAGGGCTTATTCTGAAGCACTGCTTTGGGAAGACCTACCTGCATTATTGGTTTTGTGCTGTGGGATGGTCTGTATGTCAAATTACTCTGATTGATCAATAAATAAAACACTGATTGGCCAGTGGCTAGGCAGGAAGTATAGGTGGGACTAACAGAGAGGAGAAAAGAAAGAACAGGAAGGCAGAAGGAGTCACTGCCAGCTGCCGCCATGACAAGCAGCATGTGAAGATGCCGATAAGCCATGAGCCACGTGGCAAGGTATAGATTTATGGAAATGGGTTAATTTAAGATGTAAGAAGTAGATAGCAAGAAGCCTGCCATGGCCATACAGTTTGTAAGCAATATAAGTCTCTGTGTGTTTACTTGGTTGGGTCTGAGTGGCTGTGGGACTGGCAGGTGACAAAGATTTGGCCTGACTGTGGGCAAGGCAGGAAAACTCTAGCTACAGTTTTGTTTTATCCTGACGGAGGGATTGTGGCCTTAACACAGCTGCCAGAGAACATGTCTGTGCACATCAACTGGCTCTTGACCCTCTGAGTCCATGCTGAGGAATGTGTAAATGTGCCTGATGTCCATTGACTAGGTTGGAGCCAGAGAGCTTGAGGCCCAGTCAGGCAGGTACACATATACACATTTGTATATGTGCACACATATGGTGATATTTTATTTGTACTGAAATGTGATTTTATTTGTATGTTAATAAATAAAGTTGCCTGGGGCTCAGAGCTAATAGCAAGCCATAGCAGAGCTGGGCGTTCGTGGCACACACCTTTAATCCCAGCACTTGGTAGGCAGAGCTAGGTAGATCTCTATGTGTTCAAGGATACAGCCAGCATTGGAGACACACGCCTTTAACCTCAATACCATAGAAGACCTGGAGGGCTGTACATACAGGCAGTGACGAGGCAGCCATGTGATTGAGTTTACAACCAATGAGAAGGCAAAACAAAAAGTCTATATAAAGACAAACAGACAGGAAGTAGCTCTCTTTCGGAGAGGTCTCTTGGCTTAAGAGGCTAGCTGCAGCAGGCGGGTAAGGCTCTTAGCTCTAATCTCTTGGCTTTCTTCTTTGCATTGGTTCTTATTTAATAAGACAGTTGGTTACATCTACACACACACACACACACACACACACACACACACACACACACGTGACATTATGGGAAAATAGAAGGGAAACTGTCAGGAAGAGTTCCAGAGGGAGGAACTAGGAAGGGTAATGGGAAGAAAGACAAAATATTACATGTGTTTCTCTCACAGGTGGAATCTAGATTTAATTATACGTATGTGAATGTGCCTGTGTGTATGTCCTATTCTATTGCTGTAGTAACAACATTGCCACACATCACTAAGGTTCATCTCATCTTACACTTCCTCATTAACAGTCCATCCCTGAGGGGGGCAGGGCAAAAACTCCGGGCAGGAACCTGGAGGCAGAAACTCAAGCAGAGGCCATGGAAGAAAGCTGCTTCCTGGCTTTCTCATTCTTCAAGTCTTGCTTACCTGCTTTTTTATACAACTCTGGACCATCTGCCAGGGTTGACAGCACCCGCAGTGGGCTGAGACCTCCCACATCAGTCAGTCACTTGACACAAAAATGCTCCATGGGCTAATCTGGGAGGATTGTCTTCTCAGTTGAAGCTCCTTCTTCTCAAATGAGTCTAGCTTGTGTCAAGTTAACCAAAATCTAGTTAGACCATTATGTTGCCTTTATACACAATGTGGAATGGAAAAGGGTTTGACTTCCACTGAAGATTCTCCCCAAAACAATGAACACTTACCTGTGTTCCATTACATGTTGCCCCTTGGGCGGCCGGCTCATGTCTCTCCCCTCTCTGCCTTTCTTCTTTCTGTCTCCTGGATTTCCTGCCTGGCTATAACCTGACTCGCCATATGCCAGAGCAGCTTCTTTATTAACCAGTCACAGCAACACATATTCACAGTGTACAGAAAGACATCCCATTACCCAGATCCCTAACTGTGTGGCCCATTTTTGTTTGTTTGTTTCTGTATAAGATAGTTGATGCAAGGGCAGTTTCTTGCCCAAATGGCTAGCTTTTGCCATAAAGAAAGCAAGCTCCACATGGAATTTCTTTGATGTCCATCATCTTCTCTGAAGTAAACTGGTGCTATCAGGAGCAGATATGTCTTATTGTCATGAAAAGCCCAATGTTAACAAAACATTTTAAATGCTATATTCTGTAGGTGCTGGTAGCCATATTGGAGGTGCAGCATGTGGCAATAAATATTCAGGTGTTAGCCCACCAGAAGTTCAACTCTCTGATGAATATGTCTTATTCAAGCAAGGCTTATGAAATTATAGACTCCAGAATGTCTTTTGTCTATGCTGTGCCTTCATACTGTTGCTGCTACATGCTCTTCTCTGGTATCTGATATGATGTGTTTTTCTGTGGAAACTCCCCACTACCTGTACTGCTATGTGTCTATATCATGATTACATCTTAATTTTATGGGTATTTATATCTGTGGACTATCTAAAAGATGTATAGTTGGATGTTTCTCCATCCTGCCTGGCCCTGCAGTCAGGACGAGTCTCTCCCACCTGCATCCTGCAGCTGCTTGGCCCCAAGTAAACACACAGAGCTTTATATTAATTATAACTGCTTGGCCATTAGCTCAGACTTATTACTGACTAGCTCTCACACTTAAATTAAACCATAATTCTTAAGCTATCTATCACCACATGTTCTGTGGCTTTACCTGTGTTCCATTACATGTTGCCCCTTGGGCGGCTGGCTCATGTCTCTCCCCTCTCTGCCTTTCTTCTTTCTGTCTCCTGGATTTCCTGCCTGGCTATAACCTGACTCGCCATATGCCAGAGCAGCTTCTTTATTAACCAGTCACAGCAACACATATTCACAGTGTACAGAAAGACATCCCACAGCACTGTTACATACATTCCATCAACATTAATTACCCTCTCATTTAATTGTTCCATTTTCAGACTGCCTAATGTGTTATCAAACAGAGACCAAATTCTTTCCATTGTAAAAATGTTTCCCATTTTTTTAATGTGGGAAAAAATTCTCTTTTAACTAATTCTTCCCTTTAAGATATCTTAATTGACTTAACAAGTCTGTTGACTGATAGAACAGCAGAAGTCTGAGGGAATTTCAAAGCAGCTACCTAGTGTAGTAGCAGTCTGAAATGGAAATCCAGAGAGAGCCCACCACCCCACGAGAGAAAAAGCCAGAGACTCCTGCCCATATGGGTGGAGATCCAGCCGCGTGCAGCTTTGGCCTGAGCTGGGGGCCTTTAAAGCCATAAGTCGCTTTTTAGTGAATTCTTGCCATAAAACATTGGGTACCAATGGTAGAATGAGGTGTTAAGTGGTCTTATTAATAAAAACAAAACAAAACAAAAAAAACCTGGAGCCAGACATCAGTGTTAACACTTGAGAGATCAGAGGAATAGGAAAAGCCACAGCTAATCTCACCTCACCAACTCTGCAGCTTCCAAAGAGACCTACTTTCTGCATAACTACACCTATATGCCTTTCTGTTCTGCCACCTCATTTCCTCTCTGCCCAGTTACATCATTTCCTCTTCCTGCCCAGCCCTGTCACTTCCTGTCTGCCTGTACAGACCTCCAGACCTTTATGGTTAGTACTGGGATTTAAGGCATGTGCCACCACATCTGGCTCTGTTCCCAGTGTGGCCTTGAACTCACAGAGATCCTGATGGATCTGTGCCTCTTGAGTGATAGAATTAAAGACATGTGCTACCACTGCCTGACCTCTATGTTTACCATAGTGGCTGGCTTTGTACTCTAATCCTCAGATAAACTTTATTGGGGGACATAGATAAAATATCATCACAAAGATGACTCCTCCTTAAGCTATATAATTTTGATGAATAAAAATAATGTTTCATATCTAGGCATGTTATTACACACAAGGCCACAAGGCATATGAGTCACACCTAAAAGCTGTTTTATATCATAGCTCAGGCTGAAATAGAAAAATAGTTTTATCCCTCCAGCTACAAAAACAGCTGTATATTAGTAGCAGATTTAAGGCTTCAAAGTAACTTCAGTTTAGATCAGGTTCCTTGCTAATGGGTTTTAAGATAAACTTTTCTAGGAAATGCAGTTCTGTTCGCAAGGACATATAGCCAACCACAATCCAGTTTACTAGGACAATATAGCCAGCTGTCTGATTTGTTGAACCAAGGTTATAGGCACAAAGCAACTTTATTGTGGCACCAGCCCATCTCCTAGTCTGGCTAATTATCTAGTACAGTGATTAACTCTCTGCACAGATTCCTAAATTTAGTTTTATGATATAAGACTCAAAACTCAGACAACTAACTGTTTCTATGCTAGGTCCTAAAATTGCTTGAAACAAAACAACTTTTGTTCAGAGTATATACACAGCAGGAAAGTTCTGCCAACTAAATAGTTTGGAGTAATTACTTTCAAGGACTAGAAATATACATTACATTGTTAAATGATGTGTATAGGGACAACTTAAACAAGAGTAGAAATGCATATACAGTATGTTCTAACAAAAATAACCTTAAATTTGTATCAATATAGAAAAATGCACTGGGCAGTGGTGGTGCACACCTTTAATCCCAGCACCCGGGAGGCAGAGGCAGGCAGATCTCTGTGAGGCCAGCCTGGTCTACAGAGTGAGATCCAGGACAGGCTCCAAAGCTACAAAAAACAAAAAGAAAGAGAGAAAGAAAGAGAGAGAGAGAGAGAGAGAGAGAGAGAGAGAGAGACAGACAGACAGACAGAGAAAGAAAGAAAGATCCACACCATTGTAAAATATTTAAGACTAGTAGTTGCTTTTTTTTTTTTTAGTTTAAAAGTACATTCAATAGTCTACCCTTCTATCCTACCATTTATATATCTCCCCTTTTTCTTTTTCAGAATGAGATCTTTCTGTCCTGCCTGCCAGCTCCCAAATAACCATACAGATTTCTTATTAACTATGAAAGCTCAGCTGATAGCTTAGGCTTGTTCTAATTATCTCTTATAACTTAATTTAACCCATTTTTTAAAAATTAATCTACATTCTAACACGTGGCTTTTTACCTCTATCCTATTTTGTGTGTCTGACTCGTTCAGCATCTGCCTGGCTTCTCTTGACTTCTTCCCCACATTCTCTCTGCCCCCAAAGTCCTGCCCAGCTGTTGGCCATTCAGCTGTTTATTAAACCAATCTAATGGCACATCTTCACAGTGTACAAAAAGATTATTCCACAACATTTAGGCATCTGGGTTTGGGATGATTATAGGTCTAGGCAGGATGATTACAGAATGATTCCTGGGTTTGTCTCTGTTGGATGGGTGTTTTTGTTCCTTGGTTTCTCTTTTCTCTAAGTGTCCAAGGGTTCTGGTGACTAACAAATCTTCAGGTCCAGTAGGGTGTCTCTGCTGGGGTTTTGGGGGTCTGCGTGGCCTCTGGGATTCCCAGTACAGTCTGACCTCCTCTAGCACAGCAGAAATTTTCTGCTGAGGCTGGGATCCCTAGATCTGGCCTGCCCTCCATTAAAGCCAAAGTCCTCTTCCAAAGTTGTAGGGTGGGAGAGGATGAAGTCTCAGGTTATCTGGCAAGCTTTAAGGGGTGTTACCAGGAGGTGGGCGGTGGGTAGTGTCTTAACTGGGATCTCTAGGACCAGGTTGGCCTCCAGTAAAGCCAAAGTCTTCTTCTGAAGTTGTAGGCCAGGATATGGAGCCCAGAGGGGGTGCTGCAGTCTGTGTGGTAATTGTAATTCTAATCACATCTTTCCACAATTTCAGAGGAGCCACACACTCTAAAGGAAATCTAATCACTAAGTCTGTTATAAGCCTTATATATGATATGATATGATATGATAATAAGCACGAAGTTTTTTATTTCCTAATTGTCATGAAATCCACTCTCCTTGTGTCATTTAGTTTCAATACTTTACAAAATATGGCAACCGAGATTATACATCTCACTTCTTTTTTGTTTTGTTTTGCTTTTCAAGACAGGGTTTCTCTGTGTAGACCCAGTTGTCGGGGAACTCACTCTGTAGACCAGGCTGGCCCCGGCCTCAGCCTCCCAAGCGATGTGATTAAAGGCATGCGCCACCACCACCGCCCCACTGCATCTCACATTTTTAGCTTTATCCTCTATCAACACATTAAATCCCTTCATACACTGTAGAGTTCAAAATGTAAAAAAAAAAGAGGGACCAGGGATAGCATCTTTAGCCTGATAGTTGCACTGTGAGAGGAAGAGAATAAATGTGGGATAAATAGCCAGCAGAGGGTGGAAGACCAGGAAATGGCAACAAATCTCGGTGTTTCCGAGAGGCAGCCTAACAGTTGGAACGTTGTGATGTCTCATGACATCCAGCAGGTGGCAGTGCTGCATAACATCTCAATGTTAAGATGGTTTCCTGTGCTTTTGAAGCCCCTTAAAGAGAAAATTGTTTCATTCCTTTTTACAGTTGAGAGGTGAATGTTGAAGTAAGCATTATGCGTTACAGATTCCTCCTTTCATGGCGAGAATTCAAATGCAGCCCCTAAATCTCAACAAAGTTCCCAAACACCTTTGTGGATATTTTGCTAGATTATTTGTCATGTGGCTATTGGTTCAGCTGTAACCTTAAGTTGTCACACCAAGTGGCCGTCCCAAATGGCTCTCCCTACACCCAGCCTCTTCTGCAAGAAAGGGAGCCCTAGAGTGAGCCACACTTAGTCTCAAACTGGCTTTTGAAACTTCTTTTTATTAATCAGTTTTCTTTGCCAATTAGCTTGATAGCATGGAGTGGGTTGTGTGTGTGTGTGTGTGTGTGTGTGTGTGTGTGTGTGTGTGTGTAATTCTCCCTCCCACTGTATATACTCCTTAGTGCCAGAGAAGTGCCTGTTTATCACTTTGTCTCATCAACTCTCAAAAAACGCTACCAACACACTATCTAATTTTCAGTAAGGCCGTGTGAGTTGGGGGCCAACTGTAGACTGAGCAAAGGCTCTGGTCAGGGATTTCTGGGGCTGGCTGATCCGTAAAAGCACCTGAGAGGTGTCTGTAGAGGAAACCCTATCTCTGTGCTGGGGAGTCTAGCCCTCCCCTTTCACTGTTGCCAGGCTCTCTCCGGGGTGGGGTGGGGGTGGGGACACTCCCTGCCTGGAGCAGCTCCTTATTTCTGCACACAGTTATTTAGTTGAGACTGCTTGACAAACATTGTGTCATTTTTACATTTAGGCTTCAGTCAAGTTTTAGTTATCGATATCGTCTAACCAACTCCTTTCCTTACCACCTTTATTTCCTTTTCTGAGCCTGCCTTGTGTTCAGTTGGACTTCCTGCTGTTGGTGTATTCCGTTTAGATGCACTAAGTTAGGAATGCCTAACGCCAGGAACTTCTAAGAACCTGGCATGCCAACCTTGCAGTCGGCTGCCCCTTTGTGTCCCAGGTCTCTTCAGCATTATTGTTCATTCTTTCCATTTGCTTTTATCCATAACTCATTCACCAAGTTCTTTTTGGAGACGTGATCTGCTCATTTTCATTGTGTATCCATAAACATATTATTTAAAGTATTATAATTAATACTTAAGGTTTGTTAACAATAGTACTAATGTTCTAGCCTCACAGATCGTTGGTACTATGTTAATGACTTCCAAATTAATTATGTCACCACAGAGTTTTGAATGCTAAGGATATCAGGCGCTGAACCCAGTGGCTAACAAATCAGCCTAATTCCTGTTCTCTGGAAAGCTTGTGGGGTTGGGAGGTGTGATGGTTTGAATGGAAATGGCCCCCATAGACTTACAGGGAGTGGCATCATTGGAGGTGTGACCTCATCCGAGTAGATGTGGCCTTGTTGGAGGAAGTGTGTCACTGGGGGTGGGCTTTGAGGTTTCAAATGCTCAAGCTAGACCCAGCCTCACTATCTCTTCCTGCTGCCTACCAATCCAGATGTAGAACTCTGGGCTCCTTCTCCAGCACCATGTCTGTCTCTGTGCCACCATGCTTCCTGCCATGAAGACAATGAACTAAAGCTCTGAACCTGTAAGCCAGCCCCAATGAAAGGTTTCCTCGTAAGAGTTGCTGTGGTCCTGATGTCTCTTCGCAGCAACTGAACACCGATTAAGGTGGGAGGGTGATAACTTGGAAATAAATACATAGACAGGTGTGCAATTATAATTAAGAATGAATATTTAATGAACAATTAAGATATAGTTATGAAAAGTATCAGGTGCTATAGGGGAAAAGTCCCTATGAGTTCAAGGCCCACTTGGTCTGCATAGTGAGTTCTAGAGCAGCCAGAGCTACATAGTAAGACCATGTCTCAAAAAAGAAAATAGTTTTAACTAGGCTTAAAGTTTCAGAGGATTAGCATTTGTGATAGTGGGGTGAGGGCCCAGAGGTAGGCATCTGGAGCAGCATCTAAGAGCTCATATCTTGATCCACAATCAGGAAGCAGAGAGAAGGCACACATGGTGAATAGTGTCAGTCTTCTCAAACTTCAAAGCCTGTCCCCAGTGACACGCCTTCGATAGCACGGCCACACCTAGAGGTCCAGCAACTGGGGACCAAGTATTTAAACCCATGAGCCTATGGCGGCCATTCTCATTCAGACCACCACATAGGGTGTGAGGCAGGCGAGGCTGGGTGCTTAGAGGTGTGAAGGGAGGCAGGGCAGGAGTGTCTGCTGGAACCTCCTCAGGGCGCCACACAGAGGTGGCCTCTCACTGTCATCCCCTCGCTTTCAGACGTTTTCCGTGACCCAAGCTTAGATCCTGCCCTGACCTTGGTAATAACATCTCCAGGACCAAGAACAGCTCTCCATCTATCCTAGAACCACAGTTATCTTAAGCACTGAATAGCAAGAATGGGAGCAGCAAGATATTTTGACTTATTTGATATTACCCGAGGACTCGAGTAGAGATGTCCAGGTTGGCATGGGCTGAGAAGAGGGAAACTTTCACCTGTGATTCAGGCTCCAAGCCCACAGGAAGAACAGGGCCCAATACGCTTTGTAAGTGATGTGACTCTTAAGTGATACTGTACTTCCTACCTATGTCTTCTTCTAGCATTGAACGGGTTATTGTGCAAGTTCAGTTATTTCTGCAGCTGAAGGAACACATGTGATGGTAGCATGTTAACATATTCAACTCATGTCATTAAAGGAGAGAATGGTGACCAGGCCATTACAGATACCAAGGGATGTGCACACCAAGTTAATTTTATTATTCTTTTTAACCTTTGGATGTGTCTGGGTAGTTCAGTGATAAAATATGTTCCCCTTCAGATAGTCTTTATGTCATGATTTAATATTTACCCACTACTTCCACCAAATACTTTCCTGTACTATTAGAAATAGGAAACTTCCCAGCCACCTGTCACCCAAAGCTGATCTATTAACAAATGTTTGGTGGAGTTTAACAAAACGTAAAAACTGTGAAGTGTGAGAACTCAGTTTACCTACTCGGAATGCCCACTACTTCACTTCCACAAACAATTTCCAAACTAACTTCTCAGGACCAGAAGGAGACTGTCAGATAGACCAGCAATAGAGCAGACTGCACAGCAAAGGGAGCTGGGAGACAGAATTCACTTCCTCCCCATCCCTGCCCACCCCCCCAAATTCTTCCAAAGAAAAGTCTTCATTAATCAACAGTAAACTAAGTCATCTTGCTGGAAGTAGTGGGGGGGTTTGTTTTTTAAAAAACAAAACAAAGCAAAATCTCTCTTGGGGAGCTCTTATAAATTGCTAATCTAAACACTTCCTTTCTATAATGATTCAGAGGACCGATGCATAACCCATTGGAGGAACTCGTTTGGGATGACTTTTTGAACCCATGTAAAATGACATAAACAGTCACAATGGGAAGGATGCAGGCTCCAGCACCAGACAGTATTGGACAGCATCCCAGCTCAAAGTGTAGTAGCTACTGATCTATGAGACCTGATACCTCAGTTTCCACATCTACAAGATGATGACAGCTTAGGATAATATAGGGATTAAATTGGAGGACATATAGGAAGTGATTATCATGATATATCGTGTTCTAGAAGGACTCAGTGAAGGATTTAGGGTTTTATAAATCACATTAGCCATGTCTTAATATGATCCGGATAGACCCACTCCCTAACCTGTCTAAACCTCTTATTTAAGGAAAAGAAATTGTTCCAAACATGTGAGTAGAAATCCATTTTATTTTACCTTTGAACTAGGAAAACATTTGCCTATATATCTGATCCATTAGTGAAATTCTAATTTAAACAGAGGAATGAATGGCACATTGAAAAAGTAGATCATTTCTTCTGTTTTCCTACTTAGTTCCAAAGTAGAACTTACGGTGGGATAAACAAATATTAAAGGTATAGTATCATTCCTCTACAGTTTTATTCTTAATTCCATAAAATGCCCCATTCCCATGAATTCCTTAGAACTTGGAACCAACTGTTTAAATACATGGAGGGGGGAAAAACAGTAAAAATTTGTATAGATATGAAAACTGTAAACTCCAAGATCTACATCTTTTCTTACTGGCTCTTCAAAAACGTTGCCTGCAGAAAGTCAGATTGCAAATTCATTGCATGTATAAAATAAAAAAAGATCTGAAATGTTTTTACATAAAAATTTAAAACCTTTGATCACTATCCTAGTCTTTCATAAACACAATAGAGAAATTATACTATAGAATCACATAAAATTTACTATAATCAATGCTTTGAAAAACATATGAATAAGAGCACTTATATTTTTTAAAGAAATCATTTTTAAGATGAAAAATGACATTTAAGATAAAGTGCTATTCCAAAACAAGTATTTCATTTTAACTTTGAATTCTACTGATATATCTAAAATATTCTTAAAATTGCAAATGACACAGTGAATGGATTAAAAAACTAAAGTCACAGGATGAGTAAAGACAGAACATTCAAATTCTCTACGAAAAGCTACAAGATAGTAGTATCATTTTCTCCGTCAAATCAAGCTGGTATCCCATTATGAAAGCAATATAGTAACACAAACATTCTCCAGTTCAAACAAGGTCTTCACCATCCTCAGACTTCCCTCAATGCTTTGTTATTTCTCCCAGCATCATGTCTGGCAAAAGCCACTCTGAGGCCTCTTGGGGACAGTAGGTTAAATGGCCTTTGAGATAAAAATGTTTCCATGTGACTTGAATTTAAACTCCTGAATGATTACGATTCCCCTTTTAGTTACATAACTTGGCTTCTTTGCAGATGTGACATGATTGGGCATTCGGGACTCTTAATTCTATGGATTTGAAACAGCTGGAGATGAATTGGGGGCCCTGCCCTTCCTCTGTTTTCTCCATGTTCTCTTCTCCAATCTGAAAATTCAGAAACAATTCCAAGTCACAGAAAAGTTGAGTTTTTTAGAATGAACAGGCCCTTCTACGCTGATGAGTCAGGTTTATAATTATGGATCCAAAAATGAACAGAGCAAGCACAGAATCCCATTTTTAGAACATCACTATGATAAGAAAACCCCCAAACCCTCTTTTGGACAATGATGAATCTAATGACTGGTTTGCAAAGAAAACTCCCACCAGATACCCTGCTGACTCAAGAATTCAATTACTGCTCAATTGGAATAGTATCAACATTCTTCTATTCCTAACAGGAATGTGTCTACAGTCCAGATTCAAGGTGGGGTTCCTGGGGTATTCCTAACATTTCAGAAAAGATGGAGAAGTTGCTCCATCACTCATCACATTGTGTTAAATTTAGAGTAAGTATGGGGTGGTGACAGAGGTGAGTGGCAGGGACAGCCAGAGCATAGAGCTTCCTGTTTCAGCTAGTTTCAAGTGAAATACACTACCACCCTTTCAAATCCACTCCAATCATGGTGTTTCATGATTATTCAGACACTCAAAGTGAAGTCCACCCATTGAAAGAGCCAAGGGTTGTTTGGGAAACTATCAAAAGACAATCTGTGATGTATTAACCATTGCCTTTCAAAGAGTCTCAAATGCTCCTTTGCCACTCTATTTAAAAACTGAGGCACTCTGCCCAGAAGCCAGCTCTGCATCTTCACCCTCCACCAGCACACCTAGTGCTTCCGTTAAGAATGAGAAGAAAGACAGAGGGACAAGGACTTTGTAACAACAAAACTGCTGCCCGGTGGGGACCAGTGCTTGGGTTGTGCCTTGGAGTTACCCTAAAATACAGCTAACTCCATCAACTATGTCCTGACCTCCTCTGGGAGCTAAGTTTTGTAGTGAGTACAAATCCTGCATGAGAAAACTCTAGGCCACTCCAGATTTCTTTGTTATTGGTTATTTCTCCTTATAAATATGTTAGCAAAACAGTATTAATAATTTTCCTGGGAGGCGATACTCTGTCAAAATAAAATACTTCCAAAATATGAACAATCTGGCCTCAGGTCCATCAGCCTTGAAGATTCTCAGGGATAAGGCCACACTGGTCACGTGAGGTTGCAACCTGTCACAGCAGCAGCCATGGATTCCTCATCTTTCTGATCTAACTCCTTTGCTACAGAGTAGGCCACTGATCCATTGGTCCATAGTGGCCGATTGGGATCCGATTCTTTGGCCAGGAACCGCAGCTGCGTTCTCTTCAACCTCTTTACAATTCTAGCAAAGCCAAGCAATATAGAACTAAATATCATGGCAAATCCACAGAGAAGGAACGCTGCGGTGTAGCTGCCCATTGTGTCCACCAGCCATCCTAAAACAGAGGCAAAACCACATTGTTGAACTGAAAATTCAATTACTGGTTTACCCACTCTCAAATTTAATCATTTGTCAGGATGATCACAATAGACTACAGCACATCATCATGACTGTGAACGAAAAGCAGTTGGCCCAAAATTGCCATGCAGCAACTGAGAAATACATTCAGATTCATTAGGGCAACTCATAAAATAAATTAAATAATTGCTATTAAGTGAAGAGCTTATAATAGTCCTCTGTACTCAGTCATCACACAATAAATATTAGTGATTATTAACTTCATGAAATTTGGTAGAAAATACTCAAATGTATATTTCATAGCCTATAAATTTAAACATCATTTAAAATGTTGAAGTTGGGATTATCTATATAGGGGGTTAAGTGGACATACAAAATGCTAATAGAATTCCCAGACATCACACCATTTTAAGTAACTTAACAGGCTTCAATGCAGTATCCAGTTGTCAATGGAAGTTTAATTTCACTCATATCCCATTCAAATATCAGGATTTTGGGCCATTGCGTCTTTGCCTTTTGGCTAAGATTATGTGCCAAACATGGTGGTATGTATTGTCTTAAATGTATATACCCAAGACCATTGTTGCTGTTGCAGCATATCAATCCCAATATTTATACCAGCCACAAAATTTGAGGGCAACCATGTTGTATGACAGGAAACATATGGGTCACAAGGATCAGAGAATCAGTGGGGTAAAGCTATACTTTGGCAGGCAGTTACTTTGTAATTGACAAGGAGCATCTTTAAATTTTTCCTCAAAATATCATTCATATGCCAACAAAATGCACCAGGAAAGCACAAAGCATACAGCTTTCCAAACCCAATGGTCAAAATGGTGTGTACAAATTAATTGACATTCTACAAAGTTTCTCATAATCCATACCCCCTGCAAACATTTTTGTAATGGTCTGATTTATGTGCGGATTTCTGTAGGACCAAAGTAGTCACTTTGGAAGTCAATAGACATTTATCAGCTTCGCTCAGTTGCATTAAAATGGAATCTTAATTTCCTCTGTCATAAATCTCTAGATCACAATTTCTAAAATATGCTTTCATCAGTTTGCACAAAAACTTGAATGTTATCAACATTTAGTCCATACAAATGATAAAGAGTTCAGAGCCCTGTCCTCTGCCTGGCTCTCAACTCCATCATCACGCCATTGCCTTGCCACCTACTGCTCCATTTTGAAAGCAAACTTCCTTCTGAATGTGCCTGGCTTACTTAGAATTGGAACAAATGTTCCATTCTTTTAGTTCTACCATTAGTATGAACTAAAACAAAGACCCTAATTTGGGACTTTCTCTTTCCAGGCAAGCCACCAACCTTACTTGGTTAGGAAAAAAATTATAAAAGAAGAATGTGGGTGGGACCATAATACCTTGGTGGCTCTTACATCCTATTACTTTTGTCTTTCACTCTTCTCTAACTCACTTGATAGGCTTTGCCTAGTCTTTGGCGAATGAGTTGTGTTCATAAGTGTGTGTTTACTTCTTCCACATCAATATGGTGACAGTGGTTAGCAAGCTTTTTACACTTACCTGCAATGGGTGGGCTCACCAAGTATGGCACTGCATGAAGGAAGTATACCACGCCAAGTGCTGATGACAAAGAGGTGGTCCCCACTATCTCTGCAGTCACTACTGGGATCAAGGTAACGTAGGCTCCATCAAAGTAGCCAAAGGTGCAAGAGAAAGGCACAAGAAGGGGGAAACTTTGGAGCACTGGGAGACACAGATAGCACAGTCCATCTAGTGCCACAGCAAAGAGGTAGCAAACGTATCTGTAATCCTTCAAACACCTAGGGATGGGAAGAACAATAGTGAGAATGGGACACACAGACTTCCTAAAAGAGATTTGGAACCCAGCCATGAAGCTATAAGCATTGCAGCTGCTTATACAGGTACCTTCCTATTTGTGTTCCCTTCCAACTGTTCTTCTCTTTCTAAGGATTAAATTTTAAGTGTGCGCACGTGTGTGTGTGTGTGTGTGTGTGTGTGTGTGTGTGTGTGCATATGAGAACATAAGCACTGGTTCCCATGAAGGCCTGAAGATGGTGTTGTATGCCCTAGAGCTGGATTTACAGGTGCTTGTGAACTGCTCAGTGTGGGTGCTAGGAACTAAACTCCAGTCCCCTCCAAAAGCAGCAAGTGTTCTTTATTGCCAGGCCATCTCTCCAGATCCTGTTACCCCATCATTGTTCTACTGGTATATGTAAATAAATTTATGTCTGTAGCAAGCATAGTGTGGAGATGCTCTAAAATTATATATGCATAAGATTGCAACTTCACTACCTGTATAACTCGAATGTAAAATTCTTCCATCATAAAATAAAGTTATCGACATCAGTATATGTAAACCTGGGAGTGTTTCAAGATGTGGTAGCCATTGGTATGCAGCACATCACAAATGCTCAATATTTCAATTGATCATACATTGCTGAGACTGGAATGTGAGGTCATAAAAATGAAACGCATGAGTGATGAAGGTCTGACCTAAGTCTAAGTCCTATGGTGAAGGTCTGACCTAAGTCTAAGTCTTCCCCAATGATGCTTCCACTCCAGTCCCTCTCTGCAACTCCATCCCCTTCCACAATACCAATTACCTGAAAAACTGTGTAAATGTCAGCTCTGGCGATCTGCAGATGCTTCCTCTCATTATCCTCCAAATATTGCACTGACCTGTTTGACAGATGGAGGCCCTTGAGCGTCTGAGCACTAGGTGATTTTCCCTGGGTCATGGGTTTAACAAGGGGCAGAACTGACACAAGAATTTAGGTCTTGTGCCTAGCCAAGCCTCCTTCGGCTTTTATGTTGCTTCTGCCTGAATCATCACTGTGCAGCAGACCTCGCCCTTCCGTCTCCCTTTGTCCTTAATTTAAAATGTGGAAGTGGTGGGGAGTGGCTCAGTGAGCTTGCCCAGCACAGAAGGTGCTGGTTTTATCGCCAGAAAAGCACAAAACAAAAGAAGTGGAATCAGATCCCAATTGACTACCAAAGCGTAATTTGTGAGAAGCCTTGATAGATCTCTTAGGTCATATCTCAAATGTAAAGAATTCCTCATCCAGGACACCATTAGAAGTTTGCAGTCTTCAGCCCAAACAGGTAATTATTTGCTGTAGATTTCCTATAAATTCAGTCTCTGAGCTTACAATATCATGAAAGTATTCTTTTCCCACATTCAGATCTAAAAATGTGGCTGAAGACAATGTGTGTTACTGTACCTGACCCTCCTACCTGAACTAGATTTAGCTTCCCTTTCTGCTAGTAGCTAATCCCTGGGATAATTCAAAACAAGTTAAAACAGCAGCTGTCTCTGCAGAGAACTAACTTGCCCTGGACGGGAATTAAATACGTCATTGGAACTGTCAGTTGTCCTCACCCTGTGCAGTTCAGACAGACGCATCAGCCTAGATAATCTAAGACACAGGTGAACAAATTAGGGTCACATCTAGCTTGCTATCTGTTTGTATAACTTACCTGCTTCCCCCCCCCATTTTAAATGGTTGGAAATAGAAAAACAAAAGACAATATTTGATGAAACATATAAAATTTCAATGTACATTGCTTATCAGAACACAGCTGCTTTTGTGCTGTGATAGCAGTTCTGGGAACTCATGACAAACATATGTTCTACAAAGCCAATCAATGTTTGCTCTATGCCCCTTTACATAAAAAGTTTGCCCAAACCTGGTCTATAAGGATCAGCAAGAAAGCTTCCTTCAGATATCAAAATTACCCTTCAAAGGTTAAGTGTATGACAAGATAAAGTCAGGGAAACTCAGGGCTTAAAATCCCCTAGGAGAAACTGGTTGTGTTTTCACAGATTTTTTATTTTACCTTCTGTCAGTAAGCCATCCAAATGTGATGTTGCCAACAATGTCTATCACCCCGAGTATGGACATAAGGAACGCAGCTTGATGGTGGCTAACTCCGACACTCAAAGCGTAAGGCACCAGGTACACAAAGAGAGGGCTGCAACCGTAAGCCATGAACAGAACGGAGACGGCTAACACGACAAAGTCCGACATCAGTAAAAAGCCATATTCCTGCTTCAAGGAGCCACAGAGACACATCTGTGCCCATTCTTTGGTCAAAGGCGAATAGGGAGATGCCTGCGGACAGTCTCCTCTCTGCGTTCCATGGTCGCGATTCTTCTCTGGACTTGGATGGTCCTCTTTAAGAGTAATTGGACGCATCAAAGCACCACAGACACAGAGGTTCAAAACGAACCCTCCAAGAATGAGCAGTGCCCCTCGCCAGGAAAACTGTTCAATAAGGAGCTGAACGACAGGAGCCAGGATGAAGGTACCGATGCCACTGCCGGACATGGCAATCCCATAAGCGAGGGCCTTCCGCCTGCTGAAATACTTGCCGACCATGGCGATAGCCGGAGAGTAACAAAGTGCAAATCCGAGACCTGAGAGAGAGAGAATGCCTTGAGAGCTGGTTCACAGTGAGCGGCCAGCTGGAAAAAGTACTCTTGCAACAGTGTGTCTGGGATTGAAGAGCATCTGATCTTCCGGGAAATCCCTTCAAACCTGAATACATATACTCCGCTGAAAACTTAGTTTTCCTGCCAGTCATTCATAACTAGCAAAACACATGACTTAAGTGACAGTCTTCTTAGGAAGAATACACTAAAAGAAATGATTTCTCAGAGAAAAGAAATTGAGGAACTTGACAAAAATCACTATTCAAGCTAAGCTGGAATTTACTAGCAAAATCTAGAAAATGCTGAACCAAGAAACTGATTTCTCCTCTCCCTCCTTTTTCTGTGTCCTCCTCCCTTCCTCCCCTGTCTGTTTTTGTAGGTTAAATTAGTTGAATAATTGCCTCAACTCTTCCCTGCCTGAGAAGACACAGCTTTGACAGTCTGTACCTCCCTGTATTTGTACAGAAATGGGACATACAAGTCCATGGAAGTTGCAGAATTAATTTCACTTAGGTGGGATGCATCGTAGAATAGGAAACATTTCATAAGAATATGGAACCTGGAAATATACCTCAAGGCCTTCAGAAAAATACCAATAGTCTCAAAGGTGTTTAGAAGCTTTCTGGTTTCTATTACTTTAGCTTAACCTCAAGAGCTTCAAGCCTAGGTTTTGGAACATGTACATGATTTGCCTCAACACACCTAAAGACAGCTGTGAAAGAATATAGCACATCCAACGGCTGGTCATGCCAGAGAAGAGAACAAAGAACTACTTTCAGCTCCCATCATGGTCAGCAGAACGATGGGTTTCCAGATGGGGGACTTTCAGTGCTAAAACCAGACCAGTTTCAAGTAAAATTAGCAGTTAGGCTCATTGAGTTACTCAGTGTAGGTCCCTTCTTTAGCAGACAGAGCCATATGTAAAGCCTCACCATGAGGGTACATCCATTACTGGCCTAATTCATGCTACACTCATGGCACAGTCCCCAGACAGGAGTGGGTACCACTTCCCATGCCCGTATCAGTGATGATTTGAATGCCACTTTTGTCCCACCAGCCAACTTCATTCAGATCCTATGCAGTCTCCTTAAAGTATAGCTTGTAGAACGTACATGATCTTCTTGTTCCATAAAATCCAGCATGATTTTCTAAAGTGATGTTTCTATAATATTGAGAGAATGTGAAATATAAGAATACCTATGACAAGGTGATTTCTAAATTGAAATTCCCACTTATTGGTTAATAATACTCATAATAAAGCCAGGACAACCCAGGCTGAATACTGTTCAGTGTCTTAGCAAAGGCAGATAGATGGAGAATGACCACTGTTGAAAATCTGTACTGTGCTGAGTAATTTATCATTTCTTCTGAGTACAGAATCTCAGGCATATATAATACCAGAAAGAGAAGCTATTTTTCACCACATGACTAAATTAATGTGGTGAGGCATGCTCGATGGTGTAGTGGCATCACATTTCGAACTCCGTGTAACTGCTAAGTAGGCGGCCATTAGCTAAGTCAGCTCCATTATGCATCTAACATAATGAATATTTTATAAATCTCTTTTTGACAACACCTGAACAAGGTGTGTCTAGACATGTGGAAGAAAGTGTACTCACCTGTAAGGACTCCCAGAGTGAGGTAGAGATGCTTCAGGCTGGTGGCAAATGAGCCCAGGATGAAACCAGTAGATGCCAGCAAGCCGCCCAGCATGATCCCCACTTGACAGGATAAGTGATTACTGACAACACTCCCAAGTGGAGCTTCGAAAACAACAAATAGGTCAATAGAGAGAAAGGTTTGGGGTGCCCTGAAAACACTGTGGTGTTGTGCTGACCAAGAAGAGAGCCATCAACCTCTTAAACATCAAGCCCATTAATTTTATAGCTTTGGAAACTGAGACCCAGGGAGAAGTGGCCCACTGGAGGTTATACAAACAGGAGCAGGGCAGGGACAGGGATGAAATGTCCTGACTTAGACTCAGTGCTTACTCTTATCTTCATTCTCTTACAGTCACACTTCCAGGATGACAGTGTGTTTTTTTTGTTTTGTTTTGTTTTTATTAACTTACTTTTATCTACACTTATTATTTATTATTTATTATGTTTTTATTTATTTGTCTTTATTTACTTTTACATACATGAATGTTTGCCTACATGTATGCCTGTATATCATGTTCATACCTGGTGCCAGTTGGGGTCAAAAGATGTTGTAGATACCCTAGAACTGGATTTACAGAAGGTTGTGAGCTGTCATGGGGTTGCTGGAAACTGAACCCAAGTCCTCTATAAGAGTAGCGAATGCTCTTAACTGCAGAACTATCTATCCAGATCTAAGGTGTTTTCATACAGGGATCAATTATTTATTTAAATTGTATATCTCTTGCTCAAGGATGTTATATACAGTATTGATTTTACAACTAACAATAATGATGACAGTTACTTGAGTTGTTGTGGAATATTTGTTTACACTGTTTGAAGACATGTCATTGTGATTGGTTTAATAAAGAGCTGAATGGCCAATAGCTAGGCAGGAAGTCTGGCCAGAGGGAAACTCAGGGCTGAAATCTGGCACAGCAGGAGATGCTAGCAAGACACTGAAGAAGCTGGACACACGGTACAAAGGAGAGGTAACTGAGCCACACGGCAGAATGTAGATTAATAAAAACAGGTTAATTTAAGTTATATGAGCTACTTTGGGGAAAGCCTAAGCTTTCATAATTAATAATAAATCTCTGTGCCAATTTTGGGCATCTGGCAGTCCCAACAAGAAAGTACTACTACAATGCGTGAATTTTTATTTTGAAGGAGAAAAAAATCATGGTATCACCAGTATTCCTAGGAAAACTATCAAAAGAGATGATTCTCTGAGTATCTGTTGAATATGATCAGTTTTGTACTAATCAAGTTAAAATTGGAGACTCACAGATGACAGACTGTTACCAGGCCAGCATCCCCCACCAGGTAAAGCTGTGGCTATTAGTATATTTAACTCTGGAAGAATGGGAATAAGTAAATCCCTAGAGACTATGCTGAATTCTCACGGGTGCTGCTACTATGGTTACCAGAAAGTAAAAACATTTGAGTCATTCTCTAAAGCAAACTTGATGAAGACATTACACCAACTTCAACAAGTGAGGTTCACTTCTCTGTTCATTGCATGCCAGATTTTCTTCAGGGGATATCTCAGTGCAACTGTGCAGTCCCTTGTTCATGCTCTAAATTCTCACAGTAGGTAACTTGGTGAGCAGGTGGATGTATGTAAATGAGTATAGCAAGACTCACAATCTTCCACAGAACATAAATTCACAATTTTACCCTGCCCAGAGCCTACACCATCATGGTGACCACATTGTTATTGCTCGGTGGAGAATCACAAATACTCTCCAGAAGATAACATTGAGGAAAATGAGTCATGTATATCCTCTGAGGCCTGCTGATATGAACCCTGTGGCTAACACTAACCCTGAAAATCCAGTGCTAGCTCAAGGGGCTTAGAATGACTACACACAGAACCCAAATATGTGATTTTCCTAATACTTTTAAGTTGAAAAAGTAAACAGTCTTTTCAAAAAATTTGAACCAGAAATACACTTCAACACAATTCCACTGATTCCTAAATCTAGACATTTAAAAATAAATGTGCTATTTTGCTTAATTAAAATTAATAAAAATAAAATAGTATAATAAAATTTAATTTATTAAAAATAAGTACATATGAATCAGTACCCAGAATGGAGTCAGAGTTATTGATTAGTACAGTACTTTCCTTTTGCCACTGAAACATAAAAATTTTAGATTTTTTATTTTATATCTTAGGAATGACTGTTTTATCTGTGGTATGTATGGACACCACATATGTGCCTAGCTCCAACAAAGAAGAAGGCATCAGATACCCCTGTAACTGGAGTTAAAAATGGTTGTGGGTTGCCATGAGGGTAACTAGAAATTGAACTCAGGTCCTCTGTAAGGGCAACAAGTGCTCTTAACCACTGAGCCATCTCTCCAGGCCCAGATAAAAGTTTCTCAAGAGACAACAGTTGCTAAAGCATCTTAGAATCTATCTTATTGATAGGATAGAGTGGGTCCAGGCTAGAAATGGATTGTTCCAACCTTTGAAATTCACTAGTAACAAAGTAACTTTGGTTCCAAATTTATAAAAGGAAAAGTTCATCATCATCTACTACAGATGCAATGTTAGTTCCCATGAATATCTGGAACACTGTCCATGTCATAGAGAGCACATTTGAGATTTATAAATAAAATTATAACCACAGTGAGTATGCTTAGCTCTTGATCACACACTCCTATTATTCTGCAAAATTTCTCTTGTTAATGAAAAGATGAAATCTGTGAGTTAAATTTGGAACCCTCTGGGAAAGGGGCAGAAAGAAAGCCAAGACTGGAGATATGATTCATCACTGTAGGCACTCATTTAATGAGACCATATAGAAATGGCTCACGGACTATACCATCCTAAAATCACCTGATTTCACTGAATCTTGGAAGCTAAGCAAGGTTGGTCCCTGTTATCATTTGGATGGGCAAAATGGCTTACTGTCCTGTATAATGTTTATGTGCATGACTAGAAAATTAGAAGGCCATCGAATTTGGAAGACATAAACCATATACATTCTACCCATAAACCACCCCCCCACCAGATCATCACAAGCTCTATGACACCCAGACCCAGATGAACCAAATGATTTGTGTCTTTCCCAATGTATTGATGAATTCCTGCACCTGGCATTAGTCAAGGTCATCAATTCCCAACACAAGTCTTGTTAGGTTTAGCTGAAGATGAGATTGATCTTCTAGTTTTTCAGTCTTAACTAACTTGTAACATAGTCCTTCCACTTATAAAACTAATAATGAAAACAGTATCACTTCACTCTGTCAGGAACCATTGTCATGTACAGTTTCATAAGTATCCAATAACTGTCTACTGTGGTAAATGATACTCACCACAGAGCATTGTCATGCAGTCTACAATGGAATGGATCCATGCTGTTTGTGAATAATCCTGAGCAAAGTACGTCTGAAACTCCACAAAAAAAATGGAGATACATCTGAAAAATACAATGTAGGCATTTGATACAAAAGGTAAATGAAGATGGAATTGAATCAGAACCTAAAATTGTTTCCATTAGCTGCTGCAGTTTCAAAGGATTTCAGCTACTGAGCTACGCTTTATTAGGAAACCAGGAGTTGACTACTGGTGCCATTCTGAGAAACCAGAAAACAAGCGTTCCATCGCTGTGGGATGTTCTCTATGCTGTGAATGTATTGGTATGATTAATTGATAAATAAAATGCTGATTGGCCAGTAGCCAGGCAGGAAGTATAAGCAGGACAAGCAGAGAAGAGAATTCTGGGAACAGGAAAGCTGAGAGAGAGAGAGAGACGCCCGCCTGCCATCCAGGGAGACGCCCGCCTGCCATCCAGGGAGCAGCATGTAAAGGCAGCAGGTAAAGCCATGGAACACGTGGTATCATATAGATTAACAGAAATGGGCTGAGTTTAAGTGTAAGAGCTAGACAGTGGTAGGCCTGAGCTAATGGCCAAGCAGTTTAAATATTATAAGCATCTGTATGTTTATTTTATAAGTGGGCTAATGGACTGCTGGGGCTTGGCGGGAGCTGGAGAGAAACTCTCCAGCTATATTCCATCATCAGAGAGGCTGCTGAAACCATAGCAACAGTAAAGACCACTGCTCTAAGAAGGTGTTAGGGAAAAAAGAAAACACGTTAAGAACAAAGTTTATTGTTAAATATTATTATTGAGATTTCTTTAAAGTTCTAACTTCTCTAAAGTGATATGCAACTTTAAACTTGAAAAATGAAGAATAACTTATAAAAATAAGCCTCAGAAATTTTACTTCTAATTGCAAAGGCAGTAATCTGATGATAATAATGATGATGGTGATAGATGTATTCAATGAATATATTCTAGAGAAAAATTTATAATAACCGACCTGCTTATTATTAAAAGACTTGTCTTGGTTACTTTTCTATTGCTGTAATGAGACACCAACTTATAGAAGAAAGAGTCTATTTGGAGCTTACAGTTTCAAAGAGTTAAAGTCCATGACTATCAGGGTAGGGAACATGGCAGCAGGCAAGCAGGTGTGCCATTGGAACAGGAGCTGAGAGCTTAAATCTTATTTCATAAGCATAAGGCAGAAATAGAGGTCGATCTAACTGGGAAGGGTGGTTTGTGAAACCTTAAAGCCTGTCCCCAGTGACACACCTCCTCCAACAAGGCCACACCTCCTAATCTCTTCCCAAACAGTTCTACCAAATGGGGACCAGGCATTCAAATATATGAGTCTATGGGGGTCCTTTCATTCAAATTGCCATAAAACTGATTAAGCAAATTATGGTATATCAATAAAATAAAATAATATTTTATTAAATATTTTTAAATAATGTAGATCTGTATCTAATGATTTGAAAATAAATTTATAACATGATATTAACTCAAAAAGTTAGGGCTAGCAATTGACAAAATGGGTAAAGGTTCTTGTCCCCAAGTTTGATGACTTTGTCCCCTGAGTTTGACCCATGGAACCTACCTGGTGGTAGGAGAGAACAAATTTCCACAGGTAGTTCTCTGCTCTCTATACCTACATGAATGCCTTCCGCCCCCCCCCCCAAAAAAAAAGTAAAAGAATTTAAAAGTTCATAGAGCAAGAACTTTTTTTTTTTTTTTTTTTTTTTTTGGTTTTTTGAGACAGGGTTTCTCTGTGTAGCTTTGCGCCTTTCCTGGAACTCGCTTTGGAGACCAAGCTGGCCTCGAACTCACAGAGATCCGCCTGGCTTTGCCTCCGAGTGCTGGGATTAAAGGCGTGTGCCACCACCGCCCGGCTTATTTTTTAAGGCATAGCTCATATAAACACACAAATAAACAGAGAGCTGAGCTGAGTCAGGCCCTTTGAGTTGTGTGTATTTTGGCCAATCATTATATGAAAATGGTGGGATTGTAAATAATTATTCTAACCTTATGGGTTTCAAATGATTTCACACTCTCAGTGGTGTCTTATATATAGTCACATGAACATATGTTCAGCGAAAAATACAAAGGATAATGTTCATGATGTAAAAGTAATTACCTACAGAGTATGTGAGGCAAGAGTTTACCACTGCACCATTTGGAAGGTGCCTCATACAGGTTCCTTTAACGACCTCATTTAGGGACAGGTACTGTTAGAGGTATATAATAGCAGAGAAAGAACATTGGCCATGTTGCTTAAGGATAAGAGGTTATCCATCTTTTTGGATATGTCCAAATTCCAACTCTTCAAGATTCAGCAGCCCATAGTCAACTGTTATTTTCAGTCTTCAGTTGCTTCCGGGTAAGCATATTGGTGGTGGAGAGATTGAGGAAGAAAGATTACTCGGTGGGATTAGGGCAGCTGTGTCACACATAGCCTGGCATTCCAAAGCATGGACCTTGATTAATGCTCAGCTGTAACCAAATTAAAATTCTTAATAACCATATAATTAGATTTATAACTAACATTCAATGAAGCAACAGAGGCTTCCTGTGATCACAGTTACACATGCCCTATGTGTGTCTGTTACTCTTTGCTGCCCAGCTTACATGGAGTGTTGGAGATGTTTCATGAGCACAGACTTCTGACTGACCTATAGTCCAAGAGAACTTAGTAAGACTCAAGCTAGCACAGAGTGCATGTACTACATCCTTGATAGCAAGTACATGGGAGCAAATGGAAAGACCTAACAGCCCAAGAGAGGCCACGCTTTACTTCTACACCAAAACTTGGTCAAATACAGAAAGAGGCAAAGATACCCTAAAACTCATAGTTCCAATCACCTATGAGGAAAATGATGGCACAGAGGAAGAGGCTAAGAGGGTTACTCCTACTTCTGCTCCCTTTCAGGAAGCTGAAGATGGCTCCGTAGATAACGTACTTAATGAGCAAACATGAAGACCCAAGTTCAGATCCCCAGAACTCATAGAAATACTATGTGTGGCATAATCTGCCTATACTGTCAGTGCTGGCAATATGGAGCCAGGCAGATCCCAGGGCCCTCTGTGTGCATGAATGTATAATTAGATCACACGCACATACATGCACACACATACAGGTGTACACCTGCATAAATATACATATGCACTCACATAAAGATTAGATAGATAGATAGACAGACAGACAGACATATAGATGAGAAGAGGAAAAAGAAGAGAGATCGATATGCAAGTATCAGAAAATAGGGGTATCAGCTGTATCTAGCATTTCCACTGTTCTGATAAAAATCAAACTCACTTGCATGTACAAGCTATAAAACATGAATTATACAGTTTCAATGATTCTACATAGAAGTCAATACTCACATTTGCATTTGAAATTGGCATTGTATGACATATATGATCAGTAAATTCATAATAATAATTTAACGTTCCCATTTTCTTAGTTAGACAGCACTAAATGCCAAAAGAATAGCATGAAAATTTGAGTGACTACTCAAGAAAGAAAAGTATTTTCCCATTATGATTTTGCAATGTGTTTTCCCTGCTTTTTTTATTTTTAAACAAAAAGCTTTGCATTTTTATTTTGTGTTGGGCTCTTTAATTACTTTGGCAGTCCTAGTGGTGGAAACGAGATATGGGAGTAGTAGAGGGAGCTAAATAACTAACCCATGGGCAATGGTGTGGAATCTGGCATTCATGTTATATAAGAGATCAATGCCTAGAGAAGGGAAGGAAAGAACACAGGATTAGCAAAGGGAGGTCAACTGTGATATAACCTAAGGAATCCTCATCTGGGTCCAAAGGATGGCCCACCCTCTCTCCACCAGTCATCAGATAAGATGCCCCCTGAAGGACAGGCAGCTTCCTACAGGTGACAGAGAGAGGAAGGCTCTGACAGCTACAGCTGTGTGCTTCTGTATGTGTACTATCAGCTGAGGCCATGCTACTGGCACATCTCTGTGTATACCACAGCCCGTGCTTCTCCACAGTGAAGGCTAGCAGAAATGCTTCAGCCAGAAGGGTATGAAAAGTAGTCCTTCTCCATCCATTGTTTTGAGAATCTATACAACCCTTGTAACAGATCCAATGTGAAGTCAGTAATCATGTCAAAAGCTGGAGTCTTGAAATGCATGTAGCCACCATCAACAGCACAGACAATAAACCGAGTGTAAATTACCCAGACAATTGTATGACTTTAATATGAATTAAAACATTGCAGAACATCTTAAAAACATGAATTAACTGAAACTACATTAAGCCAGTTTTAAATCAGAGCAATAAGAAAAACAAGATCCTTTCAACACAGATACAACAGAGTCCATCTGTCGATCTTGCTTCCTTCCCCAAACAGATACTGATCTCAAGAACACTCACTAATAAATTCTGCAAAAGAAACTATCAGCAGCGCAAACAGACAACCTATAGAATGGGAGAAAATACTCATCAGCTATACTTTAGACACAGGGCTAATACTCAGAGTTTGCAAAGAACTGCATAAATTAGGCAGGCAGGCAGACAGACAGACAGACACACACACACACACACACACACACACACACACACACACACAAAGTGTTAATCGGAAAATGAACTCAGGAAATGAGAAGTTTTCCAATGAAGAGACACAAATGGCCACTAAGTGTTTTTTAAAGTGTTCACTATCCCTAGTCACCAGGGAGGTGCAAGTTAAAACTGCTTTTCAATACCACTCCATCTCAGCCAACAATCTGACAACTGTCAGCAAGGGTGTGGAGAAAAAGGAACCCTTGCTCACTGCTAGTGGGGGTGCAAACTAGTACAACCATTGTGAAGATTAGTAGGGCATTTCCTTAAAAATATTAAAATAGAACTACCATATGATCCCTATACTACACCTGGGCATATGCCCCACAAGCTCCATGCCATAGCTACAGAGATGCTTTCACAGCCATGTTTATAACTGCTGCAATCACAATAGCAAGGAAATGAAACTAGCAACAGATGAATGAGTGAAGAAAATGTGGTTCATGTACACGATGGCATTTCAGCTGTAAAGAAATATGAAATTTGCAGGAAATGGGTGGATGTGGAAAATATAATCTTAAGCAAGGCAACCCAAACTCAGGAGGACAAAAGCCTCATGCTTTTTACATGCAGATCCTAGTATGTTAAATACATATGGGTTTATATAAACAGATAAAAGTGTGTGTAAAGCCTAAAAAACTCAAAAGGAGACGAAGAGAGGTAAAAGTAGGCACTGAGGAAAGATGGAGGGTAAACAGAAAGACACACAGGACCCAAAACGAGGAAGAGATTGGAGACAGCACATGGGGAAATTCGAGATAGTGGAGGTGGGGGAGATGAATGGGACTAAGAATCACTAAAGCACTTCATTCAAAAATGCAATAACGATAACAAGATTTGATATACTAATTTAGATTTTAATAAAAAATAAATACCTATATACTAAGAGCAATAACAAAAATCTTCTGATGTTCCTTACTATCCAAAAAGACTTCTGGTCTGGTACTAAAATGTTTATTATTTTCTCCTAACTATTCAGTTTTCAATATAAGTGAAAAATGATTGAACAGATATAGCCTAATCATCATAACAGTTAAGTGATCCATCACCCAGGATTCTGAGCAGAACATGATTGACTTTGGGGCTGGGTAAGTCTTTGAGGGATTTGTCCTGTGTGGCAGGATGCTTAGCAGCTCTCCAATTTCTACTCCAAATGTCTCCAGACATTGTTAATAAGCCTTGAAACCAAAATGAGGCTGGCTGAAGACAAGTGATCTAATCATCAAGTTTTCCAATCCTTCTGCAGAGCATTAAAATCCCTCCATGGGTCTCAACCCCTCCGTATTGTTCATAATTCATGCCAGTACCTTTCCCCTGATATGTAGCTCAAAGCTCCTAACTAATGCTTCTGAATTCACACTTGGCAGTCTTCAGAACATTCTGCCAACAGTGGCCAGAGTTACCTTCCTGGAACACAAATCAGATCCTGCCATTTCAAACATTTTAGCTTGACTTATAAGATTATGCAAGCTGAATCTTTTTGTTCATGTTCCTTTCTGTCCACTGTTGGGTACTTCACATCAGCCAAAATGAACTTCTTTCTGCCTCTTTCAACACACTCCTGTGTTTTGTGCACTTCTAAAAATTATTTTTTCTGTGATTCTCCTCTAAGCCCCCTCTTTTAGTCTCAGGCAGTCAGTCAGTCTGCACGTCCAGGAAGTCTTCCTTGACTACCCCTTACTACTTAAGACAGAAAATGATGCTTTTATTATGTGTCCTCTGCATGCTGCATGTTTATCATGAGATGTGGCAGCTCCTTTTACATTTGTTTGTACTGTCCACTAGACATTGCTCTGTGATAGAAGAAGACATATCTGTCTTAACTCACACTAAATCCTAAATATCTAATATAGTATATGTCATGAATTGGGAGCTTATAAATATTGTTCAATGGAAGAAGAGGGAGATGATGAAAAAGAGGGAAGGAGGAAGGAAGGAAGGAAGGAGGGAGGGAGGGAGGGAGGGAGGGAGGGAGGGAGGGAAGGAAGGAAGGAAGGAAGGAAGGAAGGAAGGAAGGAAGGAAGGAAGGAAGGAAGGAAGGGAGGAGGAGGAAGGAAGGAAGGAAGGAAGGGGAGCGGGAGTCATGCCATGATAGAGAAATTGATTGGAATGTAAGGAAGTGAAATGATCCAATAGAAAGAGAGGAGGAAGAATGGCCGGTAGCTCCAACAGAGGGGCGTGTTCAGAGGTGAGCTGAAGCAGGGATATGAACCATCCAAAATGCTCTGGAGAGAGAAAGAATCAGCAGGATCAGGTGCAGAAGGTGGTGATGTGAGATTAGAGAGAGTTGAGAGATGGTGAGCTATCTTAAAATTAGAAACCATGGTCTCTTCTCATCTTTGGGGAACTTAGTATTAGTGTGATGTCTCTTGTGATTTTTTTTTTTTTTTAATTTTACCTTGTTTTCTCCACTTGCTGATTTTCTGAACTAAATTGACTAGTCATAACAATATGAAAATCAAGGGCATGAGCTTCATGTTTGGACACATGAGTGCCTTAGCTGGAGGTAAAATGTTTAATGACTACATCCATCTTTCCAAGCACTTCAGTGATCATGGCATTCAGGAAGACGGATTATGTCACTCAGAAGAAGAGGACCAAGTTACAAATGACAAAATAATAAAACAAAAAGGAATAATATGGTCACATTCAACCTCTTTATAAAGGGAAGAGATGACCGTAGAGCTTTTCAGATGGTGGAAGCTTGTGTTGTAAGATTTAAAACCCATTGGTGATCTTACAGAAATTGAATTGTAACAGGAGCATGCATGCATCTGGATTTTGTTGTTGTTGTCTGGGATACCTGTGCAATAACAGGGGTCAGGAAGGCAAAACTCTCATCCCACAGTCATAGCAGGGAAACAGTTACTGAGGAAAGTTCTTGATCTCTCAGGGTCTCAATTTCTTCATCTACAAATCAAGCATTTTTGTAAGCATGACTCACAAAAGTCAGAATAATGAGTCTCATGACATCTCTTCAGTCCTTGAGGGTTTGTTCACAAGAATGTAGAAACAAAACACAGCAAGCATCATCGCTGATAACCAAAACTGCTTTCTTAAAGATAATTTGACTCAACGGGTCAACACACTTGCTATCTCCATTTCATCTCTGCTCTAACACTGTCCTAGCTACTGCAGAACTGGTTGCTAATACGTGGCTTGGCAAAGAGATATCTAGGTTGATTAAGTTATCTGCTGAGTCAGTTCAAGAACTGACTCACTGGGGTGTTATATCCTGCTAGTTAAAAATCACTGCCATATACCTTGAGTAATCCTGCAATGTGGTGGAAATGACTTTATGAAATCTATTTGAAAGCATGCCAACAAGCACAAAGTAAAGTTAGCAATCATTTGTTTTTTTCTTTACCCCAACTGTTCTTAAAAGAGTTTGAAAAAGCTGCAAAACTCCAAAGAACTCCAGACATTTATTTCAACTAAGTTGATTTGGACCCAGAAAAATCTAGGCAAAAACAAGTCTCAGGCCTCTGATATTCTTTTGTGTGGATATTTAAGTCAAATGTTTGTTTCTCAAGTATCACTCAAGTTGTGAATGTATGCATTTGTTCATTATCATCAATTCACATAATTGTATTTTAAATGTGACTCTTACATGGATAATGTATTTTAATAAAGTTACCTTAAGAAATCAATGCATATTAATAAATAGATGACATAAATAAATAATAATGATTGCATCCATGGACTGCAGAACTTTAAAATCTAAAATTTGCAAAGTACAAGTTCAGAGCTGAAATAGGACTTTTAAACGACTTGGATCATAATTATAGCACTGTTTATAAAAGTAGAACTCAGAAAATAATATAAAATCCCATTAATGAAAATGTGTCAATTACTTGTAGACACAAGCACAATAGAATTTTAAACAACTATTTTTCGGTGAGTTAGAACAATGTTTGCTGATATTGAACAATCCTGAGAGAAATTGTATCCTGTATCTAAATTATCCTGCTTATGTAAATAACAGGAATGTACATTTGTGTTAGCTCAAGGTTGAGGGGGCTTTTTGTTTTAATTTTGAGACTGAACTAAAAAAAAATTATTGCTGATGTTAATTTTTAGGCTGTGAAATTGAGTCAAGAAGGAAGAGAAAATATTTTTTATATTTCCAATGTGTTTGGATGCTACCATCTAAACGCAAGATATTTTGTTTTGAGATGTATTTTTTAAATAGAAAATCGAAGCATAGTTGTCCCATAGACACTGATTAGGCAGATTACCCTGGCTTTCATTTCTTGTCCTCCTCCCCAGTTCTCTTGGCTGCTTCTTGGTTTGTGACATTTAGATAGCCAGGCTGGCTCCATCACCACACTTTCTCATCGGCCTTTATTCTGCTCAAGTATTCTTTTTTTTTTTTTTTTTTTTTTTTTTTTTTTTTTTTTTTAAAGATTTATTTATTTATTATGTACACAGCATGTATGACTGCAGGCCAGAAGAGTGTGCCAGATCTCATTACAGATGGTTGTGAGCCACCATGTGGTTGCTGGGAATTGAACTCAGGACCTCTGGAAGAGCAGTTAGTGCTCTTAACCTCTGAGCCATCTCTCCAGCCCATGCTCAAGTATTCTTATCTTGGCCTCTTCTGTTGACTTCTGGCACTCTGCCTTGACTGCCAGCCAGTCTTCTTTTCTGCTTTCTTGTTTTTTTTTTTTTTTGGTTTTGGTTTTGGTTTTGGTTTCTCGAGACAGGGTTTCTCTGTGTAGCTTTGCGCCTTTCCTGGAACTCACTTGGTAGCCCAGGCTGGCCTCGAACTCACAGAGATCCGCCTGCCTCTGCCTCCCGAGTGCTGGGATTAAAGGCGTGCGCCACCACCGCCCGGCCTTTTCTGCTTTCTGACTAAATTCTGGGCAGTTTAGGAGTGGTGATGAAGGGCAGGCACTGGTGCAGGTTGAGACATCTTTCTCTTTTATTTCTGCCCAATTCTTCTACCCTTTATGGCTTCACTCCAAGGACAACTTCTCTAGAAAGTCTGCCCTCAACTTCCAGGCATAAGTTTGTCTCTATGTAAATCACATTTTAATTCTATATTGACCAAAGTTAATATAACTTTTTGATGACCTACATCAGGAGCTTGGAAGCCCATCTGTAAATGGGTGGCTTGTCTTTTTTGGTAGGTTGTTGAATCTTTTGACTACCACCAGAGGTTGTAAACTTCATATGTGGTCAATATGGATGAGTTTGTTCATATTTCAGCTAATTGTGCACGAGTCTGCCATAAAATAGCCAATGTATCTATGGTTGTAGAAGCCTCTAGTACAGAGTTATGTCTTCAATGATCGCAGTTTATCTCTATCCTGGCAGCCATAAATATAGGTAAGTCACTTAGCCTTGCCACTAAGCAGGGATAAATGTGCCCATTTTGCCTAAATCAAAAGGCTCACAGGAGACAATGTGATTGACAGAAGAATCTTAGTGTTGCCACCAGGAGCACTATGGACAACCTTGGGAGAACACAAATTCATCATGAAGATTCAATTACTCAGAATACTATAGCATAAGCCCTCCTTATAATGCAATGACCCTACTTCCAGAACTTTCCTCTTCTGGGACTAATGGAAGTCTCCATTTGTAAGAAGCTACACAAAAGAATTCCTTTTTAGTTATACAATCTCCTCACACTCAGAATATAGAGGAAGAAAATCAGACTCAATATGAAATTATTTTGAATAAAATCTTTATTAGGACACAACCAACAAACCTTAATGGTGACAAATATAAACCTCTGCACTGACTCTGTTGGCATACAGATAATAATATCTTCATTTATGACATCAAATGATGTTTTTAGTGCAAATACTTTCTTGTACTGTCAGAGAAGAGAAACTCAGTCCATGTGAGCAAAAGTGAAGAAAGAGCAATCTCGTGCATATCAGAAGTATTAATTCATTTATATATGAAGTGAGCTAGTTGGACAGTAAGTTTGTTGAGCACCATACCTCTAGGAGAAAAAAAATGAGTAAGTGAGGACCAAAGGGTCACTATTTTTATACAGTTGCTTTTCTTCAACCTAAAATCCAGCCACCATCACCAGAGTCGAAATACAAAGTGAAGCACAGGAATTTAAATTCTAGGTTTGACACTTCCCTGTCTCAATACTTACCAAACAAAAGAGTTTTCAGGATTCTTTGAAGTTCCATAGTTTCCCTCCCAAGAGGATATAGATTCTAACCTTACACAAGCTTGGCTCGATTACGAGGTCTTCACAAACCTATTCTAAATTTTATAACTATACTTCAGTCATGGGCATATTTTTCCTTATTCCTATACTGCAAGCTTTAAGATATATTGCATACTATAGTCTCTTGCTATAGTGTTTTCTCATTTATGGGTTATGAATCATAAATGTAATTGTTTCTACTATAAAATCTAAATGATTAATACTTATCCTAATTAAGATTTCTCATTAATATATCATATCTAAGAAAAAGAAATTTGTAAAGATCATCTTCTATATCCCTAGAGCCAACTCAGTTTATACTAACTTAATCTTCTTAGGTATGCATTTAGCAATTCTTTATAATCCCTAGAAAACTGATTTCTTTACAAAAAAATACCATGGAAAAATTCCTCTTCTAATGAAAAAAATCATGACAATTCTCCTGTTATTTTATATAGGAGGAGTTTATGTGTTTCCCACTAAAAAGTAAGCGCAATATGGAAATTAGGAAGAATTATGTATCACATACTTCCACATTTTGTAGAGATACTCATGAAAACAAATTTATGGATTAGATTTTGCCCAACACATTCAAAAATTCCTAAGTGTCCTAACATATCGTATATTATGGAAGAGACCAATACCGGGCCTCTGTAGCATTGTAGTATCATAACTTGCAAAGCAAAAGGTACATGAGCAGCCAAACACACATATAAAATGGCATGAGGTCATCCTTAACAAATCAAGAAGGAAAGACCTACTTACCTGGTGACTGCTCTGGTGCAGATGGTAACAAGAAAGCAGCCAGCCACAATCATCCAGCCCCAGCCTCCATCTGGAGGTGCTACCGACCCAGCTCTGGTCACCTTCGCCATGGTTTCAAGTCTGGTTTTCTTATCCTTCCAAGTTACTTCAGCAGTAAGTTATGATCTTGAAAGTTTGCTACCCTGTTGATATTCAAAGTTGATACAGGATGCTACCTGCCACAGGGGTTACTGGCCATCTAAAATGAAAAGACATGCTTTTAGTCTATTGCCATGTTCAAAGGTGCATTTTTTTCACTTGATAAGTAATTATTACTTTCCTATTAATATGATTACTTATATCCATGAATCCTGGGCATGGTAAAGACCAGTAGCTGTCCTTTTAAAAAAGTCTTTAAATGTAAAAATGTTTTTACATTCAAAATATTCACAATCCTTGAGAAGTTATCATTCCTTCAGAAAACTCTTTATGAAAAAAAAAAAAAAAAAAAAAAAAACTGAGACAGTAGCTTATATTAAACCAAAAATATACATATGATGTAATATAAACCTTAAAAAGCATAGACACAGGCAATGTCAATATAGAGTACCTTTAAATTATTTCCCATGACACACCTACAATTTAAATTCTCAAATATATATAAATACTAGCATAATCTAAAATATATTTACATATCTAAGTATAATATTTATTTCTGAGATAAAAGATGACAAAATGACAGATGTATAGCAGTTCAAATATCAAAAGAGCCACATAAATTTTTCATGTACAGCAAGAACATTACTCTTTCTATCTAGGTGTTCCTGTGCTGTTGAGAGCATACACCATCATTGCTGAAAAGGAAAAACAGCAAGGGAGAGAAAATACAGTGTGCTTGCTAAAGTGACACTCAGTCCTCAGTCAAGCCAAGGGACGAGGCTAGGAAGCATTTCACAGCCCTGGCCTTTTATAAGGATTCAGACACAGAGCAAAGAAAACTTGTAAGCCACAGAAAGCAGTGGTAAATATACCACGATTTCAGTTCCATCTCCACAAAGCACCTGAACTACAAGGCAAAGAGAATAATGTGGCATCACAAGATATGACTTCATGCCACACCACAGGGCCACATAAATAGCTCCTGGCACAAAAACAGACATGTATGTCAAGGGAGTATTAAGAAACATCCAAAATTAAACCCTTGCAGTTATAGCCACCTGATTTTTGATGCAGGTATAAAAATGTACATGGAAAGAAAAGCCTCCTCAACAAATGGTTGTGGGAAAACTGGGTAGCCACATTCAGAAATGTGAAACTAGGTATCAACCACTCATCTTGCAAGAAAAATATTCAAAATCAAAGACCTTAGTGTAAGACCAAAACTCTGAAATCTTGAGAGGTAAGCAGGGAAACCAGTTCAAGATAAAGGCATAGCAAAGACTTTTTGCAAAGGTCTCTAATAACACAGAGAATAAAACCAGGAACTGATAAATGGGGATGCATAAAGTTAAAAAAGGCTTCTGTACAGCACAAGAAATAATCAAGTAAACAGCCCATAAAATGGTAGAAAAATCTTTGCTCGTTATACATCACACAGAGAATTAATATTAACATTATATAAAGAACTAAAAAATACCTCCAATATAAACAATCCAATCATTAAATAGGAGAATGAAGTAAACAAGTAGTTTTCAAAAGATGAAGTAGTCAACATTCTTAATGCCATCAGAAAAAAGCAATTTCAAACTACATCAAGGTTTTTGTGTTGCCCCAGTCAGAATGGCCACCATTAAGAAAACAATAATAAATCTTGGTGAAGATATAGAGGAGAATTAAGCCACATACACTGTTGGCAGGAATGTGAATTAGTCTAGCCTCTGTGAGAATGAGTATGGAGAGTCCTCAAAAACTAAAGCCAAAATGACTATACCATCCAGCTACACCACTCATGAGACTATGCCAAAGGAATCTAAGTCAGCACACTATGGAGATACTTGCCCATGAACGTTTATTGAACATTGTACACAACAGTCAAGTAATGGAACCAGCCCAGGTATCCATCAGGAGACGAATGGATACATTAGCTGGGGTACAAAAGACAAATGTTGCTTGTTTTCTCTCACATGTGACCTGAAGATTTTTACAGATGCAGAGAAATCATATATGCATATGTGACATGAAAATGGAGTGGGGCTATCTAGGGCAGTGGTTCTCAATCTTCTTAACACTGTGACCCGAACACAGTGTGGTGGTGACCCCCAACCATAAAATTATTTTCATCGCTACTTCATGACTGTAATTTTACTACTGTTATGAATCATGATGTAAATATCTGATATGCAGGATATCTGATATGCAACCCCTGCGAAGGGGTTGTTCAGCCTCTAGAGGGGTCATGACTCACAAGTTGAGAACCACCAGTCTAGGTGCTAGCAGGAAAGAAGAGGAAGAAAAAGGGTAGGTACATGATATACTTTAATTGTCTCTATGAAACTTATTATGAACAACTTAATACCTGGTAATACAGTTTACTTTTTTTAAAAAAAAAAATCTGTTTATAAGAAACATTAACAAAATACAAAATTGTATAAATCCAAGGCTTGGAGAGATATTTCAGCCATTAAAGGCAAAGGCTCCCAACCCAAACTCAAGTGTTTGGTACCCAGCATCAACATCAAAGCCCATCTTTCCCACTTCCCTCTCCTTCTTACAGTGGCTCAATGGCACGTGGCTTTAATTAAAAGAAAAGGACATCTTTTAAAAACCAAACACAATTGCACGAATCTGAGTAAATTTAAGCAACAATCCTCATCATGCTGTAGTGACAACATGATAAATGGAGGTCTCCTGTGAGTCAAAGTTAACCTAAACGACCACAGCATAAGGACTATCCTCACCAGGACTAGGGAAGGCAGAGCACCACTTGTGAAAGCATTCAGCCCCACCACAGTTCTCCCCAAAAGCGCAATCCTCAGAAAGAATGCTGCTCCCCCCTTTGACAAGGGTGAAGCTTCCCCTCAGAGGAGACTCCATTGACGCTGCTGCGTCTGAACACATATGGCAACGGGTGTCTCTGCAGGCTTTGGATGATACAGTTTGACACCAGCCCTGGAGATTTCAAATTTACTACTGGCATTTCTGTCAACAAGATGTCCACACAATGCTAAAAAGTGGCAAAGGAAGAGAGAAGGGGACCCTACAATGTTAGCACTATGGTTCCTCTTGATCACAAAACAATGCATTCAAGTTTCTCTCAAAAGAGGTCAATTAGTAGTTGTGTCTTCCCAAAGAAATGCACAGGTTTCCTGTTGGGAAGCCAGCTTCCTGGAGACTGAAGTAGCCAGCAGTTACCATCATATTAACTTAAGCAATCTTGTAGATGATTAACCCATCTGATATTTGCCAAAAAACAGTAGGGAAAACTTTTACTGAGTCACCATTATGTCTAAACCTATAAACAAAGAAAGCACTACCTTTATGAAACTCTTCACTTTACTAATAATCCTCTAATTTGTTGTATTTTTACATCAATTGCTAAAATGTAATTGTAGTCTATATCTTATTCTGGCTTCAGAAAGATTTTCTCAATCAGAAACTGTATTAGAATGTCCTTCTAAAACTATCCCTTAGAGTACAAATTGGAATTTAGTCCCAATTCACTTCATCTTCTTGGTGCTTCAAAGAATTTAATCATTTGCAAAGAGTTGCTAACACAGTAACATTGCTGTAAAGCTTTACCCTTTGGGAGGGATACATCTCTTTCCTGTTACCCTCAGTGGAGTTTTGTAAAGTAACCTATTTTATCTATAGAACATACACAAATGCATGCATCAGCAGCTAGCTGGAAGAAAACTGCAATCTCTTGTTTTGGAAGCTCTGCACAGTCACTTTCCATTGCTTTCCTTCCCCGTGTCTCCTGTTTCCAATGTCTTCCCCATTAGCAGGATGCTTCCTCTAGAAGCTGGTTTGCAGCCATAACAGAGGTAAAGGCCATGATGGAAAATTGCTGAGAGTGGAATCACAATTACTGTCCAAGTGACCCTATTCAGTGGTGTGACCCTGTCTGAATCACTTCCTCTCTGCTACTGTTTCCTAACATAAAAACAGGGCACTGAACTACTGAGACCCAGTCTCTAATTCAGGTAGCCAGTTGTGGTAAGTCAGCTTTTTGTCTCTGTGACAAAATGAGAAAAACAAGTTCAATGAGGAAAAGTTGATGATGGTTCATGGTTTTAGTTCACGGTTGGCTAGGTTCATTGCTTAAAAGGCAGAGCCTCCTGTGAGGCAGAACATTATGGCAGGGAGGGTACAGTAGAGCAAAATGGCCCATCTCAAGTTGCCCAGAAAGGAAGGGAGGGAGAAAAGAGAAAGAGAGATAGAGACAGACAGACAGACAGACACAGAGAGGGGGGGGCGGGGGAGCAGAGACAGACACAGACACAGAGAAAGACAGACAGAACACAATGACCAGTGACATGCTTCCTCCTGATAGGAAAGATAGGTTCTACCTGCTAGGAGCCCATTCAGCTATGAACACATCAATGAATTAAACTATCGATAAAGTTAACATACTCGTGAGCCAATCACTCTCTAAAGCACTACTGGTTGGGGACCAAACCGAGGCATATAAGCTTCATTTTTTTTTTTTTTTTTTTTTTTTTTGGTTTTTAGAGACAGGGTTTCTCTGTGCAGCTTTGTGCCTGTCCTGGAACTCGCTTTGTAGACCAGGTTGGCCTTGAACTCACAGAGATCCACCTGGCTCTGCCTCCTGAGTGCTGGGATTAAAGGCGTGTGCTACCATATACACTAAAATTGCAACAACACAGAGAAGATTAACATGGCCCCTGCACATCCAAGCTTCTTTGAAGGATGTAGTTGGAAGGTTTCTCCAGTCCTACCTATTCCTGTGGTCCCACGGCCACTTATAAAATAATCACTCAGAGGCTTAATATTATTTACAAACTGTATGGTCTGTGGCAGGCCTCTTGCTAGCTAGCTCTTATATCATAAATTAACCCATTTCTATTCATCTGTAAGTTGCCACATAGCCATGGCATTACTGGTCTGCTGGCATCTTGCTGCTCCTTGGGCAGCAGGCTAGTGTCTCTCTAGACTCTGCCTTTCTCTTTCCTGTCTCTCTCCTTGGATTTCCCACCTGCCTCTAAGCTGCCTCGCCATAGGCCAAAGCAGTTTATTTATTAACCAATGGGAACAACATATATTCACAGAAAGATATCCCCCAGCAGAAGGCTACTTCATATCCAAACCAGAAACCTGAAATAACTACATCCTTATTATATAAGTCTTCTTGTAGAATGAGCACTGTCCATAAACTCAACTGGCTTCATTCTTTGTTAGTAATCAAACAAATTTGAAATTTGTCAGCCTGACTCTTTTTTGAGCATTTATAAAGTACTCCAGTTATATAGGAAATATTTTTGAAATAAGTCATGATAAATTGCCCTTTATTTCAAACCAGTTTCTCTCAATGGTCCTTTTCTATCACTGGGACTTCTAGAATAGTTATATCTACAGGCAAAGAACCATGGGCCATATTATGGGAAAATTGCCACCATAGAGAAAGGCAAAGTAGCCACAGAGTTAAAGGGATGAGATTTTTTAAGTGAAGAGTGGCAAATTGCCCACATTTCTCTGAGTCCCACAGAGACATGGTGAGGTGAAGAGAGAATTACACATTAACTTAGAGGGGAAGCTGTAATATCAATGTCATGTGTGACTGTGGGAACATACAGCTTTACTGGGTACCCTGTGATGGGCTTAACCAGAAAGAAGCAAAGACAGCATCTATGCATTGTCCCTCAAATCCGTACCTGGATGTTCAGGTATTCTCAATGGAGACACAGACAGTAAATAGGTGACATAAGCCAAGGCCATGGCAAAGAGAAAAGTGACTCTGTGGCAAATACACTAAGCCAAGTGGGAGTCATGCCTGATCCTGAAGGACTCTCATAAGGAAGACGGGGAAGGTATTCATGTTCTGGCTGAGTACAAACCGGATTCCCCCAGGAGCAGATGCCAGTACCTAGACACTAGTAAGATGAATCATTTTATAATGAGGTGCAGGAGACCCAAAGGGTGCTTGGTGGCCAATGATAAAACAACTCTACACAGGCTTGTGAGACCTTAGGAAAAACCAGGAACCTGACAATTCCACCTCCACCATCACAATGACAGTACGTGTACTCCTTCCTAAACCAGACACTGCTAAGGGAAAAAAAAAAACAAGAGAGGAGATAAATGACCCTTACAAAGAGCCAAACCTCAGGCATGGCTGAATAATGCACAAAAAAAGACTGCTTGTGTGAAAATAGATCAAAACTCTTAAAGATGGTTAAAAACTTTAAAACTGAGAGATGATTTACATATACTAAAACACATTTTCTAAAGATTTATTTTATTATTGATTCATGTGTATGTGTGTGTTGTATGTATGAGTGCAGTACTTATGAAGGCCAGAAGAGGACATCAGATCCCCTGAAACTGGAGTTACAGGCAGGTGTGAGCTGCTATGTGGGTGCTGGGAACTGAACTCGGGTCCTCTCAAAGAACAGCCAGTGCTCTTAACTGCTGAGCCATCCCTCTAGGTGCCAAAATACAATCATTTTAAAGACTACATTTCAATGTGTTTTGCAAATATATGCATTTGCCTAAGTATATGACCATAATCAAGGCACAGAACATTTTACCACCTACTAATGGTACCATCATGCTCCCATGCACTAAACTAAACATGAGGTTACCACTGATTTGCTTCTGTCAGTATAGACTAATTTGTCTCCCAAGAATTTCATTCAGTAGGGCTGGAGAGATGGCTCATCAGTTAAGAGCACTGGCTACTCTTTCAGAGGTCCTGAGTTCAATTTCCAGCAATCACATGATGGCTAACAACAATCTGTAATGAGAACTGGTGCCCTCTTCTGGTGTACAGGCATATGTGCAGGCAGAACACTGTAAACATAACAAATCTTTTAAAAAAAAGAATTTCCTACAATATGGGATTTCTTTAGTTCAAGGCTTAAACTTGAACCACATCCATGCTAAGCATATGCTTTACCACTGATCTACACCTCTAGAACTTTCTGATGATGTTTCGAACTTCGTTCTGTTTGTTTTGTCCATTGCTGATTCTATTTCATTGCTCATTAGTAGTCGGTACTATGGGCCCATTACAGTTTGTTTATTCATTCACCTATGATGGACATTAGTGTTGACTCCAGTTTTAGATTGTTATAAATAGAACTGTGAACAACTGTGTACAAGTGTTTTATGGACCTATGTTTTGTTTTCTGTAGCAAATTTCTAGAAATGAAATAGCTGAGTCTTATGTAAGTACATACCTAAAAACTTAAGAAGAAACTGCCAAACTACTTGAGATAGTTGTATGATACTGTCAATAGCATACCGCGTTAACTCTCAGTCTTAGCAATACTTGGCCTAGAGACATGTTTATTTCAGCTATTCTAGTGTGTACCTAATGATCTCATTTTAGTTCTGATCTGTATTTCCCTGGTGAGAAATGCTGCTAACTACTCTTCACATTATAATTAACTATTCATAAATCTTCTTGTATGAAGAACTTATTAAAGCACTAAGATCTCATTTTACTGAGATACAAGAATTATTTATTCTAGATATGAATTTGTGTATTGCAAATATTTTCTCACACTTTATGGCTTGTTAATTTCTTAGTGCTACATTTTGAAAAGCAAAGGTTATTAATTTCAATTAATTGGAATTTATTATTACTGCTTTTATACTTAATTCTATTTTTATGTCAGTGATAAATGATTAAAAATTAGAGTGTAGGGAATGGAGAGAAGGCTCAGGGGTTAAGAATACTGGCTGCTCTTCCAGAGGACCTGGATTTTATTTCTAGGACTCATATGATGGCTCACAACCATCTATAACACCAGTTCTAGGGAATCTAACCTCATCTGAACATGAAAGCACCAGGCACACACATGGAATACAGACATATATGAAGATAAAAAAGCTCATACACATATAATAATATAATAACATATAAGATTTATTTAAAAGTTGGAGTTAAAATACTACTTTGTAAGGGCTGAAGAATTAGAAATGCTTATGAAATGATTTACCATAATATGTATATACATATTACTTAAAGACTAAAAACTACAAATAGCACTGACAGGAATGTAAGGAGGCCTGAGAGACAGAGAAATAGAAAACCATTTTTACTGCTTTCAAGACTTAGAGAATATCATCACTTCCCAAACTGATTAATAATTCCACACTCGGGAGGCAGAGGCAGGCGGATCTCTGTGAGTTCAAGGCCAGCCTGGGCTACCAATTGAGTTCCAGGAAAGGCGCAAAGCTACACAGAGAAACCCTGTCTTGAAAAAAAAAAAACAAAAAAAAATTCCAATGATAACGCAACCAAAATGCTAATAGTCTCTTTTTAATAGAGAATGATAAGCAGGTTGTAAAATTTGTAAGAAAATATGAAATATCTATAAAAGTCAAAAGAATTTTTAAGAGAAAGAGCAGGGGCTGGAGGGTTGGCTCTGCAGTTAACAGTGCTTGCTGCTATTGCAGAGGACCTGGGTTCAAGTCCTAGCACTCACATGAGTGGTGCTAGCTCCTATATAGAATCCTAACTCAAAATGCTCAGTAACTCCAGTACCAAGGGATTGGGCACCCTCTTCTAGCCTCTGATGGCACCAGGCATACACATGGTACCCAAACATGTATGCAAGCAAAGCACTAATACACATAAAATAAAAATAAATACTTTTTTAAAAGATTGAACACAGGCTCATGACATACTAACTAATTTTAAAACCTATTCTAAATCAAAGTCAACAATGCATTTGATTGCCAATTAGATCATCAGAGCAGAATATACTAATTCAGTGGTGGGGGGGCAGGGGAATAAATCCAGGGGCTTATATCACACCATCTGCAGAAACTAACTCTGAATGAGTAGCAATATTAACACAAAAGTAAAAACTATAAAACTGCGAGAAGAAAATGGGAAAAGCTCTTTAAAATCTGGGGATAGACTTTTTTTTTAAGGAAGGACACAAACCATGAATTTCCTATTCTTACATTCACTTAAAACTCGGATTGGTGAAGAATTTAGATTTATGATAGGAACAAAGAAATTGTAGGATTTCAGAGGAGGTTCTGTTGCTTCTGTTTCTGCCCTATGAAGGCATTCTTTGGGGATGTAACATTTGTAGTGCTTATGATGTCCCATTTAGAGCTGGTCTTTCTAGATGGACCTGTTTCTGTAGAAGCAGGAGGAAGTATCTTTACTTAGTCGTGTATGTATCCTTTTGGTCTTGTGCCCTGGCATCTGGAACAGTGCCTGACTCCACTTGCTAAGCCCAGCTGATTGTACATCTCTTGTGGATACTCACTGAGAAACACCTTGCCTGTCAGTCACATTTTGCGCTCATTTTAGACAACAAGGAAACGTTTAGTTCTGTCCCAACCAAGAACTAAGGCTCATTCAATGCTCTGGCCTTTGACTAGGAACCCCGAGGGATCATGTACTTTAGAGACTATTAAAGGGCAAATGTCCAAGTATGTTAGGAGAGAATTTCAAAAGAGACTTGGAACCTTTACATCTGCACTGCAAAGTGTTCCAGCTGGTGGCTTTACAGACTCTCATTCAGGGGCAAACTTAAATCAAGGACTGAGATGGGAGAGTGTTATTAAAAATTAAAAGTTTCTGTTCAATTTGGAAAGGCTCAGGCCAGGTCCAGGCTATTATTGTCTGCTTAGGGTCCTTGGCATTAGGTACACCTGCAGCTGAACATGAGGTTACATATTTTTGTTGTTTAATGACCTTCCTCATGTGTCACGGCAAAAAGAAACAAACAAACAAACAAAAAACCAAAAACCCGTGTTATTCTTGGGTAAAGAGAGACTATTGTTTTGCTCTTCCTTTCTTCCTTTCTGCTTCTCTCTCATTAGTCCTCAGACAGATCCTACTAACAAGCAAATAACTACCGGCTTCCACCAGAAGGCTGTGGATGTCCGTCAGGGACCTTTGGGCACTAAATTGCAACACTGATCTCTGAGGAAGGAGCTGCCACAGTTTCTACAATGTGTCTGCTATTTTGACGCTATAAATACTTTATATAAGACCCAGAATAAACACCCAAGGGATTGGAATGGTATTTGACCCACAGAAAGGAAGGAGCAGGTGCAACGAGTGTTTCACAGCAGTACAGAAAACAAACTGCTTTCCCCGACCCGGTCAGCTCCTGGTCCACACAGTCCATGACTCTAGGCAATGTTAGACAGTGTTTACGTCTAAGCTGATTGCAACATACTTCAACAGCAAGAACTTGTCCCAGATTTCCATTTTCAACAGTAACAGAGTTCTTCTCTCTCTTATTTAGAAGCATTGAAGTGGAAGCCCTGAACAGAATCTTCTTTGGGACATCGATGGTATAGACTGATTTGAATATTGAGATCAAGATGTCTGATATGGAGACAGACATTCCATACAACTAAGTACAGGCAAAAAACCTGGCATGCAGCTGGTGCTTGGTATTTATGCAGTCCAGTGAATAATTTTTCATCTAACTCAATGTTATTTTTGCAAACTCTCTAATGCCAGTTTACACCGTTAGAGAATATGGCATTATGAAGTCAGATCACATTATACTAAGGACATCTTGGCTCCAGAGGAGAGCCCAAGGCTGGAGATACATTGCACAAGGTCTTTTTTTTTTTTTTGTCATTAGGAAGCCTGTTATTGAAGAACAACGGTACTGTCTGTACCACATTTCCTCACTCTGTAATTGCTGTGCACCGTCATATTGTTGAGACAGGAGGGACAGTGAGTCAACTATTTCAGCTAGCTGGAAGTTAACCCTTTGCATTGTGGAATATTGTGAGAACTGTTTGGAAGTGAGCCTAAGTTGGTAGCTGGAAGCAAAGAATAGTCAATAAGCATTGAACTTCCCCAACTCTCTAGTCTGAACATTTTCTCAGATCACATAGAGCTGGTCCAAGGAGCTTGAGAAATGTGGTAAGAATTTACCCATTCTTTCTCTGTTCTTTATAGCCACTGCAGCCAGCATTCCCAGAACCTACGTCACGAAGCCCTAAGTGACTACATCTCATTGGGAACACAGGGCATCCTCTGACAATAGAATGGGACAAGCAAGTCTAGAAGCAGAACTTCACTGGCAGGCTTCACATCTCCTTCCTTTTGCAGAGTGGCTAAAAAGGAGTGTGGGCCTTGGGAGGGCTCACCTGCAGAGCCTGGCATGCTGCCCGCTGTCTGCCCCACATACACAGGCCATCAAATTCCACAGGCCCTCAGAGATGTTTATTTTTGTGTTCTGCAGACTCTGTTCACTGCTTGAACCACAGCAGGTCACACAAAGGACAAGGTGTAGCTGAGACTGAGAACAGAGTGCAGCCTTTTTCTTCTCTTTCATCCTTCTTGCACTCTAAGACTCAGAACCAACATTTCCTTCTTGAAGTGAAAAAGTTAGACACAATTTTACAAAACTTTTTTCAGATTTGGCTTAGCCATCTTTCTTCCTGTCCTCATAAGAGCAGTGAGAAATGAATCATTAGATTTCACCTTCTAATTTCGGGCCCCAAAAGTCTTGTCGTAGCAAACATCTCAGAACTAGGTCCCAACTTTTCTGTATGTGAGTATGGTCCATATATTCAAAAATATGCCCTTAGCCAAGCTGGAAATAGTCATTATTATTAACATAAATTATCTGATGGAATATATAAAGACATCAGGTAAGATGAGCTCCATAGATTCAGATAAACTGCATTTCGTGGGGCTCACTAAGGCATTTCTATACACTTGAAAATCATGATGATGTGTGGTAAATCCCACTGACTGACAACACTGCACATATGTGTGGATTTGCAGTCCCTGGACTTGTTTATTTGTCTCCCAGGCCTGAGGCTCCCAGAGCAGAAGCCCCTCTGTTTATGCAGCATAGCCGTGGAGAGCCTGGACTCCTACTGGTTAGCAACACGTAAGGTCCAACAGGAACTAGGAAGTGGGAGAAAATTCAACAATGGCTCAATTCACAAAGGTATGGGCAGTTGAAAAATCCAGTAAAGGCGATGGTAACAACCGACAGCTGTCATCACTCGATGCCTGCGACGGCAAAGGGAGAGAGCAGCTGGGGGACCCTTGGTGGCTGCTGTAGAAGATCCTGGGGAAAGGAAAGCAGCCCCCCTACGAGATGTGACAGTGCCACAGTGAAGGAGATACATGTGTGCACCATCCTCAGGCTCTGCCTGCCTTCACAATGCCAGGGTGGGGTTTTTTGAACCCACTGAGAACCCAACTGATGCTGCCCATGCTGCCAGCTTCCAGAGCAGAGGACAGGGTGGAAATCGGATGGTGAGCGAACCTAAAGAAACCAATGAAAATGGCTGCATGGTAGCATCACCCAGGGGCTGCCTTGCTTTGTCTTGCACGCACTAGGGCTGTGGTCAAGTCTGGAGCTGGTGCTCAGCCTCACACTTAGGCTATAAGTCTCTGCAGTTACCGAGTCAGATCTTTCAGTGGTCCGAATATAAAACTTACTTATGAGACTGGCCTCTCCATTCTCTGTGAAACATAGGCACTCCCTGGGCTTCAGCCAGCTGTCACCTTCAAACACTTGATGCAAAAACCTCAATCTCTGTTCCTCATCTTTCTGCCAAGTTGAAGGTTTCTTATCAGTCAGTAAGGTAACTTGAATGCACATGTCCAGAGAAGCACTAGCTAGTCATTTCTGGAAATACTTCAAATTTTCAAGATTAGTTTAGTTCTTCTACAGTTTTATACATGTGTATAATACATTCTGATTATTCTCTCCCTACACCCTCTCTCATCTCTCCCACCCCATCATCCCCTCCTCCTTGCCAGTCCCTTTCCCAGATTTATGACTTCTAAAACAACAACAAAAAGAACTCTATATGCCTCTAAACAAAATTCTCCTTGCTGAAGAATTCTAAGGGTCCCTCACCTCAGTAAACTGTTCAATGAGGCTTTTAAAGCCACATTTTAAAGCCACATTTACTTTTGGTGAAAGTGTGCATGTGTGCATGCAACTCTGTGTGTGTGTGTGTGTGTGTGTGTGTGTGTGTGTGTGTGTAGGTCACAGAACACTTTGAAGGAGGCAGCTCTCTCCTCACCACCTTGAGCCCAGGGACTGAGTGCAAGTCTTCAGCCTTGATGGCAGATGCCTTTACCCCTGAGCCATCTCACCAGAACACTTTTAAGCACATGGAACATACATAGCCCTGGCATGAGGTTGGTCATGCATGCCTCTGCAACACAACTCAGGGATAACTCTTCTGCCACATCCCTTAAGATTACTAGTTCCTCTTTAAAAGACTTGAACTCCACTTATAAGCCAAAATACATGGGAAAGCATGTGACAAAAATTTTACATATTAACAAATACTAATTTCTGCCCACAGAGTATCAGCAGATGCATTCTTTGCCTTTATTTATTTGTTTCAGTCACTTTCCCATTTAAAAACAAGAGATGCTGGCATACAATCTTTATGTAGGTGCTCAAAAAGAACTGCTTAAGTAGAAGCTGAGGGTATAGGTCAATTATAGAGCATTTGACTAGCATACATAAGTACTCTGAGTTTGATACCCATCCACAGGCACACAAACCACACACACACCTTAAATAAGTTACTATATCAAATAGTAGCATGTTTAAACATTGCTAGTAAATAAATATCTTTAATATTTTACAATATTTATTAGAAAATAACTGAAAACAGACATTTTCTTATAGTATTGAAAGGAAAAATTAAAAGACTCAACATCTTCATCCACTCTCAACTTTCCCTTATTGAGATAATACAAAGGAGTCAAATATTGAAAGGATAAACAAGAAGACCACAAGCCCAGAAGTAGTGTGTCCCTCATATTTAAATGATTTTTACTTCATTGTAGCATATGGTTGTTTCTCTCCTTTGAACTGCACATGGAAATTCTTTACAGGAAAATTATGTCAAATACATATGTTTATACTTCTTTCCTTTTGATTATTTTTCCTAAGTGTTGTATGGATGATATATCCAACCATCAACTAGACTAAAGCCTTACAAATTACAGTTCTGGCCGGGTGGTGGTGGCGCACGCCTTTAATCCCAGCACTCGGGAGGCAGAGCCAGGCGGATCACTGTGAGTTCGAGGCCAGCCTGGGCTACCAAGTGAGTCCCAGGAAAGGCGCAAAGCTACACAGAGAAACCCTGTCTCAAAAAACCAAAAAAAAAAAAAAAAAAAAATTACAGTTCTGAGGATCATAGCAGCACACCAAAAGGTACATATTGGGTTCAACTCAAAAAGAGAACACAGAATGTATGTATTATGAATATACATGTATAAATACATTGGAGCAAGAAAGAAAAAGGAAGGAAGGAAAGAGGAAGGGAGGGAAAGAGGGAGAGGGGACAGCAAGCAGCTGAGTGAGAAATTGAAATTATCAATAGACTATTCCTACATTATCTGACTCTTGGAACATACTACTCTCTTTTTAACTAAGTTTGTATACTTACACCCTGTCTTGTTTTTTTCCATGTAACATCTGTTCACACACACTTTTCTGTGTTTGCCACAGTTGATGTTTGCCATCTTATGTATGTATGTTCTTACCACATTCATGTTAGCCTTCCTTGGTGAAACATACCAAGACTTGAATGCTAGAATGGTTTCAGATGCATTGGCATGAGGCTTTCCTCTGTGGATTAAAAATGTCCCCTGTACCTTTCATCTTCCCAACAAGCTGAGAACAGGGATGCCTTTGTGGAGACAGATATAGTGGCACTCACCTCAAATCCCATCACTCGGAGGTGGCTGAGGGATTGTGAGTTCAAATCCAGTCTTAGTTTCTTAGTGAGACTGGTTGGTTTACAGCCATCCCTTGAGCACGGGACCCTCAGAGCTCTTCCACCTCCAGTCCACACCTGCCACCCTGGATGGTGATACTGGGCAACTTGTCAGCAACAACTCCACCATACACAAAGCTGCCTTCTCTGGGATAATGCTCCCTAAGCAGGCTTTTCCTCTATCATGAGCCACTTGTGACACCAGGGCATGCTGGTGGGCATGGGCCAGAAGGACTCCTACATGAGCGACAAGACCCAGAGCAAGAGAGGCATCCTGATCCTGAAGCACCCAATGCCACCAACTGGAAGGACATGGAGTAGGTCGGGCACCACAGCCACAATGCCTGTGAGGAGCAAGACCTCCCCAATCTACAGTCAGTGGTGAAGAGATGGCCCAGATCATGCTGGAGACCTTTAGCACCCCAGTCATGTATGTACATAAACCATCCAGGCTGCACTACCCCTGTGGCCTCTGTTTGTATCACTGGCATCATGACGGTTCGGGCTTCCCTTAGCTCTACTCCATCCTGCATCCAGACCTTGTTGCTTAGGACCTGACAGAAAGACTACCTCATAAAGATACTGACCCGGTGCAGCTACAGCTTCACCAACATGGCTGAGTGGAAAATTATGCATGACATCAAGGGACTGTGCTATATCACCCTGGACTTTGAACAGGAGACCACCTGCTGCTGAAACCTCTCGCCCAGCCATCACCATGGCAACCAGCAATTTGCAGTTGGGTGCATTCTTTCAGCCTTCCTTTCCAGGTATGGAATCCTGCGTCATTCACAAACTACCTTCAACTCCATCATGAAATGTAACATCACATACCCAAGTACCCTGATGCCAATACAGTGTTGCCGGGTAGCACCATCATCTGCCCAGGCATTTCCATCAGGTTGCAAAGGAAACCATTGCCATGGCTCCCAGCACAATGAAAATCAAGACCATGACTCTGCCTGAGCATGGGTCACGTGGATGGTGACTCCAACCCGAACCTGCTGGTCATCTTACAGCAAATGTGGATCAGCACCCAGGACGTACTACAAGCCTAGCCCTCTCTAAAACACTGCATATGCTTCCAGCTGGACTGTGAGGGAGCTGCTTTACAAATTTTCTTGGTGAAACCTAGCTTGAACAAGAAGACTAAATGTTGCCATGGTTTTTTACTATAATCATTACCTTTTAATTGTTGGGTTTGTTTTGGTTTGGTTTTGTTTGTTTGTTTTTTTTGTTTTGTTTTTTGGTGACTTTAACTTGAGACTGAAAAACTGTAACAGTGAAAGGGACAGAATTTGGTTGGAGTAAGCATTCTCAAAGTTCTGCAATGTGGCTGAGAGCATGTATCATATTGTTTTAAAAATAGTCATTCCAAGAATCCATGAGATAGATGCACGGCTACAAGAAGTCCCTGGCTGTCCCAAAAGCTGCCTCCTTGATAGCCACCTAGTCTACACTCTGAGTCCACACAGAGGAGGTGACCGTATTGTTTTTGTGTCAATTATATACTCAAAAGTTTTAAGTCTTTTCCTTAATTTTTAATAGCGTGTGTGTGTGTGTGTGTGTGTGTGTGTGTGTGTGTGTGTGTGTGTATCCACCCCAGCCTGAGATGTCTGAAGGCTTTTTGGTCTTCCTGAGAGAGGGTTGAGGTGTCAAGGGCTTGCCTGTGCATTGACTTGAGGGAGGTTCAATAAAAGCGTATACCTTACAAAAATTAAAATAATAAAGTAAGCTTATATTGTGGCTCACAGATGTAATCTTAGCACTCAGGGTTAAGGCAGGAGGATTGTTATGAGTTCAAGGCAAGCCTCGGTCCCAGAATAAGCTCCAAATCAGCCCACACTAGAAAGTAAGACTCTGTCTAAAACAACAGCTGTAAGAATAAAGGGCCAGTGGTAGAAGTCTCAGTAGGTGAAGGTGCTTGCCACACAGATCTGACCACTTGAGTTTAATCCCTGATAACACAAAGGACCAAGTCCCGTGAGTTGTCTTCCAACTCCACACGAATGCCATGGCACACATGAGCCTCCCTCCTCCTGCATACGCACAGTAATAAATACAAGCTCAAATTTTTAAAAATTGGCTTGTGATTTGCTGCAGCCTATTTGGCAGGGGACATGTGCATAGATAGATATGTGTGTGTGTGTTTGTATGAATAAAATACAAGGTTTATCCCAGTCTGGTCTTCCACTAGATCTTCCGAACTGCTTTCCTCTTATAAAGTGATGCAATATTTGATGAGTAAATAACACAGAGGGCAAGTCCACTCGAGGACAGCTGCCCCTCACAGGATGAGAATGCTATGTTCTCTTAGCATTCTAGGCTCCTATGAGGAAATCACTTTGGTTTCTTTGATGAACTTCTTCAGAAAACGCCAATAATGGAAAAATAGTCTCACTGGGGACTAGGAGATAAGAACAAGTTAATGTATGCAAGATGTAAATAGGTAAAGGCACAAATTACACTGTCTAGCACCCCGGGTTGTTTTGGGCCTTGACTAGACAGCGGTCCTCCTGCCTCCTCCAAGTGCTCCAGCAGGCTTCAAATCTTTAAATAAGATCGTCTGAGGAGAGTGAATGAACGTTTTGGCGAATAGCCATCTGTAATGCTGAAGAGCACAGTTCAGGCTCTAATCACGCATGACTGGAGCGCTCACTCTGCATCTAGAAAAAGCCCTCAAATTATGCAAAATAAGTTTATTGGGCCTCATTCCTCCAGATTGATACCAATTAACACAGCTCACCAAAGGCCAGCAAATGGCTACGGTCTGTGCTGCTACTCTAATACTCTTTCTTCTCAGGTGCATTCCTATGACTAGAGTCCAGTGACTTTTCCTCTGGGTTCTATGCTAACAAGTTTGGTTTTATGGGTTCCAGCCCTCACTTATAGATGGATGATCAACTTGTCACAATAGGGAACATCACAGCCCAACCTATAACCAAAAATGAGAATCCCAAGTTCAGAATCTAAGAGTAGATAAGACCAAGTCAAAAAGAAAATAAGAAAAAAAGGCCCAGAAAATTTAATAGCATGAACCCTATCTTTCTAGAAAGAAACACATTTGTGCACTTTATTGTGACTGCTGGGCTGCAGGTATGACACTGGTCTACATTAGTCCACCCATGCTGCTTAACAAAATACCACATACCGGAGGGCTGGAACAACCAAAAGTTATTTTCTTACAATTCTGAAGTGAAGATTTTCCATCATTAAAGTTCCAGAAAATTAAGCTCCTGCTAAGAGTTCTCTTTCTAATTTAGAGACCATACTTTTTCTCCACCTGGCATTCCTTGGAGCATATGCATGGGAAAGATGAGAAACTTGAGTTCCCTAATACCTTCTCTTACAGAGTGCTATGGTTTGAATGTAGTTTTTCCTTTGGCACTCATGCTGAAATTTAATTCCCATTATGAGCTATTAAAAAAAAATGGTTACAGTTGTTGGGCTCTTTGAGAAGCAATTAGGGCTCTGCCTTCAGGAATGTATCCATCCAGTAACTCCATTAATGGTTCATATTGATGTGGGTTACTTCTAGAATGTGTTGTCTATAAAGCCAGTTTAGTTAGGTCTTTCTCACACTTTCTGTTTCTCACTAAATGGTGCCTTATGCTGCCTCAGGACTCAACAAACAAGAAGGCCATCATTAAAATGTAGCTCCATCATGGAACCATAAGCCAAAATAAATCTCATTTCTTTATAACTTACTGTGCTGATTAGTTTTAGTTGTGAACTTGATACAGCCAAGAATCACCTGGGAAGACAGCCTTGCTTAGGAATTACCTAGATTAAGTTGGCCTGTGGGCTTGTCCTTGGAGGGTTGTCTTGAATGTTGATTGATGTAGGAAGACCCAGTTCATAGTGGGCAGCACCATTCCATAGGCAGAGGATCCTGAACGGCATAAAAGAGGAAAAAGCTAGCAAGAGCCAGCAAGGGTGTGTTTACTCTCCTTTTGCTCTCAACTGTAGACATAGCATGACTAGATGCTTGAGTTTATGCCTTGACTTTGACAGAATGATGAACTTGGAAATGTAAACCAAATAAACCCTTTCAATCCCTATGTTGCCCTTTGTCAGAGTATTTGTCATCGATATGAAGAAAGCTAGAGCACTTGCCATGTCTTAGATACTGTGTTTTCAGCAATAGAAAACAAAATGAGACATAAGGAAACTAATTCCATTAGACCAAGAGCTAACCTTATGACCTCATTGAACCATAATGACTTCCTTGCAGGCACCATCAGCAAATACAGTCATATGGAGGGTTAGGGCTTCAGCATATGGGTTTTTTGAGAAACACAGACATGCAGCCAGTGACAACTGTTTTCAGCTCGGGGAGAAGTTTGTGGAGTCCTTGCTGGCTGTAGCCTAAGTCATAGGGCCTCCCCAGCCACTTGCGTACTGCAGTGCGGCTTAGGGAAATGATGGATTTTGAGGTCAGCCTGCCCTAAAGAGGACAGGAAGCCCTGGCTTAATGAAGTGAGTAAAGCACTACACTGCTGACCAGGATGCAATAAATCACAGCAATTATCAAAAGCAGAAAGGCATGCCGGGCGTTAGTGCTTAAATGGACTCACCACCTGCCCTGCCCTGTCTTTATACGTGTGTGTGTGTGTGTGTGTGTGTGTGTGTTTATGCAGGTTGGCTCATTTAGACCTTCTGTGACACTGTAGCTGAGAACACAATTCGGGGACATCCAAATCCCTGCATTTAAACCTCAACTTGTGCGTGATTAATAGCATACTCTTTCTTGATTAAGTGTCTAGCCCTTTTGGAACCGATTTTTCTCACCTACTAAATGAAGATACACAGACAACTGTAAAACTCCAAAAACTTTTGCAAACATTTTTTTTTTTCACATCTGGCAGTGTATAAGACATAAACTATTTAGAAATTTTATCTACTTCCTGGTTCTTTTGTTGTTGTTTTGTTTGTCTGTCTGTTTGTTTGTTTTTTGAGACAGGGTTTCTCTATGTAGCTTTGGAGTCTTTCCTGGAACTCACTCTGTAGCCCAGACTGGCCTTGAACTCACAGAGATCTGCTTGCCTCTGCCTCCTGAGTGTTGGGATTACAGTTGTGCACCACCACCACCACCCGACATGGTAGAGTACTCTTATGTTTTACTGTAGAATGGTTTGAGACCTCGTTATAGGGCACTGTGATGTATCGAAACTCCTGCTCCTCAAGCGATAACAAAATACCTAGCCCCAAGGATTCCCAGACAGACATTTAAATTCACAAGTGTGAGAATTGTGTCAGTTAACTAGTGTATGTAAAACAATGCCCTGCAACAGTGGATAAGGGAGACACATGTCTCAATTCCTGGATTGCTCTTATCACTACTGTCATTCTGAAGATGAGAAAACTGAGACAAAGAGACTCCAAACAGTCTGTTTCAGCCACCAGCTGACAAGTAGCACCACGACCATGAGCTCCAAAGCCTTTGCCCTCAATCCCTGCTTTACCGTCTTCACAAATAATGAAGGTTCCATGTAAATAAAACAACCTGTCTACGAAAGCTTTTAAAAAATGATTTAGAACCTGGCATGGTGGTGCACACTTTAACCCCAGCACTCAGGAGGCAGGGAACTCTGTGAACTCGACAACAACCTGATCTATGTAACAATTCCTAGGCTAGCCAGGGAGGGCTACAGCGAGAGCCTGTTTCAAAGAAACAAAAGCAAAAATTATAATCAAATAGTTTTAGAATTTTTTTTCCCACACCAATTGGAAATACTATATGCCTGAATGGAAAACAGGCTGAACTTCAAGGGAAATTTAAAATGATCCCTGCCCCAGGAAAGGGGACCTGCCTGTGTGTTTTGCTTCATGATGGGCACCTCCATAGTCTTGTTCATCAGACCAGGAGTGCACAACTCATTCTGAAGGACTGAATTAGGCTGGAGCTCAGAGATGCTGGAGAGCCACGTTCTGCAGGGACAAGAAACTAATGCGATAAACATCAGTAGTTCCCAAGCAGGAGTAATTTGAGTCTCAGAGAATATTTGGCAAAATGTAGAGACAAATTTGGTTGATACAATTGGGGTATGAGTCAGAGTAAAACATGAGTCAGAGAAAAGAAACCCCAACAAGCACAATATGTTTATACATAGGAAAACAGAAGCCTAGCTAGATCAGCAGGAGCACACTGGAGAAGACAAAAATCAATTAAAAGGAAACGATTTTTGCATTTCAAATACCAATTAGGAGATATCTTGTTATCTAGTAGACAGAAGCTAAGAATGAAGAAAAACATCCTACAGTGAACAGGACACTCCTGGAAAAAATACATAAAAAGAACTAGATGACCCCAAATGTCAATAGTTACATGATTTTGAAACTGAACTAGACCCAGAACACAAAATCATTCAACATCAAAGAGACAGAGAGATGGACAAATCCCTCCTGTTGGTACTAGTGCCTCCCTGGGCCCCATTTTCATCTGCTCATGATGTCTACTGGCTCCTCCTGCCCTGTATTCCCTGAAATACTTTGATCCCCTTGTTCTTTATGTATGTGAACCATTCCACAGAACCTCCCTTCTGCCTAACACTGGTAATGAGTTGATGTGACTAAGTTGATCATCATGCTAAGATGCCTGGAGACAGGCTTAGGGGAGATGAGCTCAGATGGCGGGAAGAGCGAGTCAGTCTGAAGTCACAGCACCTGTAAATGCACATGGTTGAGAAAGTATACAGGGAGATGCAGAGAGAAAGATGGAGAACAATGAGCTGAAAGAAAACAAATCAGGGTGAAGAAGCCCCAGCAAGTTCAGTGTATTTGTGAGCAGGAAAAGGAGGAGCCTAACCAGACCCATACAGATGAACACCAGGAAGATCAAAATAATCTTGAAGGATGCAGCAAGATACACAGATTTGCACATAGGTGGGTATACTAACTGTGGTTCATTCTTTAAATATTAAAAGGAAAATCAAGAAAATGTACCACAGACTTGCCTACAGGACAACCTGACGGAAAGAGGAACCCTTAAGAATTAATTGCTACTTCTAACCAGGCATGGTAGAACATGCCTTTAATCTCAGCACTCAGGAAGCAGGGACATTTTCTTGATTGGTGATTGACATGGAAGGGCCCAGATCACTGTGAGTAGTGTCACCCTTGGACAGGTGGTCCTGGGTAGTTTGAAAAAGCTGGTTAGGCAAGCCATGTAAAGCCAGCTAGTGAGCAGCATTCTTGGATAGCCTCCGCTTCTTTGGTTCCTGCTTTCAGGTTCCGGTTCTAACTTCCCATCCTGATGGACTATAAGCTGTAAGATGAAAATCAAACAAACAAAGGAAACCACAACAACTTTCCTCCCAAAGTTTCTTTTGGTGACAGTGTGTTTATCACAGCAGTAAACAGCTAGTCCTAAACAAATGTACTTTATCCCTTTATGCTCAAACATTCAAATAACCTGACAAGTCAACAGTCATATGTCAGATGCAGGGTGAAGATGAAAAGGAGTTTGTACCACAAAGCACACACATGACAGGCCCTTTTGGAAGTGGTTTTGTCAAAGCAGCTATAACAACAGCACTGGTTCCTGCAAGGCCGAAGCTTCTGGTACAGCCTGAGATTAACCTGTCAAACTGTACAGCAAGGTAAACCTGACTCCAGCCACTGTCCTGGCTCCATTTCAGTTGGGCAAACTAATTAAGTGCATATCACACACTTTTCTTAAAGAACTACAAAACAATGACAGTTAATATTAAGTTTTTTGGCTATCCAACGTGAAAGTCTACCAGGATTATTAAGTAGAAGAAGTGTGTTAAGTTAAGCAATTAGATCCATCAGTCCAACAATCCAAAGGACATGAAGCCAGTTTTTACTAAAGACATGTCTTGTCTCATATATACTGTTGATAGAAGTATTAAATTGTTCAATTTTTGAAAGTTATTTGGTAGTGTTTATTGAAAACAATTAACTTCTAACACAGTGGTGCTCTTACATTTAGGAATTTGCCATACAGTAACCCTCCCTGCAAACACTCTGAAGTTTGTGCAGAAGTCCATCAGCATGACCTGACACTGAAAAGCACTGGACTAAGCTGCTATCAACAGAGAATTAGTGTGTGAGCTGTGATGGGTCCAACAGAGTGAACACACCCAAGCCTGCTTCCTCCTAATGCGCCACTGATAATAAAAATCTGAAAAGGACCTAAGCCACAGGATAAAGAAAACAGGAGGGAAGGTGACGGCAAATAAGAGATGTCAAACACATTTTGGAAGCTGGGAAGTGAGTGAACAGATGGTATCTGACTTAACAAAACAGGGACCACTGAGACCCAGAACACAAACCGAGCCACCTAACCCCCAGCTCCTGGCATCTGTCCCACAGAGTTACCCTCCTGTGTCAGGGCTCTAAACAAATGCACTTTAACATGCTCCCCACAAAACCCTTTTTAAGCTTTGAATTTTCTTTTCTCTGAGGCTGGCTTTGAATTCCAGATCCTCCTGCCTCTAATCCTGGGTGTTGGGATTTCCAAGTATCTGCTATCACACCTAGACCCGTTTCTATCTCTCTTTGAACAAACACTCAAATAGTAGCAGATAGGAGACAACGAGAAGTGATAAGTCACTCAAGTTTCAGATCCCCCCCACACACACACATACAAATCAGTAATGGAAGAACAGAGACTTTCTGAAGTGTAGTGAGTGTGGAATGGGCTAAGAATAGGCACAGTGGGATGTCCTATAAGTCCCAGCCCTTCCCCTTGATAATTTGTTTTCCCCTTTGGAAGAAAACTGATGCTGAGTGTGTTTATTCTGTAGAAATGCCACAGACTATCTTTGGAAGGAGCAGACTGCTGGGTGAGTTGGAAAAGGTGAAACACCAGACAGACCAAAGCAAGCGGGTTATCATGCTGAATTGTCAAGTTCCCCGTCCCTAAACCCGGCCACGTGTGACTCCAGCCAGGAGTCTAGCTGACAATCAAGGACCCAAATACGTGTGGTGACACTGCCCAAGCTGAGAGATAAGATCCTGACCCTTGGGAGCATTCTCCAGGAGCTGTGAGCAGTCGCTGTGTGGAAGGCTGCTTACTCAAAAAAATTGCCAACTCCCTTGCCTTCTAATAAGCTTGTCAGTGAGTCATTCTGAGATGAACAGACAGCCATAGGTCATCAAATAATTAAGAGCTTAATTATTAACAGTATTATGGATTATATTAATCATTAATATAAAATTGGAGAGATGAATCATGAAAGAAAAGAAGAGAACTCAGAGAAACCAAGATAATTCAGACCATGAAAGGGTAGGCAAGCATATGAGAGAAGAATTTGAAAACATCCTGTGTTAATAAATCCAACGAGGGGGGTGGCATGATGGCTTGGTGGTTAAGGGCATTTGTTGCTCTTGCAGAGGATCTGGGTTCAGTTCCCAGCACTTACACTATGGTCCTAACCATCCATAACTCTAGTTCTTAGGGATCCAACATGCTCTTCTGACCTCCATGGGCACCAGGCACATGCGTGGGTGCATATACATACATGCTGGAAAAACACATTTCCACATAAAGTAAAATAAATAAATCTAAACAGAAATTAGAAATAAATCCAAGGAGACAAATAGATGGTACATAAATGAGATAAGAGTAGAAACCTACAAATAAAGAGATATTGGGCCAGCCAGATGGCTTAGTAGTGAGGATCACATGCCACACAAGACTGAACGCCCAAGCTTAACTCCTCCAACCCATAGTGGCAAGAGAGAACCAACTACCTAATGTTGTCCTCTGACCACACACACACACACACACACACACACACACACACACACACAGGCATACACATGTACATACCCATATTATACACACATACATACATACACACACAGGTATACACATGCACATACCCATATTACACACACACATACACACACACACACACAGAGGCATATTACACAAACACATGCATGGATAATAAAATAAAAATTTGAAAATAAAGAAAAACATTTAAAAACTAAAAAAGAACCATATGAAAATGGAAATGTAAAACTTACTAGAATTGGAAGACAAGGTTGAAAAAATATCCCACAAAATACACAAGAGCACAAAGATATATGTGATATTATAAAGAATTAAAAAATTCATAATGAATTTGGGAAACTCAACCTCCAAGTCATACAATTCACAAAAAATGAGGAAGGAAACAATGAAAGAAATATAAAAACCCATCCTACATCTCAGGTCCAATAAAATTAATATAAAGACCCACAACCCCCTATTTCACACCGTTGACCAAAATCAACTAAATATGTAAAGCCAAAGCATGACAAATATACATAATGCAATGATGCTGCTTAGCCATGATTGGTTTTTTGGTTTGGTTTGGTTTGGTTTGGTTTGGGGTTTTTATTTGGCAATCTTAGTTACCTGTATCAACCATGGTCCAAAAACATTAACAGAAAATCCCAGAAATAGCCGGGCAGTGGTGGTACATACCTTTAATCCCAGCACTCAGGAAGCAGAAGCAGGCAGATCTCTGTTGAGTTTGAAGCCAGCCTGGTCTATAGAGTGAGTTCCAGGACAGCCAGGGCTACACAGAGAAACCCTGTTTGGGAAACAAATAAACAGATCCCAGAAATAAATACTTCATAAAGCTTAAGTTCCCATTTCTGCAATATGATATAAGTCCACACTGTTTTTCTTTGTCCCCACCCAGAATGAATCATTCCCCTACATGTGGCCTACCTACCCTGTGGCAATGTAGAAAGACTACATTCACACAGCTTTTCACTATAGTATATCATTAGAATTCTTCTGTTTTATTAAATTTGTTTGTATTGTTAACCTCTTATTTGTCTCACTTATAAATTAAATTTTCAGGTGTATGTGTAGAGGAGAAAGTATAAAGTACAGAGTTCGGCACTATTTACAGTTTTAGTTACCCAATAGGAGTCTTGGAAATATTCCCATGGGGGTGGGGGATTCCTGGATCTCTAGTGGTTAGAAGGAGTGAGAAAAATTCTAAAATAGGAATCAAAAAGTTCCAACCTTAAAGGTAACAACTGTTACATTTGACTACACTGAAGCCAATAACTATGTTCATCAAAGAGCATGTTTTTTTGAAACAAGGTCTCATATATCCCAGGCTGGTCTCAAACTTGCTATGGAGCTAAGGATCACCTGGAATTTATGATCTTCCTGCCTCCACTTATCAAGTGTAGTTGTTGAAGGCATGCACCACCGTGCTCTTAGGACTGGGGATCAAACCCAAGGTTTTGTGCAAGCTAGACAAGAACTCTATCAACTGAGCTATACTCCCAGGTCTTGAAGGATGTCAGAACTTAGCAAAGTGAAGACAGAGTGGGAGGATGTATCTGCAATATATGTACCAGCAAAAGACTTCTACCAAGAATATAGGAGGAACACCCAGTAAGCAGCACAAGATCTTGTGCATATCTAGCCACACCAAAAGAAACCAAGGAATCACAAGAAAGGGTTAACTACATGAGGACAGGCTTCATGAGATGACCTCACTTGTAATTACAGAAATATGTGCTGCAAATACAAGAAGAGACAGGCACCGTGGTGTGTGAGTGTAATCGCAGCACTAGGAGGCTAAGGAAGGATGGTTAGCAAGTTCAACTCAGTCCAGGTGCTTTAGCCAGGCCCTGCCTCTGAAATAAAATAATACAATACAATACAGAGAAGTCTATATCTTAATGTAAATAAACTGTGTTTGGACTACCTGCTGTAGTTAATAGTGAATCATTCTTGGTTCATCAAATCATAACAAACTCATCATACTAGTGTACAGTGTTAATAATAGAGGATAGTGTGGGTGACCAGAGGGAGTATATGGGAATCCTGCATCTTCTAACTGATAAGTGACTATGAGTGCCCAGCCCTATAGCACATCTTTATCAGCACCCCCACGCCAAAGCTCAGAGAACATTGAGGAAGAGAGGAGCGAGAACAAGGCCGAGGATGTGGAGAACTGCTTTGAATGCCACTTTCTTGACATGTCCTGGCTAGTGCACTTACCTGCATAAAAATATAAAGCCAACCAAAATTCCAGCACAGATGGAGGAGGAGCTCATGAGGCCCCACCCTTACCAAGGGGCTATTCTCATTGACAGCTGCTGAGGGAGGGAGCTTCATTCTTCTTTGGGGCTGCAGTTACTGGTAAGTTGCCCATGCTGCAGTGGCTGATCCACACCCATGCATATGGGCAACATTGATCAGACTCAATGGGTTGTTAAAAAGGAGAAGAAGGAAGAAGAGGAGGAAGAGGTGGCTGGGGTGAGAGGGAGCATGAAATTGGGAGGGGGATGTCTTGGACAGGATCCAGGGGGCAGTTGGAGGGGTGGTAAATGGAGGTGTGTATGATGATATCTCATTGTATATGTGTATCAAAGTCTCATAGAATAAAGCTGAAATTAAATAGTTTAAAAAATAAAAGTGTCCTTAACAGATAAAGTCTATTAATTAAATACATGATCACAATAGGACATTCTTCCTGGCCCAAAGATACACCAGATCGAGGAACAGTAATTTTGAAGAGTAGCAATAGCAAATGTTAGGAAAGGTGTGAAGGCAAAGGACTTTCATATGCCATTGGTGGAAGTGAAACCCTATGCAATTATTTTTGAAAACTTTACATGTCCATAAAAGTTATGATAGGCATTCCATATAACCTCTGCTATGCCAAGAGAAATGAATACGCAAATGCACCAAAGCACATGTGTGAGCAATGAGTGACAAAATCCTTGAAACTGCCAGTGTCATTAAATATCAGACATTCAAACAAGGGCCATTGCACAGAGGGGGAAACAGACAGACAGACAGACAGACAGATAGACACACACACAGAGAGAGACACACACACATACACATGCCTGTGCATCAGCAGCTCACCCAAAGTCACTCGAATGTTAGACTCTATGGGTGACTAGACACAGTGTCCCTACAACTACCACCAGTGTTGGAATTCACACAGAGCAGTTGTTCCCTCAGTTCCTCATAGAGAAACTGTGACTTACAACTAATTTCTTAACCGTATTCTTAAGATAGGTATAGTGACAAAGACATCGAGTTACAGAGAAAGCAGCACTATTTACTGGATGGCACATTGCTGCTTAAAGCTTTAATGATTTCCTCCTGCCTCAAGAAGAGAAGAGCACCTAACTTCCGTATGGTCAGAGTACCTTGAACGACCCGACTCCTTCAGGTCCTCAAACATCACCTCCTATCATTGCCCCTGTCTCAGTGAGATTTCCAGATATGCATTCCGTTCTCAGAAAATGCCAAACTCATTTCTGCCTCAGGCTCTCTCTCGTACTTGCTCTTCTCTGCTTATAGTGCTGTCTCCTTATCTTCACAGTGCCGGCGCTTTGTGCCAGTCAGGTCTCTGGTCACATGTCTCTTTCTGGGCCATTGAAGTGACTCAGTGGGTAAGGGAGACTGCTGAGCAAGCCGGGTGACCTGAGCTGATTCTCAGAACCCAGGTAAAGATGGAAACGGAGAACTGACTCCACAAAGTTGTCCTCTGACTTCCACATTTGAGCTGCGTTCTGCACACACATCATACACACAAACACACACAAGAACAGTAATAGTACTAATAAATTTTTAAAAAATTTAAGTGTCTTCCTGAGACTCCCCACATTTATATGACACCTCTGTTCCCAATCCCTAGTAACCCTGGATTCAATGAAGCTTTCACTCACTTCACCACACACCTGTCATGATGTATCTCATCCATTAATTTGTTTACTGTTAATCTTCAGACTGACGGTGGTAAACCGTAGAAGGAAGAAACTTCCTCCACAGGCATTAAAGGAAATAAGGAACATTTCCTTCACATATGACAAATCCTACTGAATTATATAACATATCAAAAGACTTATTGTTTGTGTGTAACTGGCTTCCATAGTTTCGCAATATTTTCACTATTTTTAAAATGTCCTGTTAAACTAATGAGCCTTTATCTAGCGTCATTATGTAAATACAGGCTTGTTTGATTTTGGAAAAGTTTAGAAAAAAGCAAAGAACAGAAGCAACTCCTCTGACAAAAGAGAAAACTCATGTCAGTCAATGTCATCTAACCCACAGTGGCCAGTCCAATCCCACCCCAAACTATAAAAGGTCTCTGCAACATCCACCCCTGCCCCGAGTGGCCTGCCACACTGCTCTCTTCAAGGCTTTTGGCCTGCTGTGTGGACACTCAGCTTGAAGGAAATGAAGCATGAAATGACTGCACATTGTGAGGTGGAGAGAAAAGGCCAGATCTAGTAAGGGCATGACTATGTGCATTCCTAAATTTACATAAACCAAAGGCACAGACCACTGGTCACAGGTAGTGATCTGAAGACAACCTTGGAGCCAGGTAGGTCAAGAGACACACAAGTGTGTTCCTTAACACACGATGAGGCTACATACATCCTAATAAACCCACAGATTTTGAAAATATCATGAAGTCAAGGGGCTGGAGGGGCAGTTCCATGGCTAAGCTTTTTCCCAGCATGCAAGAAGAGATACAAAGACAGGAAGGAAGATAAAGAAAAGGGAGATGGAGAGGGGATGATGGAGGGAGAGCAACGAATACCTCAAGCCAAAAATACCTCTGATATATCTAACCTATTAAACACCATAGCTTAACCTAGACTACCTCATACTCAGAGGTTTTAGCCTACCTCAGGTTGTTTAGTCTACAGCTGGGCAAAGTAATCTAGCAACAGGGTCTATTTCATAATCAAGTGTTCAATGTCTCCTGTGTACACACATGGGCATTGTGTGTGCTGGTAACACAGGAGGAACCCAGCACACTGTAGAGTATGAATTACTCTCCCTCATGATCATGTGACTGACTGGGAGCTGTGTCTCACTGCCACTGTCCAGCATAAGAGTGTCTTACTGAATATTGCTGTCCTGGAAAAAAAAAAAAAAGATTAAAATTCAAGATTTGAACTATATAGTTTCTACCAAATATATATCACTTTAATATTATTCCCAAGTTTAAAAGTCATCGTAAGTTGTCTTAGTTTACTCTATGTTGCTATGACAAAATACTCTGACAAAAGCCACTTGAGGGAGGAAGGGTCTAATTCAGCTCCTAGTTCCAGGTTACAGTCTGTCATAGTGGAGAGGGCCAAGCGCCAGGAGCTTGAAGGTGCTCATCACATTGTGTCTGCAGAAGAAGAAGGCAATGGCTGCAGGGTCGTGTCCAGCTCACTTCCGCTAGTCTTATTCAGTCTAGGAGTGCCTGCTTAGGGAATGGTGTCACCTAGAGTAGGTGGGTCTTCCCATCTTAGTTAACATAAGACAATCCCCCGCAGAAAAGTTGAGGGACCCATCTCCCAGGTGATTTTAGATTTTGTCAAGTGGACAATTAACACTAACCATAACGTAAGTCAAATGTCTTCATAAACGGAGGACCGGCTGTAATTGGTGAGCAAAAATCCACAGTAGGGTTGGCAAGGGTGCTACCAATGGAGTTGCTCAGGTACAAAATGACAAAAAGAGAGAGAGAGAGAGAGAGAGAGAGAGAGAGAAACTTGACCTCCCCGTTGTCATAGGATCTTCCAGTTCAACCCCCTCCCTGAAATCAGTCACCAGCTCTCACTTCTTCCCTTATCTCAACAAAGGCATCATGTGTCACGTGAGTCCTAACAGCCCAAGCTCAAGGAGCTTCAACAGTCTCTTTTCTACTGCTTCGTACTCTTGGTCCTCAGATGAATCCAGAGAGAGTTATATCCCAACAACAGAAACAAAAAGCAAACACACACTCCAGAAAAGGCCATTAAAGACTGGTTAAAATGGTAAATCTCCCCTAGTCACTTAACTAGTTAGAAAATAGTCCTTGACCAGTTGTGCCAGTTGCCTGGTACATCAAACTCCCTAGCAATAAAAAATAAAATAAAACAAAACTTTCTAACCCACCTGCTCAGCCTGCACATAAGCCCAATGTCCACAACAAAAACCAAATAATATTATGAGTGGGATAGTCTTTACTTTTTTTAAGGTAGTAATTAGCTCCATGAAAATATTTCCTGCACCTTTTTTCCCCTTTCGAATTGCTGTATCTTGGCTGCTTTTTAAGCTGAGATAAGCACTTGCTGTGGGCTCTAAAACTTACTGGAAAATTACAGAACACGAAGTTTCCCAGAACAGGAAGCACACTTCCTTTCCACTTATAGTCAGCTAAGGCGACCTGACAAAGCTCGGTAAGTGAACAAATGGGAAAGGAGAGGTCTGTGTGCTGAAGACAGAGAAGGGGTGGAGGTGTGCAAGGTGGCAGAGGCACAAGTATGAGGAGCTGATTTGCACATATCTACTGCTAGGAAACCCTGGTTCTGCTTCACTGCCCAGAGGAGCACGTGGCAGAAGGTCCCCAAGCCCTGAGGCTAGACTTGGCATACACAATGTCAAACTTAAATCAAATGCAGGTTGGCCATGTGAAAGGAGCATTGCCAGAGCAAAGGGGAATGACCATCAACCTGGGAAGGTACCAGCTTGACTCCCAATTCAGAACACTTTCCATTGCCATGTCATATATGCCTAAGGCAGGACAAAGAGAAAGTAGGGTAAAAAGACAATAACAATAAGCTGTGTGCACACAGCTCCACATAAACTGGTAAACTGTCACTGTTTGTAGGAAATACTTAAGAGAATCTATTTATTTACTTACCTATATACAAGTATGCATGTTTAAGTATAGTTAATTTAAATATTATAACTTCACATGCATTACAATGGTTATTGTAAGAGCAAAAGAAAACAATGTGTTGGCAAGGATGTAAAGGAAGGGAATTCTGGTGCCTTTCTGGTAATACTGTAAAATGATGTAGCCTATGTGGGAAATGCTATGATACATCCTCAAGATGTTACAGGAATTACCAGAGAATCCAGCAATTTTCCTCCAATAATTAGAAGCAGGCACTCAAATTGTTATATATACACCCATGTTCACCGCTGCTCTATTTATAATCACCCAAGAATGGAAGTAACCCCATCCAAATGTCTATTGCCAGGTGAATGGATAAATAGAATGTGTTCCGTACTCATGTAGTAGTGTTCAGCTTTAAGAACAAGAAAATTCTGACATATGCTACTAAACAAACTAAGTATAGAGGCATAATGCTAAGTGGAAAAGGCTGTTAAGAGTCCAGTGATGTGGTGTGGTTAGAACAGTCAAAATCATATGTTCAGGAAGTAAAATGGAGGTTGCTAACATCTGTAGAGATAGGAGAATGGTGTTAGTGGGTGGAGTTTCCTTTTGAAAAGATAAAAAGGGTCTAGAGACGGATGCTGATAAGGGATATGCAACAGTGTGGATCTATTCTTGACATAATAAGAAAATGATACTTGGTCCCTGCCCTGGTTTCCTGGCACACAACTCCTAAAACACTCGAAATGTTAAGAAAACATAAAGATCTTGGAAACCATAAGAGTCTTCTTGCATGCTAATGAGGTGACTGCTGGTTGGGGACTCCTGGAGGGTCTCCAAATGGAACTGACTGCCAGATGAATTATCCATGTGATTGGAGGGTTGGAATGTGTGTTGATACCCCACCCCTAACCTTGGAAAGAGAGGGTCTGGACCATGACTTAATGACCAGAGACAAATGGTTTAATCTACCATGCCTAAGTGATCACGCCTCCATAAAATCTTAGAAAGACAGGCTTCAGACAGTGTCTGGAGGAAGAAACACAAAAATGCATCCACATGCCAGTAGAGTGGTGCAACCCCAAATCTCCCCGGGGAGGCTCCTCCTCTGACCTCACCCTACCCTGTCTTTTCAACTGCCTGCTGGTGTTTAGCCTTGAATGTATCCTTTGGAGTAAACTCTTTACATAGTCAAGTAAATCATATTCCTAAATTATGTGAGCTGTTCTAGCACATAAGCAAAGGTGAGAACCTTTGGCCCCCCCATCCCCTCCGACTTTCAGCCAGACTGCTCAAAGTGTAGATGAAAAGCTGAACTTGCTATCAGCAATCCTTGTGTAACAGTTTCCTCTGAGTTCAAAACTTCCACCTTGGAGGGAAACTGAAGATACCAGATGTTACAGAGGAAGAGAAAAAACAGGATGTTCTAATAGAAGGTGAAATAGTCCATCCTACAGGGAAGCTTATTAAGCTCTGGAAGTAACCAATTCAAAGTCTTCAGGAAGTCCCTGAAACTGACCAGGTTCACTAGGCTTCTTCTTCCTATATATAAACTGCATGTATAAACTGTAGAGACTGTTGACAGACCCTCTCAGATAAGCTGAGCTGCCTAGAAGAGGCTCAGACCAGTGGAGTCACCTGAAAGAAACAGAAGATCAACCAAACTACCTGGGGGAAAAAAAACAGACCAGCAGAGCTGGCTGGAAGAGACTCAGACCAACTGAACTACCTGCAAAGGACGCTTCAACCTGTTGAGCACCCTGCAGGTTGTGCAGTGTGCTCCAAGTTTCCAGCTTTTATGAACTGTTAACTCACACTGGGGTGGGCTTTTGGTAATGTAACTGTCTAGTCACTTCTAGAACTCCCTCCCCCCAAAATAAAACCTCATTGGTTCACCAACGGGACTATGGTGGTCTCTGTACGTTGGTTTGTTGTGGGTTTCCTCTCTGGCGTGAGTAGACTTTTGTTCACATCTCCCAAGGAACAGTGTCACACAGCAGCACTGGATGTGTAGAAATCTGTGGGGCTGAGCACTTGTTCTATGGGTACCTTACTATGTCTAGGTAGATAAAGTCAGAGCTAAGTTAATTGTAGGATCCCCAGTAGGCAGGTACAGGGAACTGGGGCATTCCTTAGGGTGGAAAATTCCAGAAATCTGGTATAATAATTGAAGTCTGAGAGTAGAATACAGAGGAAAATAATTTTTATTTTTCCTATTTGGTATTCTATACCACACTAACTTCCCACTTAAAATGGTTAGTGGAAATTTTGTCATGCATATTTTACACTGATTTTAAAAAACTACAATCTTCTCATGCTTAATTTTTCCTTTTTATTTAATATAATATTGTGGATATATTTCCATGTTAATAATGTATTCTCTCTGGTCATCTTCATAGTTGCAAACTATTTAATTTCCTTATTAATGAACAGGCAGACTGCCTATGACATGAAAAGGATACTATATGAATCATTCGTGTGACATGTGAGGACATAATTCCTGACACACCACGCTACATCTTTAATAGCCTTCCCTTGAACTCATTATGGTCATTCACAGATGTTCGAAAACTCTGACACTGAAATAAGAAAACACTGTTTTTCCTCACTGTTAACAAATATTAACTACTTGCATGTGTGGCATCTTAATGATTAATAGCAAATGTAATGATTAATGCTGAACAGTAAATATTTATAAAGTGCTGGGACACCTCGAAACTTACTATGGGAAAGGAAGAGTTTGAAGTATTTCTAACTGAATATGATGAGGCCTGTAATATTCAAAACACCTAACAAGAAGCTGAGGGGCAGTCTGAGAACTAGAGGAACAGGCTTGCTGGTCAGTGGACCAGCCCGATCAAGGCACACTAGCTACAAGCCCTGAGTAACTCAAGGAAAGCCCCTGGTGCAGGAGTCCACAGTTAAATGGGAGTCCTAAAGTCAGTCATTTGAGTGATGTCCTCCTTTGATGGTTTCTAAATAATTGTAATAATAAACATTTTAAAATAGAACGGTCAAGCTGATTTGAATAAAAAGATGTACTCCCCAAAAAGATGTACTTCTGCCTCTGAGGTCTTAAGGAGGCAGAAGCTTACTTTGACAATAGTGTTTTTAAGTCGAACCTTGGAGCAGTAATTAGGTTTCAATAAAGCTATTAGGATGGGGTGCCTGTGAACACTGGTAGATGCTTGTGAATGCTGGTGGCTTTATAAAGGAATGAGAAGGATGCACCTGTTATGCCCTGTCTCTCTCCCTATGATAACTGTGCTGTCTCAGAAATCTGCCAGCGAGACCTTCAACCAAAAGCAGCCCCTGGCTCTGGATAAGAACCCTGAGCCCAAATCATCCTCTTTCCCTTGAGGGTTACTCGGTCTGTGGTATTGTGTGATAAAATCAAAAAAGGATACAGTAACATAAACAGATCACATAAGTACATCAGAACAAATCTGTCTTGAAATGTAGACACTCGGGAAACTTGGTTAGTTGAACTGGACTAGATCCCAAGAGAGAGATGGGATTCAGACACTGTGGTTTGCCTCTAAAAGGTTCATGTGCTACAGTGCTGGCAGTTAGTGCCATTGTGATGTGGGGCCCAGGGGAAGATAATTAGGTCATGGGGCAGTCACTACCTTCATAAGGGGTTAATTCTCATATCATGGGAGTTGTAGTCCTATCAGACTACATTAGTTACCAAGGAGAGGTTGTTACAAAATGAGGCCACTCCATACACTTGGCCTCTTAACTGCTCCATCTTCCCCTTGCCCTACTGTTCTACCTTGTAGCGTAGCCTGAGGTACCCTATCAGACCCTAATATCATAGCATTTCCTTTAGAAATCTCCCAGTCCTGGGTATTTTGGTACAATAACACAAAACCAACTAAGACATGGTATGTGCACCTGGAGCTTGCAGCACATCTGGCCACTGAAATCCTCAAGAACAGGATTTGTCAGACTCCCACTAAATAACACTGATATTCAGCAGGATAGGACTGAAATCTACACTTTTGGCAAGTGCCGAGAGGCCTCTGTTGGTCCAGGGACTACATACATTCAGGAGCAAGGTACCCTTAGGGTAAGTGGAAGAGAGAGATTGGGATTTCATTAGCTCCTGTTTCTAAGGGAGGCTTGGGGAAAGCTGTATGGAAATTGGAGAAAATCTAGCCAGAAAGGTAAAGAAACATGCAGAGTGGGCATCACTAAAGTCAAAGAAGAGAGGATTGACCCCTAAGAAGAGCTGTAGCTCTCACTGTCTGCTCAGGCTGCCACAGAAAACTACCAGAGGTGGTGACTCAAACAGCAGATCTTCCTCTCCACCATTCTGGGGCTAGAAGTATGAACTGGGACGGACCAGCATGGAGCTCTGGTGAAGGCTCTTATCTCAGCTTGTCTTCTCCATATGCTCATGTCTCCTCAGGGCATGACCTTGCTCAGTGGAAAGAGATATTTCTCTTCATCTTCTCATAAGCACATTAATCTTATTTTGAGTCTCCACTCATGACCTTGTCTAAACTGAATCACTTCCCAAAGGCCCCTTCCAAATATCATCGCCTTGTGGAGTGATAAATAAAAGTGCAGGAAGACATTGGCCTGGATCAACTCATCACCAGGCCCAACCAGGCAAAGCAAAAATGGAATCACTAGTCTTCACATTCCACATCAATAAGAAAAACTAAGTTGTTTGTGTGACTTTTTTTTTTTTTTTTAGCTCACACAAGGGAATCCCTTCAGCTTTGATATGTACAAAATAAATAATTCTGAGCCAGGCATGCAGGCATGTAGTCCCAACATTTGGACACTGAAGGAGGATCTTGAGTTTTGACTCAGCCTGAACGACAGCAAGATATTGTCTGGAAAAAGTCAGAGATTGGCCCATACCTCAGTGGTGGAGTGCATGAAGAGCCTGTGAGAAACCCTGGGTTTGATCCTGCACTCAAATAAACGAACATGCAAATAAGTAACTTTGAAACAACCAATTTGCTCTTTGCTCTGATTCTGCTTTCTTAAGCCGCTTTCTGACCACACATTCTATTCTATGGAATGAGACGTTATCTGATCCTAGAGTCACAAATAAAGCCAATTAAGATCACTTAAATCTAAAGCCAATTAAGTCGTCTAATTTTGTTGTTATTTTGACTTTTGACAGAGGGTAAAACTTAAACAGAAGTTTCTGAAGACAGTTCACAATAGTGCCCACTGAGCTTTGTAGAGATATAATGGTACTCACTAGGTGTTTGGCCCAGTAGAAGCTTGGCAGCAATTTCAAGGGATAGGGACTCATGGATAGCCCAAGGCCATTTCTGTAGCATATATAATTTCTAGGCCTCTCAGCTCTCTCTAGTGAGAAACTCCTCACAGTAAGGAGTGAGTCCTTGGTCTGGCAGAATTCATGAGCTCCAGGTACACATCTGAAGAAGCTCTTGACACAGAAGGTCACATGACAAATATCCATGACCAATATGCTAGAAACCTGAAAACCTTCCAGGGCATGGAAGACTGAAGCAGGACTCCATACCAGTCACCTCTCTCAACACTGGTCAATATGGCCTCCCCCTGCAACCCAGCAGAAGCCCCACTCACTGAAGAAGATAAATAAGGACACCAATGTTCCATGTCCCCATTTTCCTAAAAAGAGCTTGAAGAAGTATCCAGCTTCTAGGTCCACACTCCCAAGCTTGTTATTACAATGATCCCACCAGGGCTCTGTTGTAGAAAGCCCTGCTTGGGCACTTTCGACTTCAGACCCCCTCAGTTTCCATTCTCTACTTAACATACCACAGAGTTACAAAACACAGTACTCTCTTTCCAACTTCACCATGTCCTGGTCATGCTTTGTGGTCCATGGCACTGTGGTTCTTCCTGGCAGGTGCGATCCCGTTCTTTTCTCTTTCTATTGCCATACCCAAAACATTGGGTGTTTAAAAGATATATGGGTGTCACATTATATGCAGTGTGGTCCCAAATATGATTTTTAAAAATCTATTTAGACTGTGGTGATAGCTCAGTATGAGCACGAGAGACCAAGTTTGATCCCCAGAACCCACATTTCAAACAGCAACAAAAATCTAGCAATGGGGAAGTGGAGACAGCTGGATTCCTAGAGCTCACTGGCTGGCCAACCTAGCCCACTCCAGCAATATCCAGGCCATGAGAGGACCTGTCTAAGAAAACAAATGTGGAGAGCATTGAGGAAAAGTAGTTGAGGCTTCTCTCTGGCCTCAGATGCATATGCACACACACACATGTGCACCCTCACCCACAGAAACACCTGCATACACACAAACATACTCACATGTGCATATGTGCACATGGACACACACACACACACACACACACACAGAGTTACATAGGAATAATGGCAGGTCCTATTTCTGATTCTCCATTGCTACAAAGCTTTATCATCAGCGTTTCTTGGGTTGGGCATGTAGAAAGAACTGGTGAGGCACACCAGGATCTGCTGAAAGGATTATATAGGACATCAAGTCAAGCAACTGGAAGTCCTTTCCCCTCTACCACAGCTCCAAAACAAATATCCCATGTACATACTTTGTCAGCAAAAACTTGGAATCTCCCACTTTGTGTTTCCCATCAAATTACTCATGAATTGTTTCAGAATATACCAAGGGTCCCAGTGTGAGATCCGGAACCATGAATGGAAAGCAGATGTGTCTGTGAGGCAAGCCTCCAGGGAGTCTGTGAGCATAGGCTCAGAGCCCCAGAAGGAACTCACACTAAGGGAAGGGTGAGTCAAGATGCACAATTTTAGCTTCTCCCTAGAACTTAAAGGATTAATGGGAAGGAGTTGATATGGGTTGTTTCCTTAAAGCCTAAAATAGCTGAGCCATTAAAAAAATACAAAACATTTTTATTATAAATGCAGTGGAGGTGGGGGTAGGTTAGACGGTAACAGAACTACTCGAATTTTCTGGAAATATTTCTGATCCCAGTAATATAAAACATATAGAAAGAGACAATGAATAGTCAATAATAACACTGTAAATGTAAGGTGTTCATCATTTAAAGTCACTCATTGACCAATTAGTCACCTAGACATAAAAAAAAGGTAAGCACTTTGACCTAGCTATTCTTATGGGAAGACTATCTTAAGATATAAGCCAAATACGAAATGAACTTACATTGTAATGGCAATTTACAACAACAACTCTATTCTTTACACCTCCCTGATGGCTCCTCTGTCACCAAGTCTAACTTAGGAGAGACTTCTTTGTGAAGTTCAAATACAAGAGAAACATACAAAGGAGGGTAAGCCACAAGCCCTCAGCCCTAGCCAGAGAAATACAGGCAGCTAAGGAATGCTGGGAGTGGGAGAAAGTCTGCTCCAGAGGAGAGCCACCAGCTGGGTATCCAATACCCAATGGCCAGCCCTGAAAAAAAATACATACATACATACATACATAACATTTTTTTTCAGGGCTGGCCATTGGGTATTGGATACCCAGCTGGTGGTTCTCCTCTGGAGTAGACTATATATATATTTCCTGAAGCTTCCATGAAAGGCTTCTTCTCAGCTGAGAAGACATGAAGACCTGGCCTCTCTGCATGCACTAGAAATATCATGTCTTCACACTGTTGGAGGCACCTCAGGTCCATGAAAAAACGAAATCAGTATGTTCTGGGGAAGAGCCTGAGGATGACAGACCTAGACCTTGTTGTGGGTTTCCCAACCCATGAGGGAGTAGAAGCCAGGCCAAGCCCAGGTTTCTGTTGCTTGCATCCCCAAGCATCCCACCTGACAAATGTTGTGTTCACATCACTCGGGTGTCACAGGCTGTTCCTATGTGTCAGCTCCACTGCCTCCCATGTGAGGCTGTGCACCCTCAGCTCAAACCTGATTCTCAGAATCCCACTTGGGCAGAGGCGGAGACCCTGGTACGTGCAGCTGCACAGATGGAACACATAATGCGGATTTCCCACCACACGGCTAACTATAGAAGCAGAGGACAGCACACTGTGTGACACTGAAGCTTCTGGCCCTTCTCCCATGACCCCTGCCTCCACATGTCATAACAGCCCCACAGCTGGAAGCTGGACGGTCTTCAGCTGCCTCTCTACCCAGGGAGTGTCCTGATGCACATTTTCAGGAGAAAAAAAGAAGGGAAGGAGGAAGAGGTAGATTTCATCAGAGTACGGTCTCCTCTTAGAGCAATGAGGTTTGACCACAGCACCCCAAGGTACCTGTGAAATGTGTTGTGTGGCCAGTTCAATACTTCCAGGTCTTCTCCAAAGACGCAAGCTACTCAACTGATCTTCAACAAGAGGCTAGCTAATCTGTACATCTTTCCTGAGAGCTAACACATGACTGAATTGCAGCATTCTTAAGTCCAGATTGGCCCTGAGGGCTACCGAGAATCATCCACCAATGATGGAGAGACTGCTTACCACCACCCATCCCACATCTCTGAGGTCACAGCTTCACTGTGTCCCATAGGATTTACCTACAGCCCATCTCAGCCATGCATTGGTAAGTCAATCTATTGCCAGATACACCAACCCTTCTGAAACCTCGGGCTGCTGTGAGCATTGAGCGTCCCTCTCAACCCTTCTATTCTCCTCAACTCCCAAGCTATATAATTCCCAGCCCACGGTACTTGAGCTTCCACTTCCTTAAGGCCCTAAGCCCCTCCTTACTGCTCTTCTCCCTCCCATCCCATCAGCTGGCCCTGTTTGCTCTTTCTTCTCCTGTGAGGCTAGAGTTCAGGACTGCTCACTCCCACTGCTCTTGCTGTCACCTTGCATTAATTGCTTGTACCGCTGCTGGGACAAAACAACTTAACGAGGGACAGATTTATTTTGGCTTCCCGTCCCGTGGTATACAGTCTGTCATGGAGGAGAGGTCCAGCATCAGAAGAGGCAGTCTGTCACACCACATCTGGAAGCAGGGATCCACCGTCATGCTCACCTCACTCTCTCCTTTTAATTCGGTTCAGGGCTCCACTGAATGTGGGACTTTCAACCTTAATAATCCTAATCTAGACAGTTTCTCACAGACCCACCCAGAGATTTGTCTCCCTGGATAAGTCAACAAGCAAGATTAACCCTGACATACACACACATCCCCCAAACTGCCAACCTCTGATTTGCCATCAATTAAAAGATTTCCAAACATTTCTTCCCCTGTAACTGGTAAGGCATGTTTGGCTACCAGAAATCTCCCAGTCTCCCAGGTTATGAATTGCAGCATGGACCAATCACTGGGTGTCCTGACTCAGCAACCACACATACCATACCAGTTCCTTATATATTGTGTTTGATTGAGATCCTAAGCGCATTTCATTTCGGTAGTACAGACAGCAACAGGTCAGGAGTCCTGTGTTCCAATTCTACTACTTACACACTCAAACAAGTAGCTTAACCTCTCTGTGTGTCACTGACTTTAATTTAAAGTTAAGATAATGATTCTTTCATCACAGGGATGCCATGAGAGTTTAATGAGTTACATATGTGAAATGATTTTTAACAATGCTTGCAGTATAGAAAGTGTCCAACACATATCCATTACTATTAGGTAGAAAGAACTGAGGCCTGTGGGATCTTCCTCCATTTCCTTTTCTTTCGCTTATTCAGATCCATGGGCATCCCTCTTCTCTTTATGCCACAAAGAAAGATTTTACTTTTGATATTTTATCTCTTTTTTGTATGTTCTGAGCTCAGATATTTTCCTGGAATTCAATAGGCTACAAGTTCACTCAGAGGTCTGTCTTCTTGCAGGCAGAAGCAAGGATATGAGGATGGAGAGGACAGAGTCGAGGAATGTACCCCTCAGCCTCATCTCCTTCTCTGGCTACCTGCTTATTCTCTTCCCTTCTGGAGCTTAGCCTCTTTTGTAGTTGTGCACAGCCTCTCCCCGCCCCTTCTCTCTCCCGCCTCTGCAGAACAGCCTTTGGCTCCTGGCTCCCCTAAGTGTCACCCAGGCTGTTTATGGCTTTGCTACCAATGACTCCTTGTGTCCACTGGTAAATCTGCCATTATTCACTAGTTGACATTTCTGTACTGCTGATCCCATCTCCCTCCTTATTGAAACCACTCTCCTGAAGTCCTTGACAAGAGTCTATTTATCCTTCAGCCCTACAGAGCCCCACCTCTTCCTTTCTTGTGCTAGATTCTCTTCTTCTGGCCACTGATGATATGCTATATTACTTATTCAACAGATAATTCAACACCTAACCATAAGTCAAGGAACTAAGTCTGTTTTCTGTTCCTATAACACAGTACCAGAGACTAAGAGTTATAAAATTTAAAAAAGAAAGCCCGGTTTGGCTCACAGCTCTGGTCCAAGGTCAGGGAGCTGTATTTGGTGATGGCTCCCTTGATGACAGAATCCTGAGGCATCACATGGTAATGACAGAATATGGTAAGTGACCTAGCCAAACTGGATTTTATAGCAGATCCACGCTAGAGACAACCCACTCATCCATTAATCTATTAATTACATGATAGATTAATCACTTCATGAAGGCAGAATTCTAATCACCTCTTGGAGATCCCTTATGGCTCACTCCTCTATATCTCATAACAGAAGTGATTACAGCATCGGTTTTCCGAACAAGCTGTATTCAAGCCATAGCAGGTACCAAGACAATTAGTTAATAAAGCTGGTTAAGCAGGAACCACTGAAATTCTCAAGAAGACACTATTCCTTACACAGACATGGCACACATCTACAAAGAGTGCCCTCCAAAGTTCTGCTACAGTAACACTATAAATAAGACACAGTCCCTGCCCTCACACTTGGCTCAGTGAAAAGGGTCAACATATGGCTAGACAGTATTTTTTTTTTCTTTCTTATTTTTGGTTTTTCGAGACAGGGTTTCTCTGTGTAGCTTTGCGCCTCTCCTGAAACTCACTTGGTAGTCCAGGCTGGCCTCGAACTCACAGAGATCCGCCTGGCTCTGCCTCCCAAGTGCTGGGATTAAAGGCGTGCGCCACCACCGCCCAGCTAGACAGTATTTTTTAAAAAGTGTGCTGGACTCTGGTAGCACATGCCTTTAATCCTAGCACTCAGGAGGCAGAGGCAGGCAGATCTCTATAAGTTTGGAGGCAGTCTGGTCTATAGAGTGAGTTCCAGGATAGTCAGGGCTGTTACCCAGAAAAACCCTGTCTCAATAAAACAAAAAACAAAAGCAAAACAAACAAAAAGAGTGTAATGGCCAAGACATGGCCTGGGTGCAGTAGGGTGTGCACAGCTTTGTGATTCTCTTCCATTCTCTCTTGTGTTTTTCCCAGGTAATCACAACGAGGCATGTGATTTCAGCGGATGGTATTAGTACATGGTGCTCAAGATTTGGCTTCCTTGGCAAATGCCTCCCAGATATCTCTACTACATGCCCTACAAAACACTGAGTACCAAGAATATCATTATTAAGAGAAGTTTTACAGTGAATCATTAACCTTGTTTCCCCTCTGCCCAAGTTCAACAGACTCCTAGTTCATCACCCTGTTGGGCTTCTCTAAAACCCTCATTCAGAGTTGTCTGTCTGATGCATAGGTTAATTTTAGCACTCCTACATCTGTTAAGAAACTACCAAAGAAGCTGGGCATGGTGGCTAGTACCTTTAATCTCAGCACTCAGGAAACAGAGGCAGGTGAATCTCCATGGGTTATACATAGTGAGTTCTAAGACAGGAGAGAGACCTTGTTAAAAAAAGAAAAAAAAAAGAATAAGGAGGAGGAGGAAAGAAAATAAGAAAAAAAAGAGAAGAGGAGAGAGAGAGAGAGAGAGAGAGAGAGAGAGAGAGAGAGAGAGAGAGAGAGAGAGAAAGAGAGAGAGAACTGCCAAAGCATAATTGAAAGATGGTTTGGTTATGGAAGACCCTAATCAGGCTCCTGTCTGTTCTTTGGTTTTCCTAGAACCCTAGCTACCTGCCCTGCATGTGAGCTTTACAGCATCACTGTGAAGAACTAGATGCACTTTCACTCAGTGTGTGTGTACTTTTCCATCCCAGTGCCTTTGTACACGATACCCCTCATGTCTAGAATATTTCCCTCTGAAAGCTACAAGTCCATAGTGGTTTGACCCACAAAGGCTATCTGAAGTGCCCTGGGCCCTGAACACCCACACAAGGACACTGTAGGCTGGTGAGTCATGCAGGTTGCTTAACCTGGCTGTGTCCTAAAGTAGAGGCCTGCCTTCGGGCTATCAGCCTGAGCACAGAGTCCAGAGCATGCTGGGCAGGCAGTGAGCATCTGCCTAGTGAGGTGGCAAGCTCATCCAGCTATTTAAATAGTCAGATCGTAATATTTTATCAGAAAGTTGAATTTTCACTTGAAATTTTAGTGGGAACTTCATGCCTAATGAAATTAGAATATAAAGTTGTCTGAATCTTATCTTTTCTGAATGCAGAAGATAGAGATATCAACCTAAAGAAATAAGAAAGAAAGGGAAGGAATGTACAGTGTTGAATTGTGGTACAATGGTCAGCCCTTCATCACTGGGACACTAAACTACTGAGTAAGCTGCTTTGGGTCACCATGCTCAGCTCGTGGTTCTTATGTTTTTAAGTTAATGCAGTGGTGGCTGGTGATCCTTTCAAGCAGTTGGCCAGCACAGATGTGTCTGGGTCAAAGAAACACAACAAATCTCAGACACATAGAAAACGGGGACCTATCCCAGGACCCCGTGGGACCACACCCAAAACCCAGCAGACACCATTCCATAGGGAGAATTAAGACACGGGGTAATGGATAAACATACTACTACTTAACAACACTTTATAAGAAAGCTGAAATACACAATGTCCATGCCCATTGCTGAATCTACCGTTCTGCACCTCAACATACATTAAGAAGGGGTCTTAGAGGTTTTTGCAGAGTTTAGGGTTTTTTCAGAGAAATGTTCTTGCCCTCTTGCCTTTGACCCCATCATGCTACTGTCTAAGTGGAAATAAAGAAAAAGAAACTGAAAAAAAAAAGGACTGCTCCTAGGTATGGTGAAGAAGGTTTATTATGGGTAAAAGGGAGAGCATAGCCAGAGGTAAGGACATCTGGGAAGAGTACAGAATGGACATGATCCTGAGCCATGTGAGGAGAGTGGGGAGGAGAAGAGCGGAGGGTAAGAGGGGAACCAGGTACAGCAGCCAGGAGGACCAAAAGAAACTAGAAAGAAGACCAGGCGGTAATCAAAATGGCTGGATTATATAGGGAAGGGCAGCTGGGGGAAGGGCAGCCTAGCCCATAGGCTGGAGAATCTAGGGGCGGGGTATGCCAGCCAGGAGGGCCCTGTAACAGGTAGGGACTAAGGGATGCTAGGAGAACCTGATAACCAGGTCCACTTTGATTTGTTAAATAGGCACCTCAGCTGTTTGTTACAGGGTTTGAGACTTAACACTGTCTATCTATACACACATTAGCATACATGATCCAACTCTTTTGATAGTTATATACACATGTGTCTGGGGAAAATAAAAGATTAAAATGTGAGTTGAGTGTGGTGATTTATACCTGCAATCCTTGTACTGAGGAGGCCAAAACATGAGGATTGCCATAGTTTGAGGCTGATAGGGGCTACACACATAGTTCTATCCTGGGCTACAGAGTAAGATCTTTGTTTAGTTGGAACCTCCAGCTCACTCCTGCTTGATCCAGAAAGCCCTGTTTCTCTCTCTCTCTCTCTCTCTCTCTCTCTCTCTCTCTCTCTCTCTCTCTCTCTCTCTCTCTCTCTCTCTCTCCAAATTATGCCCTGTCAGAGAATCTCCAAGAAAGGGAAGATACCCAAAAGCCCAGCTCCACATTCTTGGTGGCACAGCAGCTCCTCCCCTGAAGTTGCCAGCCACCTAAGTCCATGGCTAAAGTGGTCAGCTTTTGACTGTACTTGGGCATAAATCCAGCTTGTGATGGACATGTCATCACCCCTCACCTACAAGCTATATAAGCTCCCTGCTTTAGTTCAGGCAGGTGACTTCTCCTGCCTCAATCTCTGGGACTGCAGAACTCACCTGGGAGTGGCTTTGCTCAAATAAACCTGTTCTTGTACTTTTTCAGTTTGGCTTGATCTGGCTCACTGCATTGGTGGAGAAACCTAATATCACCATACAGAAAACCTATTGATCTTGTCTCAAAACTTAATTGCTTCATTGACTGAACTTTTGCTTGAAATTAACATGAGGAAAGAGAAGGGCACCCAGTTTAGCCTAGCTATTACCCAGAATTTTATATTGGAACCATTTTATTTTTCTCTAGAAACATTCTCTCATAAGATGTTTATCTTGCACAGAACCTCTATACTTAATTATCCCAAGTATATATTTGTTGTCCTGAATATCCAACTGACCACTGGCTCTCTCTTCCATCAGATCCCAATTTACAGCCACTAATACTAAAGTCTCCCCAGCACTTTTAACACAGATACACAATAGCACCTAGAAGCAGAGTCTTTTGGAACCCAAACCACATTGGACACATACATGCAAAAAAAAAAAAAAAAAAAAAAAAAAAAAAAAAAAAAAAAGCAGAAACTTAGAAACATGGCCCAGGTCCTGAACACTTATTTTACCTGAGAGATTCCTTGTTCAAGAAACATCTTACTCGGAAGCTCAGTGTGTAGGAATAGCACCCTTTCTTTAGGCTGTAAAGCCCCCCCAGAAAGGAACCCAAGACTTGAAGCCAGACTCTGTCCCCTTCCTACCCAGGCCCCAGGGCTCCTGCCAGTTTCCAGAAATCTTCAAAAGACTGTTCAAGAACCACCAGTCAAGATCCACGAAGACACTACTTTTTTATGCTTTATTTGTTTACTGTGTATGTGAGGGTGCATGTGTGTACCGTAGTGCACACATGGAAGTCAGAGGACAACCTTAAGGAGTCGATTCTCTGCTTCCACCCTTGGTTCCAAGGATCAAGCTCAGATCACCAGGCCTGGCAGTAGGTGCCTTTACCTACTGTGCCGTCCCTCCAGCCCCAAGATGTATGTTCCCTTTCAATGACAAAATAACAATAGCAGCTCTTTGTGGTTGTTCTACTCATTTGTTTTGTTTGTTGGTATCGAGAATCAAACCCGGGCCTCACACGCAGGGCAAGCACTCTGCCACTGAGTCACATCCCCAGCCCCAAGGTTAGTTCTAAGTAGTTTGATTAGCAAGTTTTTGTTTGTTTTCCAAGTTCTGTATTAATCACCTCAGCACATTTTCTCAAAGACAGTAAGCCCTAAGGACAAGTACAACCTAAAGTTAATCAAATTTTGTTAGTCACAAAGGACAATATTTAAACTTCTGTCTTTCTCTTATAAGAACCCAATATATCTTTCGTACATGAAAGACCATATTTAGAAAACCTATTTTGACATAGCCAAGTAGAAGAGAAGGTACGCAGAGATAAGTTTGACCAATAAGGCTTACAACTTAATCAATTTAAAGAAACATCTAGCAAAAGTCAGGCATGGTGGTACACACCTGTTATTCTAGCAAAAGAAAATGGAGGCAGAAGTCACAAATTCAAGGCAAGCCTGGGCTGCACAGTGACTTGGCAGGCAGTCTAAGCTCAGCTAGTCTTAGTTTTATAGCAAAATTGGGAAGAAGAGGGGGGAAAAGGGAGGGAGGGAGGGAAGAAGAAATATTTTAAAGGTATTTAGAAGAAGCAGTTGTTACAAGGGTCAAATTCTTAGTCTCAAATTTATATCTGCATGAAAAAACAATTACCAAAACCATGTAAAAGAAGGCTGGCCAATTAACTGGTTGGTAAATGATGATTATACAGTTTGGTGGTGCTGTGTTTGAATGAGGACTGCCCCCCTCCAAAGTTCATGGAGCCTCAATGTGACAATATTAGGGGGCAGAACCACTAAGAGGTGGGCCTAATGGAAGGTAGACAGGTCATCGGGAGCCCTTGGAAAGGCTTGATGCTGGCCTTGTGAAGTGACTTAGTTCCTGAAGAGTGGTCTGGCCTGCCCCTCAATCTCCAGCTCCTTTCCTGTATCCCTATGTGACTGCTCCCTCTTACATGCCCTCCCACCATGTGGGATACCATCCACGATGATGCGATAAAGCCAGGCAGACTCTACCAGAGGCCGAACAGATAATGTTTCCTGATCTTGGACTTTCAGGCTCCAAAACTGTCGACTGAATAAACCCCTTTTTCTTTACAAAGTATTCAGCTTCAGTCATTTTATTGCAATTGAAAAGCAGACTGGGATAGTTAGTTTGTTGTTCTGACCTTATATAAAAATAAGCTTAATGAATTCCACAGCAGAAGAAAATCCTTCCCGCCACTGAGCAAGGCTTCCCACATACTGAAAAGGCACTGTATAGTGAAAAGGAATTTTTTAAGAAAAATATTTAATTTTATCAGACATGTTTAAAAGATATCCAAAAGGACATATTTAGAAAATACTGCAGCAACTATTTGTTTCAATACTTTTTTCTGAAGAAGTGTAAGATTACTAAATATATAGACCAGTGATCCTCAACCCTGGCTGCACATAATCCTTTCAAACTCCTGATGCCCTTTACTTTACTTTAGCCCAGACCTACTGAACGGAAAGATTTTAGAGTAAGGATATCCATATTTCTGTCCCTTCTGGGTGATTTTAATGTGTAGACATCACTGAGAACCACTGACACGGAGACTTGAATCAACACATGTAGATACAAAGATGTTGAGGGTCAACCAGAACAACCTATTCTAATATCAGTTAAGCCTGTGAGTTTGAATTTCCCACGTGTAAGAACTGAATAATGATGGTTAAGACAGGCATAATGCATGTCACTGTGGAGGCAGACTTTGAGATTTCCTATGCTTAGGATACTGCCCAGTGTTTCAGTCGACTACCTGTTGCCTGCAAAATGTAAGACTCTCAGCTACTAAAGCACTATGCCTACCTGTAGGCCGCCATGCCCCGCCCCCATGATGATAATGGACTGAACCTCTGAAACTGTTAAGCAAGTCTCCTCAATTAAATCTTTTCTTTATAAGAAAAAAAAAAAAGACTAGTCCTGATAGCTGTCTACCTGAAGTTCTCTTTCTTGGATTGTTGTGAGAGCAAGTTTGTGCGTATTGGTGGGGTCCTCCATGTGCCCCAATGCAACTGTTTTGAAGTTCCAGATTTATAGGACTGGAATCACTATTTCGAGAAATACAGCTGGTTTCAATAGATAAATATGATCTCATTTCCATGGAAAGTATTTCATCAAGTGAAGCAGAGTTGCTAAAACAATACTAGTTGTTCCCGAAATAAGTAGTTGCACTCTCAGTTTGTAATGTGTCAAAGAATCCATGAAACTGCTCTCAAGAATATCTTGAAGAATTTCCATGTATGAAGGTTTGGGGTGGTAAGTTTTAAGGGTTGGTATAGTTAACATAGTGTGTTGCTGTTCTGTGTACACACTCGAATCAGGGGTCAGCACCCAGGGTTTGGAGAGAAACACACTGCTGACTTTTATGGTGATTTAGAAGACTGAAGATTCTGTCTGGTCTCCCATATAATCTCGAGTGCACAATTCTGTATCCATAAGAGGCCAATAAACAGGAAAACCTCATGCTGATGCCAAAATATGAGCTATTCTCAGAATATACTGAGAAAACTCAGAATCTGAAACTTCAGAAGCTCTTGACCGAAGGAACCAGAAGCCACTTAGAACAAAGTAAAAAGCAGATTCAATGATACATTTTCAGCATCTTGTGCAGCTTTTGTATGAGTAAATGTAAATTCACTCTCCAGCCTTTGAATATGGACACATGATTGGTGATCTGTGCTGTGTTTCTTGGTTAAACCACACTCACATGTTATGGTTCTATTTCTTTTAAAGTTTCTTAAAGAAACTTGTTAAAAAAAATGGCTGAGTGCAAAATCCTAAGGATTTTTACTGTACTTCCCTAATATTTCATAGCTGCCCACTTTATATTTAAGTTGTAATTTTTCATGCTGTCTTTTTTAAGCTTTAGGATCTTTTAATGTAGATGTGTGTTCGTGTACATGCAGGTACACATGTGTGGGTGTGTGGAAGCCAGAGGACAACTTATGGTGCCAGTCCTCAGGTGCCATTGGACATTTTCTTTTAGGCAGGGTCTCTCACCGATCTAGAACTCACTGAGTGTGGAGACTGGCTGCTTGAGAGCCCAATAGCCCACCTGTCTTTTCCCCCCAGCACTTGGATTATGGGTGCACACCATTACACCAAGAATTTTTTACATCGGTTATGGGAATTTGTGTTACAATACATGTTTGCAAACCAAGTGCTTTACCAACAAAATTATCTCCCCAAATATTTTTTTCTTTTTACATTGGAATAGAATCAACATAGCAGATACTTCACCAACTTGATCATCTTAGATTTTCTTTTGCTTACTAAGGATTGAGCCTTAGGCATGCCAAGCAAATACTCCATTAAGCTACATGCCTGATTCCAACTTAGCCATTTTAAAGTGTTGGCTTTAGTATAATCATAATCTCTGCAGGCAGCTTCATTATCTAAATTCAGACCCAATGCATCATCTCAAGAAACCCTGCACCATTAGTGGCCTCTCCCTGTTCCCCCACCTCCATCTCCTGGCTATCACTAATCTATTGTTTTCTTCATTGGTTTTTCTTCTCTGAACATCTTAAGTCAGATAGCGTATAGTCTTTTGTATCTTGCTTCTTTCACGTAGTGTTTTCAAGGATCATGTACTGAGGTTTTTTTCAGTGTGCCTAACTTTCTTGGGCTGGTATAGCCTGGTTGTTGAACATCCCCACAGAGGTCTAGGAGTTAAAAGTTTGAACTCTAAAGTAATGGAAGGTGGTAGAACCATAGAGAAGTGGGGGTCTTTTAGGATATCTTTAGGTTACTGGAGGTGTGTTTTGAGGAGTATTGTGACATTCTACCCATCCTTTATTTTGGCTTCTATAAAGTGAACAGTTTTCTTTGCCATGTATTTTCAGTCAGCGACCATGCATGCCCACACTAAGACACACATCAATTAGGCTACTCCATCTTGGACTATAATCTCCAAAACTTGTAATCCAAACTATACCTTTCTCTTTATAAGTTAATCATCTCAGGTAGTACATTATAATAAAGTGAATATGGGTAACACAGATGTAGCAATCAACTTATTTCATGGCAACAGTGTTCTTCATTTAATGCTGACATTAAAGTAGTTCAGAAAATATTTAATTTAATTGCAAAATTTTAGTATCAAATGCAGCTGGCAAACACAGGACTAAGACTAAAGAGCAGTGTTAGCATGTACATAAGCTATAAAGAGCATAACATACCAGCTTACAACAATGATATTCTGTAGGAATCTCAATGTTTCGAGCAACAACCAGTTTGTATTTCCAATAGAAAGAAGAACACTATTAGGCCAATGAGGTGATTTAGTGTTGGTCAATACTCCATTACCCAGGACAGGGAAGAAGTACACAGAAGGCACAGAAGTGATGTGTTTGTCTGTCTTCAAAATGAAGCAAGTGGGCTGGGTGTGGTGACAAATGGCAAGTGGTCTTATGCATGTTGTTACAACACCATTAGTTCATACATGCACTCCCTGCCATGTCTGGAAAACACTGACTCATTGTGGTCATCCAACACCTTTGGCTCCTACATTCTTTCTGCTCTCTCTTCTGCCTCTTTGGGGCTGTTCCCTGAGCCTTTGGAGAAGGGGTATAGTATAGATATCCTATTTGGGGCTGAGCACTGCAGAAGATCAAACTAACAAAATTCCAACATGAAAGGGAGATGTGGACATGAAGTACCACCCCTAGTTGGGATCTATTGGTAATTGATAGCTGTCAGGAGAAAGAAAGTTGGTTTTCCTTAATGGTATGACCCCAGGTAGGTTGACGACCTACCACTCCAATGAATAGTTGCATACTCAAGACTAATTGGACTCCATAGATTAATACATATGGAGAAAGAGAGAGAGAGAGAGAACACAAAGCTGGGTGGTTATAGAATAGGGGGTGGATCTGGGAGAAGTTGGGAGAGACATGAATATAATGAAAATATAATGTATGAAAGTCTCAAATTAATTTTTTTTTAAAAGTAGAAGAAACAAGTAGAACTAAGGGTAGTTTAGTCATAGAGTGCTTGCACAGCACACAGGACTTGGGGTTCAATCCTCAGGTCTTTTGTAGTAATATAAGAAAAAGGGAAAAAAAACTTTACCATGCTATTCATCTTTCAAGGAGCAACCCAGATATGTCCACTATGAAGTCTTCCCCAACCTTTAACTCCTCAAAATCTACACACTCTCTCCTCCCTTTATATTCCCAAACACAGGCTCTCCTCCCTTTATATTCCCAAGCACAAACTCTCCTCCATTTACATTCCCAAGCACAGACTCTCCTCCATTTTCATTCCCAAGCACAGGCTCTTCTCCCTTTACATTTTCATGCTATCTCTTATTGTAGCAATGATAGTCCTTCAGTGTCTTTTCTTCCAGGCCAAGCTATAAGCCACTCAGCCTTCAGCTGTCTGTTTTTGTAGCCCATCCTGCCACCGGGAAAATACAATTTTTACACAAATTATTACTAAATAGTCCAATAAATATATAGTAAATCAACAAATTAATATGTTTATAGAATAATTCGTGACATACAACATTCTATATGGCTACAACAACTCATTCCTCTGGACCATCTATGATGGAGAAAAATGAAAGTGAATAAAGAAAACAGCCAGGCATGGTGGCACAAACCTTTAATCCCTGCACTTGAGAGTCAGGTGAAGGTATATCTCTCTGAGCTTGAGGCCAACCTTGTCTACATAGTAAGTTCCAGGCTAGCCAGGGCTACATAGTGTGACTCTGTCAAGAAAGAAAGAAAGAAAGAAAGAAAGAAAGAAAGAAAGAAAGAAAGAAAGAGAGAGAGAGAGAGAGAGAGAGAGAGAGAGAGGGAGGAGGGAGGGAGGGAGGGAGAGAGGGAGGGAGGGAGGAGGGAGGGAGGAAGGAAGGAAGGAAAGGATCTAGCAAACACCAGAAATTGTGAACTTACCTAAGTATTTCATAAAAACCACTTTAAATAGTGCACTAATAGATAATGAGATTTCCTGATATCCTTTGATATAGATCAAATTAAAAATAGAAACAAAGGGGCAGGGGAGAGGACTCAGTGAGTAAAGTTCTTACCACTCAAACATGAGACTCTGGAGTTGGAATTGCCAGTACCAGGTAAAAAGCAGCCAGTGACAGCACCTATCTGTAACCACAGCAATGGGCAATGGAGACAGGCAAGGCTTGCTGGCCAGCTAGTCTAACCTAAAGGGCAAGTTCCAAGTCTTGTGAGAAGCCCTGCCTCAAGTAAATGAATGAATGAATCAATCAATCAATACGATAAAGAAGAGAGTGAGGAAGACATTCTGATATCAGTCTCCGGCCTCCACACACAGCTACATGGACAAGCTCACCTGTACAAACATATACCGCCCCCACCCCCCAACACACACACACTAGAACACAGAATCTTTTTTGTGCTTAAATCCTCCAACATCTTCAACTGTGGTTTGATTTTTCTCAATTAAATTTTATCACGGCAATGGGTTGAGTTTTTAAATAGGCATGAAAGATATTCACTCTCAAGAAAGCAGCTTCCAGTTTGGCAACTTTCAAAAGAAAATCTAATGATTAAATGAAGAATACAAAACAACCCAAACACTGCAATGAACACTTTTTTGGGGGGGGGGCGTTAATATGACCAAAAGTCTGCCAAGTTCATTTAGATAAGTCATTATTAAAAATAACAAACATGCCTGAGCTTGCAAACTGTGCTGTTGGAAGAAAACGCAACGGAGAGAATTAAAAAATGTCTAATGCAGGAATGTGTGCAATTCAAAGAGAAAAACTACCATGGTGGCAGGTTTACCAAAAAGTCATATGACTGTGTAGCCAAAGTCATAAACATCAAAGCTGCTCGGACAGTTGTTTGTTCCCTGTGATAAGAAGATCAACAAGATGACTGGATAAGAAGACAGAACATTTGGATTTGTTTTCCCTCGGAACATAAAACTGAAATTCTCTTCTACCTGGCCAACTAAACTCCCAGGGAAGTTTTTGACAAATGAATTTCAAATTGAGCTCTTCTGAGCCAAAGTCCTTTGTCTTTGTCACTGACATCCACCAACTGCCCCCAAACAGCACTAAGCATACAGTTGGCACTCAATAAATACCTGTTACATTGAACTAAATTGAAAAAATATGCAATATGCTGCAATAGTATTAGCTAAGTCAGTCCACGATTTTAAAATTCAAGCCATGACTTCTGTTCCAGATCATTGTGTTGCTCATGACAAACCTCTGGGCCACATTTCTTGTAACAGCTCAGTATTGCAAATCACTCACATCACGTTCTCATCACTAGCCACTTATCACCAGAGGGAGCACAAAATCCGGACTCCACGAGGCAGTGTTGGAAGCTTACTCCTACTGTCCTGATTATTTTCCTTTTTCTGGGTACGCATGTAGGAAGTATCAATGTATGCATCTTGATATGGGAAGAATTTAAATATCATTTAAAGTTAAGGATCCTTCCTTGCTCCCTGCTTTCAGTCCTTTTCCCCCTCCCTTCCTATCATCTTTTCTTTGTTTTTTGAGACAAGTTCTTCCTATGTAGCCTTTACTAGCCTGAGAGTCACTATGTAGCCCAGGCTGACTTTGAACTCCCAACAATCCTCTTCCTCCATCTCTGGGGTGCTGGAATTACAGCCTGAACCACCACAGCAGGCTGAGCAGTCCTACTGCTAACAATTACACAACAAAGACATTTTGAGTAAATCAACCTCTCCTAGATTTCAGAGCCCTCTCAGTCTCAAAACAGATGGGCAAGAGGCAAGGATAGAAAAATTATATGCTTGGGCCATTCTAGTCATGGGGGGGAGGGGAGGCTGTTGTTAAAATACCTAGAGGCAAAGGGCTTTGAAAACTGACCTGGAAGAGAGTGAGAATGCCTGAATTTCAATGTTGGTCCCTTCTACCCAGTTAAAGGTATGAATTTTGCCCGTCCTGGCAGACATGGATCTGAGCTTCCCGAGCTGTTTAAGTTAATGGTTTCAATCTAGTAGATTCTCTAAAACTCTTTTCATTCAATTCTAAGATCGTGTAATAAGTGATTGAGTCCAGTCACTCAGTAACCGATCCAGCGTTCATACTTACAGTCGTAGGCTGGGCGTCATGAGTGGCTGGAGCACCATAAGCCCTGGATGCGTGTAACTTTGGAGGGAAGAAAAATGACACAGCCAGCAGCTGCAGATTTCAAAAGCGAGTGAGCTCAGATACCTGTAGCCACAGGGTCTTCCTGAGTTTGGCAAGCCTGAAGATTTTTCCTTCTGGGCTAGGTCAGCAGGGCGGCTGGAATGCCCACACAGCTCTCAGCAAAGCTGGGAAGAACTAACCGGAGGCCACACACACAAAATGTATGCGGGGTGGTTCAGAGTGCTGAATCACCAACTTGCACTAGACCACTGATTCTCAATCTTCCTAATGCTACGACCCCTTCATATAATTCCTCATATTGTGGTGCCACCAACCATGAAATTATTTTTGTTGTTACTTCATAACTGTAGTTTTGGAGATAGAGGTTTGCCAAACGGGTTGAGACCTACAGGTTGAGAACCGCTGCTTTGGGGCAAGGAGTGACTGGAGAAATTAAGTTTAATTCATTTCAAACGTGGAAGGCTGGTGTTTTAAATAGACCACTTATGGGTCGTAAATATTTGGGGAGTGGAGTAGGGTTAAAAAGCAAGAACACCGACAATCAAGGGGAAAAGGCGGTCTGTCATGGGAAATGTGCACCTGGAAACCGCAGGACACAGATCAAAGCCACTCTCTCCAACCACCTGCCTAGAAACTCAGCTGGACACGTCAGGACACAGGACAAGTGGGCACGTGCTTCCTTTCTAAACCCAACAGGTGGCCAGACTTGGGGTTTAGACACAGCTGCGCGCTGGGACAGACGTAGAATGCAGGCCGGGGTCTTTCCCAAGGTCTAGGTCCAACCCTGCCGCCCTACCTGGATGCCCGTGGCACCTGTACTACCGAATCGGAAAGCAGAAAGCGGGAAGAGCAGGAGCAGAGCTTTCGGTACCGGGACAGCGTCGGAACTAGGCGCACGCTCCGCAGCCCTCGGCCGGGTCCCCTCCCGCCCGTCCGCCCGTCCGCATCCCGGGCCCGCGGGTCCTCACCTCGCGGGGACAACTGCAGAGCTGGCGGCGGCGAGCCCACATGCCCCCTGCGCGGAGGCCCCTTCCCCGGCCCCAGGCGTCTGGTGGCGGCCGAGGGGCGGGGAGCGCACTGGGCGGAGGCGCCGCGGGGGCCGGGGCGGCGGGCAGCGCCTGCCGGACAGTGTCACTGGAGTGATCCCCACCGCCCCGCCCCCGAGAAGCAAGGCTCTCAGCCCCGCCAGCCCGGAGGGTGACTCTGCCCAGTCGGGGAAGAAGCAGTGTCCTGGGATTCGCTCTGAGCTGGGGGCTCGGCCACGGGTGAGGGGCGCGGGGTGGAGGGGCACCTTCAGCTTATGTAATGCTCAGGCTGAGTCGCGAGCCTGCTTGCCTTAGACTGCAGAGCACTCTCTGGAACAGCCTTGGGTGCCTCGGACCTACACTGAAAGAGGAGTCTAGGTGTTCTCAAACACACACATATCACACGTTTCCCTGCAGAGTCAAAGAGCAGAAGGTACACAAAGTCTCCTGTAGCTGCATCTGGCGGGGAAGGGGACCCTGCCAGCTAGCGGGTCAGACAGTTTCACTGATCAGTTAATTACAAGCGTCCTAAGGACCTAAGTTCAACTTGCCGGCAAAGCCCATGACGTTGGGAGATCAACTTCTGAGTCTCAGTTTCATCTATATAATGATAATAATAATAACAATCTTTGCTTCCCTCTCTTGCTGGGAGGAAGAATGAGGTGTAGGTTCCAGGTGCAAGAGCAGTCCGGGGTAAAACCTGAAGAGGGATTGCCCCAGCCCTCCAGAAGGCAGGTTCCTGGCCAGCCATCCTGACAGACATTCTCCTAGGCCAAAACAGGGTCTCTGAACTGTCAGACATTCCTGCTATTCAAAGTGGCCCTTGGATTGACACAAGCTGGGAACTGGTTAGAAATGCAAACCCCTAAATCTGTCTTCTGTTCAATGAAAATCCCTGGTGATTTTGATGTATGTCAAAGTATGAAAAGACATTAAGCTTTCAGAAAAAATTGAGGGGAATAGGAAGTCACTGGTCAATAATAGGCAATATTCTCCTCCGAGTTTGTTGCTGTTTGGTCATGAAGGTTCTGTTTTTGGTTCTGTTTTTTGTTTTGTTGTTGTTGTTGCTTTTAAGAACAGGAGGTATGATGTTGTCCAGGCTGGCCTTGAACTCTCTGTCCTTCCACTTTCAGAGCCCCGGTGCTGGGATTTCAGAGGTGTTCTGGCATTTTAAACACAAGCCAAGAGGGTGAGGGTGTGGCTCCATCCTAGAGCGTTTGACTACAGTTCCGCAGCTCTGGGCTCCATCCTCAGCGCTGCACAAAACCCAGCAGATTAAGACGCTTCTCATCTTGCTGCCTGCCGTACGTTTGTTTCCCTTTCTGTTGACCTTCCTATACTTTAACTATAAATTGGAATTTAAGGACTAGTTTCACTTGCATGAAACTCTAGTTTAGATCTAAGGGATTAGTAAATGTGTGTTTAAAATATACACAAGGAGAATTCATTAGCATTGAAAATGAGCATATAAATGCAGGGGCAGCAGTTGGCCTGAACCCTCAGCTATGAAGGTCCTTAGGTCAGAGGCTTGGAAACCCTGTCTTTGAGAAAAATACTTCTTCCAGTTAAATACTGATTTCAGTGGCAAATCAGTCTTGTCTTCCATTTAAATAATATAGGACAACCGGTTCTTTTTAGAATCTTTGGAGAATAGAATGAATCTTGAGACTTCTTTCTAAGCCACTACTCACAGGGCCTCTAACAAAGCCCAGAGCTATTTTATTTATTGGTTTAAGAGCTGTGTCTCTGTTGTTTTATCCTTGGTGGTATTCAGATTTTGTTTGCCTGACTGCTCTCTGGCAGAGGGAGTTTTAACCTTTGAGAGTTTAGTAATTGCTGGTGTAATGGTACATGCCAACAATTCCAACACTCCGGAGGCTAAGGTCTGTTGTGGATGGTGAATTTGAGTCCAGCCTGGGCTATATAACAAGATCTCTGTCTTTAAAAAGACAAAATGAGAGCCATCAAGACAGCAGGTAAAGTTGAGTTAATTCCTGGAACATATGTGATCAAAGGAGAGAATCATTGACTATCTGAAGTTGTTCTCTGACCTCCATAAAATACACAATAAATAAATAAATACATGAACATAATAACTGTCTTTAAACAAGGCTGTGATGTGGTTCACTTGATTGAGTGCTCCCTGGCATATGTAAAGCACTGAGCTTACCAAGTCCTTGTAATGAGCACTGAGAATAAAGCATAGACCAAAGGACATCAACCTTGCTCTCGCTGAGGTCTTTCTAGTCTAGATGGCAAGGGCCAATGAAGAAATACATAACGTCATAGAGAAAGTGGTAAATCCTCTGGGATAAAGAAAGCAGGATGTGAGGAGGAAGACTGACAGGGTTTTGAGTACAGGGGAGGTCTCTTATAAGAGGTGACATTTGAGCCTAAACTTGAATAACGTAGCCAGTGAATCATGGATATCTAGAGTGAAAATGTTGGCAGAAACAGGTAGCACAATCATCACAGTGCTGCCTGTGACATCTGTGCTCTATTGTGCCATCATAATGTTTCATTTTTACATAACAATGGTGTATTGGGACATCACTGTGCAGTGCTTTGCTATCACAATGTTCCTTTGTGCCTTCACAGTGCTCCACTATGACTTCACGGTACTCTGTTATGAGGCTGCAATGCTCCACTATAGCATGACAATGCTTCATTGTGATATCACAGTGCTGTGTGTGCCATCACAATGCTCCATTTGTGACATCATAGCACTCCCATATGAGAACACAGTGTTCCACTATAGCAAAACAATGTTACATCATGACATCACAGTGCTGCATTGTGACATCACAGTGCTCTATTATGAGATCACAACTCTATTAAGAGATCACTGTGATTCTCATGTCATGCTATGACACATGACAGTGTCCACTGTGTCACTATTGTGTCTATTGCTCCACTGTGACACCATAGTGCTCCATTATGAAATCACAAGATTCCACTGTCACATGACAATTCTCCATTGTGCTAACACAATGCTATTTTGTAACATCGTCGCTCAATTGCAGCATTAGAATGTCCCACTGTAACTTCACAATGCTTCTCTATGACATCTTGATGCTCTATTGTGCTAGCACAGTGCTGTCTAATGCTGCATGTGATATCATGGTATTCCATTGTGACATGTCACTTATTGTCAATGCTCCTTGACAATAAAATAAAGTAAAAAGTGTTCAGTAATTGTGGGTTGCTGGTAAGTATAACAGGAATAGGCAGAGTCTCATATAGAAAAACCACTTCCTATGGGGCTCCCCTTTCAGGCTATGGAAGCTGCTGCTGATACAGGTGTAGGCCACATGGAAGGAAAGGTGGACAGAGGAAAGAAATCTCCTTTCACTTAAGTTTACGAGTTAGGGGTTGGTTCAGTGGTTAAGAGCACTCACTGCTCTTCCAGAGGTCCTGAGTTCAATTCCCAGCAACCACATGGTGGCTCACAACCATCTATGGTGGGATCTGATGCCCTCCTCTGGCATAAAGTTGTACATGCAGATAGAGCACTCATATACATAAAATCAATTTTAAAAATAATAAATAAAAGTCATGATGTTTAAAATAAAAAAAAGAGTTGGAGTTACTGGGAGTAGAGAGGAAAGCCCATCTGTGCATCCTTCTTGGAAGAAAAGCAAAGTTGGGACCCTAGAATCCAAGCAGGGAAGGAAGATAAGGCACCGACTCTCTTCTAAGCATCACTGTGGGGTAGAGCCTTCTGCAGTGGTTGAAATGCTCTACATTCACACCAACAACAGCACTCCACTATGTAGACTATTCACACTTATAAACAAGTAACTCACTAAATTGGGGGTTTGTGTGTGCTACTTCTTTTAAGTGCTTATCTGTTTTGTGAGCCACGTTTCAAGGGCTCCATATCAACATGTGGCTAGTGTTTCTCATGATGGGCAGTGTTTCTCATGATTGGCAGCAACAAAACACACCCCTCATCCCAGTAGGCTCTTTAGTTGGTGATGTTTACAGGGTTTGGGTGAGGAGGTTAGACCAGATATGGTGCCTCTCTGAAACCTGTCACCTGTTCAAAGGCGGTGTGGAATGGTAAGGGTCCTTGTGAGAGTTGAAATGAGATAATGCATCGAATGCATTATTAAATCCAATCTTTTGGCTGTAGTCAGCATACAAAACTTTACCCATATTGTGTTTATGATGGACAAAGATTCTTTTCTGAGCCCATTCTGAACCTCTACATCAGTACAGCAAGAATCTCTCTTCCCTCACATCTGATCACCCTCCAAATCTGGATCCTCCACACTACCACAGGGATGTCTGATTACTGGCCAATCTTCAGCAGGAATCCAATAGGTCGGTTTAGCTATAATCTCCTTTATCCCTGATGTCCTCTTAGTAGTTTTTAATTATATAACCTCCACCCTATACCCTTGCCTATAAAATCTGACTTGCTCATAATGTATGGAGTTATGTACTGTATCTCTTTCTCCCCTTACAATACCCTGTTATACTGGTCCCTCAACCTGTCAGTATTCCAGAAAAAAAATTCTTCCTTACAATGGTTTAACAAGTGTCACTGAACAAATTTTTCCATTAACAGCAGGCATGGTACTATAGTTACGTCAGTACTAATGAAGAAATCTTCCACTGATATGATCAGCTGACCTAAGCACTCAGCTGCCCTTCCTCTCCCCTCCAGAACTGAGCACTACCTGTGTTATTCCAGCCTGGAGGAACATCATATTTGGTAAAAAGCCCTACCACTTATAGCCAATAATTAACAAGTGTGGGTTTTTTTTTAAACTAATATCAAACTGCACAGAGCTTAGTGCAGCAGTTCTCAACCTGTGGGTCATGACCCCTTTGAGGTCAAGTGACCTTTTCACAGGGATTGCTTAAGATCATTGGAAAACTCAGATATGACATTATGATGCAGAACATTAGCAAAATTACAGTCATCATGAAGTAGCAATAAACTAATGTTGTGGCTGGGGGTCACCACAATGGGAGGAACTGTACTAAAGGGTTGCAGCGTTAGGAAGGCTGAGAATCGCTGGCTTAGCGGAATTAATCTCAGAGAGGTTCTGAGAAGCATGACACCTGCAGTACAGCCATTATTGAAAGAGTATTTGTTCCTGTTGCCTGGTCAAACAAGATGTGTGGATTCAGCAGAGGCGACTAAGAACATGGGCAGTGACAAGGAGCATGTACTGGTCCACATCAGAGTGAAAGCCACCAGACGGCTGGAGATGGGCATACAACCTTGAAGCTTCTGCCTAAATAGAATTAAAATGCTTTTTTCAAGGCTAATAAAGATGTTAAGGATAACTATAAACAGCATACATGCAATGAAAGGATATATGTCATCAATTACATGGAATTGTAATTGGTAAGAGAATATAGTGAAAGTCTTCTCTGGACTCTAAGAAATATATTTTTGAATATTATCCTCTCAAACTCCTATTCACTTGGCTTTTAAAATAATACCCACATGGCAGCTCACAGCTGTCTGTAACTCCAGTTCCAGGGGCATCTGACACCCTCACACAGACATGCATGCAGGTCAAACACCAATGGGCATAAAATAAAAATAAATCAATCATTTTAAAAATTATAAAAAAAGAATTGGTTAAAAAAATAAAATAATATCATGACCCTTGAACATTTTCTCATTTCCTTGATTGTATTCATTAATTCCTTTTTTACTCTTCACTTCTATTCTTGTGAGCATTTTCCTAGAATACTCTTTCTAATTCCCTGTGCTCCTTTCTTAGCACATCCCAGGCCCCTTCTCCCTTCTTGTTACTGTGGTTAACACCTGCTGTCAGCAACATGGCATTTCCTGTCCTGACCTCCCTCTGAACCCCAGTTCTTGTCACCTGACACCCACTAGATATTTTCACTTGCAGTCTCTCTACTCCATCACTTCAAGTTTTAAAACACTATCACTGAAGATTTTTTTTTTTTTCTCAGCTTCCACACAGCTCTCAGGTTGCCCTGTGCATTGTAGAGTGTTCGGCAGCTTCCCTGATCTTTGGCCATTGGACGCCAATAGAAATCCTCCTATTTGTCAGGACCAAACTGTCTTTAGTACTGCCACATACCCCCAGGAGGCCAGAGGAAGGCTGGGCGGAGCCACAGTGTCTTACTGTCTGGATGCTTCACATGTTACATGAGGTGATACATTGAAAGAGGCTGGGGTAGTTCAGGATCATCATGCTCAGAATATGGATGTCCACTCATCTATGAAGTTCCATCAAGGTAAGGTGTTCTCTAAAAATTATAGGTGAGTATCTCATGAACATTTTTAAGGGGGAAAATTAAATTGTGTTGTCCCAAACTACACGTGGTTAAATATTTTGTTGGAATTCAAACAACACTCAAAGAAACTTCTTATATTCTCTTGTTGTTAATTTGAATGTGAAACACCCCACACTAAGGCTCACTGGGACACTTTGTCCCAGCTGATGGAGCTATTTGAGAAGGTTCTGGAACAGTTCGGAGGTGGGTCTCTGCTGGAAGAGATGGACCAGTGGGGAAAGGACTTAAGATTTTATAGGCCAGCCCCATTTCCTGTTTATCCTCAGCACCACTACTAACTTCCTGCTGCTGCCCCCATGCCTTCCGGGCCTGTGGCCACGCCTTCCCAGTCATGATGGATGTGTCATGTCTCCCCCAGGAACTATGAGCTCAAATAAACCTCGTCTTCTTTATGTTGCTTTCGTCAGAGCATTTTGTCACTGTAACAGAAAAAGAAAGGAGGACCTCTCTTAGCAGTTTTATCTCCCTGTCTACCGTCACTGCTCCTCGGTCTCATATCCCTTCACGCAGCGGTCACTAGGATTGCTTTCCTCCTCCTCTTCTCTCATTGCCCAGCGTGTACCACCGACCTTCGGAACACTGCTTGTTTCCAGCATCCTTTCTTCCAGAAACCATTTGTCCTTGTGCCTCCTCTCGCTCCTTCCCCTCCCTCTCTCTGTCTCTCCATGTGTGTGTCTCTCTCTCTTTCTTTCTCTCTCTCTCTCTCTTCTCTCTCTCTCTCTCTCTCTCTCTCTCTCTCTCTGAACCCAGGGCCTTCCGTGCTCAACTACTGAGCCTCCTCCTCAGTCCTATCGTAACCTTCCTGTTCTGTGAGATCACTATGCGCTCTCTCTCTCCCACATTCTTGCACATGTCTAGGGATTGCCCCTCCTCCCTGCTTTTGCCTGTAGAGTTCTAACATCATTCTTCACACAACAGTTCAAATCTCAACTTTTGTTGATGCTGCAACTTCCTTTGAAAGCAATCAGAAGGGGGAAAAATGATAATGGTTAGAGAGGGGAATGGACAGGCAGTTATGAAATAAATCATATTCAATAAGATAGCAATTTAGAATCTACATACCAACCTATAGATATTCACAATGTAATACTTTAAATTTTTTGTTTCAAATTGTCAAAATAAATAGTAAAATAATAATAAGTAACAGCAATAACGTGAAATTAAGAATAAGCCTCCCAATTTTTCCACAAAGATTCCACCACTCCAACTCTAACCACAGTCATTAAGAAGCTAAGCACAAATATCAGACGGATCTGAGTTCAAGGCCCAGATGCACTGTTCGACTGCTGGGTGACCTTGGGCGTGTTACATGTCAACTCAGGGCTTTAATTTCTTCATTAATTTATCTTCTCCCTAAGACAGTTGTGAAGGTTAAATGGCACATAGAAATGTGAGGTACTTGCCAAACTACCCGAAACTAGCACTAAATACACTTTAGCTGAAAATAAAGACCAACATTTCTCCTTTGAACACCTCAACATTTGCTACTTGATGGGAAACAGTTTCTCTGTCCTATTCATCATCCCTCAGATGCCTACAGACTACTGATTTTGTTGTTGTTGTTCTTTTCTCATACAATCCACCCTAATCACTGCTTCCAGTCCCCCACCACCACTTCCCCTTTCCCCCAGACCTACTTCTCCTCCTTTTCCCTTCGGAAAAGAGCAGACCTCCCAGGGAACATGGCATAACAAGTTACATAAGACTAGGTATAAACCCTCATGTCAAGGCTATGCAAGGCAGCCCAGGAGGAGGAAAGGGGTCCCAAGAGCAGGCACAAGACGTCAGAGTCACAATCAACCCCCCCCCCACTCCCACTATTAGGAGTTCCACAAGAACATCAGGCTAACAACCATAACATATTTGCAGAGGACCCAGCACAGACCCATGCAGGTTCTGTGATTACTGCTTCAGTCTCTGTGAGCCCCTATGAGGCTTGCTTAGTTGATTCTGAGAGCTGTGTTCTCCTGGTGTTTTTGACCCCTCTGGCTTCTACAATTTTTCACCCCCTCTTCCTTGGGGTTCCCGGAGCTCAGAGGAGAGGAACCCAATGGAGACCTCCAATTTGAGCTTTCTATGCCTGATGGAGACCTCCAATTTAGTCTCTCTCTACCTGTTTGGCTGTGGTATTAATTTAATCAATTGCTACAGAATGAGTTGCTCAACAAGTGAGCACTAGTTATGTATCACTTCTATTGATTACCTCTGATGCTGCTCTAGTAGATCCATTCAACTAGCATTTATGAAGCAAACTACTACAAACATCAACAACCCTATGCAGAGCCCTGACAAGCCCACTCCTAGCCTAATTATTTATTAATGAAATTAGAAGTTTTCAAGCTGGGTACTTCTATGTAGTTTCAGAATTCTCTGACAAAGATAAAACCCACTTGATGATGCTGGGTGGTGGTGGCACACGCCTTTAATCCTGGCACTCAGGAGGTAGAGGCAGGCGGATCTCTGTGAGTTCGAGGCCAGCCTGGGCTACAGAGTGAGTTCCAGGAAAGGCTCCAAAGCTACACAGAGAAACACTATCTCGAAAAAAAAAAACATTTGATGATAATTCTAGACTGAAAATATATGTTTCTATGTGAAATGGAAAGCATATGTTTATCTATAGCATCACCCCTAAGTCAAATGTGGAAATAATGAGGCCAGTTCCCCAAGGTCTGACCCATAGACTTGCAGACTCATTTTTCTTGATCTCATTAGATCTGCACTTATGCTTTGTATCAATACTAGTGTCAATGACTTTGGGCTTAGCTTTCCCATTAGTATACTCAAAAATCATTCATTATGACGCTTATACTTTTCTCCAAGTATTTGTTTTGTTTTAGTATTTTGTTTCACACATTTTATTTAAATAAAGTTATTTAATTTTCTTAGTGTTAAGAACAGTCCTTTAAAGGGAGAGTTGTGGGGTATTTATTAATATTAATAGATATAAATATCAAGTGCCTGTGATGTCCCATGCTTTGTGTATATGTTATTTTATTCAATTTTCACCATACCTGTTAGGCAATTGATAAAAAGTAACTCCAAGTGGTTAAAGGAATAATACAACATTGTGTGGTTGGCAAACAGTACTGGTCTGTGAAACAGATCTAGCTCTGGGGTAATGGATTGCAAAGACAACTGGGTTCTCCCCATCCTTTCTGCTTCCACACCCTTTGCAGTGTGACTTTGTAGCTCCTCCCAATAAGTGATGGTACCTATTTTCACTACCCTTACATGCTGATCTTGTGATTGTTTTAGCAAATAGGGAAGAGAAATGGCAGCGGGGCTGGCCTATTGGACTATTAGGCTGAACATGGGTCAGCTTGAGTCAGCCCAGTTGCTCGTTCCAAGGCCCAGACACTTAGTGAGTCCAGCCAAGAAACATGCACAGCAGGTGCATGAGTGAGCCCACCAAGACCAGATCAGACCAACAGAACTGCTCAGCCAACAACTGACTCATGTCCAAAATAAGTAACCACTGAGATATGGCTGTTTGTTGTTCAACACTAGTTAACATAAGTCACACAAGCTCCAGCTATTAAATATATCTTACAGTAGTACTAAGAGAAAAAAAATTGCAAACGCATCTATCAGAAGGTTTTCGTTCATGTTTTACTTATTCGAAGGCATGTCAAGGCACAGGTATGGAGGTCAGGGGACATCTTGTGTAAGTCAGTCTCCCATTTCAGTGAGCACTGGGATTGAACTCAGGTTGTCAAGGTTGGAAGCAAGGGCCTTACTCATTGAACCATCTTGCCACCCTTCTTTCATGTTTCACTCATGCTCTTATATTCTTCTCAACTACTTTAGAGGAAAATAAAGTATCCTATGAGTGATACATTAGAAGAAAAAGGAAATGATTTGTCTCAAATGAGCCAATTTAATGTGTGCTAACTTACAAACTGAACCATAGCATGTGGTGCCCCATTTCCACCACTGGGCAAACACAGAGCGTACAAACAGTTTTAAGACATGGGTCCTGTCTTAAAGGACTGTATTGTCTAGTCGGAAATATCAATGGCCATGCAAGTAAGAGAAGCTAAATGATAATTAAACATTTTTTAAAACTTCAAATAAAAAGCAGAATGTGATCGTTTTGTTGAGAGAGAGAGAGAGAGAGAGAGAGAGAGAGAGAGAGAGAGAGAGAGAGAGAGATTAGATCATCTTGGTAACATAGAGCAACTCTTCATAGGAGAATTCCAAGAAGTAACATGAATGGGAATGAAGCTAGTAAGATGGAGGCTGGCTGATTGAAATATTCCAATAAAGTAGTCAAGAAAGCCATCTTCTTTGGTGGAAACAGGGGTGATGATACTTGCAGTTGGAAAGTGTATGGTATATTTGGGAGTGAGTAAATAAGTTATTTGATGAGAACAGAAAAAAAATCGACAGAACAAAGTGATGGAATCAATACAGAGTAGAAGAGGCAGGTGAAGCCAGCCAGGAGCATGTTGATCATTAACAGCCTGTGAAACTGTTTAATGTTGGGGTAGGAGTAACACATCCAGTTAGCAGTTGAAAATTCAGGTCAGGGGCCAGGGGAGAAAGTCCAGGTTTCCGGTATGGTTGGAAAGTCTTCAGTGTCTGAGAGGTGAGATGAAGGCAAAGCAGTGGGAAGGACTGGCCCTTGGGGAATGCCAACAATGTCTAGTGGGGGAGATAAGTAAAGTGCAGAGCTGACAGCTAAGCAGGATGGAGCCAGAGCCATGTGAGGTCCACAGTGTGGTATCCACGTCGAGAGAGCCACTCAGCAGCTGACAGGAAACGTTCTCCTTCAAAAGAAGACTGGATGATAATGAGCAAGACCTGCTCACAATGCCAGATGCCTTTTCTAAGTCTTGGGATGGTTCCCATGGGACTGCTCATGAAGGAAACACGGGGGAGACTGATTGGATCTGTTTGGAAAATGGACACAGTCATCTTCATCTAGGACTAATTAACCCTTCCGGATTCTCTGTGGTGAACTTAATGAATTAATTACCCCTTCTTCATTTTATAAATTTAGAAAGTACAAGTTGAAGAAGACAAAGTCTCCCGGTGCTGGGGCTATATAGCTCAGTAGTGTTGAACAAAAATTGCTGGGATCAGTGCCCAGCACCACAAGAGTATCCAGTTCAATGAACAATAGCCAAATCTCCTGTTAGCTTCTGTACCATTAGTACATCTTGTAATAAAGATTTATTTATGTTTAGCTTTGTTTACATGCATATGTGGTTGGCTGTGTGAGTATATGTGGGTGTCCACAGAGACTAGGAGAAGGTGTTGGACATCCTGGAACTAGAGTTAACCAGCAGTTGTGAGCTACAGCCAGATGTGAGTGCTGGGAACTGAACTCGAGAAGAACAAAGAATGCTCTTAACCACTGAGCCATCTCTCCAAGTCCCTATAAGTACATATTAAGTGTTATCCTAACAATACAATCAGGTTGTTGTTGATATTGTTACTGTTATTATTATTACTAATTTTCATTATTTTAAAAAAGCAAATTACTGTATCTTATTGTGCTGGCTTCCTTCCACAGACATACAGACTTACGTACATTAATTAATCCTTATGGCTTTGATAATATTATGTAAATAAATGGAATAACCACTCAGAGTGTTTCTACCAATATAAATAATAGCTATTATTCATACTTCGTTTTCATTCGTATACAACGAATGAAAAACAACATGAAAATATGCTACATTGTTTTCAGTTCCTTCTCACACCAAACACAGCCATGCTGGCCATTCTGACCCCATGCTCCACTCCAAGACTGTTACACCAGGAAAGCCTTTCCCCATGACTCACTCAACACAATTCAGTTTGAAGCTGTGGCCTGGGAACTCTTCAGGGAGACACAGGCTTTTGGAAAGGAGGAGGGGGGTCTAGTACATAGCACCCAGCTTTCCCCCCTTCCATTCTTTCTCATTGGGTCAGTCAGGCCAACTATCTCATCCAAGTAAACCTCCAAATCAGCGGCCTTCTCAATTAGCTCTATTACTCCGCCCCAGTCTACTCCCCGTGTTCTCTTCCCCAGCACTGCAGTCACCTCCTGCTGGATCTGCTGGCTTCTGTCCTTAGTGTCTGCTGTCCATTCTCTGTGGGGTGTGCTCGAAACCCAACGTGGATGACATTGCCCACCTGGGATGACACAGTTGACTACTCCCCTGGTTCCCAGTGCACTGTGACAGTCTGCACTCTCCTGTGCTGCTGTGCCACAGGTTGGCTGTCCACAGCATCTGTGCCACACTCCCCAGATGCCAGGGTTCTTGTCTTGCGGCATGGCCTTTCACTCAGCACCAGGTCTGGGGTGCAGGGGACAGGAAGGGCTTCTCCATCTGCCTAAGAAGCTCTCTGGCCTTGTTATAAAAGCCTTATTACAATTGTTCCCTTCCCAGAGGATCATCCAACCCCATTCATTTATGCTCAGCCTTCTTTGCTCCATTCCTCCCATTCAAAGCCCTTTTCATTTCTTCATGTCAATCACAATGGAACTAAAAGGGAAACATTTGCATCTTTGGATGGGGCCTATGTTTATATGCCATGCTCTGTATGTAGCAGTCACAGGACAACATTTAAGAGTTGGTTTTTGTCTTCCATCATGTGGATTCCTGAGATCACACTTGTCAGGCTTGGCTTGTCGTAGAATTTTTTTTCCTGTTGTTTTATGTCCAGCCTTTGACACTATGACAGGAAGTTATCATCTACAAAAGTCACACACAAGAACCACATTGTGGAGTTATCAAAAACATCATCTGGTTAGAGAGATGGCTCAGTGTTTAGGGACCAGAGTCATATTCCTAGCACCCACATTGCACAACTCACAACCACCTATAACTCCAGCTTCAGGCTACCCAATGCACGCTCCTGGCCTCTGAGGGCTTCTCCACACACGTATCATTCACTCACACAGACACACTCGAACATGTAAGTAAAATAATACAAAATTTTAAAATGTTTAAATCACACACAAAAAAATCATGACATTTTAAGTAAGTTTATGGTTTTGTGCTTGGTGGCATTCACACCTATTCTGATGTGCATATGTGCTGAAAGCCACAAGTTGGACATGCCTGCAACGGAAACCTCAAGGCAAACAGGAAGAGTGTCCATCATGGTAATCATTGTGTTCTCAGAACCCAGGATGATACTTGGCATACATTATGAACTCAATGACTAGGTGAATGAATGAAAGGATCTGAAGTTCTCACAGTGTTGAAGTCCCTAAAGAGACAAGTTAGAAGCTTCCTTTTCTACATGATAAGTTTATGTATTCTAAAATTAAGCTAGATTCCAGGGTTATAGTTAGTGACTGGGGAACTAAATTGTCTGAGTCCATTGCTCTTCCAGTCCTGTAGAAATGGATCACAGTGCTATTAGGAAGTTTCTATGGTGATAAGAGTTTGCTTTGCCTCTTTTGGGAAGGATACACTAATGTTCTTCTCTAAGAGGGAAAACATCATAGCAAGAGAGAAGGATTTTAACTCTGTGGAAGAATGCCAACTGACTATAAAGCAAATGCTATTAATTATTGTGGGTTTTATGAAAACATTATTCAACGTGAATCCATGTAACATCATTTTCAAAATATAGACTTTGGGCCTTAAATATTCTGACAGTCTATTTTGGAGTTAGAAAAGAAACCAAAATATTTCTCCCCCAAGTATAAAGAGGGAGATGAGGACAATCAAAGTACAAGGGAACTCCCTGCTCATCAAAAAGTAAGACAGGGTCCCAAAAGCTAGATAGCAAGCTCTGTTTACGCCTGAGTGTTGAGCGAAAGTGCTTTCCAAGGCTCACTCATCTGCTAAGAGACAGCAGTGCCAGCTGCATCCGGGAGCCAGTGTCTTCCTTGCAACTGTCCTGCCTCTAGAGCCTAGGATGCTTTTTAATTCTTCCTATAGCTTCTTCAAAATGCATATACTGTATTAAACTGTAACTTAACCCAGGACCCTAACTACACCACCGTCTTGAGTCGCTTTACTCCTATCTTATGTTCTCTGTAAGTGTTTAGAAACCTGACCCCTCACTCCTCATAGTCCAGGATGACTTGAACTCCTAAATAGGATTACAGGTATGCACCACTCAACTACGCCCGGCTTGTTTTCTTTCTTGCTTGCTAATCTACCTTTCATTACGGGAAACTGCGTCAGTTACGAACTAATGAATGTTAAGGGAAATAGCATTTTCCTCTTCAGCATTACCTGCAAAAGCTCTAGAGTAGCTGAGTTATAGCTGACTACTCTCCTACTCTCCCACTGTGGCTTGGGGTGTATTGAAGTAGAGAAGGGAGGGCTGTCAGACTAGAGAGGATGGCAGTGGGTAGATGATGAAAACTAGCTTTCAGGTCCCTTCAATTGCTTCTGGTTCTATAGTTCCAGCTAGTCAAGCCAGACCAACTACACAGTTATTGAGAGCTTCCCAAGAGTCAGGAAGTAATCTAAAAATATGCCACTAAAGAGGCTGGACATTAACTCCACTCTAATAAAATCAAAAGCCAGTAAAATGAAGAGGAACTGAGACTTAGCTCGATTAGATGGTGAAGTCTGCATATGGCTTTCCTACTGCGCTGTCAGCTTGACACAAGAATTAACCATGCAATAAGTATTAGTAAAGAAGATTCAAAGAAATATCACTTTCTTAAACATTACCAAACTATTTTTAGTCCCTAGCTCCATGAAATAACCATCAAATGCATTTGAATAGCGGCCACCCATGGAATTCATTTAAATGTTCCCTCATCTGCTCATTCACATCTACATATTTATCAAATTTCCTATGTGATATTGCAGTTTTTCTTAATTTAATAGTAGAATTCATATGCACTTCTTTTATTAGATTTATGAAATAATAGAATTTCTGGCTTGCCCAGAACTTCTTGCAACGTCATCTGATAGCTGTTTTCCAGTTGACAGTCATGTTAATAATTATGCATGTTTAGCAGAGTCGTCATAGGACCTGCTTAAGACCCAGGCAGCGTAGTGTATCTTCTGTTTCCCCATTAGCCCCTCCGTGATAATCATCGTTTTCCACATTAGGTACCACTGTACACTCATCATTTGGGTAAATCTTGCACTTTCAAATGATGGCCACGTGACATGGCAACCCCTTTCCATCCTCAATTGGTTCCAGTTAACAGTGGTTGTCTCTGTGTTTGTCAGACATATTCCTGCTTTTTGTGGCTATTGTCTGACTAAGTGAAAGAAAAAACATAGATTTCTATGATAAGGTAGAGCAAGATCATTAACTTCCCCAAGTCTGGTACCTCATCTGCAAAGTCAAGGGGTTGAACTAGGTTCCAGGTTAAACTACAGACTACCGGACAAATGTTATTGCTTCGGGTGAGTTGGAATTGACCCTGGCCTACACCCTAGCACTCAGAATGCTGAGGCAGGATTAGTCCAAGGTTAGACCATGGTACATTGCAAGTTCCAGACATGAGAGATCTTGTCTTAAAAAACATTTTTGCAAAAAACAAACAAACAAACAAACAAACAAAAACCTCTTAAAATACACACAAAAAAACCTTTTTGCCTAACATGGTGGTACATGCCTTTAATCGTAGCTCCCAGGAGGCAGAGGCAGAGGTGAGTTCTAGAGGCTGCCAGCTAGGGCTACACAGTGGAACCTTGTCTAAAAACATTTTTTATTTAAAAAAAAAATCTCACCCACTGATAATTCTGCTAACTTTTTTAAATTGGAAGAGTGTCCACAAAACTCCAGATTTCTTTTGAAAAATAAAAATCTCAATAGTCTGGATAAATTCAGTATTTGCTTTTTATCTTTATCTCTCCTTTTTTTTTTTCTCTAGTCTCTCCTTTAATCTTCTTTTTGATAGGCCTTCCCAAAAAACACAGGCTGGCCTGGTTTGCCAGGACTCTGTGTCTCAGCCTTTAGACAGGTGGGACTGTTTTAGGTTATCTGGTTACATTAGTTTTAAATAATATTTTTATTATTTGTTCTTCAAGAATTTCATACATGTATACAATGTATTGAAGCTTATCCATGCCCACACACGTGCTCTTTCCCCCTCTAAACCACTAAGACCCACCAACCCATCTCCCCCAGTTCTATGCTTTTATTATTATTATTATTATTATTATTATTATTATTATTATTATTGCCTTCACTAACAGAATTGACCAAGGGGAAGACAGACTACCAGGGCTCTATGACAAGATAAAGGAACTGGACCATTCAGACAATAATAAAGATAAAATAATAAGAAGAAACCAAAACATTCATTATCTATGGGACACTATGAAAAAGAACAAGACTATGAATCAATGACATAGAAAGATAAGGATTTCATGATGAAGGCCTACAAACTACTATTTGTCTACTATCCCCAGAAAAACTATCTGTCATAGTTAATAGAGAAAGGACTGCTTTCCTTGATTGAGAAATCACAACCACCAAGTCAGCTCTACAGAAGATTCATGAAAGAATATTTCATTCTCAAGAGCAAGATAAACACATCTGTAAAGCTACAGGAAAGAATAAATAACACTACAGCATGAGTTCAGCAAATCAGGAACAGGAAAACACAACAAAACATTGAAAATGAGTATATACCTTTCAATAATAATTATAAATGATGATAGTTTCAATTCACTTCATCAAAAGACACAGATTATCAGGTTATACTTAAAATAAAAAAGGATCCACATGTTTGTGGCCTCCAAGAAGTGCACCTGACCACCAAAGACAGAGGAAACTTTAAAATTAAAGAATAGAAAAGGTGTTCTAAGCAATTGAGCTAGAAAACAAGCAGATGCCACTGTTTTAATATTGAACAAAATAGACTTTGAACCAAAATTAGAAGAGATGAAGAAAATCACTTCATAACTTATTAAGTGGAGAATCATCATGAAGATATTACAATGTGAAACATGCGCACTAAACACAGATGCATCAATTTCATGAGTAAACATAATTAAAGGTTGTGTACAGCACATCTGTGGCCAATATTACACCAAAAGAAGTAGAGCTCAAATGATTTCCACTAAAATTGGGAACAAGACAAGGTGTACACTAGTACTTGAAATTTTAGTTAGAGGAATAAGACAAAAGAAGGAATTAAAAGAAATAAAAACATGGAAGAAGTCGACATATCTTTATTTGCAGATGATAAGAGTCAATGCATGAGACTCAAAACTGACAGAAAAGTTCAAGAGCCAGTAAAGATTTTCAGCAAAGTTGTAGGATACAAAACTAGTGCAAAAAATCACAGCTTTCTCATGTAACAATGACAAGCACACCTAATAATTACATTAATAATTGCTTCAAAAAAAAATAAAACACCTTGGAATAAACCTCACCAAAGGCCGGGCGTGGTGGCGCACGCCTTTAATCCCAGCACTCGGAAGGCAGAGCCAGGCGGATCTCTGTGAGTTCGAGGCCAGCCTGGGCTACCAAGTGAGCTCCAGGAAAGGCGCAAAGCTACACAGAGAAACCCTGTCTCGAAAAAACCAAAAAAAAAAAAAAAAAAAAAAAAAAAAAAAAAAAAAAAAAAAAAAAAAAAAACCTCACCAAGGAAGTAAGAGACCTCTACAATAAATATTAAAAGACACTGAAGAAAGAAATTGAAGAAGTCACTAGAATGAGTAAAACATCTCTGGTAATGGATTGCTGACCTAATATTATCAATGTGGCTTTACTACAAAAAGCAATCTACAGAATTGATGCAATTCTATCAAGATTCTAATGCCATTCTTTGCTGATGTAGAAAAAAATCTTAAAATTCATATGGATGCAGGAGAGACCCCATATAGCTACAACATTCCTGTGCAAAAACAATAATGTTAGTGCTCAGGTGATTTTCATTTCTACCACAGAGCAGGAGCAACAAAAAGTGGTTCAAAAATAGACACACTGATCAATAGAGCAGAGGACTCACATATGAAACCACACAGCTCCAGCCACCTGAATTTTTACAAAGGTGCCAAAAATATTAATTGGGGAAAAGGCAAATGTTCAATAAATGGTACCGGGAAAACTGGATATCACATGTCAAAGAACTAAAGCACTTCTTTATCTCTGGTCCTGTACCCAAAACTACTCCAAATGATCAATGACTTTGATCTAAGACCTGAAACTCTAGAACTAGAAGAAAGAGTAGGGGAAATGCTGTTATATATAGACATCATTATATGCTATTATAGATAGACATTAAATTAGATATAGACAGTGACAAGGGTAAGGATTACTGAATAGAACTTCAGTGACTCGGGCAATAACATCAATAATTGATAAATGGGCCTTCATGAAATTCAAAGGGCCAGTGAGATGGCTCAGCAGGTAAAGGCATTTGCCACTGAGACTGATAGTTGGTGTTCCCTCCCTGGTATTCACATGGTAGAAAGAGAGATCCAACTCCTACAAGCTATCCTCTGACGTCCACATGTGTGACATCACCCATACACAGGACAGCTGAACTTAGGCAATGAAGGTAACCATAGAAAACAGAAAGCTGGTGAAGATGTAATTGAACCAGAGGGCCATGTTCCAGCCCCAGCAAGCAGCAGAACTTGGCAGCTTTAGCCATGTGGTTCTGGCTTGAGAGTCAAGAAAGAGGTTATGGAATCTTCCTCTGCTACTAAGGAGAGCTACAGAGACCAGGTATGTGCCTGGATGTCACTGAGTGGAGGCCTAGAGAGGCCATTGAATGAAGCTGGGAAGGTAAAACCTGGATTGTTTTGGAGACTCCTGGATGTTGGAGATACCAGAACCGTGGGATATCTGCTGAGAAGAGCTGCCAACAGGGAGTAGAACGAGGCCAAGAGAAAGAAGTATGTTGTAGTTAACAAAACTGAAAGGAGTTGGAGATCTAAAGAGCATTTTGACATTAGACAAAGAGATGCAGAGTTTGGAGTTTGCCCAGCTGAGCTTCGGTCTTGCTTTGGTCCAGTATTTCTTCACTATGCTCCCTTCCCTATGTTTTGGAATGGTAATAAATATCTTGTGTCATTATATGTTGGAAGTATATGATCTGCTCTTTTATTTTGATTTTACAGGTAAATACAGTTAAGAGATTGAATCTCAAAAGACTTTGAACTTTAGACTTTTAAATAAGTTTGGGACTGTTATAGACTATGGGGACTTTTGAAGTTTGACTGAATGCATTTTTGCATTATGATATGGCCTATAGGGGCCTGGAAGTGGAATGTGGTGCTTTGAAAGAAAATGCCCCCCCAAAGGAAGTGGCACTATTAAGAGATACTTCTTTGTTGGAGTTTGTGTGGCCTTATTCGAGAAAGTGTGTCACTGTGGGGCAGGCTTTGAGGTCTCCTTTGCTCAAGCTATGCTCAGTGTGACACACAGTTGCTTCTGCTGCCTGTAAACCAAGATGTAGAACTCTCAGTTCCTTCTCCAGCACCATGTCTGCCTTCATGCCACCAGCCATGATGATAATGGACTAAACCTCTAAACTGTAAGCTTTGTTTTCCCAATTAAATGTTTTCCTTTGTTAAGAGTTGTCGTGGTCATGGTCTCTCTTCACAGTAATAGGAACCCTAACTAAGACAGTGCCCAAGAAAGAATTATGGGATAAGAAAACGTGATGTATGTACACACTGGAATTTTTGTCAGCCATAAAAAGCAGAGTTATGGCATTTGCAGGAAAATCAATGCCACTGGAAATGATCACACTCAGTGAGTTAAAGCAGTTTCAGAAAGACATACATGGCATGAATTCTTTCTTTTGTGGTTCCTACATCTTATATTGATGCACAGAACATGAGGGTAGAAGGGAAGCTCTATATAGGACTAAAGGGGCTAACATCAGGGTATGGGGAGAGGTAAACAAAGGGAAGGTAGGCGTATGAAGAGAGTGTGCTCAACAGACAATATATATGTGTATGAAAATGTCCTTATGTAACACAGCACAGTGTACACTGAATATACACAATGAAAATTCGGAAGGAAGGGAGGGAGAGAGAGGAGGAGGGAGGGAGAGAGAAAACCCCTGCTTCTAAATTGAGCTGGTTAGAGAAGGTGTATGCTGCTTCATGTTTTCACTGTTAAAACTTCTGCCCCGAGGCAGAGCCAGGTGGATCTCTGTGAGTTCGAGGCCAGCCTGGGCTACCAAGTGAGTCCCAGGAAAGGCGCAAAGCTACACAGAGAAACCCTGCCTTGAAAAACCAAAAAAAAAAAAAAAAAAAAAAAAAAAAAAAAAAAACAAAAAACAAAAAAACAAAAAAACTTCTGCCCCATCATATATATGGGCTGTGAGTAGTCAACACTTTACCCTGCACTGAGCATGGGGGTACAACAAAGGAAAACACAGAGATCTTGCCCACAAATAGATAGATAGATAGATAGATAGATAGATAGATAGATAGATAGATAGATACGTACGTACATACATAGACAACAAAGCAAAGAAAAGACAAAATTAAAAATAAGTGTCAGTTGTAGCTAGAGTTTTCCTGCCTTGCCCACAGTCAGGACAAATCTTTGTCACCCGCCAGTCCCACAGCCGCTCAGATCCAACCAAGTAAACACAGAGACTTATATTGCTTACAAACTGTATGGCCATGGCAGGCTTCTTGCTAATTGTTCTTATAGCTTAAATTAATCCATTTCCATAAATCTATAGCTTGCCACGTGGCTCGTGGCTTACCGGCATCTTCACATGACGCTTGTCCTGGCCGCGGCTGGCAGTGACTCCTTCTGCCTTCCTGTTCTTTCTTTTCTCCTCTCTGTTAGTCCCGCCTATACTTCCTGCCTAGCCACTGGCCAATCAGTGTTTTATTTATTGACCAATCAGAGCAACACATTTGCCATACAGAACATCCCACAGCAGTGAGTGGTCCTCTAGAAGGGTAGAGGCAGGGCTGGACAGGTAAAGCACAGGGCATTTTTAGATAAAAGAGTCTTTGAGTGATGCTACAATAATGTCTAGATGTCCTTTTCATTTGTTAAAACTCATAAAATGCACAGTAGAAAGGGGCCCTAAGGCAATCCACGGTCTTTAGCTGATCATGGTGTGCCCGTGTAAGTTCTTCAACTGTGAGAAATGTGCACTCTGATATAGAGTGGTTATAATGGAAGACTGCTCTACTGTGTACCTCCAACTGCACCAAAAGACTATTAATTCATTGTGTTCACGATAAGAAGGTCAAAACCCAGCAGAAGGCAGCCCCTGAATTCCTGAGCTTGTTTGTACTCTGTGTTGTCTTGGGAATATTCATAATAATAAAGTTCAGATGAGAACAACAATCAAAGTGCTGGGGGAAATCACACAGTAAGACGCTGAGTATCTCAACTACCTCACCTACCTGCAGACCTCCGAGCAGACTGGGAACCTGTACCAATTACCTTGCTGGGATGGACAGAGGGCAAGGATTGGAGGCATTTCTTGTTACTTCAAAGGCCCACCAAACAAATACTTAAGGGCACGGGAGTCATTGGAATGAAGACAGTGAATATAATCATGGGAATCCACGTTCTCCTCACTTCTGATAATCTCAGCTGCGTTTAAATATTACAATTCTCAACAAGACCACATGCCTACTGTGGATTATGCTCATGGCTAATAAAAAAAACTGATTGGCTGATAGCTGGGCAGGAAGAGATTAAGCAGGAGAGCCAGACTAAGAGAATTCTGGGATCATTTGAGTTATTTGTAAATGGCTATGTATACCACCTGTCAAATGATGACGACTTCCTGGGTGACTTTAACTGAGCAGCTGTGTCAGCTAGAGGAGAATACACAGATTTGAAATTTGGCTGATAATAATTTCAGAATATAGTTTCAACTTTTTAACCCCAAATATTCTGTATTTTAATAATAATACACTTATCAGTTTGCCTGTGACTCAAATAAACACTTCCTGTATTAGTTGATTGAGGTCCAAGAAGAAATATTTGATGAACAATGACAATTTTTGCAATGTCATTTGAAGGAAATGACTTTACATTATGTACTATAAAGTTCTTCAAGTGTCAAATTCTGTACTGGGCACTAAGTGTACAAAGAGGCTATGAACTGTAACCCCCAAATAAGAAAAATGTTTCTATATTGAAATTTGGGGGGGTGGGCTGGTAAGGCAGTCAGCACTGGTGACCTGAGTCCAACCTCTGGAACCCATAAAAATATGGAAGGAACTGAAGGAGAGAACCAACTCCTTCCATCAAATTGTCCTCTGGCCTCCATACATGGACCATGGTGCATGCACACACACACACATGTATAGGAACATACACAATAATAGTGATAATAATAATTAGTGATTTTTAAATTTATTTGCAGAGTCAGCAAGATGGCTCAGTGAGTCCCAGGCACTTGCTGTCATGTCTGATGACCTGAATTCAATGCCCAGAATTTATAGAGTGGAAAGAGAGAACTGACTCCCACAAGTTGTCATCTGACCTCCACATGTATGCCATAATGTACCCAGACAGACAGAAACACACACACACACACACACACACACACACACACACACACACACACATAAGTAAATGAATGTAAAAAAAAAAATGAATTTTCAGCCAAAGCCAAGGACAATTGCTATAATCACAAAAATATTCATATATAATGAATTGTAGTTACTCCCCACCCCATTATTCTTTCTCATGCCCCCTTCCTCTCCATCTGAAATCCTTCTTCCCTACGAGGTCCCCTCTGATTTCCATGCTTTATATTTGTGTGTGTGGCCCCTGAGGTTTACTAGAGTTGCTTGCCCGAACTTGGGTTATCTGCTAGAGAATGGGACCTTACCAGTGACAACACCACTGAAGAAAACAACTCCCTCTCCTCCAACAATCATTAACCGCCAGAGTCCCTCGAGGAGGAGTGGGACCGTCTAAGCTCCTCCCCTTCCTATGATGAACTGCTGCGCAGGTCTTATGCAGGCCACCTCAGCTGCAGGGAGGTCATGGGTGCAATCTCCATGTCACGTCCGGAAGAACGCTTTCACAGCACACCTCCCCATCCTTTTCCTCTGCCCCTCTTCCATGATATCGCCCAAGCCTTTGATGAGTGGTGGAGATGCCTCAGAGGCAAGCACTCCACTATGCCCTATTCTTGGCACTGCAGTCCTGTGTCTCTGCATTGACGGTTGCCTGTATTGATACAATAAGAAACTTCTCTGAAGAAGATTGACAGCAGTACTAATCAGTGGGTATAAACGTGAGTATTTGGAAGGCAGTTTGACAGCATAACCGTTTAGCAAGGTGATAGCAGCAGCCTTCCCACTCCACCCCAACCAGAACCTGTGACTCTTGACCAAGTTTACAGTACCAGGCATGAATTCTCTCCTGTGAACTGGGCATCAAATCCAAAATGAAAGAAGTCGGTTGCCCCCATAAGTTTTATGCCGCTATTGCAGCAGTGGGCACACTTTGCCTGGCATGTTGGTGGTGGCTCACAGCTTGAGTAAGACTGTCGATGACCGTGTTCTTCAAGCAATCTGCCTAGCACCTTCCAGCACTGTGAAAACCATCCGGTAGGAGAAGCTTGTAACTGAGTTCCAGCGGGATTTCTGTGTCCTGTAACTTCAGTATATGGTGTCTTTCGGCAATAGGGTCTTATCACCTGGCAACTGAGAGCAATGGCAATAGCTCTACTGTTTGGGGGCCTCTGGAGCCCCCTAAGTCATATTCTACATCTGACACTGGGATTTCTGTCTATAAACTATGGCTCCTTGGAGGAGTGTTACTTACTCACTCATGCAGGGTATCTCCATTCAGACTACTTTTAAATTATGTTTTTAATAAACTTATATAATAATAGGTGTACATATGGCTTTTCACACATCCTTAGGGTTAGTTATCTGTCCCCCACACCCTCCTCCATCCTCCTCTCCCATGGCCCCCCACTTAAACCTTTCTACCCCAGCAATCTTCCTTTCCACGTTCATGTCATCTGTCTCACATGGGATCTTTTTAAACCACCCTTCCCAGCAATGGTCCAAGGAAGACGCTAAAAATGTCATTTTGTTTTAGGTTGATGAAATTTATAAGACTTAATCAGGCTGACTATACTCATGCAAATACCAAGAGGAGTGTGAAGTTTTTTGTACAGGCTTAAGAAAGCCTACTGAGGGGCTGGAGAGGTGGCTCAGTGGTTAAAAGCACTTGCTGCTCTTGCATGAGACCTGATTTCAGTTCCCAGCACACACTTAGAGACTCATAACTGGCTACAACCCCAGTTATAACACCCTCTTCTGGCCCCTGTGGGTACCAGGCATGGTGCACATAAAAACAGGCAAACATCCATATACATAAAATAAAAATAAATAAGATGAAGAAGAGAAAAAAAAAGCCTAGTGGAGTTAAATTGCCTATGATCCTGCAGTTGATGGGCAGGCAGTCAGGCCAAGTCTCACATAGATTTCACTATGGCGTAGGGCAAGCATTACAAAATACCCAATAAATTGCTTACTCCAGTCTTGATAGGAATTATTCATTGAAAGGTTTCTAAAAGATTAATAATACAGTGATTCTTTCAATATGAATGAGAAGTATTTTTAAGCATATCGATCCATCAAAAGCATTTACTTCTGTAGAAGCCACTGTTGCCTTTAACCCACATGTATATTAGCTATATCCAGGATGTATGTTGTGCGCTAGAATGTCAGTGGACCCACAGTAACTAATCTGTTAGGCCTCAGCCAGCTGTGCAGTGAAAGCAGTTCTTGACTCAACAAAATTTCACATTTATTTGTACGAGAGACAAACAAAATTCCTTGGAAAGTGATGCCATCTAGTGGTAAAAGTAGGCAGCAGTAGCGTTCCTGCAACAGATAAGGTGTGTATAGTTCTTCACTCTGTAAAGGGAGCGAATTGCTGGATACTAGGGAGATACATGCTGTCACCTCCTGCTCTGGTCACCACAGAGCCACACTTACATATCTTTCCTGTCACAATGAACTACATCCCTTAAATCATGAGTCAAAATAAATGTCTCCTCCCTTTAAGAGCAAGCAAAAAAAAAAAAAAAAAAAAAAAAATGAAAACTGGGGGCCGGACAAAATGCTGAGCCATGCTACAAATGTGGGTGAACCTTGAAAATACTATACTAATGAGAAAAGCCAGTCACAGAGGTTATATGGGACATGAGCCCACTTACAAGCGATGTCTAGAATAAGTAAATGCATGGAGACAGTCGGAGGCTTGTCAGGGGCTCAGAGTGGGGATTAAACACTCACGAATATGACCCTTTCTTCTGATGAAAATACCTAGTACTAGACCCTCCTCTACAGTGTTCTAGCTACTGTTCTATCTTACATCCTAAGTGTTAGAAAAAAAAAGTGAAAGTGTAAAAGCCAGTTTCTCTCCTTAAAAATGGAACTTCAGTGGCGAAGAGTCCTATGTTTAGATAACAATAGCAAAAGGCAGGATGTGATCCGGGCACAGGGACAGAAAAGACCACTTCTCTGGGCAACTGGAGCAAGACATTGACACTTCTCAGTGTGGGTCCAGGCAGAGCGCTGCGCAGAGAAACATCTGGAGAAGGTGGATTCTGATCTGGCGCAGGAGGGAATCACCATTCCTCCCAGAACATCAGCTCAAGCTCAGAAGCCCCACACATCCCTGAGCTTTCTCCTTTCTGCCTGCCGACGCGGTAAGGAAGCATGGCGGAAGGCTCTCATCTCCCTGCCATCGTGTCTAAGTCAGAGTCTCCCAAGGAGGGGCAACAGCTGCCGAAGCTCTTCATGGGGTGGGGGGTGCTGACCTCCGAAAGGATTGGGGAGAATCTGAGGAGCCGTTTTGAGCAATGGGGAACACTGACTGTGGTAATGAGAAATCCAAATACCAAGGGATGCAGGGGCTTTGGGTTTGTTATGTATGCCATTGTGAAGAAGTGGATGCAGCTATGAGAACAAGGCACACAGGGTGGATGGAGGAGTTGAGGGACGGAACAGAGCTTTGTCAAGAGAAGAGTCTTAAAGGCAAGGTGCCTACTTAACTGTGAAAGGTTTTTAGGTGGTGGCATTAGAGAAGACACTGAAGAATATCACCTACAATATTAATCCAAACAGTATAGGAAAATTGAAGTGAGTGAAACCATGACTGACAGAGTGAGGGAAAAAAGGGCTTTGCATTTGTCACCTTTGACAACCACGACTCTGTGGATAAGATAGTCATTCAGAAATACTGTACTGTGGATGGCCACAGCTGTGAAATGAAACAAGTCCCATGGAAGCAAAAGATGGCTAGTGCTTCATCCAGCCAAAGAGGTCCTAATGTTTCCAGAAACTTTGGTGGTGGTCTCAGAGGTGATTTTGGTGGCGATGACATTTTTGGTTCAGGAGGAAACCTCAATGGTGATGGTGGCTTTGATGGCAGCCATGGTGGTGGTGGATAGATGGCAGCGGTGAAGATGGCCATAATGGATATGGTAACAATGGTGGTTATGGAGGAGATGACCTTGGTTAATCTGGAGGAAACAGAGGCTATGGAAGCGGTGAGCAGGGTCTGGGAAAGCAGGATAGAGACTATGGCAAGAGTGGCAACAATTACAGCTATGACAATGGAGGAGGTAGAGACTTTGGGTGGTAGGAATGGAGGCAGTTTTGGAGGTGGTGGAAGCTCCAATGATTAGTTACAAGAATCAGTCTTCAAACTTTGGACCGAGGAAGAGAGGAAACTGTGGGAGCAGAAGCTCTGGTCCTTATGATGGTAAAAAAAAGTATTTTGTTTAACTACAAAACCAAGGTGGCTGGGGTGGTTCTAGCAGCAGCAGTGGTTCTGGCAGTGGCAGATGGTTCTAATTCCTGCCAGGAAAGAAAGCTCAGCAGGAAATGAGAGCCAGAGAAGTCACAGGGAAGCTACAGGTTACACATGATTTGTGATCTCACCATGCACAGGTGGCAGGGACTAGCTACTCACTACAAAGAAGACATGCGTTAGTCAATATTCATGTGTATTAACAAACAAAAAAACCTGTAAGAGTGTGTTTGTGACTAATTAGATAGCACAGTTTTTTTAGGGTTTTTTTTTTTTTTAGCATCTGTCCTGTGTAGTCAGAAGTTTCTCTGTGTCCCGCCCAGTCAGCAGCCGCCCAACCCCAAGTAAACACACAGAGGCTTATCTTAATTAAAACTGCTCAGCCATAAGCTCAGGCTTACTACTGACTAGCTTTTATACTTAAACTCAGCCCATTTCTGTTAATCTATATATCGCCACATTTTCTGTGGCTTCACCTATGTGCCATTACAAGCTGCTCCCTGGATGGTAGGCTGGTGTCTCCTGACTCATCCTTCCTCTTCCCAGAATTCTCCTTGTCTGCTTATCCTGCCTATACTCCCTGCCTTGTTACTGGCCAATCAGTGTTTTATTAAACCGATGTACAAAAGCATTATCCCACAGCAGTTCTGTGCAAAGTATAACACACGCTGACAAAGTGTTTTAATGAAGACCTTTTTTCACCCATACTGTTGACTGCTAAATGTAATAAACTTATCTTTATGCTGAATAAATGTATCTTTAAAAAAAATTCAGAAGCCCACAGGAGCAGTGGTATGCATCTATGTTGATCTTCCAGCACAGAGATCCGGGTACCAATAATCTGCTCCAACTTTGAGAACACATGACAAATATCTAGAAGAAAATCTCTTGGTTCTTGCTCCAACAGACAACTGGGGACAATCTGTGGAGTCCTTACATACAGTCTTCCAATGAGTAGAGGCTGAATGGAGCAAAAAGCAATAAAGTGTTGCAGGAGAGAAACCAGGCAATTATTACATCAACAAAGATATCAGAGTCAATGTCACCACAGTAAGATAGGTTGGTAGTTTATACCCTTGAGACAGTATAAGAATGATGTTCCGTCTTTGAGATTTCCCTCCTCCAAACCCATAACCCAACCTAATCATGAAGTAGTAGACAATCCCAGTTGAGGGATATGCTAAATACTTCTCAAATATTTCCCTAAATTTTCTCAGTCTTTGACAACCAGAAAACTCTGTGAACCTGTCATAGCCAAACAGCATCTAAGAAGAAATGATGACTAGGCACAATATGACAGGAATCCCGAAATATAAAAAGGAGATTAGGTGAAAGTGTAGAAATCTGAATAAAGTATGGACCCAGGCAGAATGTATTGATAATGGTTTATTAATCGTGCCAAATATGCGACCATAATAGAAGATAGTAATCAGGGAGACAGTGTCAGCCGTGTGAGCACTGTACCACCTTCACCCTTGTTCCTAAATATTTGCGACTGTTATAAAAATAAGTATATTTAATGTATACTAACATAAAGCATAAATTATTTCATCTCACACATTCAGAGAAATGTAATTAACATAAGTAATATGCAGCCTTATCACACCAAGCATCCTCAGTAGGATGACATCATCTTTATAGCCTGTGTGGCAGTCCCGGACACCCTTCCATGATGCCTCTGAAGGACAGGATGACTTGGAAGTCCAAAGTCATAAAGTCCTGGAAGTCCTAAAGGTCATCCAACTTCGGGGTGAAGACCTGAAATGTTTCTGTAGGGCAGATTATACAGTCCCCAAGCAGATGCCACAGACCTATAGGCCCACAGTAGGGTATTTGTGTTAACGCTGGGCAAGAATGCCATGATGGGCCATCCCATGGCATCTCAAATACAGCGTTTGTCTGCAGGTTGCTTACCTGACTGTTGCCTGACTTGGTAGCATGTTCTATCATGGCAGATACCAGTATGTCCTGGCTTTGTCTCTGGAGATTCGGTACATCTTCCCACTTGCTGAAAAGGTCAAAGCCTTCTCTATGGATCCATCTGCATGTGTAGCTGTCGTCCCTGAGTCTGAGGTCACCACAGCTGCTCCTGTGGACTCAGCCAAATCTGAGGGCAAGGTACAGTCAGAGGAATCAGAAGAGGACATGGAATTCACTCTTTGATTAATCTCTCCAAATCAACCACTCAGCCAGATCTATTTGGGAAACATGGAAAGAAAGGTCTACTTCTCTTTAAAAAAAAAAAAAAAAAAATAGATGACGGGAGAACTGGAGAGATGACTCAGTGGCTCGGAACACAAGCTCCTCCTGGGGACCCGATGCCCACCTCTAGAATCCAAAAGCATCTGCATTCACAAGCACAAACCCACACACAGGCACACCTATAGACACATAACTTTTAAAATAAAAATAAATCTTAAAAAATAAATGAAATAACAAATATTTGTCTATCCAAAACTGATTTCACTTCTCAATGTTTTTTGCAGTTTTAGGAATTGAACCAAGGGCTTGTTGCATGCTAAGCCAAACACTACCATTTAGCTAAATAACCAGCCGTCTTTTTACTTTTCTCTTTGAGACAGGGTCTTATTACATTGCCCAAGCTGGCCTTGATCTCACTGGGTAGCACAGGCCTGCCTTGAGCTTGCAATCTTCCTCCCTCAACTTCAAGAACAACAGGATTCCAGGACAGCACCACCAGCGAGCTTAATTGTCAACATTTGTAGCCACCTTCCATTCACCTTCTAAAATCTTCTCTTCCTCTCTCATTGTAATGTCTTGTTTACAATTCCACATTTTTTTTTAAATTTCTAATGAGTGTGTGTACTTGCAATCAGTCTGTGGCTTCAAAATTGTGTATTTTCCATGAATACCTGTAAATGTAAGTAAACAGGGGAAAAATACATTGAATTAATCCTAGAGCTTACCTCAGGAAGGAAAGAGACTAGGAAATAAAGGCCAGGATAAGCAGAAAGCAGAATTCTCACGTGGCATGTTACTGTTACCACAAGATGGTTGTGTGGCTTTTATGACTTTAAATTTGGAGAACATGAAGAAATGCTGTTTTGATCACATCATCTTTCTGCTCAGAAAAAGAAAACATAGTTGGTATTCCTCACCCCCCACAATACTCTGCAGCCCGCACCTCTTCATTAAACATTTATCAATGTCAGAATCTTTGGCATGCTGACCCTTAGTGTTCCTTCCTGCCCATTAATCCAGTGGCTCTCATCCTAGACCACACATTAGAATCACTTAGTGAGATTGTTAAATGCTGAACACTTGGCCCCTTTCCCAGTAAACTCATTGGAACTCTTGGAGATGGGGCAAGGAAATTGTTTCCTATGCTCATTAGCAACTATATCATAGACCAAACGTTTAGGCAGACTTAACTTGTCACATGATGGAAGGCATCTGAATGGCCTTAGCTTCCTGAGAAAAGTGAGTATGCTGTTCTGTGAGAAATCTACTGAATATCAAACAGAAAATGGGGACTGTACCCAGGCAACGCTTCCAGTGAAGGGACTGAGTTGCATTCAGTTGAGTTGTTGGCTAAGGGGGTCCCATGGGAATTCCCAAACAACCCAGGCTGATGCTAACAAAGGTTTGCTCTCCACAAACTGACAGTGGGGCCCCATTGCCGAGGACAACATCCACACAATTCATTGAAGATGGAGAGGTTGAGCTGGTGCCTACATGGAGCCTTCATCCACATGTTCTAGTTTCTTTGGTGCAGGGAAGTATCTTGCAGGCTATTGAAAGAGAAACCTGACCACCAACCCAGCCACAAAACCTTTAATCTACAATCTGTCCTGACTGTAAAGTATGCTAGGGAAGTCATGGTACAGAACTGTGGAAGTAGCCAACCAATGTATGATTTGACTTAAGGCCCATTCCAGTAGAGAGAACCCATGCCTGGCACTGGTTGTGTAACCAAGAACCAAAGACTAGATGGTCCAGAGACCTGGGGCAAAACCAAACACTACTGCTCAAAAAAAAAAAAAAATCAATGAAATGATTCCTAATGATATTCTGCTATACTTATAGATCAGTGCCTTATCCAGTCATTATCAAAGAGGATTCCTGATAGCAGATGGAAATAGATAGTAGCAGATGGTGACACATGCAAAGACCCACAGCCTGACATTATATGTAGAGAGAGTCTAAGCTAAAGGTCTCTATCAAATCCTGAGAAAGAGGAGGCAGAAAGATTGTAAGATCCAGAGGAGATGGAGGACACCGGGAGAACATGGCCCTCTGAATCAATTAAGCAAGGTCCATGTGAGTTCACAGAGATTGAAGCAGCAAACAGGGGGACTACATGGGTCTGCCCCAGGTCCTCTGTGTATATTTTATAGCTATTATATTAGTATTTTTATGGAACTCCTGACTATGAGGACAAGTGGGTCTCTGACCCTTGTGCCTGCTCTTGGGACTCTTCTCCGGCTGTTAGGTTGCTAAAGCCAACTTCAATATGACAGTTTTGCTTTATTCTATCATATTTTATTTTGCTGTGCTTGGTTGTTATCTCTTAGAAGCCTGTTCTTTTTTAATAAAAGACAGAAAGGAAGTGGATCTGGAGGAGAGGGGAGGTGGGTGGGAATTTGGAGGAGTAGAGAGGGGGGAAAAACTGTAATCAGGATATATATATATATATATATATATATATATAATATATATATATAGATAGAGAGAGAGAGAGAGAGAGAGAGAGAGAGAGAGGAGAGAGAGAGAGATGTTTTTTGAGACAGGGTTTCTGTGTAGCTTTGATGCCTGTCCTGGATCTTGCTCTGTACACCAGGCTGGCCTTCAACTCACAGAGATCCACCTGGCTCTGCCTCCCAAGTGCTGGGACTAAAGGCGTGCATCACCACTTCCTGGCAATCAGGATATATTGTATGAGAAAATAAGCTATTTTCAATAAAAGAAAAAAATTAAAAATAAAGACCTTCAAGCCTCCTTCTTCCTTCCTCCCTTCCTCCCTCCTTCCCTCTCTCCCTTTTAACTTTCTTTTTTGGTATATTTGAAAGTAAGATCTCACTGTAGTCCTATGGTCTAGAACTCTATATAAACCAGGCTAGATTTAAAATTTTAGATTTTTTTCAGTTCTTTTTACATAATATTTGTATTGGTTATTTGGGAATTTCACATCATAAACCCCAATCACTCACTTCCCAGTCCTCCCAGGCCTGCTCCCCTACCCTTGTGAACACACACACACACACACACACACACACACACACACACACACACACACACATACCAGAAGAGGAAGAAGAGGAAGAGGAAGAAGAAGAAGAAGAAGAAGAAGAAGAAGAAGAAGAAGAAGAAGAAGAAGAAGAAGAAGAAGAAGAAGAAGAAGAAGATACTCACTGGAGCATGGTCAAACTCCTGGTGGCCAGTTCTTAAAGAAAACTGAGTCCTTCCCCCACCCACACCTCCACCAGAAGCCATCATTTGTGGAGAGCTACACTTCAACATCTTCATCACAATTTTTCAAAGGCCTCTTCGAAGAATTTCTACCTAGGCTGTTGCTTTTTTTCTTTAGGGGCATGGCGTGAGGGTAGGATTGTCACAGAAGCCTTCTATGTCCCTCTTTCTCAACTGTGAGTCTGCAGTCATAAATATCATGTCAAACGTAGTTTCCTTGCCCTGTACAGTAAGTGAGTGCCCTGTACAGATCGTGGACTTCAACGTGGTTTCTGGAGACAGCATGCACCACTGACATCCACACGGTCTCTGGCGACAGCACTTGCCACAGAACTCAGCATTGGTCTCTGGTGGCAGTACAGACCACGGACATCAACATGGCCTCAAGTGGTAACCTAGGCCATTCACATCAACACGACCCCAAGTGGCAGCAAGTCCCATGGATATTAACTTGGCTTCAGGCAGCAGCACCATGGTAACACGGGCCACAGACGCCAAAATAGCTACCACTGCTGTGGTACCACAGACATTGCTCCCAGTGGTAGCATGGCCCACAGACATCAACATGGCCCCAGACGGATACAAAGGTCACTCACACCAGCACGGCCCCTGGTGGCAGCACAGTCCACAGACATCAGCACGGCCTCAGGCCCAGATCTCCAACATCCGAATGGCCTTCTGTGGTAACTCAGGCCACAGATATCAACACTCCCCTGACTATTAAGACCAAGGACATCCATATGAACCTCAGGCTTCAACATGGCCTGAGGCAGCAGACCACAGATACCAAAGTGACCTCCAGGGGCAGCATGAACCATAGAGGTTTTTCCATTAGGTGCCATCCAGAAAATGAACTGTTCTTCATCTCGGACATCCTATTGTTGTTTAGAATCAGGGTGATCATGTGGCTAAGCAATGTGTGTGTGTGTATGTGTGTGTGTATGTGTGTGTGTGTGAGAGTGTGTGTGTATGGGTGTGTGTGTATATGGATATATGTGTGTGTATGGGTATATGTGTGTATATGGGTGTGTGTGTGTATGGGAGTGTGTGTGTGTGTGTGTGTATGTGTGTGTATATGTGTATGGGAGTGTGTGTGTATGTGTATGTGTTTGTGTATGTGTGTATGTGTATGTGTGTATGGGTGTATGTATGGGTATGTGTGTGTGTGTGTGTGTGTGTGTGTGTGTGTGTGTGTGTGTGTGTATGTGTGTGGGGGGACATGCTGAGTCTGTGTAAACTCCAGGATGCTACACACCATCCTATCAGCTCTACTCAGCAGGAACACGTTCCCTGTCAATTCTCTCATACCTGTCAATGCCTTCGAGTCTCTGGCTCTGCCTCTCTCCACCATGTTCACACCACTCCATCCCTCCATTTCCCCACTATTGAAAACTCGTTTCCTCTCCACTGAATGTCCATTAGTCCATCATAGTGGCATTAGAAATTGCAGTGTGTAACATAGTATATGTGATTGCCCAGACATCTTTATATGTCAATATTCATTTCAAAGAGTCGTTGGTCTGGTTCAAAGCCTCCAGTTTCTGAAGCACCATAAATACTGGACCGTTGCTGAGCCTCGTGGTGGATATCCTCCTGTTGCCCAGAATGAGGATGATGTTGTGGCCAGAAAGGGCATTCAGGGTCGGGTTCTGGGTGAGCTCCTGGCTGCCACACACCTCCCGCCCTTGCTGTCTGCTGCCCTGAGCCTCACTGGGCTGGATCTTTGTGCTTGTAGCCTGCAGGCAGCCTTGCTGCTCTGTACTCTCTGTCTCCCAGCAGGGAAGCAGCACAGGCCTCAGCCATGGTGGCTCCATGATGGGAACCGGCTGGTGTGCCCAGGGTCATCCCTATTGAGTAATGACCAGTCTCTGTGGGAGCTCTAGGCCTCAGCACATCTCACCATGGCTCCTCTGGCACAAGCTTTGTGCTTGCAGCCTGCTGGCCTAGGTTTGGTGTTGAAGGATATAGGTTCATCATTTCCCACTGCTCAGCTCTGTTCAGCCATCTTTCTTTCCGGTTTTGTGAGTCCACTTTTTAAAAGCATCTTCCCATAAGACTTGCCTCTTTTTTCCCCCTTAGTTGTTCCAGAGCTATGGCAGGCCCTGCAGACTCCTCTTCCTCCACCACGTCACCCTTCAGAGACCCCCTTTGCCTCCACCACGTCAGGCTCCTCAGGGCTCCTCGGCAGCCACTGCCATCTTTGTTTCCTCCTCTTTACTTTTCCTATATGGCCCCAGTGTGTGTGTGTGTGTGTGTGTGTGTGTGTGTGTGTGTGTGTGTGTGCGCGTGCGTGCGTGCGTGTGCGTGTGTGTGTGTGTGTGTGTGTGTGTGTGTGTGTGTGTGTGTGTGTGTAGGGAGAGGGTTGGTCCCTCCAGTCTGGAAATGAATTATAGTGTCATAATGCAAATGACCTTAGGGGGGAAATTTTTAGCAATTACCTAGTAAAAGCTAAGGACATTGGGTTTGTTTGATTTTGGTTTTGTTCGTTGGTTGGTTGGTTTTTTGTTTTGTTTTGTTTTGTTTTGTTTTGTTTTGATGTGTCTGGGTATTTTGCCTGCATGTACACCACATGTGTTCCTTGTGCCTGAGAGGCCAGAAGAGGGCATCCAATTTCCAGAAACTGGAGTTACAGATGGTTGTAGTTACCATGTAGGTAACTGGGATTTGGACTGGGGTCCTCTGGAAGAGCAAGCCAGTGTCTTAACTGTTGAACTATCTCTTCAAACCCCTGTTGTATTCATTTATTTATGACTTATCCTAGTATGGTTCAGGTCTTTTCAAGGTAACATGGTTTCAGGATATATACACTGTGTATTAGAACTTTGTGAAGATCATCTAGATATCTAAATGAACACGTGGCATTCAGTCACCTGGGGATTTTGACATCCCAGAGCCTGAAAATTTAAGAACATCTGCCCTCTCTTATATACACAACTTAGTTTTTTTTAATAAGTAATGCTTTTTAAAATTAATTTGATGATTCAATTGTGGGAAAAATGTAAAGATTTCTTGAGATAATTGAAAGGGTTCTGGGTTGCCAGCTTTGGGAACTAAACACAGAGTCTGGCTTCTAACAGGCAGTTATAAATACTTGCTGAGGTTAGCACCCCTTTCATAGACTGGAGGTGAACAGACATCTCAGCACCTGTCATGAGACCTTTAGAAACACGTTCTGTAGCTGTTAGAAAGCTGAAGATTTGTCACAGATTTTTGTTTTTCTATTGGTAGAGAAAATCTGGGGACCCCCTAAGTGAGAAAGGACTACGTGTTTCAAGACACGCCCACTGTGTTCCCACAACCTCAAATAACCATAAGAAAACAGCACCTCTGTCGTTTAGCATAGCAGTCTATTTGCGAGAAAAGAGATGAGAACATTTCTTTGCAAATTGTCCTTCAAGTTTTTAATGTGCCTGAAGGGTGCTTCAGTAATGCAAAGTGTAGATTCTGCTGTCTCTGGACAGTAGGGCAGGCTGACCTAGGGAGGCTGTCTTCTGTCACTTCGGTGCTTGAAGGAAAATGGCTCACCTGAGAAGAACTCTAGAGACTCTTGAGCAGAGTAACTACCCACCAAGCACGCCTTCTCCCCTGCAAAGTAAACGCAGAACATTGCCTTCCTAGCACCACAGGAGACATGAGAAAAAATGTAGGGAAACCAAAAAAGCACACCACAAAATCACTTTCTATAAAATGAAGGGGAAGCAATTCGCCTGTGTTGTGTCAAGAGGCACTAGTCTGCATCCAACAGCTGTGGCTGATTGGCACTGACAGAGTGCAGTCATCTGAACACAGAAATCAAGTGGGGTTCGGTGGTATAGTTCATAGTGAGTCATCAGTAGAAACTGCTTCTCCATATGTAGATATAAACAGCTACAGAAACAAGAAGCATTTTGTAGATATGGTTAAAGATTTGGGGGATAAGCTAGGTGGTGGCCCACGCCTTTAATCGCAGCACTCAGGAGGCAAAGGCAGGCAGATCTCTGAGTTTGAGGCCAGTTTGGTCTACAGAGAAAGTTCCAGGAAAGGCTCCAAAGCTACACAGAGAAACCCTGTCTCAAAAACAAAACAAAACAAAAAGATTTGGGGGTGGATTCTGGGGAACTCAGAACCTCTTGCAAGCTAAGAGTCTAAATTCTACCACTGTGCTATCCCTGTAGCACCCTAGATATGACTTTTAATTCTCTAATAATGTAAATTTAAAAGAGCATTTGCAAGATAATGTTTAAGGAACATCCATGGAAGCTTTTAAAAGTGCTTTCTGGAGGCACAGCATTCCTAGAGATGAAGACCTAGTAAGGTTGATATTTTGCACGAATTTGGAGGTTCTACTAGAACATGCAAGTCTAAACTACATTTCATTCACTGTTACCAGCCTTATTCCCTTGAACAAAAGTTATTTGACACAGAATGAGTGCTCGCTTTCACTGTGGTGTTGTGTTAAATCGTTGGGAACACAAAATTCTATTTAAAAATACAAACTAGGGCTGGTGAGACAGCTCAGGGAATAAGGGTGTTTGCTGCTAAGCCTGGCAATCTCAGTTTGCTCTCTAGATGGACATGGTGAATGGAGCTGTCCTCTGAGTTCCATACGTGTGCTGTGGTGCTGCTGCATGCACATCTGCTCACATATAAATAAATAAGTGTAATTTTTAACTATCTTCAACCTACATCATTCCTAGAGATAAAAAATACTGAGCAGGAATAAAAACAATTTCTTTTAAAGCTATTTTTGAAAGATCATGTTGAATTTAGGAGACAAACTTCATAATACAAACTGTATTCTGGGCAAAGTGATAAATCATTTTAAAATTAATCAGGAGGGCCATAGAGATGTCTTAGTAGTTAAGAGTATGTAATGATCTTCTAAAGGACCAGAGTGTGGTTCCCAGCATCTGTCAGTCACTTAAAACTGCCTGTAACTCCAGATCTTGTGGATCTGACACCTCTGGCCTCCATGGGCACCCATGCTCATAAGCATGCATGCACACACACACACACACACACACACACACACACACACACACACACACACTCACACTTTAATATATACAGCATAAAGTAAAAATTAATTAGAAGGATATTGAGATGGATATGATTGAAATATGTTATCTAGACCTGGACCAGCAGGTTGTTCTTCAGTAATCAGGGGATTAGAAGATGAGAAGTTTCGGGTCGGGAGGCCCTGCATAAGCTATGTCTTATGCCAAGCAAGCTTATTAAGAAGTACAGTATTTTATATACTATTTCTAGGGAGAAATTGGATGACTTCAGCAGGAACTGCCATACAATGGGACCAAATCAACACTGCACACATGTACAGCAAATGAATGAGTGATTAGAGCCAAGCCTGGTGGTGTGCACCTGTTGTCCCTATACTTGAGGAGTTACAGACAAAAGGATCCAGAGTTCACTGTCTTCATCAGCTACAGAGCAAGTCTGCGGCCCACCTAGACTACGGTAAACTGTCTTTTTTTTTTTTTAAGTTAATTAATCCTTTAAAGGAGTTTTACTTGCTGAAGCCAAAAGTCACACCCCTGTCTCTACCTCCTGAGTATTAGGACAATAGGCAGGCAGCCATGTCTGCTGGCATTTATGTATATGCTGGAGATCTGAACTGGGGTTCTCATGTTTTCATGGTAAACCCTTTACCGATTGAGCCATATTCCCAGCCTCGCCTTCAATTCTTCAAAGATAATTTGGTGTAGGTCTTTAAAGTGATGCAAATATTTCCTCCTGGCTGAAACAGAACATGTTAACTTAATCCAACAGCAATTTAGTCAGTAAGTTCGTTGTTTGCTTGTTTTTATTATAAAAAGCTTATGAAGTCTCATCTGTCACCACCATTTAGAAGGCGTCAGAAGTGTGATGAGGGAAAGAAGAGGGGTGGCCATACGGAGGACGATTAATAGCAACTAAGGAGGGATGGGAGGAAGGACCTCGATCAACGACCCTGGAAGTGATCCTTGGGATGAAATGTCAACCTGGGCATGCAGACACTTCAATGTGATGACAGTATGAGAGTGGCCTACCTTGCAGAGGTGACACCATGATCATGATGTCACCTTCTCACCATTGCATCTGGGATGTGCTGCCCCGTGTGCTACTCAAATGCGGGAATTCCACCGCACAATTTGCCATCTTGAGGGACTGCACTCTCGCTCACACGGTAAAAAGAAATTATGGAAGTGACATTTGCATATTTAAATATTGCCTCTGTGTACATCCCTTCTGGTGGATGGTAGAAATATCTTTAGAAATCTTAATTTTCTTTTAAAAATATTTATAAACTATACTTTATTTATTTGGGTGAGCAGGAGCCAGTGTGCCCCAACACATGTGTGGACATCAAAGGAAAACTTACAGGATTCGATCCTCCTCTTCCATCATATGAATCCCGGGGACTGGTCATCAGCTTGGCAACAAGCTCTTTGCCCATTCAGTCATCTCACCTTCCCAAAGCCTTAATTTCTAGAAGGCTGTTTGAAGAGTTCTGATTTTTGTTTTGTTTGTTTGTTTGTTTTGCTTTGCTTTTTGAGATAGGGTTTCTCTGTGTGGCTTTGGAGCCTTTCCTGGAACTCACTCTGTAGACCAAGCTGGCCTCGAACTCACAGAGATCCACCTGCTCCCTCCCAGAGTGCTGGGATTAAAGGTGTGTGCCACCACCGCCTGGCAAAGAGTTCTGATTTTTATTAGCATATATTAATTATGCAAAACAGTGGGTTTCATTATTACATTGTCATGTGTGTTTACAACTTATTTTTTTATTTTTCTTTATTAAGAAGTTTTCTACTCACTCCACATACTATCCACAACCCCCCTTCTCCCTCCTCCCTCCTCCCTCCTCCCACCCCCCAGCCCTCTTTCCCAAGCCACTCCACAACCCCACATCCCCCAAATCGAGGTCTCCCATGGGGAGTCAGCAGAGCCCAGCACACTGAGCCTAGGCAGGTCCAAGCCCCTTCCCACTGCACCAGGACTGTGCAAGGTGTCACACCACAGGCACCAGGTTCCAGAAGCCTGTCCATAGACCAGGGACAGATCCTGATCCCCCTGCCTGGGTGCCCCCCAAACAGTTCGAGCAAAAAAAACATCTTCCGTATCCAGAGGGCCTAGTCCAGTCCCATGGGGGCTCCACAGCCACCAGTCCACAGTTCATGGGCTTCCACTAGTGTGGCCGGTCATCTCTGCATGTCCTCCCATCATAATCTATAGAACTTATTTTGATCATATTTATACCTGACTACTCTCTCTTGCCCCCTTCTCACACTTGCTGATCTGTTTTCTCTTCCAAACTAGTTCTCCTTCTCTTTTCGTGCCATTGGGTGGGGGGTGAACATGGAGGAGGAGTGACAGGCACATGGACAACATAGCTGTGGCCACACCACTGGAAACAGCCTCTCCCTCTCCATCAATAACCATGAAGAACCAATTGCCTAAAGTAGAAAGTAGGAAGGACAGCTAGTGAACCCCTTCTCCCTAGCAACCATCAACTGCCTGCAAATTCTCAGAGAGTGGTGCAGCCTTGTAAGCCCCTCCCCTATCCACAACTGATTGCTGAAGCACCTGGTATGGTGAAGATCTTATGCAGGTAGTCATAGCTGCTGTGAGATCAATGTGAAATGACTATGTCCTGTCGTGCCTGAAAGACAGCCTTCCAAAAGATAACTCCCTTTTCTAGGTCTCCTACATTTTTTTCCACTCGCTCTTCTGCGATGTTTTCTGTTCCCTTGGCCTTGGAGCGGGTGATACTGTCTGTCCTCCTGAGAGTCAAGCATTCAGTAGTTATTTATTCTCAGGACTTGGACCAGTCGTGAGTCCTACAGTGACTACCTTCCACTGAATATAGATGCTCCTCTAACCAAAACTGACAGCAGCACTAGTCTATGGGCATAAATAATAAATATAAATATTTATATGGCAGTTTGACAAGCACATACTTTCCATTCAATGGAAAAGACATTAAAGGTCATTTCTGAACCAAGCTCACTTTCTCCATCCGGTTCTAGGTTAGAACCGGTAAGAATTGAGTGCTGATACCTTCCCTCGCTGACATTCTTTACATGGTTGTTCAACTGTTAATTAAGAATTTGAACATTATAAAAACAGTGAAGAGAACGGTTTCCCCTTCTTTTACTTGATAGTTTTATTTTGGAAGAGAATGTTAACATGGTTTTGCAACTTACCTCTTAGTGATAAAAATCAACTTCTCCTAAGTTGAAATGTGAAACTCTTATTGTTTCCAAGGCATCTAGCAGGACTGGGCCATTAAACAAAAGCTCACACTAAAATACAAGTCACAGATAATCAATGATTAACACTTTAGAAGGATTTGTGGGCAGTGGTGGTGGACACCTTTAATCCCAGCACTTGGGAGCAGAGGCAGGTGGATCTCTGTGAATTCGAGGCTAGCCTGATCTACAGAGCAAGTTCCAGGCCAGCCAGGGCCGCACAGAGAAACTCTGATTGGAAAAACAAAATACCTTAAAAACAAAACAACAAAACACTATAGCATAATTAGTAAAACTATGTCTTCAAGTTTGCATGGCAACATATTTAGAAATTGTGTGGCATCCCAAAATTGTGCAAAGTTTGGCACTTTAAAAAGTCAGGACTTGGCTAAGAAGATGGCTCAGTCCATAAAATGTTTGTCACATAAGCATGAAACCCTGAATTCAAGTAACTATCCCCCCACATAAAAATCTGGATGGGGGGCTGGAGAGATGGCTCAGCAGTTAGGAGCACTGACTGCTCTTCCAGAGGATCCAGATTCAGGTCCCAGCACCTACACTGCAGCTTACAACTGTCTGTAACTCCAAGATCTGACACCCTCACACAGACATACATGCAGGCAAAACACCAATGCACATAAAGTAAAAATAAATTAAAAAAAAAAAAAGATGAACAGGGCACTGTGCCACTATAATCCCAGAGCTGGGAAGGCAGAGATAGGTGGATCCTTGGGACTTCTTGACTAGCCAAGCTAAGCTAAGTTCCAGACCAATAGGAGACCCTGTCTCACAAAGTAATGTGAGAGCAATTGAGGAAGATGCCTAATGTCTATCTAACTCTCCACCCCCACCCCGCTTCTGTACATGCACATCTGTGTACACATAACACACATATAAGTCTTGGAGACTGGCTGTGTAACTCAATGGTACAGCCACCGTTAATATACTTTAAGCCTCCTTCAAACCTTGGGAACGTGCACCCCCATCCCAATTTCAGATCTTGATACCACATTCTTTTTTTAAAGGATTAATTTTTATACTTATGTAAGACCATATTATTATGATGTCTCTACTGATGATCATTAAAATGAAATTATCCTTAAAATGTTCTGAGCTCAAGCTTGACAATGGCTGTGGATCTTCACAGCTGGATTTGGCCAAAGCAATCCTCATGTTTATTTCATGAGCACAAAAGACTTCTGAACAGCTGAAGTCAAATGTGAAGTTCAGAACACAGGCCAAAGTACACAGAGAACTGTGCAATTACTTACACATCCCGGGCAGAGGATACAGAACCCAACTGGTGCAGACAACTAGCTCTTTGCTCTGCTGTTTTCAAAAACTGTGTGGGAGGGAGATGCAGATAATTGCCTCACTTCTCCATTTCCTTCTGCCTGTCTAAACATTGAGTCTGTAGTTACTTGGTGTCAGTGCTTGAAATGACAGTCAGGAAAATGAGTGCTCATTTTAGAATTTAGAATCCAACATAAATAGTAATTGAACCCCATAGGAGACTTTCTAAAAGTGCCCAACTTGAAATTCATGGTGGTGTTGACTTATCTAATTTCAGTCCATGCATACACTTTACAGAATTTAATACAAAAATACTCCCCAGTTTATAGTTAAATAATGTGGTATTTGAAAAACTATTCAGCTATTAAATTTAAAAACATGCACTTTGTCAGGCATGGTACACATTTAATCCCAGCCCTTGGGAGGCAGAGGCAAGCAGAACTCTGTAAGTTCAAGACCAGTATGTTCTACATAGCAAGCTCCATGACAGCAAGGGCTACATAGGGAGACTGTGTGTGTGTGTGTGTGTGTGTGTGTGTGTGTGTGTGATCTGTGTATGTATATATTATGTATGTATGTATGTATAAACACATATGCTCTGACTAAAATAGTTTTAGTATAACCTATACATCCTTTACTTAGAGGATTAATTTGTGAGATATACTATAAATATATATTCAGCCAAACACATGGACCATATAAATACTAGAAAAACACAGATAAATAAGCTTGAGTAACAATAGAAAGCAATTCTTTTATTCAAGTGTAGTGTTCCATGCTTGTAATATCAGCACTGGTGAGGCTGAGACACTAACATAGAGTTTGCAACCAGTCTGACTATACAGCAGAAAGAAATACAAAAAAAATTCTTTTTTTAAAATTTTATGATATAATTTAATTTTACATATCAGCCACGGATTCCCTTGTTCTCCCCCTTCCCCACCCCCACCTTCTTCCCAGCCCACCCCCGATTCCCATCTCCTCCAGGGCAAAGACTCCCCTGAGGATTGAGTTCAACCTGGTAGATTCAGTCCAGGCAGGTCCAGTTCCCTCCTCCCAGGCTGAGCCAAGTGTCCCTGTATAAGCCCCAGGTTCCAAACAGCCAACTCATGCACTGAGTATAGGACTCGGTCCCACTGCCTGGATACCTCCCAAACAGATCAAGCTAATCAACTGTCTCACTTATCCAGGGGGCCTGATCCAGTTGGGGGCTCCTCAGCTATTGGTTCACAGTTCATGTGTTTCCATTCATCCTGAGTGAGGTAACCCAGACTCAGAAAGACAAACATGGTATGTACTCACTCATAGGAGGATACTAGATGTAAAACAAAGATGACTAGACTGCTACTCACAACTCCAGGGAGGCTACCTAGAAAACAGGACTCCAAGAAAGACACAGGGATCGCCCAGTGACAGAGAAATGGATGAGATCTACATGAACAACATGGACGTGAGTGGGGGTAATGAAGGGCAAGGGTCGAGGGAAAGAGAGCTTAGGGGAGTGGGAGATCCCAGCTGGATCAAGAACAGAGAGGGAGAACAAGGAAAAAAAGACCATGATAAATCAAGACCACATGAGAATAGGAAGAAGTGAAGTGCTAGAGAGGCCCACAGAAATCCACAAAGATACCTCCACAATAGACTATTGGCAATGGTCGAGAGACAGCCCGAACTGACCTACTCTGGTGATAGAATGGCCAAACACGCTAACTGTTGTGCTAGAAATCTCATCCAATGACTGAGGGAACCGGATGCAGAGATCCACAGCCAGGCCCCAGGTGGAGCTCCAGGAGTCCAATTGGTGAGAAAGAGGAGGGTTTGTATGAGCGAGAATTGTTGAGACCAAGGTTGGATAAAGCACAGGGAAAGAAATGCTTTTAATTTAAGTTCTCTTGAAAATTACTATTTATGTATCTCCTAAAGATATAGGAGAAGCTAGCCCCTCTGCCTTTCTTATGGAAGGTGGTAAACAGTCATGTCACAAGGACCAAATTTCATAAGTTCTTTAGATTCCTTATCTTGTTGACATAGAGACAATATGTAGTGAAGGGGAAGAGGACAAGAAAGAAAAGTCTAATACAAAACAAAAAATAGTCACAATTATTTCTGGATGCTTTATAGCCTAAGAAAATATTGAATTCTTATCCTTATGCCTTCAAAAATTCAAGAGGAAATCCATTTGGAGAGAGGATGGGGAAGAAAGAGGAGGAGAAGGGAGACATGTGTATTGTCTAGTTTTATGTCAACTTGACACAAATTAGAGTCATCAGAGGAGGGAGCCTCAGTTGAGAAAATGCCTCCAAAAGACAGAGTTGTAGGCAGGCCTATAGGGCATTTTGTTAATTAGTGATTGATGGGGGAGGGCACAGCCCATTGTGGGTGCTACCATCCCTGGGTTGGTGGTCCTGGGTTCTGTAAAAAAACAAGCTGGGCAAGCCATGAGGAGAAAGCCAGGAAGCAGTTACCCCTCCACAGCCTCTGCATCAGCTCCTGCCTCCAGATTCCTGCCCTGTTTGAGTTCCTGTCCTGGCTTCCTCAGTGATGGACTACAGTGTCAAAATGTAAGCCCAATCAACCCTTTCCTCTCTAACTTGCTTTTTTGGTCATGGTGTTTCATGGCAGCAATAGAAACTGTTGTATTTTTAAAGTGGCATTAAGGAGTCAAACCACACAACAGAGCCCACGTGGGTGATTAATTAAGGGGAGGGGAGAGAAGGGGCAGAGAAGGGGACAGAGACCAGTCCCTGGGGACAAGAGTGAAGGAAGAGAAAGAGAAAGCCATGAGAGGTGTGTGGTGGTATTGTGTTCCCCAAAATATTGTGTACCTTAATAAACTTATCTGGGGTCAGAGAACAGAAAAGCCACTAGTTAGGCAGTGATAGCACACGCCTTTAATCCTAGCATTCCAGAGGCAGAAATCCATCTGGGATCTCTGTGAGTTCAAGGCCACATTGGAAACAGCCAGGCATGGTGACTCACGCCTTTAATCCCAGAAAGCAAGCCTTTAATCCTAGGGAGTGATGGTAGAAAGCAGAAAGGTATATAAGGCGTGAGGATCAGAAACTAAAAGCATTTGGCTGGTTAAGCTTCAGGCTTTCCAGCAGCAGTTCAGCTGAGAGCCATTGGGATGAGGACACAGAAGCTTCCAGTCTGAGGAAACAATACCAGCTGAGAAGTTGACCAGGTGAGGTTAGCTGTGGCTTGTTCTGTCTCTCTGATCTACCAGCATGGACCCCAATAACTCGCCTCGGGTTTGATTTTATCAATAAGAACTTTTAAGATTCCTGCTACATAGGTGGGCAAGGGCCACCTTTTCTAAGGAAAGAGTAGCGAATGTGCACAAGCGGTGCTCTTGGTGGCTGCAGCTGAGGATGTATCCTGTCAGGACCCTAAGGGCAGGCCAGCACGGATGCCTGAATGATAACAGAAACCCTAACTAAGACAACATGGGAGAGAAGGGGAAAGAGGAGGGGGGAATGGAGAGAGAGGGGGGAGTGGGGAGAAAGTTCACACAACTGGGGCATTCTGAATTTATTTCAGAGGAGTCCACATGTAAAGTACATTAGCTTTGGACCACAAAGTATTGGAAAATATGCACTAGGTGTTTGGAAATGATAGGTTGAGCGACAGTCCCGGTACTCAGGAGGCTGAGACAGAAGCATGGCCACAAATTCAAGGCCCACCTGGGCCCTGTAGTAAGTATAATTCAGGTATAAGTATAAGTCAAGTATAAGTCAGGGATACTTAGCAAGCTCCTATCTCAAAAACAAACAACAATAAAAAGAGTAATAATTTCAAGAAATGTATAGGGAGAAACAGCAGAAAAGAAAAAGAAACAGAATACTTCATAAATTGAAAGTGATTCCCATCAGGATTTTTTAGTGATCAACATATGAATTAGTAATTTTAATTTTAAAAGAAAAACTTGATTTTTCATGTATGGATGTTTCACCTGGGTATAAGTCTGTGCACTCCATGTGTGCAATGCCCATAAAAACCAGAGAGGCATTGGATCCCTGAGAACCGGAGTTACAAATGGTCGTGAGCAAACCACATGAATGCTGGAACTCAAACCCAGGACCTCTAGAAGAGCAACCTGTATTTTTAACCACTGAGCTCTCTTTCCAGCCCCTTTGTACCACTTTCAAGTGTTTTTTTTTTCCTATGGACTGTCTTAAATTCCTTTAAAAAGCAACTTTATCTAAATATAATCCATGCATGACTCAATCCATTCATTCCAAGTGTACAACTGAATACACTTTTTCAATTGACTTGTGTACCCATCAAACACAGTCTATTTTAGAACATCTTCCTCACCACAAAAAGAACCTCAGATCCGTTAGCAGTTAAGTTCCTCATTTGCTTCAAACACAGCCTAGGAAACCACTAATCTGCCCTCCATCTCTGTAGACATGCCCAGTCTGCATATTTCACATAAACACTCAAACACTGTGTTGTTTGCTTTTCATCTACTGGGATTACAAATGTGTGTCACCATAACTAGTTTATTTAGATCTTTAAAATGTTCTTTTAACAATGCCTTATCCTTTCAAGAGTACAAATTTGCACTTGCTTTCTCTTGAATTCTAAAATATTCTGCTCTTTGTAGCTATAGTAAATGGAACTGGTATTGGGTTCATGTTTAGATTGTTCACTGCTGACTTAGAAAACTGCAATCAATTCTTCTAATCCTGCAACTTTGCATAACTTATTTGATAAGTGGATTAATAGAATTTACTACATAAAAGATCATAGGCATTTGAAAATTGAGAGTTCTAGTTCTTCCTTTCCAATCCTGATTACTCTATTTCCCTTTCTTGCGTGATTGCCCTGGCTGGAAGCTTCCAGACAACATTGACTAGAGGAGCTAAGAACATCATCCTTGCCTGTTGTTGGTCTTAGTAGTAAGGATCCAGTCCTTTATCCCTGAGTCTGAGGAAGGGTGTGAGCTCTCTATGGATGTCTTTACCAGGCCAGAGAGGTTTCCTATTAGTCCTGCTTTGCTGAGCTTTTATTGTTGGGTCTTGTATCAGGAGAGGTTGGTGAGCTTCTGAACTGCCTTTACGGTCCAGGGAGGTGTTTATGTTGGGCTTGGTTTCTCTTATTCTATTGATACAGCATATTATTGTGTTAGTTAAATGAAGAAAAAAAAAACTGAATGCAAAAACAAGGTAGAAATGATGTGAATGTTAGAGAGCCAGTGTAGGAAACTCAACATCCAGACACTAGCTCCAGATAGAGCAGGCAGGGATGGAATTACCAGCGGAATAGCATGAGAAAGTGTTTCAGAGAGAACGAAGATGCAATTTTAAAGGGATCCACCATGTGACCAGCATGGTGGCTGGGCACACAATCATCCCAGGTACTGTCACCACAAATTGTCAGAATACTGGAGATGTAAAGAACAGTTAACCTGTCTACCTACCTGGGTGGTCACTGGATAGAAATCTGCAATTTGTATCGTTGTTTCCTTACAGATAAGATGTTGACTCACTCCTCTGACTTCTTGGCAAGGTTTTTTGTTTTGTTTTTGTTTGTTTGTCTTTGATTTTCTGCAGATTAAAAATGTGCTTGGGTATTTGTCTTGTTTTGTGTTCTATGAACTTCTCAGGCCTGTGCTTTGACATCTGCCAATGGTTCTAGAAATCCTCGGCTGGTATTGTTATGAGAACCCCTTCTATTTTGCTCCCTTCCCATTGTAGAAATATTACCTGCTTTAAGATTGTTCCACTGGCCGGGTGTGGTGGAGGACTCCTGTAAGTCCATGCTCTGGTAAAAACAAGAGGATTAGAAGTTCAAGGCCAGCCAAGATTACAAGCAAGTTTGTAGCCAGTTTAGACTACATAGTGAGGTTTTTCTCCCCCTCTCCTCAAGAATACATTCCACAGATCTTACTTACTTTAGCTGTGTCTGAGATGCTGAACCCATAGAAAACACTTTTACTGTGTCATTGGGTTTTATTTACCTTTTTTTGTTTGTTTGTTTGTTTTTTTGTTTTTTGTTTTTTGTTTTTCAAGACAGGGTTTCTCTGTGTAGCTTTGCACCTTTCCTGGAACTCACTTGGTAGCCCAGGCTGGCCTCGAACTCACAGAGATCTGCGTGGCTCTGCCTCCCGAGTGCTGGGATTAAAGGCGTGCGCCACCACCGCCCGGCTTTTTTCATTATTATTATGTGCATGTGTTTGCATGATGTGGGGAGGGCATGCATACCACATCTGATGCGTGGAAGTAGGAGAACAACATTCAGGAGTCAGTTTTCTCTTCTACAATAAGTTCTAGAGATTGAACTCAGGATCATCGGGCTTGGCAGCAATGCTTTCTTTATCAGCTGAGCCATCTCTGTGGCCCTCTGTCAGTGGTTTTTATATTTAGCATTACTTCTGATTGTTAGAGTTTCAGTCTCTCTGACTGCTTTGTCATCTGTTTGTACATGTTACTTTTTCATTGGTACCCTTAATGTATAAGTCACAATTATTTAAATATCACTGACTGGAACTGGCCATCTCTTGTCACCAAATGAATCTTCCAGTACAGGAACTGGGTTACATCCCATTGAGTTGGCCAAAGGTGTACCATGGGAATCCCCAGACAACCCAACTGTTGCCAAGACTGTAGGTTGCTCCCAACAAACTGACAGTAAGGCCCCATTGCTGAAGACAACACCTGCACAACTCATTGAACATGGAGAAGTAGACCTGGTGCCTACATAGACCCTTCACCCCCATGTTCTAGTATCTTTGTAGGAAGGTACTCTGCAGGCTACTGAAAGAAAAACAGAAAGACCAACCCAGCCACACAACCTTTGATCTACAGTCTGTCCTGAATGCAAAATATGCTAGGGCAGTTGTGGTACAGAACTGTGGGAGTAGCCAACCAATGTCTGATCTGACTTAAGGCCCACTCTGGGAGAGGGAACCCGTGCCTGACACTGCTTGGTTGACCAAGACCCAGAGACTAGATAGCCCAGAGACTAGGGTAAAAAACAAATACTTTTAAAAAAAAAAAAAGGTAACAAAAGGATATTCTTCTATACTCATAGATTGATGCCTTGCTCAGCCCTCATTAGAGAAGCTTCCTCCTGTAGCAGATGGGAACTAATACGGAGATTCATAGCCAGACATTACAGAGACAGCGAGATCTTGGATCACACAGCTCTAAATGGGATGTTTCCATCCAACCCCTCCTCTTAGAGCTCAGGGAACCCCGAAGAAGAGGAGACAAAAGGAATGTGTGTGTGTGTGTGTGTGTGTCTGTGTGTGTGTGTGTATGTGTGTGCCAGCAAGAATGGAGGACACCAGAAGAAGAAGGCGGCCTTCTAAATCAACTGAGCAAACAAAGGTCTTAAAGAGAAATGGAAGCACTGAGCACAGAGTCCACACGGGTCTTCACTATATCCTCTGTGTACATAATATAGCTCTCAGTTGAGTACTTTTATGGGACTCCTGAGTATGTGAATGAGTGGGTCTCTGATTCTCTTGGGGCTATTTTCCTTCTGTTGATTTGCCCTTTCCAACTTCAATGTAATGGTTCTTGTTTTATCTTATTCTATTTTGCTATATTTTGTTGTTATCTCTTAGACGCCTCTTCTTTTCTATTGAGAGACAGAAGGGGAGTGGATCTGGATGGGAGAGGAGGTAGGGAGGAACTGGAAGGTGTAGGAGGGGAAACTCTAATCAGGATTATATTGTATGAGGGGCGTGTGGAATCACTGGCTGGTAATTCTAAAATCTGTCACATCAGCAGCTGATTGCAGTGTTTGTATCTTCTATTTTTCTTCTTGGTTCTGGGAAGGTCTTGTAATCTTTTTTAAAGCTACATAGGATGAACCAAATAATAGAAACAGAGATAAAGAGGCTGTATTGTGAAGTGTTGTGTCAACTTGGCTGGGAACTGGAGCTGTGTTTATCTCCATTCTATGGATCTCCGTTCTGTACAGTTACAGACATTTTGAGTATCCTGGAAACTAGCTGATCATGGAGTGCTGTGGGGTGGTCTGTATGTCAAATTGCTCTAATTGGTCAATAAATAAAACACTGATTGGCCAGTGGCCAGGCAGGAAGTAGGTGGGACAAGGAGAGAGGAGAGTTCTGGGAAGCAGAAGGCTGAGGCAGAGACACTGCCAGCCGCCACCATGACAAGCAGTATGTGAAGACGCCGGTAAACCACCTGCCATGTGGCAAGGTATAGATTTATGGAAATGGATTAATTTAAGATATAAGAACAGTTAGCAAGAAGCCTGCCACAGCCATACAGTTTGTGAGCAGTATAAGTCTCTGTGTTTACTTGGTTGGGTCTGAGCAGCTGGGGGACTGGCGGGTGACAAAGATTTGTCCTGACTGTGGGCAAGGCAGGAAAACTCTAGCTACAATGGAGAGTAAGGGGGGAAATGTTCTCCCTTTAATCCATTTGACAACTCTAGTGTAGCCTCCAAGTATGGTTGTGTAACAGGCCCCAGACCTTAAAACCTAGCACATAGGTCCCAATACCTGCCAACATGGGAACAAAGACCTAATCCATCAAAGACGTAGTCCATAGATCCAGGAAATGTATTAACCTTGCTTTTTGGCTTCTGTAGTTCTGCTTCTTGCTAACTGAAGTGTGACAACCAGGATGTGGTTTTTGTGCGTTAAGGACAAAGGGCTCAGGGCTGCATGATTTGGGCAAGTGCCACTGGCCAACAATCCTTTCTTTTTGGCTTTAAGAGTGTCTGTGTGGCAATCTCTGGTGTGCTTACAGTTGCTGATTGCCCAGGACAGCTACAGCACCCAGGCACTTTTAACTACTGCCTTCCAGATCTTGCATCCATCTCCAGAGCGTCCTCTGGAGATTCAGTTGCTTGTCTGCTGATGTGGATGTGGGTACCAGTTTGGATTATTTGATCTTACCGATGTGACTCTTTTATACCCTGTGACCTTAATGAATCCCTAATCTTGTAAGATCCACTACTTAAAAAACAGACAAAAACAAACAAAAACCTTGAGTAAATGTTTCTTTTGACTTTATTTTTTTTCACTCAAATTTATAATCTGTAAGCAAGCATGGCAAATGCTCAAGGTAAATAATTTGCCACATATACCCGCAATCTAGACAACATGGACTGCTCTTTTCCCTTAGCTTGTTTATGTCACAGTAACTGGGAAGTAAACAAAAACAAAAGAAGGGGTGTCCCGGGTGTGGTGGAGCATAAATAAGACCAGGCAGCATGGAGGGAAAGGATAGTCTATCTCAATTAGAGGAAAGTGAGCCTGGAGATGCTGGGCAGAAAGAGTGTACCTTATGGAGCCCTTATCTCCAGCCCCAACCCAAGGAGGCTGATCCTTCTTTGCAACTTGCTGTTACTGGCAGCAGCCCATCTAGCATCTGCCGTTGGCTGCTGCAAACTCACACAAGCTCCCCTGGTCTGTCTATTTCAGTGCTAGATGCACATGGATTGAAAACCCTTAAGTTCCCTTTACTTCATGGACTGGCTGATGCAGTGAAGAAGGGGGTGTAATCCAGGGCCTTGTGTGTATCAGGCAAGTCTCTTACCACTGAGCCATACCCACAGCCTCACAGTCTCACGGTCAGCACTCTTACCGTTTTCCTCCCCACTCACCCATCAGTTTTGCACAAACAGCAGGGACACAGGAGAGCCAGGGCCAGGGGAAAGGGTATGCCGTGGAGGAGCACTTGTCCTACCACCCCAGAAGTAGCCATGTGAGTTCTGGATGAATCGCTGAAGCAGCCCTGCCCCCAAAGAAGTGACAGCACCCAGTGAAGTTTTCCTACACGGACAGAACTTGTCCTCTTGTCTCGAATCATAGCAGTGTCTGCTTGTACTTCATGCACTTTCAACCTCAAAACCCTTCTTTCCTCTATACTGGAAATTTTCAGGACTAATTTGTTTTTGCCTACATGCTAGAACAGCTCAAGAAACAGAGAGGAAAGTGAGCAAGTCTTCCTTCCCTGAGACAGCCTCTGTCTATGTGCCTACACTGAACTATTCGCAGCTCATGAGCCAAGAGCCCAGAGTGGGGTGAGGAAACAATGGAGTAGAGGAGCACCTTCCTCACGAACCTTTCCCAGGATTATGGAGTGGCAATTCTGACCTCACCCACCCTTACTTCTGCGGAAGATGATCAGCTCTTTAGGGTCCAATTTGCATTGTCTCTTGGCTTAATGGTGGAAGCATGAGCTTCCACCTGGGTTCTCTTGGGAGTAACCCTCATTTAGCCATATATGACCCAAACTTCTTTTTCCATCAGAGGCTGAACCTTACTCCCTCTTTCCTTATTTACTTTCCTGACTTCCCATGGAGATGAGGCTGACTGGAGTTCCCACCATGGTTAAGGAGGATCCCTTCTCTTGGAAGATCTAAGAACAAGAGAAGGATAGATAGAATAGATACTGGGACTTCCTGAATATCAGCACATGTCTGACAACCAGTGCAAGCCAAACAATTCTGCAATGAATAAAAATTAAGATTCAGGATACCTGTGCCAATTCTGAAGCCACAAAGCATCAGTGTTTTCCATGTGCACAGACCAGAATCTTCTAGTTTTTAGACTTCTCAAGTTGCCTGTAATCACTCATGGTGCAGAGTCACAAGCCCAATATCAGTAATAATGTCAAAGATAGTTTTGATTCCAGGTGTGCCATGTGTGCAAAATGCCCCTATATTCAAGTCTTCTAATACTGGTGCGGGGGGGGGGGGGGGGCATGGGGAGTAGAAAAAAGTCAAATTCTTGGTGACCTGTGTCAAAATGCTTCATTTAAAAAGCTGAGCTGGAAATCTGAAATCTGGGAAGATTTCTTGGGATTTCCTCTTCTTTTTTCCTCCCTCCCTCCCTCTCCCTCCCTCCTTCCCTCCCTCCCTCCCTCCCTTCCTTCCTTCCTTCCTTTCCTTCCTTCCTTTCTTTCTTTTTTCTATAGATGGAAATTTCTGTTCCACCTGGTCCCACAACCGTTCAGTCCCAAATAAACATACAGAGGCTTGTATCAATTACAAACTGTTTGGCCTATAGCTCAGGCTTATCACTAACCAACTCTTACAAATTAATTCAACCCATTTCTATTAATCTATGTTTTGCCATGTGGCTTTGTGGCATTGCCTGTGTTCCATTACATCTTGCCCCCTCAGCAGCACTTAGAATCTCTTCTGACTCTACCTTCTTTTCCTGTCTTTCTGCTTGGATTTCCCTGCCTGGCTGTATTCTGCCTTGCCATAGGCCATAGTAGCTTCTTTATTAACCAATGGTAACAACACATATTCACAGCATACAGAAAGACCACCCACAGCACTTCCCATTTTTTGTCTAATTAAAAAGGAAGGTTTTCATTTTAATATGGTAAAATTACACGTAGCAAAACAGTTATCAAGCAAGAATTACAGTTGCATTATCTAGTCTATTTATATTAAAGAAAATACTCTACCATCTAGCCTATATTTGTGAGTCTAAAGTTTTGTGGGAGCCCACAGAGATTTCCTAGTGAGAACTTACTCAGGATCAGAGAATTTGAGCTTTACCCAGCAGGGCTGCATAATGGGATGATGACCACAGGCATGTTTATCAGGTATTTGGAAGGGTCTACACTCAGCTGTACAGTGTGCTTTGATATTGCAAGGGGGAGGTCTTTTGCCTCTTCCCGTGGCATTTTATTAAAAGCTTTTTGAATAAACCTTTGAGACTGTTGGGTATTGATCCAGGCCCTCCTAAAGCTATCCTGTGTTTCTGTCTTTGTAGCTATAAGTTTTCCTGTGTCCACCTGGCCTATGGTTAGGACAAATCTCTCTCACTCACTGGTCCTGCAGCCACTTGGACCCAAATAAACACACAGGCTTATATTATTTTTAAATTACAGCCATGGCAGGCTTCTTGCTAGCTAGCTCTTACATCTTGAATTAATCCATTTTCATAAATCTATACTTTGTCATGTGACTTGTGGCTTACCGGTATCTTTACATGTTGCTTCTCTTGATGGCAGCTGACAGTTTCTTCTCTGCTCTGTCTTTCTTCTTCCTCTCTCTCTAGTTCGAATGTCCTGCCTAACCTTATTCTGCCTCACCATTGGCCAAACAGCTTTATTTATCAACCAATCAGAGCAACACATATTCACAGACTACAAAACATCCCACAGCATGTCTTTTTTCTCTTTAGCTAGGTCTCTCTCTCTCTCTCCACCTAATATTTTCTTATCCCTCTCTCCTCCTCCTAAGAACCCTACAAAAGGTGGAAAGGTAGGGACTGGACTCCCACAGTCTCCCACAAAGTTTCATATCAAATTTATCTTTTATCATGATAAGAAAAACTATAATTATAACTATCTAGTCTTCAACTCCATCAAAGACCCCAGAAGGATATATTATTTAAGTAAACAGTAAGTGCATTGTAAGCAACTTCCAAAATTCTATAAATGACAGAGACCTCTGCTGCCTGGACAATCACCTAAAGTTCGTCTGTAACATTGAGGCATCCATCTTTAGCCTATAGGCCTAGAGTCTCTGGCATATTTTTTGGTGAAGCAAGAAATGTGAAAGACTGTTCTGCCTAATGACAAAGTTCATCAGTCACTTTTCTCCATGTCATGCAGAATGTCTGGCAGTTTCTTCTGTGAAGCAGGAACCTGAAGGACCATCTTGCCTTATTTTGGCAAAGTCAGTGATTATTTTACTATAGGTCCTGCACATCCAGTTCATACAATATATTGTCAAGCAGTCCAGACAAGATCAGTTTCTTGCCCAGATGGCCAGTCTTTTCTATATTGTAAGCAAGCTCCCTAACAAGCTTCTTCAATGCCAATCATCCTCTATGAAGTAATTGGTGCTGCCAGGAGCAGACGCGTCTCACTGTCCAGAAAAATCCAAGTTCTTAAAACATTTTAAATGCCATATTCTGTAGGTCTTTGAAGTCTTTAGAGATTGCCTATCTATCTGAAATATATCTCTATATGACCTTGAAAACCTAACTAGCATAACTATAAGTTTGCTATTATAGATGAATAATTATTAATCTGTATTTCTTAATTATACATTATAATTTTAAATGAGTTGCATAAACATAATACCTTAAACAAGAGTTGAAATATATATAGTATAGCAAAGTTGACCTTAAATTTGTATCAATAAACCAAAACCCATACCAATATAAAGTAACTTAAGATTAACAGTTATTTTTTTATTAAAGTAGATTCAATAATATATCTTTTTATCATTTCTATATCATATCCCCCTTTTTTCTTTAGAAAGAGATTGACTATGACCAATAATAATTTGTAACCAAACCCCCTAAACAAAGATAAACATCCATAATCCATTTTTTGGGGAGTATGGGCTACTTCCTACTGATAGGGGCATTGGTAATCTTTGGGGGACCCTGAGAAAAATTTTGATTATGGTCAAGTCCTGACTAAAATAGTCTGAGGCTAGATTATCTTAGCCAGCTGCCTTGAAGCTGTTCTGAATGTTAGATCATTTGGGCCATAGATTCCATTGGAGACCTCTCAGAGTGTCTTCCTTGATGGAACCATATTAACCAGGAAGGAATCCACAGCTTCTCATTTTCTGTGGAAACAAAAGCAGAACCTCTTTTCCAAAGCAATATATCCTTAGACACAAATTTTGAAGTCAACATACCTTTAAAAATATAAATGTTGGTTTCACTTAGCAGTCCCCATAATCAAATATCTCTCTGCAGTTAAATATCCTAAAGACAACACAATAATATACAGTATCCAGACTCTCTGTGTATTTTCTATCTTTATGTGGCCTTTTTTTTTAAGTCTATTTCTTTTTTAAGGACTTCCTCTACTTTTTTCTTTTTTTACACAGGCCTATGTATGTTTTTAAACATCTCATAACCCATTTAGATTTTTTTTTCCCATCTGAATCTGTCTTTATTAAAGATCTGTGCATCTTTAATCTTTTTCTGACCTGGAGAGTTTTTAAACTGCTAATCTGTGTGGCTAGAACCAAAGCAGCACCCTGGCTGCTGGCTCCACCCCATTTGATTCTTCAATGTGGCAGAGGTACCAATGAGTCTTGCTTACCTCCCCAGTTCTGGGAAGCAGTATTAAGTAGTGTGCAGTTGTGTTCTTAAGTCTGAAGCTGTGCTCTCAAGCCCGTAGGTAGTGGCAGAGGCTGGGAGAAGACTGTCTGTACCTTGGCCTATGGGAGAGACTTCAGGAGCTTGCCATGCCACTTAGCTCATGGCAACTGGCAGCCAGCTCCATCTTGCAGGCAGCTGTTGGGAGACACATCTCTATACTGCTGATGGCATGAGACTATGAGACTAGGAAGTCCAGTGAGGATCCGTTACTGTGTGTTAAGATCCTTTTTAAGCTTTATCAGGTCTATGTGGATCAATGCCTGAAGGTGAGTGAGAATTGTAGATGGAAATTTCTATCTCCCCTGATCCCACAGCTGTTCAGTCCCAAATAAACATACAGAGGCTTATATCAATTACAAACTGTTTGGCTTATAGCTCAGGATTATCATTAATTAGGTCTTACACCTTAATTCAACCCATTTCTATTAATCTATATTTTGGCATGTGGCTTCGTGGCATTACTTGTGTTCCATAACATCTTGCTCCTCTGACTCCACCTTCTCCTTGTCTTTCTGCTTGGATTCCCTGCCTGGCTCTAACCTGTCTTGCCATAGGCATAGCAGCTTCTTTATTAATCAATGGTAACAACACATATTCACAGTGTACAAAAAGACCATCCATGGCACTTGGTGTCAGAAGTGGAATGTTAATAATTGATATTAATAATTCTCAAGTTTTCCTCAGTGAAAAAAAAAATCTTCCCAATAGCGATCTCTAAAGTCTCCAGAAATTAGATGGGGCCCCATAACAATGATTCTTCCTAGTCCATAATGATGCCATTCAGCTGATAAACACCACTGTATGATCAGCTTTGGAGTGCAAACTCTTCAGAACCATTCCAAAATGAGATGGTCCATCATATTACACTTCTAGGCAGAACTTTAGATAAGTATTACCCATTGCTCTGAGACTGGCTAACATTACAGCTTGTCCTTACAAGACTTAGCCATTGTTTTAGCTTTCTTACAGCATCTCACAGAGATACCATTGCCCCCTAGACAGCAGGAAGTAATTTTAAGAAAATGATGCCCTCTCTCCCAAAAGTTTTGTTTTCTCAGAGTTTGGACAATTGTCATCTGTTAGGAGTTGGTTATAAGTTGTAATAGGGTTGAAGGTAGAACAATAAAGTTTAGACTCAGAATTCTCTTTTGGAAAAGAAGAAATGGGGAATAGATAGGATAAAAAATAAGGTAGATTATTGTATCTACTTGTAAACTAAATCAGTAACTATCAGCTTTAGATAATTTGTATTGGTATGGAATCATGTATGGTGATAAAAATATGAAATTATTTCTCTTTCTGTTAAAGATAATTTGCATATTGATACAAATAAAAACAAATGTAAAATTATATTTGTCATACTGTATGTATATTCTACCTCTGTTTAGAGTGTTTTATATATTGATACACATTAAGAATATTGTTGTCATATTGCACTATACATTTTTACCTCTGATTAAAATATTTTGTATATTGTCACAACTTTCAGGTCGTTATCCCTGTACTATACATCTGTTCAAAGATTGTTTACTTTTATAATGTGAAGCCTTAGTTCTTAAGTTATTTGTGTTGTTTAGAACTACAGATTTATAGTCACTCATGCTTGTAATAATCATAGTCATGTAGTCAGGTTCTCCAGATATACAGAAATGTGTGTCAGATGGATAGGTAATCTTCAAACACTTCATAGACCTAGAGAATATGGCATGTTTTGATAACTTAGCATTCTGTTGACACGAGACACAATTGCTCCTAGCAGCACCAATATATTCCCAAGAGAATGTTGGGCTTTGTAGACTCTCCAAATGGAAGTGTGGTGATATTTTATTTGTGCTCTAATAAATAAATACTGCATGGAGATCAGAGAGAAAAGCCAGCCACTATATTAAACATAGAGGCCAGGCAATGGTAGCACACACCTTTAACCCTAGCATTCAGGAGGCAGAGATTCATCTGGATCTCTGTGAGTTCAAGGCCACACTGGGAACAGAGCCAGGTGTGGTGGCACGAACCTTTTATTCCCACCAGTTGTTAACCATAGAGGTCTGAAGGTCTTTACAGACAGACAGGAAGTGATAGAGCTGGGCAGAATGAGGAAGTGATGTAGCTGGGCAGAGAGAGGAAGTGAGGTGTCAGGGCACAGAAAGGATATAGGCATGAGTATACAGCAAGTACCTCTCTCTTGGGCTGAGGATTTCCTAGGGTAAGAAATTGTGGCTGTGGCTTGTTCTGTTCCTCTGATCTCTTGGCTCTTACCCCAATATCTGGATCCAGGGTTTGTTTGTTTTTTATTAATAAGACCATTTAGCAATTCATCTTACATGGAAATTTGTCTTCTTGGCAAAAAATTGGCCTTCTAGGCAAAGAAATGCCCTTGCCTCGGCTGCTGACAGTATGTACAGTGTCCTTCCTAGATGAGCAAGACACAAGGAAAAGTAACTGCTGAACATTGCCAAGACAGGGTAAGACGGTTTTTCAAAATTCCTCCTTCTGAAGATGATCTGTCTGGGCATTCCTGGGAGAAAATCTGTGGATCGATTGGCTTAGCTGAAGAGGAAATCTACATCTTAACTGTGGGTGGTGCCTTTCCATGGTGTGTTGGTCCTGAACTAAATAAAAAGAAGCTGTGTCAGATTACGGTGATTAACTTGACAGATCAGGATCATCATCTACAACAACTACAGCCAGGTCAGTCACAACGAAATGGTGGTTTAAATAAGAATGGACCCTATAGACTCACGTATTTGAATGTTTAGTCTCCAGGGAGAACTGTTTGAAAGGAAATGGGAGATGTGGCCTTGTTGGAGCAAGTATATCACTGAAGGTGGCCTTTGAGATTTCAAAATCAGGATCAGGATGTAAATCTCTCAGCTATTTTCCAAGCTCCGCACATGCACCCATACTCCCCACTAGGATAATAATGGACCAATCTCTGAAACTGTAAGCAAAACTCCAATTAAAATGCTTTCTTTTATAAGAGTTCCTTGGCCATGGTGTCTCTTCATAGCAATAGAACAGTGACAAAGACAAGTACCCAGGGCTCAATAGGGTGGAAGTTGGTGTCAAAGCTGCAAACATCACCCATCCATGGGCTAGAATACTACCTACAGCTGCTTATTGAGCAAGAGTTCATCCAGAGGGCCCAGCAGGTGCAGCACCAGCACCATATGGTGGACAGCCTTTCCCATGAGCTGTGTCATATCCAATCTCAGCAAGGTCCTGGCTCTGTAGCACCTACCCTCCACACTGGATGAGTGCTTCTGCATCTTCTAGACTCAGCCAAGAAATACAAGGAATGATCCCTGGATGACCTTGCCAAGGCCGCTGTTTATTCTCCACTAAAGGAATACTTCAAAGGGTGGGACCCCTTGAGAACACTGTCTATGGCACCCAAGTCATTTCCAGGTAGAAGAGCCTCCTGGAAAATGATCAGCTACATTCCCATGACAACCAGTCCTCACATGCCTTTCTCAAACTTCTGTGGGAGATCTAGGTGCCTTTTGTTCAGAAGGTCCCCACCCAGTGGCAGCCCAGGAATTGTGATACTGTGGTGGATTTCCTGAACAGCTGGTGCACATCCTCCCTGTGTGCATCCTGGAAAACAACCTGAATAGGCACATCTACCCAGGCTGCAGAAGGAGGTAAACAGCTGGAATCCTGTGATAGATAGCATTCCCATCCACTTGTAGCATGCCTTGGAGGCCTCTCACATGGCCTGGAGCCACTCTACATCTGAATCTGAATCTAAATCAAACTGTCCAGTGCCCTTCAGAAGTGACACTCCAGAGATGTCTCTGCAAAGCTCATCCTGCAGCCCTGGAAAGCAGTTGTCATGCCAGAATCCTGGGGCCTTTTATGGTCAAGAGCATCTTGCTCAAGCTGGGTGTGGTGGTTTGGATTAGAACGCTCCCCATAGGCTCATAGATTTGAATGCTTGGTCATTACGAAGTGACCCTATTTGAAAGGATTAGGAGGTGTGGCTTTGTTGGAGCAAGTGTGCCCCTGAGGGTGGGCTTTGAGGTTTTAGAAGCCCATTCCAAGCCCAGAGTCTCTCTCTTACTGCTACCTTCAGATCTGGAGGTAGAATTCTCAGCTACCGTGTCTGCTTGCATGCTGCCATGGCCCCACCATGAGGATAATGAACTAAACTTCTGAAACTGTAAACAAACTCCAATTAAATGCTTTCTTTTATAAGAGTTGCCATGGTCGTGGTGTCTCCTGATAGCAATAGAACACTGAGTAAGACACTGGGCCTGTGCTTGGGTAAGCTAATCATCAACTCCTAACAGCAGCACACGGATGCCTTCTCCTGGGTGATGGACTGAGGAGGAATGGACTCTGTCTCCAGCCTAATTGGGCTCCTTGAGGAGCACATCTTTCCCAGCTTACTTTGGATGGTGCACTCTTGGCTCAGTAATAGCCTCAATTATGGGGAGATCACAATCTGGGCTGGAACTCCATGTTCTTAGACCTGGGGCTGACACACTTAATCTGTCAGGCACAGCTTCAAAGTAGCACTTGATCTCATGAATAGGGCTGTGTCCTCCAATGTTGGTGCGTGTATGCAGCCAGATGCAAGACAGAATATAGCCTATCTCACCTACATAGAGCAGAGAGAGGTCTTCTAGGATAAGGCCATTCAAGGCCACCATGTGACTGGAAGCATGGCATAGAGGGGCAGACACTGGTGTGGCTGTCAGGTCTGTGCCCAAGACTTTTTTATTTTATTTATTTATTTATTTTTTTGAGACAGAATTTCTATGTGTAGCTCTGGCTGTCCTGGAACTCGCTCTGTAGACCAGGCTGGCCTCAGACTCATAGAGATCCACCTGCCTCTGCTTCCTGAGTGCTGGCATTAAAGGCCTGTGCCACCACACCTGGCATGTGCCCATGAACTTTAAGGACCTCACTGAGACCAAGGCCAAGGAACACAGCATTAGATGCCTGCCCATCACTGGAAGGCCATATGAGGGCAAGCAGCTATACTCTTTACCCCTATGGAGATAAACATCGACTGTAACATTGTCTTCATGAAAGGTGAGAAGGACCGGGTCCCCAATCCCTGCAGAGCCTCATCCACATGACCATGTAGACTGTATGTGTGTGGATTGGCCAGGCCCTGCTTCCAAGATGGACGTGGCGTGAGCCAACAATGCCTTAAGCTGATCCCTAGCTCTGGCAATGGAAATATTCCTGCTGTTCTCAACTTTGGTCAAAGAAGCTTCTTATTGCAGTGGGTAGTTGTTGGTAGTGCACAGACTCATAACCCTTCAAAATGTTCAGAACACATGATTAGGAGTGCTCAGGTAAAAGGTGAGACATCTATATCAACCAACCCTGCCTACAAAAAAAGGGACATCTTAGAAGAGGAAAGTAAGAGTCAGAAGATGGGGAGGGGTGCTGTAAAATGCTTTCTTATGCATGGAACATTACTACCGTGTGCATAAACTCAGAGTAGCTGTGATTATCTGCACAAGATTTAGTCATGAAAAAATTCCAGCATGAGTTATGGTGAGTCTATCATAGGCCCCATGCCTAGCTGAGGAACTACTGGCAGTTGATGGTTGCTGGGGGAGTAACAGTTACTTTGTTCTGAAAAAGTAGGATCCCATGGCCCAGAAGAAGACTCAGCAGTCATGTCCTTATAAGGAGCACTAACTGGACACAATGGGTTACATAAAACAAAATATTTTAAAGAAGACATGAATTTTGGAAGGAAATATGCTGTAGGCACCCTAGAACAAGTTCAAAGGGAAGACAGAAAAGTAGTTTTGATCAAGGTATGTTGGTTTGTATATGTAAAAATTAATGCTTTAACCGGTGGTTATTTGGCAGAATAGGCCACCAAGGAAGGATGTAACATGTGACATGACTTTAGGCATGCATCTGTACACCCCAAATTCACACACAGCACATAGTCTCCCCCCCAAACAGGACAGTCTCTTCTGGACTTACTACACTGGTCTCTTGAGATTTAGCTTGCTCAAAGGAGGCAGTCAACAGTAGCCCCTGGGCTTCACCTGCTCCAGCTGCAGCTGGGTGAATCTAAGCACAGTCTGCCAGCATCCTGATAACTGGTAACTTCCCAAAATGCTCACACATGTCTGGGCAGTCCCTCCAGCTTTGCTACATGGAATCAGTAGATGGGAATGTTTTTAAAGGTGTCCATGGACTGTGGCCACCTCAGAAACACAGAGCTAGCTCCTACACGACTTTCTGGATATGAGCAGAAAGGTTCAGGTTCAAAGAATGTTACTTATGACAATCCATGCTCTTTGAGCTTACCTTTCCATTCAATTATCCACCTCAATGTCCCTTCAAAGATGCACTGGAGAGATGGCTCAGCTGTTAAGAGTGCTGGTTGTTCTTTCAGAAGTCCAGAGTTCAGTTCCCAGCACCTACATGGTGGCTCACAAACATCTGTAACTCCAGTTCCAGGGTACTCAACACCCTCCTCTGACTTCCTTGGGTATGCAGGTAAAACACTTGTGCAATTAAAAAATTTTTTAAGGGAATAGGCTGTTTTATTTTAAAGTTTTTCTGCAGTGTATTGAAGCCTAAACATAATAGGGATGTTAGACTCTGGGGTATCCTCAGAGCTTTCCCACATATATTTTCCAAATAAGTTTTCTTCTGAGTACAGGTGGTCTGGTGTCTAATACAGTCAATGTAAAGTCGAAGTTTTTCCCAATGTGGCTTCTCTGATGCTCAATTAAATGAGCATGTGACATGGGATATTTTCCCACACTCCTTGAATTAGAAATCAATTATTCTGTATTATGAAAAAACACTATTGCCATATTCAGCATGGCTTGATCTTGGAGACCGGACTGAGATAGCCAGGGAACAAAGAAAGGACAGGCATACAGACACGTACAGAAAATCTGGGGTTGGGTAGGCTGTGTTTGCCCTAATGGGGCAGCCCCAACTACAACGGCAGCAACCAGAACCTAAGCATATTTGTTGTGGACATCTGATTCAAGGAGCCATATTTATTTTATACATCTTATACAGGTCCAGCTCATCTCATTAGGAGATCTCTGTAGGGGAGCAGTCTCGGGCTGTAAGCATCCTGGAGAAGGATACTGAGGTTGATGTTTTCTGTACACTCTCTCAGCAATTGCATACAGACCAGAGGAAGGCTTTGCCAATTTTCTTAGCCAGACTTTGCCGAATCCCATGAATCTGAGCTATTGGAATACACATTCACTCAGGACTCCATCCTCTCCTAACACATTCACTCAGGGCTTTTTCCATTCCCCACACACCATGACTTAAGCACTTTATAGAAGGGCTTTTTGAGTTCACTGTTCTAGAGAGATAAAAGTCCATCTTGGCAGGCATGATTATAGGATCAAAAGCTGAGGGCTTAAATCTTCAAACATAATCACAAAGCAGAGAGAGAGAGAGAGAGAGAGAGAGAGAGAGAGAGAGAGAGAGAGAGAGAGCAATAGAGTACATTGGGAATGACATGAGGGTTTGAAACTTCAAAGCCCACCCCCACCGTTATAATTCCTGGAGGAAGGCCACATCTCCTATACAACCCAAACACCACCACCAACTAAAGACTGAGTATTGTATTCAAATGCCAGAGCCTGTGGGGGAAATTTCTCATTCAAACCACTACAGAAGGGTTTTGTCTTAGGGTTTTTCTTGCTGTGAAGAGACACCATGGGCTGGAGAGATGACTCAGTGGTTAAGAGCACTGGCTGTTCTTCCAGAGGTACTGAGTTCAATTCCCAGCAACCACATGGTGGCTCACACCATTGGTAATGAGATCTGGTGCCCTCTTCTGGCGTGCAGGCATACATGCAGACAGAACACTGTATACATAATAAATAAATAAATCTTAAGAGAGAGACAGAGAGCATGACCACAGCAACTCTTATAACAAAACATTTGATTGAGGTGACTCGCTTACAGTTTCAGAGGTTCAGTCCATTATCATCGTGGCAGGGAGTATGGCAGCATGCAGGCTGACATGAGGCTGGAGGAATAGCTGAGAGTCCTACATCTTGCAGGAAGTCAACTGACAGACACACTGAGGGGAGCTTGAGCAAAAGAGACCTCAAAGCCAGTCCCCACAATGACAGACTTTCTCCAACAAGGCCATACCTCCTAACAGTGCCATTCCCTTTGGGGGCCATTTTCTTTCAAACCACCACAGGTTTCTCACCAGTGTGGATTCCTTGGTACACAATGTAGCCAGAACTGCAGTTAAATGCTATCTCTTAGCCCATAGACCAAAAGTCTTGCCCCCTTATATATATATATATTATATATATATTTACTGATGCCTAGTTAATTTGTCAGCACTTGGGTCCTCTGCAAGTGCAGTCTGCACTCTTAACTTCTGAGTCTTCTCTGTGGCCCACCCCTTTAATTTCCTTGAGGAGCTACTCCACGTTTAAAGCCACTCTGGACCACCAGAATACCTATACTACCTCCATTAAAGCAGCTCCTAGGTTTCCATAGTGGATATCAACCTTTCAAAGATGTGGAAATTGGGATAGTCTTTAGCTACAGTTAACACTGTATCACATATTAGTGTATGTTCGCCATTGGATGACTGATCCTACCGCATCATTCTCATGTCACTGTGACCAAAAGGCCTAAGGAGTTACTGGGAGAAATTCTGGCTCAGAGGTTCAGAGATTCCTTCATGATGGGAGGGCAAAGCAGAGCACACCACATTATGGTGGGCAGGAAGAAGAGGGAGAGGAATACAGGTAGAGGTCAGGGCAAGATATAGGCCACAAGGATAGACATTCCCTGGGGGGGGGTTATATCTCTACACTTACAGAATTGGAGGCCCTGGTCCTCAGAGGGACCACCTTGGGATGGGACACTTGTAGCTTCTGATCCCAATTTCACATCTTCAAAAGCCACATCTTGACTTTTTAGACTATTTGATAGGTATCTGCCAGGCCACAATCACAGGCCTGACTTGGGCTGATGTCCTAAAGTTGTCTCTCAAGGTCCACTTCCAACATTTTCGTATGGTGTATTAGTCCGGGTTCTGTAGAGGAATAAAACTGATATGATTTATTGGGGTGGCTTACGGGCTTGTCTAGCTAGTCCAACAGTGGTTGTGCTGTGACAGAAAGATCAAGAATCCAGTAGGCTCTGGATGTCTCAGATGGTCCTCAGTCTATTCCAGCAAAGTGCTGCCTTAGCAACAGAGGTATGAATTTGCCCGAGAGTGAGGACCAGCAGGCAAAACCAAAAAGCTTCCTTCTTTTGTGTCCTTTCTTGTGGACTATCCCCAGAAGGTGTAGCCCAGATTTATGGCGGAGGGGGGAGAGGTGTGCTTCCCATCTCAAATGATCTAATCAAGAAAATTCCCCAGAGCTGTGCCCAGCTGCTTAGATTCTAGCGGATTCCAGATGAAGTCAGCTTGACAACAAAGATTAGCTTTAGCTTTAGATTAGATTTGCTTCTTTCTTTGGTTTCCGGTTATCCTGGCGGTGCCCAAGAGAAAAGTTACTATCACTTAAGCCAGGATCTGGGTAAACTAGTTTTGAAACATGAGAAAAAGGGAAAGCCAAGCAGCTCATGCTTTTCCTGGGCCCCAAGAATGAAAGACGTTGATGGATACATTATATATATCAGCCAACAATTCTGTATTTTAAGTAGTATATTGTCACTCTTTCCTTTTTAACAAGTTCTCTCTGGAGTCTGCATACTGACCTCATTCCATTAGTTCAAATCCATACCATGTAAATAAGGGCTATTCAAAACTCCTTTAAAATGTTCATCTCTGCCAGGTATAGTGGTACATACCCTTAAATGCAGCACTGGGGACGCAGAGATAGGAAAATCACCATGAGTTCGAGGCCAGCATGGCTTGATCTCCATAGTGAGTTCCAGGCAAGCACAACTACACAGTAAGACCCTGCCTCAAAATCTACAAATACAGCTCGGCAGTGGTGGCACTGCCTTTAATCCCAGCACTAGGGAGGCAGCAGGCGGATCTCTGTGAGTTCGAGGCCAGCCTGGTCTACAGAGCGAGATCCAGGAAAGGCACAAAGCTACACAGAGAAACCCTGTCTAGAAAAAAAAAATACTACAAATACATTAATAAACAAACTGAATAAATAAATAAAATGTTTACCTCTGTGGAGAATTAACTAATCTCCACTTTGACATACATATTCCAGAACTTGCCAGAGCAGCGGTAGACATACCATAATGCCTATGAGCTCTTTGCTGGTTTAATGCCGAGTGTGCAAGAGCAGCGCCCATCTGAGGCTGGGTGGTGAGACTCTCTCGGCTTCTGTTATCCCCCTCACAACTTGTCTACCAGCATTTTGACCAGCTTTCCAACAAGTGATCTGCCTTTACATTGGGAAGGACCTTGATTTTCATTAAAAATGGATATGTCTTTAACTTTCTGACTCTGTACTTGTAAGGTAAGATGACACCCCCCCCCAACCCACCTACCCCCAATCAGTATAGAACGCACTCAGACACCAAATTCTTAGCACAAAGGAGATTTATTACCCTGGAGGGGCAAGCAGGGGGCAGGAGGAGACTGCAAAAACAGACAGCAAACAGCAGCAGCAGCAGCAGCAGCACCAATCAGATGTTTTTGCAGGAGTGGGTCTTGAAGGAGAAAAGGGGACGTCTGTGCTAGGTGAGTTGGTTAACCCTGCTTGGACATGGTAGCCAAATAATGAACTTTGATAGCTGCCCCATGGCGTCTTGTCTCAGGAGTGAGTCAGTGGCCAAATAAGGGAATGGGCCTTGGGGGCTAGCTTTAGGAATACAACCAAATAGTTTTTTGCAAGGGGGAGAAGTGGAAAAGGGAAAACCTGTCAGCGCCATGTTTGCCATGCTCTGACCCATCCATGCTCTGACCCATCCATGCTCTGACCCGGGTTTGCCATGTTCAGGCCTGTTAAGGGAGCCCTCCAATGCTTGTGTTTCTTCAACAGTTTCAAGATGATTTCTGTGCAATAAAGAAATGATGGCTGCTCCTGTGAGAGACACATGTAGCACACTTGTTTCTACAGTTGACTCTGTCCACGTTTTCCATTTTCAACAGGCTCCTAAAGCCTGAAGATCTCAGCATGACGCCTTAAGTCTGCCTGGGGACAGACAAAAGGGTGATTTTTGGAACATTCTTCACCTCGTCTGAAGGTAAACAATTCTCTGACCAGGGTTTCAGGACAGACTAGTTTTGTTAGAGGTTATATTTCAGGCTACAGACCCTCATAAAAACAAGTAGAGGGCCTGTGAACACTTCTCATTGAAGAGAAAGGAACTCACCTCACTTGTGTCTCACCCCCCAGAATACATTGCCTTACATATTCCACATGGAGGCAAGCTGGCGACTGCCTTGCATTTATACAGAGACCCCATTTGGTGCATGTCCCCAGTGCTGCTGTGGTTCTGGTGGTTTGTTTTATGGTCTGAATATTTTTCAGGTCATGACTCCTGGGCTTCTCCATTGAAGTCCCAGCCAAGATCCTGCTGAGATGGCTAATACGAATGTGACAAGATCACCTAGGAGACGGCTTTATGCATTCCAGGGAGGGATTACCTAGATTGATTAGTCTGAGAGGGAAAAGCCCTGCCTTAACTATGGACATGGTACTATTCTATAGGGTGTACTCATAGACTAAATAAAAAGGAGAGAAAGTGAGGATTCCTTTCACTGCCCATTTTCCCACATCCACTCTCAGAAAACAACAGCACCAGAAGGAAACAATGATGTACATTATCTGTGCTCAATACACTCACATCTCTAGTGGCATGAAGCCAGATATCACACAGACAGTTTCGGTGTTCACCTTCTGACCACTGCAGGTAGCCTTTTGCCTACCCAGGCTGCACCCTAGAAGGTGTCATCTTTGACTTGCTTAACACTGTTCCATGATTTAAGAAGTACAGGACCAACCCTGGTGATGAAGAGAAATGTGGTGGGAAGTCCCTGATCAAGCTGAACTTTGCAAAGACTAGGGAAGGGTGGTACCACTGTTGAGCGCTATTCTCTGCATTCACTGACAACACCCACATTGTGGCCGTCAGGACAACTAGCTATGAATGGCTGCAACTATGAATCAGTGGAGCAGCCGAATATCCGGGCCACGAACTCAAGGGCCTGCTGACTGATGAACCATTTTTCTAGGCAAGGAAGGAATCATCACCGTGCCAGACTCCACCCACTTGGACAAGTTCAATATCTCAAATTTCTTCCATGTGAAGAGCATAAAAAGTAAGACATACAGACGAGGCAAAGGTCAGCTAGGATCTATCTTATTATTTAAGATATACCAATGATAAGACCTGAGAGACACTCCAGCATCTCCACAGGGGATTCAAGAGAAATGAAATCTTGGCAGTCACCACGAAGTCACCTGAGAAGAGAAAGATGGACCGGCTGAATGCTGTCCCCTATTCAAAGGGAAAGCTCAGCACATCCTTCACCTGCACTGCCCTGGTGCCATAGGCCATACACGAAGTGGCTGTCATAGATAAAGATGTACTGAGCTACCAGCTTATCATGAAGGTCTACATGAGGTTGCCCACCAACAAGGGAGACCTTAGCCTAGACCATGCTGTGACCTGACCCCCAGAGCCTGAAAGAACTTCATCAAGCTGTATTTGGAAGTTTTCCTGTGTCCCAAACAGCCAGCGGTCAGGAAAAATCTCTCCCACTTGCGTCCCCCAAGTGAACACACAGAAGCTTATATTAATTATAACTGCTCAGTCATTTGCTCAGGCTTATTACTGACTAGCTTTTACACTTAAATTAACCCATAATCCTTATCTATGTTTAGCCACGTGGCTTGGTACCTTTTCTCAGTTCTGCCTTATCATCTTGCCTCCTCTGTGTCTGGCTGGTGACTCCTGACTCAGCCTTCCTCTTCCCAGAATTCTCCTTGTCTGCTTGACCCACCTATACTTCTTGTCTGACTACTGGCCAATCAGCGTCTCATTAAACCAGTGTACAAAAACATTATCCCACAGCTTAAAGCTGGACTAGAAGTACTATTATGATGGCACCATCTTTCACAGGTCCATCGGGAACTTTGTGATCTAAGGGTGGGGGTGACCCTACTGGTACAGGCAGTGAGTACTACTATGGCAAACCTTTCAAAGATGAGTTCCGGCCCAATCTATCACACACAGACCATGGAGTGCTCAACGTGGCCAATTGTGGGCCCTACGCCCACCAATATCAGTTATCACGTTACATTCTTGTGCTTACCTGGATAAGAAGCATACCACCTTTGAATGAGTTGTTGGGAGTTTTGACATGATGGTAGGTATGGAGAATGTGGAAAGTGGCCCCCAAACTAACTGCCCTAATGAAGAAGCACGCAACCATGGTGTTTGTAGATCCATATGAGGAGGCAGATGCCCAGATATCCCAGGAGTGGAAGAAGACACAGCACCAGGTGGCCCCAGAGGCCAAGGTCAAGATGAGCCAGTCCCAGCCTAGAAGTCATGTCCCTCAGACATACCACCAGGGAATGGGGAGTACTTCCACCCAGCAGCAGAAGAGCCATCAACTAGCACAACTGTCCACATGGCCAAGAAAACCTAGCCAAGGTTTGGGGGTCTTTAGCTCCTGGTCCTGATCCCTCACCTTCCTACGGTGTTTTCAAACTTCTGAAGGGACAGTTATGACACTTCCTTCCTGTCACTAGCAGCTACATAACAGATGGGTCAGGAGTTGCAGGGAGGGTCCGTCTTCAATGGCCTCCAAGCTGTGTAAGGTCAGTCTAGAAATCTAAGCACACCTGTCCTTGTTAGGATTTTAGTAGAGATAGAAAGGGGACAAGGAGAAATTAGGAGTTAGTTAGTTAGAGCTTAGAAGACTCCCAGTGAAGTACTGAAGCCTAGCACTCTTAGAGAAGTACTAAGGCCTAGTAACACCCGAGGCTGTGTGGGAGTCTGGGAGGTGATGGTAGCAAAGGACAGCTGCACCTCAGCTCTGTTGTCTGGCAGAATCAGCAGGACCCACACAAACCAGCAAAATTGCTGAACATCATTCTGCACACAGAAGAATGGTAGAGAACTGACCGGTGGTTGAGCACCAGACCTTAGCTTTACCTACTGTATCTTTGGCAAGAAACAGTGGTTTCTATATCCCAGGCTCCTATCTTGGCTTAGTGCTTTTCTATCCCCTTGAAAAAAAAAATTCCATTTTGGAACCACTTCCTCCCTGTCCATTCTGCTTAGGGAAGAAGTCTACCCAATGGCAACCTATGGGGATCTTGGGAGTAGCAAATGCTTGGCTGTCTTCATCTAGTAAGCTGTGTGAGTCACAGCTTAGAGTAATAGATCTTTCTTTTCAGAAATCTAGAATTTGTAGCAAACTAGAATCTAGAATATTGAAGACATTTTGGATGGTAAAGAGAGTGTCACAAGCTAGTGGCATGGGGATGAAAGTGAGCTTATTATGTGAACAAAACTAAAAAGGGATTTCTCCCTCACACCATGGAAGACAAACTGTAAAGCAATTAAGGCTCTAAAGAAAATGCAGTTAATTAAAGTCAGTGAGAACCTAAGGAAGAAGCTCAGTGAGGAGAGTACTAGACCCAGCACAAGGGAGGACATGCACTTAAGAGTCCCTGACAAAAACAGATCAAGCCTTAGCAACAAGTGATGGATGTTTCTCTGAGTTTAGTGTGAGGCTAGATTTCTTAAGTTAGATCTGCTCCCAGCCAAACAGGCTCATGGCAAAACCTGAGCTTTCCCCACTGATGAGTCTAGATCCTAAGTTCACAGGCTGAGAGAGCACATAGAACACAGGTGAGCCCCAGCCCATGAACCCATTCATTGCCCATGTATGCAGCATGAAATAATTTTTATTTAAATAGCCAACTGCTGATGTGGCCCCCATCTCCACCCCTTCAAACTCTGTCTCTCAAGCCTCAAAGCAATATGACCAGAGAGTAGGGCCTGGAGATTCCAACATCAAGATTAACATAAGAAAGAGACCAGATTGTAGAGAGACCTGAAGCCATACTCATCTTGGCTTCATCTAAGTAACAGAGTACTCTGGGCATGATGGCTAATCTTGATTATCAACTGCTACGTCTGGATTCCACTAAAACCCAAGCAGCTGGGCACACCTAAGAGGGATTTTCTCAAGTGGATCATTTGAAGTGGAAAGACCCACCCTAAATCTGAGCCACACCTTCTGGTGGCAGCCTATATAAAAGGACATAAAAGAAGAAAGATTTTGCTTTTGGCCTGCTTGCACTCATACTCAAGAATAAGCCCATCTACCCTGTTGCTGAGGCATTTCTTCACTGGTATTAGAAGCTGTTGCTTCAGGTTCCAACACAGACTGGAGATTCTCTAGAAATGCCCTGGGACTCCAACACCAAATTGGGAGTGCTGAGACATCCAGCTCATGGTCTGAACAACTATAGATTCCTGGCCTTTCTGTCAAGCAAAAGTAGCCATTGTTGGACTACTCGGACCACAGCCTATAAGCCACTTCAATCACACACACACACACATACACACACCACACCACCACCACCAACACACCACACCACACCCAATACTCTTGGACATTCAAGTAGTCAAAAAAAAAAAATTGCCACTACCTCTTTACCTTTTCCTGGTAAGCCAGTATGCTCAAAATGGTTAAATTAAACAAAAACAACAAAAGAGAAAACTTGGCTCCTCCATTTTTCATCTTCAGTCTTGTGCATCTATTTGACATTAAACTACATGCATATACGACACTTCTTTTTTTCTTGAAAATACTGTAAAAGATGACTTCTTAGCAACTGGTTGAAAACAGCATGGTAGAAACACTCAGTCATCGCAGCTGATTCTAGATCCAAGAGTCTGTGTTCATCTGTGATTAGTGAGTAAAGAAAGAGCCGAAGACTTTTAAAACCAATGTTTATTTTTATATTGCAATTGATGAGTCCTTGACAAGCAGCCTTCCAAGGCTGACTTGAAAGGACTCTACATAAATGGTTACACTGTATCTCTGGTAGATACCTTTCAGAAACTGCAGTAATTGAGTTCATTATGAGAGAAGGTGCGTGTGGATTGGCTGAGGAAGAAAAGACCAACATATCACATATAAATTCACAAAGGGCTGAAGTTATACACTGGAAACAATGAAGTGATTCCGATGGTAAAGTATCGACGGTGATGATCCAAGTGGACAATTCAAATAAAACTGTCACATGATATGATTAGTTTTAAAAAAGGAAAGCAAGGTTGAGGATGTCATTCCCAAAAGCTGAGACCATGATTCAATCATACCTGCACACCAAGAACATATCTGACCAAGGAGGTCCTTCTCCTTGTTCATCATCTCACTTTCTCCAGAGCACTTAATGCTCTGAACGCTTCCTATGTATTGGCTTACACACATAAAGCCTATCACCCTCCCAGAATGAAAACCCAAGAAAGCCGGGGTCTGCGGTCTCATTCACAGCTGAGGGCATCCTGAATGTTGCCCAGTGCCTCCTGTGTGAAGAGTTTTCAGTAAACATTGAAATGATGGAGAGTCAATGAATGAGCACCTAGCAGGGCCAGTGCCGAGGGCCGTGGGAGTATACAGCAGGTGACAACTAGTGTTTGACAAGTCGACCCACCAGGCGTATAACTCCCTAATGGGGAGCCCCACCTGGCAAAGCCGTGGGGTCACTGGCTGTGGAAACCAGTTGTTTTCTAACCTTCTCGGGTGCCACTGCTATGCCTTCCTAATAAGAACAGCTGTGGGGTGCTTTCCACAACCCTTTGGTGGTGTGTTTTACATCTCTGGGCACACTTACAGTTTATGATTTCTGTTTAAGCTGTATAATGTTGATGTATAGAAACAACACTAGGATATTTTACATTACTCAGACTGACATAGGATTCTCAGTCACAAAGACAGCCTTTTACACATTTTGCAAAGACCTTAGAACAAATTCAATACAGACTAAACTGCCCCTGCAGAATACGCACAAAGACTAATTCCCAGGTGTTGTTTATTGCTAAATCAAGGCCAGGCTGTTTACATCAAGACACAGTCCTTGCAGTAGCTCCCTTTCTGCATGTACCCTGACTGCTCAAGGTTCAGCGATTGTTTAATGTCGGGGACCCCTCACCAATTTAGAGCTATGTGCTTGGGTCAATGTGACGTTATTAGCCTAAGAGAAGCTATGTGATTTATCTTGTGTTGTGAGAATGGGTAGGGCCCTGAAAATGTAACTTATAATTGTCCAGAGTTTGTCTGAAAGCTGCAGCGGCGAGCGGTGATGTGGAGAGAGATGACTGTGCAGAGCTATGGGACAGTTGCTGCAGAATGTGAGTGGGTGGTGTGTGTGTGTGTGTGTGTGTGTGTGTGTGTGTGTGTGTGTGTGTGTGTGTTAAGAGATAAAGAAGTATGAAGAAGCATGAGAGAAGTGTGAAAAAGTGAGTGTGTGAAAGAGTGAATGAATAAAGAGTGAGGGAATAACATAGAAGTGTGTGTGAGTGTGACAGAGAGAGCTGTGTGAAGGAGCTGCTGCTATGTAGAGGAGCTGTGCCTAGGAACTGTGTAAAGGGCTGTCAGGGGAGAGAGCTGTGTAAATGAGATGTTCAGCTGTGGCTGTGTGGAGATTTGTAACTGTGTGGAGACAAGGAAGATGAAGCTGTGTAGAAAAGAGATGCAGAAGAGAAATGTGTGAAAAGAGAGATGAGTAGCCATGTGAAATATGTATGTATGTAAAGACATGAGGTTGTGTGCGGTCTTGTGGAGATATGTAGCAATGTGGAGACAGAAAGAGGCAGAGACCATTTCTTAAGATGAAGTAAAAGAGAACGTTATCATCAGAAGGCATGTGTGCTTCCTTATTTCACCAGTCACAGATAGATTAATACTTGTTCTTAATTACCCTCAGATAAAAAAGTTTCCTACCCCTCGATACTCTGAGGCATTCTTGTTTTACCCTGAGAGGACCGTGGCAGCTGGTCTCTCATGTTCTGCGTTGGCTAGAAAGCAAGGTACATTATAAAATTTTTCTCAGAAATTTATAATCATTTTCTGATCACTGGGAGAAAATTTATAACAACTCTTGCAAGTGATTAAGAGCTTAGGGTGACCCTTGGTATCAGAACCTTGTTATTTACTGACTAGATTCATGGTAGAGTTGTAGCCCTCAGTAGCTACAGAGAAAACATGGTCGACCGTGCAGGTATTGTTGAGCCTGGTACGCTGGGAACTGTGAGCCAGATGATGGAATGGTGTTCTATATTTGCGTAGTAACTGGTTCATAGATTTCCCTCAAGAGGACAGTTTGCTGTTACTTTGAAGCCAGGTTACTTCTAGCTTCACTTTATTTGAAATGCTTCAATGGCTCCAGGCTGACTACAGAGGAATCTAAAATCTTTAGCGAGGAATAAAAGCCCCTCCATACATAACTGACAGCTTCTCTCCCAGGACCCAGTTTCTCATGTGTGAACCAGGCTCCAGCAAATAGACTCTACTCTGAAGAAGGTAAGCAGGCTATTTCTCCCCTCATCACTTAGCCTTCTTCAGCTGAGAAGCCCTCCCCTCCTGACACACACTTGGTTTAAATGCCACAAAGCCTTCCCAAGCACCCTTACCAAGGGGGATCCTCCAGCCCCAAGTCCCCTCCAGTGCAGCCCTGGGCTTTCTCACAAGTCCTTCTCCCAGGAGGACCTGGTCCAGGGCTGCTCCTGAAACTGAGTTTCACACCCTCTTGCCATGGTTTACCCCTTATGATAAAGCTTCTTACAGGTCCCCTAAACTCCCACTCCCACTTCCCAAGAGTGTAAAAAAATATCCCCCCAGCTATTTACTATGCTTCCAACTTCACTCACGTCTCGGTTCAGAGGGCATCTCCAATGAGAGGTTATCTTTGATCACCCTGATGGAAGAAACTCCTCCCCTTCTCATTTTCCTAAAAAGAACTATTCTTCTCAATAGAAGAAATATAAGCCTTAGCGGACGTTTTCTTTGTAGCAGTGATGTAATATGATGTTGTATATTTATTATGTATTATATAATGTATCTGGTTTTGTTTTTTTTTTTCCTTCTAGAATGTAAGGTTTGTGAGCATGGGACTTCTTTTTGTGTATTGCTGTATTGGTGAAGATGATGGATGAATGTCTCTGTGTCTCATTACACACTTTGCCTTGCAATTTTGCTGTTTTCTCTGCTAGACAGCAGGGATGTATACCGGTCATCTTAGTTTCCAACTCCTTCCTAGTTCTTTAAAGTAACCTGGAGTGACTTTGTGATACTCCTCATATGACTGAGTGACATCAATTGTAGTTACTCGCGAACAGTTCCCAAGAAAGGGATTCTTAATCCATCCACATATTGCAAAGGCCGAAAAATACAATTGTATTTCCACTGACGCTTATCAGAAATTCTTAAGACTATATATACTTTAAAACTCAGGATCGCTGGGCCGCAGTGGTTCAGGCCTTTAGCCCAGCATTTTGGGAGGCAGAGCCAGGCAGATCTCTATGAGTTCGAGGCCAGCCTGGTCTACAGAGTGAGATCCAGGACAGACACCAAAACTACACAGAGAAACCCTGTCTCAAAAAACAAAACAAAACAAAACAAAACAAACAAAAAAACCCCCAAAAACCTCAGGATCATTCTCACTTAACCTCCCTTAAAAAATGCCCTGAAATCATACACATCAACAGTTCTGCTGCAGAGTATCTGAGAAGTCCCATTATCATGATAAATAATGCTTAAGTCAGCTCAGGCTGCCAAGCAGATAGTGATGGCAAACTTTAAGAGCATGGGGTTTTGGAATCATGGCTATGTTCTGTCACGAAGTTCATCATAACTGAGAAAGTTGGGAATGACTTATTTAATGCACTGATGTAAAACATCTTTAAAAAAATGGGTGACACATTTTAATGTGTGCATTAAAATATGAATGTAAGACTATTTGCTGTATTTTATAGATGAGCAAACTTGGGCTTAAAGAGGATTTTGGCCACTTGCTTTCACAGTTAGTAACTGGCTAAGCTGTATCTAAACCAAAGCTATCTCACTGTACCAAGCCACACTCTGGACCATCTCGTCAATCTCAGGGCACAGGGCACAGAATTTCTTCTTCTTCTTTTTTTTTTTTTTATTCTTGCCAGGTTTCTTTGTGATGGCGAATCTAAGGAGAGTTCTGTAATTCAAGAAAATGTGAAAAGTCCTCAGAAAAAATCCAAGTTCCTCCTTGTAAAAAAAAACATGCTAGCTCTATCTCTATGTAGCCAACGCTTGGTTGGTCATTTAATAGAAAATTTATTTATCCATCTATACCAATGGTGGGAGGGGTTATGCAGACAGTCCTGGAACTCCATGCAGACGAGGCTGGCCTTGAATTCACACTGATCCTCTTGCCTTGGCCTCCTGTGTGCTGGGATTACAAATGTGCACCACCACACCCAGCTCCAACGTTCTGGATATTTATAATGAGAGATCAAGAGATTTCAGATAACTAATAAAATACATAGGCACAGTTACTTCCCTGGATTCCTTTGCAGAACCATGACCTTCAGGTCTCAGGTCTGCTATCCCCTGAAACATCAAAGAAGGGAGGAGAGACCATCAAAAGGCACTAGGAGAGATAATATGGAGATAAAGTCTCTTTCAAGAACATTGTAGTTGACTATTGTAAAGCTAAGCAGAAGTTGACAAAATGTATATGTGATAAGAGACATTTGAAACTGGTTCAGAATCACCGAATATCACAGTGGTACTTTGGCATTAAGTAGTCAATAATATAAGAACAATAAAGCTAAATTTAAAAAATCCCTACGCAGGCCTACAGCTCCAGCTGAAGACTTGGCCTGGACCTTACCACGCTTGTGAGAAAGCCTCCTATTATGAGCCATGCAGCAGAAAGAAGACAACAGCAGCAACAACAACAACAACATACAGTTACTTTACATATAAAGCAGATAAATATAAAGACGAGGTATAAGAAATGAAAATAACATATACACTAAAAACATCCCAACAGAAACGGGCTTTATTTAAACCAGACAAGTGAATTCTTCCATTAGCATCAACTTCTTCAAGACTCAAGGATATGGAAATGAAAGGTGGTGCTCCGTAAGGTAGAGAGGTGAAGATTGACCAAAGAGTAACTGTATTGCCTTTTAAAAAGCCCTTGTGAGGGTTCCCTCAATCCAAAAGACTGTTAGATCTTGGGTTACAGTGTGCATACAACATCCTCATTTGAAAGTGACCCATCTAGCTTAATGAAAACCTTTCAGAAGGAAATGTCTCTATATGTGAGTATCATAAATTATATTTAAGTTTAGAAATGAAATAAAGTACAAATCTCAGTTTAAATACTAACACAGAAATTTAAAAAAAAAAAAACTTTAACATTATTACTCATGATGTCTTGTTACATGGTTCCTAGGTACAAACATGTACAAAACAGATCATTATTTCTGACACCTCAACTCATGACTTCCCCTAAATCTAGTGTGACCAGATTAGCTATGGGAGCCCCTCCAAACTTTACACAGGGATTTGCTGCCATTCATACAGCATACAGAAATGAGGATAATTTATGACAGACTATTTTAACGTAGTGTAAAGTAAATCCAATGAAACATTATAACTATGAGGGGTAAGAAGACAAAGATAAAATTGCATATAATGTTCAGTGTTTGCCACTTTCATTAACCCTTTCCTATAAAGTCTTCTCACTGCAGTCACATTTTTAGAACTTCAGATTATGTGTTTAACTTTGTGTTGAGTTGGTCAGCACCTTGATTCACATGAGCAATCACAACAAGGAAAGCGTATAGATAGATAAGAGTGAGATCACAGGGGACAAAAACAGGAGGAGGACTTTTTTTTTTTTGTCCTAAGACATGAAACAGAAAGGATAAGAGAAGAGAGTAAACAAACAAACAAAGTGTTCACAGTGCAACATGCCAGATTCGTAGTTTCATTTGAAACCAAGAGCAAATCATGAAACGTCATGAAAAAATATAAGTAAAGGTAAAATCTCCTAGAGTAATTACTAAATGAAGTTCAAATTACCGCAATGATCAGTAAACCCCAGAAGAAAAGTGAACAGCGCTTTCATTTCAGGCCCCTCTTAAACATCGCACAACTTTTCAAAGTTAATGCATGAACTTGGCAGGTTTGGCCACGCTGCACAATTTCTTTTTTAAAAAATACAGTATACAGAAAAAAATTATTATATTCCCCATTTTGTATCATAAGCTGGAAACCTAAGAGCAAAAGATCTAGGATTTTAAGTTATTTACAAATACAGCAGGTTCATCCACCACAGTGGCTTGGCTTCTGTCCCAAGGAGATGTCACCTTCTCTGGCAGTGTCTGTCAGTTCTCTGTCCCCATGGGAGGCTGTTTCATCTACTGCGCATCAGTCATTTTGAACAGTTCCAACAGGGCCCCAACAGCTCCAAAATAACCCTACAAAACAAGAGAGAACCTCTGTAGGATTGTTTCTTGAGTTTTAGCCAAAGAACTATTATTGTCACTAGTTCTCAGAAAGCTGCCCTGAACTTTACAGATGTATAATATTAAAAACAGAATTCATGGCTGGGGATATGGGCTAGAAGCAGGACCCGTGTAGAGGCTATGCAGTTGACTTCCTGCAACACAAAACAAACAAACGCTGATCTCTTTGCAAAAAGATTGAGTGATCAAATAACTATAATTTATCTGAAAGCATATTTATCTATACTAACATAGGAAAGAACTTAGGGCTGTATCTGGCATATGGTATCACTGCCTTCCTGTAAAATAGAAGCTATTATTTCATGAAAATGAAGATTTCTAAAACTCAGCTGTTTTAGGAACTAGTGTCTTAGTCATTGGACTACTAAATGCAACAAAATACCAAAGAGTGGGTGGCTTATAAACAACAGAACTTCATTTCCTGGTGTTTGTCAAAGCCATGCTCCTTGTGGAGTGCTGTGTCACCTTAACCTGCCTTTGCAAAGGGGGGCTCTTTTATAGCGATGCTATTCCTCTCCAGAGAGCTCAGCCCTCAGCTTCTCATAAAATCGTCTTGGGGTTAGGGTTTTAGTGTATGAAGGGGTGGGGAGGATGCTAGGACATACAAATCCCAAGTCCCTAGCTAACTAGTCTCGAAAGGGCTGGAGACACAGCTCCTCGTTTGCCTGGCTCAGCAGTTACCTCAGAGGTGGCGCGGATATGTCGGGATCTTTACTGCAGCTGCTCTACTGCCTTATCACATGCTAGAAATTATTCTGAGTTCTTTACATGTGTTAAATCATTCCATCATCAATCACGGGGACATACTGACATCAATCCTCAACATACTGACTTCATACATGTTGGATAACTACACAGAAGTGTGGCTGCTGGGTCATCTAATTCTACTTTTAGTTCTCCAAAGAACTTTTCATACTGTTCCCACAACAGTTTTAATAATAATTCACATTTCCAAATGACTTTTTGTTTTCATTTCAGTAACCATCTTCAAATCTCCACTGCTGATGAAGAAAGCTTCCACTGTATAAATGACTTTTTTTTTTTTTTGTGGAGACGGTAATAAATATGAAGTTAAAAGGCAATTTTCTACTTGATTAATTTTGAAATACAGAGACCTACCTCATATGTTAGACAACCCAAAATACTCATAGGACAATTAAGTCCCCTGTGAGCCTGACCTACCTCATGTTCCAAAAACAGTGCTTTCAGCTGTCCTTTAGACCAAAAGTCCATGGCATACGCTAGCAACTTCATTGAGACCATATTGATTCTGAGAAAGTTCCCAACAAATACAACTCTGTCAATATTCTGAAAAAAACAAAACAAACAAACAAACAAAAACAACAAGAAAACAATTAAACCAGGGCTTAAAACAGCATTTAGTAAAAACTCAGTGTTATGTGTGTGGTTGTAGATGACCCCGCTCAGTCAATGTCTGTAAATGGAAATATTTCAGCATCTCCAAAACCCAAGTGAAACCGACAGAGCATTCCACAGAACAGAAGGGGCAGATTTTGGTCGGGCTACACTGGCTTTTTTCTTAATGTGACAACAAACTAGATTCAGTTGGGAAGAGGATCCTCAGCTGAGGTGTCTCCATCAGACTGGTCTGTAGGCAAGTCTGGGGGGCCATTTTCATGATTGATGTGGGACGGCCCAGCTCCCTGTGGGTGTCACATGGTGTCATGGATGGCTTGTCTAAGGCTGAGCAGGTCAGCATCAGGAAGCAGCTCTCCTCTGTGGTCTCTGCTTCAGGCCCCGCCTCCAGGGTCTTGCTCTGCTTGCGCTGCTGCCTTGGCTTCCCTCAGTGATGGAGTTTGATTAGGAAATGAAGGCCCAGTAAATCCTTTCCACCCCAGACTGCCACCTCATGCTCTTTATCACAGCAACAGAAAGCAAACTAGAGCGTGGGCAAAGCAGACAGGAAAAGGAACGGGTCGTCAGGTTATTGTTTACAGTTATTATGCCAGGTTGCATTAAGCCTGATATATCTTCCGTTTACAAACATATATTATATGTGTGTGTGTGTTATATAATATATATATAATTGAAAATGGAGTTGAAGTTACAGTTAAATCTGTCCCTCAGCCCCCCCCCAAACTCCAAGCATAAAACACTCTCACAACCAACTTATAAGTGAAATGAATGGCTGTGGTGTGATTTGTTCATCTACTAAGACTGGGATATAATGAAGAAACAATATCCATCTCTGCCTTCAAAAGTAGACTATCTTGTCTGAGCAACAGAAGGGTTAAAATACGGTAACATGGGTGTAGATTTTCATTCTGTGAAACACTTATGAACATTCCTCTCATTCCGTGCATGCAGACAGGCTTCGGCTCCCGCAGCTCTTCCCACTCTACCCTAAGGTATTTCTGAAGCTAAAGACTGAGCTCAGCCTGCAGATGCTGGACCAAGGCCAGTTGCCATGGTCACTCAGATCAAAGGGAAGAGAGCCTTGCAGATGGTTATTTTCTGCTCTGTCTACCACGAGTAATCAAGGTCTAGGAATATCATCTTTGAAATGTCTCAAGTTTTAACAATAGATGTTCATGAAGACATTAGTCACTGAAAATATTCCGTGAGTGAAGGACTTAGGTACTTTCAGTATATTTCCATTAGAAATAAAGTTTGGAGCCACAAACTAACCAGACTACAGAACATGCAAGGTAAAGAAAGAGTTGGCGGGGGTGGGGGGGGGGGGGGGGGGGGGTGGGGGGGGGGGAGTGGGGCTGAGGGACAGATTTAACTGTAACTTCAACTCCATTTTCAATTATATATATATATTAATATAATATATATGTACATACATATAAAGAGGAATTTAACTAAACTTAGGGGGCACAAAGTAGAACTCTTGTATCACCCTACTAGGAAGACAGATGGAGTAGAGTCAGCATTAAATTCTGACAAGCATTTTCTAGAATTTCAAAGAAAGGCCAGGTGGGTCAAAATTACAAATGTTTGACAAAGAAGGAAAATGAGAGGTGACTAAGGAAAACAGAAGTGAGCTCTTCTCAAGAGTGACGTAATGCTGGAGAGGCAGCTCAGCAGCTAAGGGCACATGCTGCTCTTGCAAAGGACCAGAGTTTGGTTCCCAGCAGACACACGAGGCAGTTCATAACCGCCTATAACTACAGCTCCAGGGTATCCAATGCTTCTGACCTCTGCAACCACCTGCACTCACGTTCACATAGCTACAAAGACAGATAGATACGCACATAATTGAGAGCAATAAAAACTAATGTCGGGCTGGAGAGATGGCTCAGAGGTTAAGAGCACCGACTGCTCTTCCAGAGGTCCTGAGTTCAATTCCCAGCAACCACATGGTGGCTCATAACCATCTGTAATGAGTTCTGGTGCCCTCCTCTGTATACATAATAAATAAATAAATCTTTAAAAAAAAAAAAAAAAACTAATGTCAAAGTAGAAGAGCTATGATACTCAAAATCTAGTAAAATTGATTTGTTTACTTGAAAAATTATCTTCAGTACATATCAAAATAAATGATTTGTTAATTAATAGAGTTCCTGCAAGCCAACAAGAAAGCAGGATCAACAATCCAATACTCAATAGGTGAATAGTATAGTAATAGACTGTTCACAGGTGCACAAAATGAGAATGACTGAACCAGCAAGAAGGCTCACTGGGTAAAGGTGCTTGCTGTTAAGCCTGATGACTTGAATTTAATGTCTCGAACCAGCAGAGCACAAGGAAAAAAACTGACTCCCAGGAGTTGTCCTTTGACAAGGACCATAGTATGTTTGCAGCCCTACACATACATCCACACAGAAAAACATAAAAAAAAAAAAAAAAAAAAAAAAACATAAAATAAAATAAAAAATACATAATCACTTATATTAAGGTATAATTTCTTTTCTATTAGATTAAAAAATATTTAAAAAAAAAAAAAGGTTAACAGCCCTCTTAGAAATTTATATATTATGCTTAGTGGAAAAACAAATTAGAACTATGTTTATGGAAGGAGTTTTTGTTTGTTTGTTTGTTTTTTGTTTTTGTTGTTGTTGTTTTTCGAGACGGGGTTTCTCTGTGTAGCTTTGGAGCCTGTCCTGGAACTCACTTTGTAGACCAGGCTGGCCTCGAACTCACAGAGCACCTGGCTCTGACTCCTGAGTGATGGGATTAAAGGCATGTGCTACCACTGCCCAGCTATGGAAGGAGTTTTATGATGTCTGTCAAAATTATAATCAATGTACCCATTGATTCAGAAATTTATCTTTTTAATTTAATTAATTAATTCATTTTGTTTGAGACAAAGTTTTACTATGCAGATTTGGCTTGCCTGAAAGCAACTATGTAGACCAGGCTGGCCTCAGATTCACAGAGATCTGCCTGTTTCTGCCTCTTGAATTCTGGTACTAAAGGTGTGGGCTCCTATGCCCAGTTAAAAATTTATCTTACAGATAATACTGACATTTATACAAAATCGTATGTTGTATAAATGTGTGCATAATACATATGTATAAAACATATACATGTATATACTAAAGGATTTTTGATAATGCAAAGGCTAAAAAAATACCCTAAGTATCAGAAAAGTGCTCAAGTCTTTAATAGCATGTAGAGTACTAGACAGCTACTACAAATGCTGAAATAGAAATACAGCAATCTCAAGACACATTGTGTAAAACAGTGAGAGGCAATATTTTCAGAGGTGCATATCTGAAGTATGTGCAGGTTGAAAATGATGGTGGACCTAAACTTCTCATGTTTAAGCTAAAAAGAGGAGTAGAAGAAGGAGAAACAAGAAAAGAGATAGATGAGGCACGGGTGGCCAAGTCCTAGAAACCGCTCAGTATGAACTGATCCATAGGAGTCCTTTATCCCCTATCCTTCACATATACCCAGAAACTTTCACAATAAAACCCCAAACCAGCAAAGCAGGATGCAGCATAGTATGTAGAGGGTGGACTGTATAGTTTATGACTATTTCCCAGCTGATTCTCCAGAAGATCTGGGTTCAGTTCCCAGGACCCACATGTCAGTTCACAATTGTCTGTAACTCCAGTCCCAGAGTATCTGATACCCTCTTCTAGCCTTGGTGGGCACTACACACATGTAGTGCACAAAAATACATGCAGGCAAGACACTCATACATACACAAATACATTTTTAAAAAGAGACAATGTTCTGTAGAGCTTGCTATCTTTGAAAGCACATGTTTATGTCAATCCATATAAAACACAGAATAAGGACAAATCAAATCTAAAAACAAGGGACCTTCCCTAGTGAGATTGAAGGGGAGGTGAGTGTAGAAATGGACTTGCTTCCCTGACTGCCTGTCTTCTGTCTTTGGGACTCTGCACTATCTACTCAAAACTAAATAAAAGGTGCAATGCATGCTGCTGGGAAAGAAATGACATCAACAGCCTGAGCCAGCTGTGGTGGACCTTGTGTGTAACAACTGTCCAAGCAAGATGTGCCCACAGGTACAACAGTGGTAAGTGTACTATGGGGTAACCTACTGCTGTCAGTTGGAATTGAGACACACTTCCCAGGAGGAAATTCACATCTGGTGATACACACCCAGTTAATACCTGTGCCTGGGGAGGTCAAGAGGCCCTAGTTGGGAAACTATTGTGTTTGCTCAAAGAACATGATGTGCCTATCAAAATTATCTTCTAAGTAGTTGTCTGTGCCCACGGATTAGAGATGACGTCAGCTTTAGTCAGAGGAGCATTCACGTATAAATGACAGCTGAATGACCTGGCGTCTATAGCTCTTCCTCTAAGGCTCAAGCAATATAGTGGGGAAAGGAATGGAGAGAATGTAAGGGCCAGAGGAGGGGGAGTGAAGAGAGCACTGCTGACTTCCGGCTGTGACGAGGCTGTCGGACTCACAGCAGCTGGGATGACCTGCACAAGGTCGGGCCTTGTCACTGGGGTGGGAAGGGCTCATAGGTCCCACCCCTCCCCGAGGATTTATACAGTCCATGGCTGATGGAGGATGGAGCAACATTGTCTTTTTTGCTCTTGTAAACAAACCTTCACCAAGACTCCTGTTAAAAATCATTAATGAAAATCACTGGTGAGATTGAAGCGGGGTGGGGGTGGGGGGCTAGGGGGTAGAAAGGGAGGCTAGGGGGTCACTTGGGAGGAGGAAGGGGAATCAGTGCCAGTGGGAGAGGGTGCAAGAAAGAGTAAGGGAGGCAAATATGATCAAAATATACTCCGTACAGTATGAAAATGTCATAATAAAACGCATTATGAACTGATATATGCTAATGAAAAGATAAATAAAGCTTAAAGTTGGGGGGAAAGGCTGGAGTGATGGCTCAGTGGTTAAGAGTAAGAAAATGATGCACTTCCAGAAGACCCGAGTTTGATTCCCAGCACCCACATCAGATAGCTTACAACTCCCTGTAACTCTAGCCCTGGGGGTTCTACCTCCTCTGGACTCTGGGGGCATCTGGCTCCCATGTATGCCCGTGATGTGCACACATATACATCATTTAAAACAATAAAATCAATTTTAAAACTTCAAAAAAAAAAAAGTTGAGAGGAGAGCATTTCACTATCATAACAAAACCCAACTCAGCTTCAGGCAATGTGGTGCCCCATCATATGACATGGCTAAAATCAAAGATTCTCCAATCAGCAACTGTGGAGAGCGATACAAGGCCTGATGACCTTGGATTCTGCTCTCCCAGGGAAATCTGATAGTGCCAACCCCTGAGCTGTTCAGAGAGCCACATTAACTCGGCAGCCTCTAGAAGATCCTTGGTCCCAGGGTAGTCACTCCATCACTGAACTGCACAGGAAACATGCAAGGTAGTTGCTCAAGCCAGCAGATAACGTGTACATTTTCTAATGCGAAAGAATAAAGGCAGTTGGCCTCTCCCAAAGGGATTCTGATATCTGTGAAAAGACCTGGCCCGTTCCAGCAGACTACAGGGCTGGAGGTAACTCTGGAAAGTAGGGGAAAGGGCACAGTTGCTCTGTGGGGCAAAGGGTGTCACTATGCAATTGACCTTTGAGAGCCATGAGCGCAGCCAGCCTACCCACACACATTAGTCTTTCAGCTTGTTTAGCTACTTGGAAAAACACACTGTAAAGGTTAAAGCCTGAAAAAATAAACCTTTGTTTCCAATGAATCTCTTGACTGAAGTGGACTTTGAGAAGCATGTCTCTGGAAGCTGATCACCAGCAGCTTCCCATTTAAACCTAAGTGGACTAGGGACTTCCAGTAAATGCTGACTCCTCTCCAGGTGACTGTGATATACTCTAGTCAGTGGTGTGAAAGGAGGGAGTCTCTTTTTGTAACCACCAAGTTCAAAGCCAGGATCGGCATTAAAACAAAGCAAAACCAACCAACCCAAGCAAACAAACAAACTTGCCTTGTAATTCAGCTCGGCAGGGTCTTGACAGATCCCCTGGAGCTGCAGTTAGAGGCAGTGGTGACCACCAGGCTTGGGTGCTGGAAACTGAACTCAAGTCCTCTACAACAGCAGCATGTGTTTTTAACCACTGAGCCATCTCTTTAGCCCTTCACAAAGGCTTTGAAGTATCTGTGAAGTTTTATTTATTGATCTAGGCAGAGTGTGTGTGTGTGTGTGTGTGTGTGTGTGTGTGTGTGTGTGTGTACGCACACAAGTGTGTGATACTTATGATATTTACAGTTTGAACTGTCTTTTGCAAGCATGCCATATTTCTATTTAAAAATTATGTATTTCAAAACCTCTTACTGACCTGCTGTGTCTTTTTTTTTTAAAAAAAAGATTTATTTTTATTTATGTATGAGTGCTCTATCTGCATGTTCTAACTGCATGCTCTAACTTCATGCCAGAAGAGGGCATAAAGATCCCACTATTGATGGTTGTGAGCCACCATGTGGTTGCTGGGAATTGAACTCAGGACCTCTGGAAGCCAGTGCTCTTAACTGCTGAGCCATCTCTCCAGCCCCACCCCTCCTCCCTTTTTAAAAAAAGATTCATTTATGTATTTATTTAATGTACCTGCTGTGGTTCTTATCTATTTCTCCTATTACCTGTTCCATGCCCCAACTTCTTTATCTTGTCTTCCTAATACACCTTAAGGAGAGGGTTGTTCTACTTCTTAAATCTTCTTTCTTAGAAAGGGATTCCACTTTTTTTTTTCCTCAGAAGAATGTAATCTTTCAAAACTTGTTAATAAAGCTTTGTCTGCCCCCAGCTCTACCCGCTTCTTGTGCCCTGGGCTCTGGATGGCCTTGACTGTAGCAAGCTCTCTTTGCTTTGATAGCCCTGTACAATGCTGCTTGAACTCCATGCCACAAGGCAACACTGTAAAGAAGCTGAAAGCAGAGAGAATATCAAGTACCGCAGGTGGGAGCGTTTTATGAGTAATTATACACACACACACACACACACACACACACACACACACACACACACACGGCGAATGGCCCGTGTACTGGGATTCTGACATGCTTCCACAGGGGTATCTATTTAAAAGTAAACTATATTATCTTCTTTCCCACTCACTCTACCCTTCTGTTCTCTAAGGCGCGACCACAGAAGAAAGGGTGAGATTCCTAAGAATGACAGCAGTTATTATACTGCCCAAGAGGGTATCTGGGGATGCCTCCGGCCCCCTGGCTTTCTCAGGGTTAAAGCCTTACCTCATTCAGCGCACACATCCGAGCAATGGAGCCGATGTTGTTGGTGATGGTGACCAGTGTGGCACGGGCGAGGTCTTCCTTGCTGATGGACTCTCTCTTTTCTTTACTCATCATGTTGCCAAAGCTATGTTGGAAATATCAGTGAGAGGATTCAAAGTCACCCCCAGGCAGGACCCAAGCTTCCACCAAGGTACTCTGGGAAGCACTATGAATAATCCTGTTTAAACTCAATGACCTGTCTTTGCTATTATGGTTTAAAAGCAGACAGTGTTACACTATGAATGGCTGGCTGTCTGCTTCTTAACAAGGGACAAAGCAGTATGACTATTAATGGGGAAGAAACTTGTAATGCTTCTAGAAGCTATCTGGACAAGAACAGAACAGGGGAAACTGGCATTTTCCAGAACCTTCTTTCAAAGTTGCCTTATTTTAAGCACAAGTGGTAACCGTCTTGGTGCTTCATTAAGGACAGGTGATCAAGTCTGAGATCTGACATGACAGATATTTACACCCGGCTGGTAGGCTGGCATTTATTTTTAAAAAAAAGAAAACTAGATGAATGGCCAGGGCGGACAGCCTGACTTGTGTGGATTCTCTACAGCTCCTAGCCACTTAGTCTCTACCTTGATGCTACAGCAGATCCTTGAAGGCCAAATCGTTCATAGTCTCCTCCGTAAATGTCCTTCACCAGCTTATCAACATTGGTGCTGTCGCCTTTAGCTGCCATCTCCAGAGCTTCTTCAAAGGTCTCACAACCAGTCAGCAAGCAACACAGGCCTAGGAATGTCCCGCCTCCAAGACTGAAGGACAATAAGGTTGATTTTTTTTTTTAATTTTTGCTTCGTGATATGCCCATCCAAGTCCCCAGCTACAGCAAGACTATGAATGCGGGTTCAGAAAAATGCGGGAAAGCGAAGGAGCACTTTGTTGGAGAGCAGAGAGCATCTGAATCCAAGTGCTGGAGTCAGAACAGAACTCGAGGGTAGACTGGATAAGAAAAGCGGGCAGTGGCTAAGATCGAATGTCAAGAGGAACTTGCCCCTAAATTTGGGAACAGCATTGAGAAAGACTCTCACTGGTTTCTGTTGTGAGACCTTCAGCTAGCTGCTAGCCTACATGCTTCATTCAGTCTGCTCACCCACGAAAGGGGCCAAACCATGGTTTGTTCTGCTTGGAGAGTCTGAAAGCAGCACATAGCCAGAGAAATGGCTGGTGTTAGAACACCATCTGCAACTAAATGCAAGTACACGGGGGAAGAAATGGTGTACGCAGAGTTCACAACTATAGAGCCAGTCTCTGGGAAGAAACCTGACTCCTGACTGTCCCAGCATGTCCCCCAAAAGGCTGCCTTCCCTGACCCTGCTTCTCTACAGTAATCATCTCATCCTACCTCAGAAATTTTGAGAGTAAAACTACTATCTACCTAATAAAAGAATGCTTTCTACTAGTCTTTAGGAAAGGGTATTGCTTACTTCTAATTACCACCCACTAGTAAGAGTAAAAAAAGTCACAAGATGGTTCCAAATGCTGGAAGTATGTTTTAAAAGCTTTCCACTGTTTTGGAGGTTATGGTTCCAAAACAGACCTTGCTGCCAAACTTAGAAAATAATTTATGTAGCTGAGAATAAAATGAATTATATATCAATATCCAAGCTACCTGGTATCACAAAAACCCAAACCAGGGAAATAACTACCATTAGGGAAGTCATGGCAAGAAAGGGAACTTTAGTTCCCAACTGCTGGCAAAGGCTTCTCTCTGATTTACCATGCATGATAAATAGAGAAGAGCTTGCTGCTCATATCATTTGGTTCTGAAGCTTCAAAGAGCCAGTAATTCTGGGAAAACATTTTGCATTTGATCACCAGCTTTTAATTCTAAGGGGGAAAATTAAGTTGAGATTAAAGGAAAATAAATGTATGGCAAATTATACTGATTATCAATAATTACCAAGAAGACACCAGGTTATAGGCAAGGACATAGCTTTTAAATATTGTCTTCATAATAAAATTGTGTCATAGTCTCAGACTTTGATTCTAAAAGAAAAACAAAAAACAAAAAACCTTCAACTCAAGAGTTCTTTTTCCAAGGGCCATTTAGGTGTCGATGTGCACCACCAGCAAAAGCTACCCAAGTCACAGGTGTGGTGGCATCACAAGGAAACAGATAGGCACACATACCAAAAGAAAGTCTACCCTCATCTGCACACCAAACCCCATATGAATGTGTTTAATGAGAACACTTGGTGGGTTGTGAGCCGCCGACATTATCTTGTTTGCTCCCTGTATACTTAAAAAAAAGTCTTGGTTCTCATTTTTAGCTTTGATGGTTTTTGTCTCTGATAATCTTCTTTGAACATTAGGCATCCACCTTGATCAAGGCATTCAACCACCAACTCCAGATGTAGGCAACTCAAGAGACTGGCTGACTTAGAAAGAAGGCAACTCATCAACTGATGTGTTGGTAGAACTGGAAATGGGGTACGACTAGAAAATGGTGAGTGATTCCAGATAAAAAGCTGGATGGGAAAGCAGGCATGCATCTGGACAGCTGGTGTGCTGCTGACAGGAGAGAGGAATGCAAGGTCACAGAAGAGCCAAGAGTCTCTAGCACTTGTCATTACCCTCAACCTTCGTATTTAGTCAAGAAATTTTCTTGCTCACAAGCAGATACATCTGTCTGTTTTGACAGACATGTAGAAAAATCCTCAGTATACCAGAGACAAAATATATAGATAGAAAAGGGCACTGGATATTATTATTCATCAGAGCACTGGATATTATTATTCACCAGAGTGAGATAAAATCTTCAGTTTCTCATTTTAGTAATTGAATTGGCAATGCCTATAGAGCAATGGACATTGATGGGCATACGTGTAAATTCCTGAATGACCAAGGGAGATGCACTGTTCCTTCCACTTAAGTTCCAGAGTTACTTTCTTCTTTTAACAGACTACACACAGTAACATTACCTGTCAAGTATTAATTTTCTGACTGAGAATTGGATTTGTGTCACTGGAGGGAAAAATGACTGTCCCCAATCTAGGAAGCAGTGAAGGTATACAAAAGCAACCATTTAAAAACATGTAGAAGAAAATGGATATCATGAAATGTCGTGGCGTCTTCCATACACTGGTGCATCGGGGGAGGTGGCTCCCCCAGCCTGGGGTGTGAGTTTGAAGACTGGATCTAAGAGGATCCCCGATGCTCACTGGCCAGCACATCTGGCCTACCAGAATTGGTGAGCTTCCAGGTTCATTGGGAAACCTTGTCATGTATTTGTACCAGCACACACGTGTACACACACACACACACACACACACACACACACACACACACACACACACACAGGCATGGCTGCCTGTGACCCCAGGACTTGAAAGGCTATGGCTGATGTATTTTGTGGAAAATTCAAGGCTAGTTTGGGCCTCATAGTGAGACACTCCCTCAAAAAAACAAAAAATGAAATGAAATGAAATCCACCAAAAAAAAAAAAAATGCTTACAGGGAAAATATAAGAAAAAAAAAAAACGAACAAAAACTTGGAGTTACAACTCTCAGTTTATAAGAGAAGCAACAAAACTTGAAGCTTACACAATTTGCTTCCATCAATGGTCCCCACTGAGGTAGCTCAGTGGTAAAGAGCTTGCTTAATAGCAATGGTCCCCAAAGTGTGTCCCATATGCTAATTCTCACCACTGATCCTAAGAGTTTACATCTGATGTTTTCTAACATATAGCAAGAGCGACATCTGAGCTGGAAGTGGTGGCACACACCTGTAATACCAGCACTGGGAGACTGAGGCAGGAGGAGCATAAGTTCCTCAACATCTGGGGTTTGGAGGCATTACTCCATCTGTGAAGAAGCCACACTCACTACTAGCTCCATCACAGCTTCTCAGGATGATACAGATCCCTGGGGTCAGCATATCTGAGAACGCGTCTGTGATGTCGCTCATTAGCTATTGTGTATGTATCAACAAAAGTCTAAGTATTTCTAACCATGGGAAATGTGTAGCTTGTTATTACCTTGAGAGCAGCTTTACCAATCCAATGACTCCTGGGAGAAGTCTGTAGCGGTTGTAAAGCTTACACCTTCGCCAGGAAAGCACTCTAAGGGGAGACCTGCTTAGCTCGGTATTCGTATCTTGATCCTCCTGTTGGTCCTAAGGAGACCATGGGATCCGTGTTTGTTCCTGGGCAAGTAAGTAAGCTACTGTATTCTTAAAGAAAACATGTATGCAGTGCACATTATAGGAATTATAGTGCACATCTTTAATCCCAGCACTCAGGAGGAAGAGACAGGTAGATCTCTGTGAGTTTGAGGTTACCCTGGTTTTCACGATGCATCCCAGGCCAGTCAGAGCTACATAATGATAATGAATAATAATAAGTAAAATGAAAATTAAAAAACAGGAAAGGTGGGTACCTGGGAGCAGTTTATAAACAGAACAGATACTACATTCAGAACCCATGCCAACCTCAGTCGGAGTGTGTGTACCTGTAGCACTATTAATATTTGGGATCCCATATATCTTTTGCTGTTGGAGGAGCTGTCCTGTACATTACAGAATTTTATCAGTATCTCTGACTTCAACCTGCTACATGCTTGTAGTGTGTCCCACCTCCAACTGTAAGAACTAGAAATCTCTGCACACATTGGGTAATATCACTTTCTCCCAGGAACACTGATTCACACAGCGCCACCACAATTCATAGACACACACTAAAAAGGCAGATCCTTCCTCCCAGGGTGAAGAGCGCCACTGCAAAGTTTTCAGCACTGCAAACGCACTCCCCAGCCCGCCAAAAAAAAAAAAAAAAAAAAAGCAACAACATCCTTCATGGCAGAAATGAGGTCCCTGAGACCCAGACAAGTAATGTGCCACGTTCATTTGCCATGCACAGTGGTTTCAACACCATATCCTAAGCACACTCTATACAGCACCAGTCCTTTTTAGCTCCTCTAAAAAAGGGAGTTTTGTGGTTTAGCAAGTTGGAGGAATGTTTCATTCCAAATCAGCTTAATGTTGCTCAGAGCGGGCTTTCTTAATGACACTTGACAACAGAGCCTTTTGCCATGTGGAGCTCTCCATTGACTGGAAGCTGAGCCTGCTTGCCCTTCGTGGGTCTTAGAGTGCATGTATGGGGGGGGATCCTCAAAGTATTCTTGACCCCCTGGGGTCACGGGGCTGTGTTCCTGTACCCTGCATTCCAAAACTCCTACCAGCTGCACTGACTACCCACTCCTCACTTACATGAAAAGAGGAAAAACCATTACGTCTCTTTGCTGGTTGGGATGATATACGATTTCAAGCCATCTTTCCTGTCGTGACATCAAGAAGGTTCCCAGACAAAGTTTCTCTGAAGCATCTCTGACCATCCCAGTTCCCACCCCTGTCCCAACCAGCCTTCTCTTGAGCTTGCAGTCCTGGAGGTCCCTTTAGCACTCAGTACATCTACCTGCTGGCAAACTAATGTGTGCCAACCTCCTTCTCCACCCGAGTAGGATCTCCAGTAGACAAAGACCGTATGTTATCAACCTTTACATGAATCATCCTCTACTCCTCTAATGTCTCATCCAAAAAACTGGTCATGGTGGCTCAGGCCTAAACTCCCAGCACTCAGGAGACAGAGGCAGAACTTTGAGTCTGAGGCTAGCCTGGGCTTATACTCTAAAGCTTTAGGGTAGCCTTAACTACAAGTTAAGATCCTGTGCCCCAAAACAAACTAAAACAAATATCCAATAAAACCCCTTTTTGGTGAGTATAGGAGCCTAACATATTTCTTTTAAAAACATAGCCAATGTAAATAATCTTTTACCATGTACTGCTCATCATGAAATAGGCGTGGTTTAAGCATAAAGAGGCTCTCCTAGTCGAGAGCATGTTTACCTGGTCCCCGTAACTCGTTTGTAGTTGTCCTTGGAGTATACTGCTAGAATGCTGACACCTGAGCCCATGTTAACCAGCAACATAGGGTATGGGTTATCAAGGCAGTATGGCTTCTTTTGACACAACTCAGGATTTGTGGGGTTTTCAAAATAGTAACATTCTGGCTTGCCGTTGAAGCCAACTGAGTCAACGTAAAGCAGGCCCTGAATCAAACAGTCCAGTTCGTCCAGTTTATGCAGCTGCAGGTCGGCAATCTGCAAGAGAACAGAACCCTGTTAGATGCCACAGACTGTGTTGGGAGGAGCCGAGGAGGTGTGTGCTATCTGTAAGATTCATGTTCAAAGCAAAGAAATACTCTCCGACCCCTAAGTTGTGAAACAGTCACTGCCAGAAAAATAGCTGTGCTACAAGGACAAGAGCTTGCCAGATTCTTGGGAAAGCACCGATTAGCTTGTGTGATTGATGGTCTGAATACAGGCTCTTCTTGTCTTAACACTGAGAACCTGTGAGTGTGGTCTTATTTGGAAAACAGATCTTTGCAGATGTGAAACTTGAAGAAATCACTGTAGGTCGTCTGGATGGATCCTAATTCCAATGACAGGAGACACATTCAGGAAAGGTGTGAGAAGCCCAGAGGATTAAGACTTTTGAAGAAGACGGCAGAGATCTGAATGCTGCACCATGGTCTACGGGAGGCCAACAGCAAGCAGGCACTGGGAAAGGCGAGCAGTATAAACTGCCCGTGGCCTCTGCTGCAGAACTGTGTTGTTGCCAGTGCTCTGAGGGCCTCAAGAACTTTGATGGAAGGAATGTCTGTCGCTGTAAACCACCAAATTTGTGGTAAATTGTTGCAACAGCCAAGAGAGGTTAGTGAATTAGAATAGTGAGAAGCTAACAAGAACCATACATATCCTTGACAGAACATGGGGTCCAAAAGGCCTGGGAATGGATGAAGCAGAATCTCCTGGAACCCACGAAGCCTCTTCCCACACTTAGCTCTGAAGCAGATGGACCTGGCTTTGAACTCTACGTCTAAAACTTACTTAACTGAGATGACATGGGCTGAGTTATTTAGCTTCTCAGTGTTGCTATGAAGATTTCATGATAGTCACATGCTATCTGCACAGCACTCTCCATGCACACAGGGTTTACTAGCTGGAGAGGCCCAGGAGCGTCCTTTCAGAACTCTATGAGGTAAAACTTCCCTTTCTCAGGGATAAAAAGAGAAGGTGATGAACTACATGTGACATAAAGGTAGAAAGGAAGACTATTTTGGAGAGGAAGCAGGTCAGCCAGAGGCAAGCAGGGAGTGGGACACTGTGGGAGGGAGATGAATATGAACAGACATAGAAAATAAAAGTTAATCACTGCCTCAGCTCCAAGGCGGTGATCATTTTCCCTGGACAAAAACAAAAAAAGCAAAGGACTAGGGATGTAGCTCAGCAGTAGTGTGCCTGTACACCGTTTATGCAGCCCTGGTTCAACCACCAGGACTGCAAAAAAAAAAAAACCCTAAAACTTAACAATCACCAGCATGAAACTCAACCAATGAAGAAAGATATTTAATTTTCACACACACGCATACACAGAGAAACAAAGAGACAAACACACACACACACACACACACACACACACACACACAAAAGCCCTATGAGGCTAGATTTGTGGCACATGTCTATAATCCCAACACTGATGATGTCAATATAGGAACATCATTAGTTCGAGACTAGCCTTGGCTATTTAGCTGCTTCTAAAATAATAATAATCATAACAACAACAACAACAAACCAAAACCAAGAAAAACAAACACCATCGCTACTAAAAATATACAAATAGGTTCTATTAGCCTTACTCAGTGGTTAAAACAAGAAGTTAGGTAAATCACCACAAGTGACCCACTAGCCAACTAAGCAAACATCCCATGGTGACTATTTTCATCATGTCTGCCACTATTATTTATGGGGCCTGGAAAAAAAAAATCTACACAAGTGCTAGACAGAATCAGATATTCTGCTAAAGCTAATAAAAAGCTAGATCTAGATGGTTCCGGCAGTAAAGACTGGGGTTTGGGCTCCCCAGCACTCATGTTCAAGATGTAGACATTATGGCTTCAGACCTTACAATCCTCACTGGAGCTTGCTGGCTGGATAACCTCACCGAGTCTGTAAGCTCCAGGTTCACCAGGAGACCTTGCCTCAGGAAATAAGGTGAAGAGCAATAGTGTGTGCAATATGGCTCACCCACCCACACATCTCACACACAGACAAGAACATGCATACATACACATAACAGCCACAAGGAAATGTGACTTGGTGTCATTCATCTGATTTTTCTATTTCACACACTGATAAGCATTCTAAGTGACCCAAAGCAAATGCATCCCACAAATGTTTCCAAAAACATCACTTTTATCAAGTGAAACTTTTAAATGAGATACACAATTTACATTTTTAGAGGGCAATGCTATGGGTCTAAAACTATCCTGAGGCCTGAAAAACTATAGAGGGGCCCAAGAGGGGTACATATTATGTCCTCTGTCTTCTGTGGTTCCATAAACTTAAACTGGCAGCTCCGGTCATTGTCTTGTTTTACCTCAGATGTGCCTTGGCACTGTGCTAAAGGCTGCCCTTAATCACTGCTTAATGAACACTTAGTAAACAAACAGGGAAAGCTGTCACCTCATGGGTCACTCCAGGCTGAAAAGCGGCAATTTCATCAGCCAATCTTGAAAACATAGGTTAGCCTGCTTAAATATTAATCACAGGCTCATCATCAATATTGACAGCCACTCCCAGAGCCAATATCATAAATATGGACATAGGCAATCTGTCCATCTGGATGCCCTGAAACTACCCCCTGGGGGGTGGGGGGAGAAAAGCCTGTCAAGATAAGTGAATTAAACACGTACAACTTTGATCTGAAACACTGTTATGTCATCTTTCCTTCAGAATGATTTCCCCAAATACCGCGAGAGTAGGAAGCACATATCTCTCCTACACTTCTTTTCAGAAGGATAGATGTTTTTGGAGCCTAAGGTTATTAAAAGCCCAAACAAAGGGAAACACAAGAGTCACTTTTATAGAGACCTTAGGAAGAAGACCCTAAGGAGAAGAGGTTCCCAGGGGCAAATGAGATTTCCAAACGGGAAATCTGAAACTCAGGATGCTTTACGGTTTGTCTGTACACCTGAATTTACTTTGGGAAAAGCTGAAAACCTATCCTTCTGATTCCAGCTACAGAGAAATGCTTTCCATGGGCTGGAGTTGCCTTCCACAAGTGGTTAGGACAGAGGTGCCAAAGGGGAGGGTGAGAAAACAAAAGGAGCCATCGACTGGCTAAAGGTAACAGAATGCTGAGGATCGTGTCAACAAGACAGTCTGTTCACGTCTACAGTTCACCTTCAGCCACGTGGCAATGGAGCACCAGTCTTTCAATGTTTATACACTGGCAGCTAACTAGCTGTTTTTTATTTTGCACATTGTAAGCCAAGAAAACACACCTGTGTTTTATCCTTTCTTAGCAATTTACTTATAGCTGCTATGGTTTAGATACTTTTTTTTTTCCCTCAAAAGTTCACGTATTCAGAGCATGGTTGCCAGAGTGGCAATGAGTTGGTGGAACTTTCCCCAAGTGGCCCTCAATGGCACATCCTGCCCTAAAAAGAAGCTGACTTGAGTTTTCTCAGTCTCTCTTGCCAAGAGAGTCCACTCCACACCCAAGTCATCAATCTGTCGGACTTTTATAGTCTAGTATGCTGGCCTTGGGATGGCTGAGACAGGAGACCAGCCTAAACTACAAAGACAGAGCCTATCTATTTAAAAAAAAAAAAAAAAAAAAAAAAAAAAGCTCAAGGTCCAGAACTAATAAACCCCCCCTTTTTTCCCTTCCTTTAAGAGAGAGCCTAGCCAGGCGGTGGTGGCTCACAGCTTTAATCCCAGCACTTGGGAGGCAGAGGCAGGAGGATTTCTGAGTTCGAGTTCCAGGACAGCCAGGGCTACACAGAGAAACTATATATATAGATATAGATAGAGATATAGATATATATAGAGAGAGAGAGAGAGAGAGAGAGAGAGAGAGAGACTCTGATTCGACTAGGTGACCTTGAATTCCTGAACTTCCTGCCTTACTTCAGAAGTGCTGGACTTATAGGTATGAACCATCATGCCCAACTACACCTCTCTTCATAAAGTTTGATTGCCTGAGGCATTTTATTACAGTAACTCAAAGCTGGCTAATAAAACAGTTGTGTATAGCTTAATTAAAAGGATACATTCTGAGAAATGTGTTGTTAGGCAATTTCATCACTGTGCAAATAGCACATAGACTGTACTTACACGAACTAAGACAGTGTAACATTCCCAGACAATATAATCTTTAGGACCTCTGCCACATATGCTATTGAACAAACATTGGTATGCAGCACATGGTTGCATATGTTCTAATCCTGATCTTCAATGGGCCTTGAATGATGACAAATTTGAACTATCAGAGTCAGCAAAGATGCCATGAAGCTTCCACTGGTTTGAACATAGCATAGGAAGCAAGGTGTAGTGCAACAGTCAGCTCTGGGCACTGCAAAAGCCTTGGTCTGTAGCATTGACTGATTCCCACGGTATAATTCCATCTGACCAGGGCCAAGTGCAAAACCCCAACCTATCTTCACTAAATGCAGAGAAAGCAAGAGATGTTTGTGTCCAGGAGCCTTTTCAAGCCAGTCAACACGGACTCCAGTTCCTCGCTACTTGCAACTCTTAGTACTTTGGGAGTCTGAGAGATTCTGCAAATTCCTAATTCATGGTGTGTGTGTGGGGGGGGGATATCCACTCCAGCAAACTGCCCTGTGACTCCCCAAGGGCACTGCAGCACACCCTGCCCCTCACCACATAAATAGATGCAGGTTTCTTTTTTATTTTTTAATGTGAAGTGAATTTGGGCTTGGGATTGGGGCAGAATTTCCAACAATTTCTCAAGTCACACTAAACATCTTTTTTTGCCATTCTGAACTACATGGTATAAGGCAAAGGAGTGATCTCGGCATTGATGATTATACAAATATACATCAGTTCTAAAAACATTTAAAGGTGCTCTGTGTCCTTCAGTAGCAAATATCCAATATTTAATTCACTATGCAGCTAGACAAGCACATCCATCTCAGTATCAAATTTGCCTTCATTTTCAATAAGGGTAAAAATTATATGCATACCAAATAATTGTTTTTAAAATAAATTTGTTAGGGCTGGAGAGATGGCTCATTATTTAACAGTGTGCACTACTCTTGTAGAGGACCCAAATATGGTTCTAGGCATCCACATCCCACAGTTCACAATGGCTTCTAACTCCAGTTCCCGGGGATTAGATGTCCTCAAGTCTCTACAGTTATCAGCACTCACATGCTCATACCCAACCCCTTCCACACACAAATACACATAATTAAAAATAAAACAAATCTTTAAAGATAGAATTGATTTATGATCAATCCACTAAATGTTTGATTTGAATACCTATGTTACACACTTATATACCTGGGATTGCATAAAAACTTCTTGGGGGTTGGAGAGATGACTCAGCAGTTACGAGCACTCGCTGCTAAAGACCCAGGTTCCTTCCATTCCCAGCACCCACACGGCAGCTCACAGTCATCTGTAACTCCAGTTCCAGGAGATCCAATACCTTCTCCTAGCTTCTGAGGGCACCAGAGACCCATGTGGTACACAGACATAAATACAGACAGACCATCCACAAACATAAGTAAACAAACAAGCGAATGAATATGAAAATTTTAAAAGTTACAACTTTTTTTCTGGGAGAAAAAAGGGGTCGTGAGCGGAGAGGTTCAAGAGGTCGTCCTGAAGGTGCTGGTGTGAGGAAGACACTTGAGGATCACTGACGTGGGAGGAGGACCATGGTAGCTTAGCTGAAGAGTAGAGAGAGGAGTCCATCCCCTCACTCCAGCACGGATATTTGATAAAACGGCACACTCTCTCCTAAGAGTGCCTGCCTGGCCTGACTTAAAGGGCTGTTCGCAAGAGTCACAAGAGATGGCTGCACAAAAATGCCTTTAAAATTACTCACGACTAGGAAAAGAACTCGAGTCTTGCCTGGGGATACAGTTCAGTGGTAGAACATTGGCTTAGCATAGGTGGGCCCTGGCTTCAATCTCTAGCACTACTTAAAAATTAAAACCACAACTCCAGTCTACTCTTCGAGTTAAAATACTTTGGAAGCATTATTTCCTTCTGATGACCAAATTTTAGAGGGCAAAGATTCCATAGGTGCCAATATTGTATGCTAAATACAAGCAGGCTCACTTGCAAGAGGACTTCCTTGTTTTTTTTGTTTTTGTTTTGTTGAAAACAACGTTTCTCTCTGTAACCGCCCTAGCTGTCCTGGAACTAGCTCTGAGACCAGGCTGGCCTTGAACTCACAGAGATCCACCTGCTTCTGCCTCTTGAGTGCTGGGATTAAAGGTGTGCGCCACCACCTCCCGGCTTCCGGCTTCCTTGTTTCTGGCTAATTGTTTCTGGTTAGTTCGTCAATGATAACTAGTGAAGGGACTGGAGAGGTGGCTTAAGAGCACACTAGCTGCAGAGTTCAGATCTCAGCACCCATGTAACAAAGTGGGTATGGTCCTGTGCACCCCTGTTACCCCAGCACTGAGTGGCCGAGACAGGAGGATCACTGGGGCTGGCTTGTTAGCTCCAGGTTTAAGAAAGACCCTGCCCCAAAGGGAAAAGAAGGATAGATAGAGAGTACTAGATAACCTCCTCTGGCCTGCGCGCGTGCGCGCACAACACACACACATACACACACACACACACACACACACACACACACACACACACACACACACATACAGGAGTATACCATCACAGATACGAAATACATGCTCCCTTGACCTGACCCCAGCCAGTTCTGTATCACTCAACTACAGCAGAGAAAAGAGATGCCAAATTACTATTTTTTTTTAATGAGCAAAATACAAATTTATGTTTTTGTTGTTTTCTTTCCTCTTTTATTCTTGGAATTTTTTTGTTTGTTTGTTTGTTTTGTTTTGTTTTGTTTTGAGACGGGTTTCACTATGTGGCCTTGACTGTCTTAGAACTACTTACATTATCCAGGCTGGCCTTGAACTCACAGAAATCTGCCTGTGCCTCTGCCTCTCTAGTGCTATGATTACAGTTGGGCCCCCACCACAACAGACACAAATTATATAATACACTTCGCTTCCAGCACGCTTTTAAGTTATGACAGAAAAGGTTATCAAGCCCAAAGCAATTGCACATAAATTCTGAGTTACAAATTATAATTGTCAGGATTCTTTTTCTTTTCACGAGAGACCTAAGAGACCTAATAGAAACCTGAGACAGATGAATCTCAAACAAGCTTAGTGAATGAGAATTCTAGCTTTTTCTCACATACCAATGAAAGAGGCCATGTGAGAGGTCAAATGTCAAACCTGAACAGAGTGGAAAACGTCATCATCTAAAAATATCTTACAACTATAATATCACAAATCCATTCCCAGACTAATCTGAGAACCAATCTAGTAATTTTGTTTTGTTTGAGACAGGGTTTCTCGGTAGCTTTGGAGCCTGTCCTAGATCTCGCTCTGTAGCCCAGGCTGGCCTCCAACTCAGAGATCCGCCTGCCTCTGGCTCCCGAGTGCTGAGGTTAAAGGCGTGTGCCACCACTGCCCGGCAACTAATAAATATGATTAAATGGTCCACTTAGACGAGAGAGGTTCACGTGTTCAAATTATTTAACTTTACCCCTTTCTCATGATTTTCCACCTAGCTTTTCACACTCTTCCAAGATCTTTTTCTTTTTGTCTTTCCCTTGTGTATGTGTGTATGATGGAGGTACATGCTTGTTGGACACGTGTGTGCCGGGGTGTGAAGCTATGAATGTGTGTACAGACTTGAGAAGGACATAGGGTGCCTCCTATCATTCTCCATTTGATTCTCTCACTGAGCCTGGAGTCTACCACCTCGTGGCTAGACTGAGAGCCAGCCAGCCGCAGCAATCCTCCTGCCTTTGACGCTCCCACCCACAACTGGGGTTACAGATATGTGCAGCCACACCTGCTTTTCTTATACAAGAGCTGAGAAGCTGAATTCAGTACCTTGTGTTTGCACAGTAAGCATTGTGCCTGCTGAGGAAAAGTCTTAACACTGAAACTCTTATAATAAGAGCATCCTTTCCCCTGACCTCACTCAGCCAAAGACTATTATCATATCCTAGTCAAAGCATAGACCCATAGATTTTTTTTTTTTTAAAATAAACAATTAAAAGAATATCTTTTCAGTTGTTATTGTTTGTTTGTTTGTTTGTTTTTCCGAGACAGGGTTTCTCTGTGTTGCCCTGGCTGTCCTGGAACACACTATGTAGACCAGGCTGGCTTCAAACTCCCAGAGGTCCACCTGCCTCTGCCTCCTGAGTGCTGGGATTTTAGATGTGCGACACCACTGCCTGGGCAAAGAATATTTTCTAATGCCTACTAATGTCAGCCTTAGGGTGAATAAAACTCACAAGTGTCCTATATTGATGTGGAGTTTTCCCTCTATAAATATTTTCTGTTGCTAAGAATATGCTGCATTACGAATACTCTTGCCGAAGTTAAGTAAAGTATGAAGCGTGGCAGAGAATGAAACATTAGAATTAGCAGATAAAACATCCTGCCACAAAACTAACTGTAATCTACATTGCTTCGTGTTGTTATAAATAAGCAGGATTTATCATGCAGAGGGTCATGTTTAAATAGTGGAATTTTTCATTGTCTTATCAGTGCCATATACCACCTAACATTAACTTAATTTATTTATGGGAGGGGGGTGCCAGCCACAGTGCATGTGAAGATCAAAGGATAATTTACAAGAGTTGGTTCTCTCCTTCTACTATTAGGATCCTGGGGACTGAACTCAGGCTGCCAGGTATGTTGGCAAGCATCTTTACCATCTCACCGGTCCCCACCTAACATCAGACTAGCTTTTGTGTTCCAGCTTGCTACATCATTAATTTAGAAAATGAATATATACCAATCTTGAATTTACTTGAAGTCAGAAATAGTGACACACACGTGCAATCCCAGCACCTGGGAGGCAGAGGCAGGAGGACTAAGAGTTAGGGCTACACTGTAAGATCCTGGCTCAAATAAGCAGCTTTGTTAGGACCATGATCTTAAATGTTTAAAAAAAAAAAAAATAGGGACCGGAGGAATGGCTCAGCGGTTAAAAGCACTGGCTGCTCTTCCAGAGGACCCAGGTTTGATTCCCAGAGCCATATGGTGGCTCACAGTTGTTTGTAACTTAAGTCCCAGAGGATCTGACACTCTCTTCTGGCCTCCACAGACACTGGTACATAGACATACATGCAGGCAAAACACCCATACACATAAAAAAAAGGTAAAAAATAATAAAAATTTTGAATTAAAATTAAGAGACTCTATGAAACAGAAATAAAACTGAAATAGAGCCTTGTTCAATCAAAAATACCTTATAGAAGAGCCTAATTTAATGACTATCTCACCAGTTACAGTCTTTTCTGGTTATTCTAAGTTGGAGAAAGAACATCTAACACTTCCTAAAAATGTAAGTGCATTTGCTAAATATATCTAGGATGCAGTCCTCACACCTAACAAGTGCTAACTATTCAGAGTGTGCTGAAGATTTTCCACTTGGGCCTGATACTTGGAGTTCTGAAACTCCAAATGCAGTGATTCTGCACAATACCATGATTTTACATACATGTGCTTTTTATTGTTGGGCAAACTGTTTAATACAGAGAGTAGTATATATCTTTTCTTACTTTATTTCTATATGTATCTGTGTGTTCGTGTATGTTCATGTGTGTGTGTGTGTGTGTGTGTGTGTGTGTGTGTGTGTGTATGCGAGTGCATGTGCAAGAGCGCCAGATGGCCAGAAGACAGTGTTGGATTTCCTAGATCTGGAGTTACAGTTGGTTGTGTGCTGCCTAGTGTGGTGACCCCCCAACCATGAAATTATTTCATTGCTACTTCATAACTGTAATTTTGCTACTGTTATGAAATGTAATGTAAGTATCTGATATGCCGGATATCTAACATGTGACCCTGTGGGAGTCTCCACTTACAGGTTGAGAACTGATGTCCTAGATTATATATTAAATCTTCCTAAGTCTTCAGCTTTCTATTCTACAATACCTAGGAGCTTGGACTCTGGACACATAATGTGCTTTAACACTTTCTAATCCATTTGCCTAAAATATCTGCATGGCCTAGTATTTATTACTTCTCCAGGTTTCTGTTTCAATGTTACCTCAATCACATCCCAGGACCCTCCCAACACTATCCTTACTTTGCCTCTATTTCTTCTTCATTTCACAGACACACACACACATTTTAATATATATAAAACATCTATATACTTATACTTATGCATATTACTTGCTTACATGATCATTGGCCATAAGATGGTCAGGAGATGTGTTTTGTGAATAACACTACTTTAGCACATAGAAGGGGCATGATAAACTATGTGTTGGGTGGATGAATGGCTGTACAGAAAGAAGGTGGGAGAGCCTATCTGTCCTCACAAGCTTTGGATACAAGAACATCATTTATTCAAACAGGACACAGGAAGAAATCTTTCTCAATTCTGTCTTCAATTGGCCAAGACTTATCATGGAAACAGAAGACAGCCGCTGGTCCAATACCTCATGGAAACGGCTTGGCCTAACAGCTTAGCCAACACTCCAGATGTGCTCCTTGCTCTGGTCTGTTCCTTAGGCTCCAAGCAACTGCCTGAAGGACAACATGACCTTTCTCAGTTCAGAACCTTAAGAAACGCACTTGCTCATGGCCAACACAGATTGAGTAACTCCTTCTCCTAGGGCATGAGTAAACCCTGAGGAGGGATGGAGGCATGACAGAGGTTGCATAAATCTATCAGGCCATCTTGGTTCACCTCAGGCTCTCCAGTGCACAGACAAGATAGCATGTACTGGAAGGCTTAAGGAACGGAGCCCATTCCCACAAAAAGGCAGCTCTCCTTCTGAATTAAAACAGGGGTTCAAGACCAGATCTTACCCAGCAGGCATTACTATGCAAAAGCTTCTTAAGGGCCTGAAAGCTTTAGTTTCTTCACACAGTGTAAGATTGCTACTTCCAGTTCATTCATCACTTCCAGTTCTTTTGTCCTGGATGCCCCTCCCCCTCTCCCCACATTGACGCCATTGTTTGCAGATGATGAAATTGAGGCCCACAGCAGAAACATGTTTCAGCAAAAGCTACCTAGCAGGTAAAGGCAGAAACAGAACTAGAATTCAGGTTTAACCCCCACCCCCATCCCATTGTGGACTTAAGTTCTCACATCCATGCTCCTTAACTTTTTTATTTCAAAACTGTTCGGCTACTGAGTCCCTTCAGTGGGAAAGAGAACCCCACGCATGAGTCATCTGAGTCAGTGGCCGTGTTAAATTCTATAGCTGTGTCGGAGAGGATGGCACAGAAGAAGATGGTTAAAACCTGAAGCTAATCAGTCTCACCCAGGTTAGCGCTGTGGGACCGCTGCCAGCTTCTCTAGCAAGTTCCCCCTGAAGGTTCAGTTTGCTCAGCATGTGCACTGCAAGTCTGAGCCCTGGATTTTATCAGCAGCAGCATCCCACCCACCCCCAAAATACTACTCACTGAGATCAGTGGAGTAAAACATGTTCTTTTGATGACAAAATTTGCATCTTCCAGCTTTATTAAACACCACGAATAACATGATCATTCATCATGCAGTGATCACAGATTTTTCTACCAAGACTCAATTTCATTTTTTCTGTGACAAAAATGCAGGAGTCTACACTGCAGGCTTGAAATAATGCATTCTATGATGCATCTCACAGGATTTTCCACTTTGTGAGATGATCAATCCTAAAATCACCGTTCCTTCACCTATGTTCAAGCACGGATCTAGCTGCCTGTACTTTCCAAGACAGACCGACATTCGTGCCTTAATTTTATTCTCCCTTAGTCAGTAAAGAGCTTACTGTCCTGACTGATGAGATGGAGAAATTAGAACACAGATGTTAAGGGATTGCCTAACACAGAGAGAGAGAGAGAATCTAGACTGAATGTTACCCCTCCATATCCAATACTCAGCCCTGTACACCTTAAAATGATATTCAGTAATGAAGGAATTCACTTATAAATAATAGTGACGATGTTTTCAGTGTGGGGCTTTTTGTTTGTTTTGATTTTTTGAGGTCAAGTGGCTAGCCTTGGTCCTTCAGCCTCTACATCCCAAGTGCTAGGATCACAGGCATGCACCATCATGACCAGCCGAGGACTTCATTTTTGTAAGAGAAACTTCAGAATGGCACTCACAAAACTGAGACACGGATGAGCACAAATGGGTAGAAAGAGGCAATCATTTTTAGTTAGACGTGTAGAAAGTCTTCCTGTGGGTCTTGGCCTATATATCCATAGAACTGGCCTCATGATTATGTAGTAAGAAAGAGTGTGGAAAACCCAGTACTAACTGAGCTACGTGTCTCTGAAGGTGATACATATCATCTTGTCTCTACAGTAACTGTTCAATCTCAGCACCATAGAAACCATCATGGCAACATACTACTGTAACCCCAGGAGCTGGAAAGAGAATCAGATGTTCGAGTTATCTTTGGCTACATAGTGAGTTCAAGACCAGGCTGTGCCACAGAAGTGATTATGATGACAGATGTTGACTACTCAGTCTGAGCCAGGCACATATTTCCTCATTGAACCTTTCTTGGAACAGCCCTATGCAACAGGTCACGTATTTGTTTTCATATAGGTGAGGAAACCACAGCACAGACAAGTCCAAGTCCCAAGGTTAATGGTCTAGATCTTAGCATGTCTAGACTGTGGTCATGTGAGAGGCTTGGCTGTTCTAACAAGGGAAAGCCCAACCTACCATTCTGAAGTCCTCCTCAAACTTGAAAGCCCCACCTCCCGTGGCACAGAGGGTGGTGTGGAGGCTGGAGAAGTTCTTCTCGCTGCCCATCTGGATGAACATGTGCATGGCACAGGTCGGGAAGCGGATGAAGTGCAGGTTCCCCTTGCGCCCACACATGGTCAGGTTTTTCAGTTCCAGGTGGACGTCTCGGATCCCAGTTTTGCCATAGGCAGTATTAGAAGTCAAATACTTCCGGATGCTCTTCAGGTTCTCCACTTCTTCCTGCTCTTCTTCTGCTGTGATATCCTTTGGTTCAAAGTAAACCAACTTAACCAGGGTTCCGCCAATATCCATACCAAACCACGGGAATGCTGGGGACAAAAGAGAAAAGAATGAGGCTGCGGGCTCAGTGTTTGAATAGTCAATGAGGAAATGCATTCACCATTAAATGTCCTCTAGGTCAACTACACGAATCTAAAATGAGGTGCAGAGAGACAGAGTCCCCGTGGCACCCACAGCTGTTCACAGCCACTCAGAATTAAGAGAGACGGCACAGGGTTCTGCAGACTCATAAACCAGCCTCGGTCGTGCTTTTGGAACTCAAGCACCCTGCCAGGCCCAGTGCTATTCCAATGTTTAAAGACATTTTTTTCTTTTGCACAGACCATACTCTAAGTGTTATTTTGTAGACTCTTAGTCAAATTAGTGGATGAGTTCCTAAGCCAGGCATGGTGGTACACACCAGCACACAGGAGCTGAGGCAGGAGGATTGCAAGTTGAAGGTCAGTCTGGGCTACAGAGTGAGACTCAGTCTTAGAGGAGAGAAGAGGGGAGGGCAGGGCAGGGCAGGGAGAAGAGACAAGACAGACTGATTCCAGGCACAAAAAGCTTCTTTGACACTTTTCTTTTGTTTCAGCCCTACAGATTATCTATCTAAACCCTCATCAAACTGAGAATGCTGGGATCTAGTAAAGGTCTTTTCCTGGTGCCAGAGCCACCTGCTTTCTATTCATGAGGTTGAGGGAAAAGAATAGAAGGAAAATATCCCTGCACACAAAACCTTTCCTAAATCTCACTGTTGTTTCATTTAGGATTCAGACATCCATTCAACAGTTGGTAAACAGTAATTTCCCCCCAATACTCTAGAAGCACAGAGCTCGGATGTGTCTCAGTCGTTGAAGTGCTTGTCTACTGTACGTGGAGCCCTAGATTTGATCCTAGCATCACATACACTAGCAGAGTGACACGGGTCTGTAATCCAGATCTTGGAGGGAGGCTCAGAAGTTCAAGGTTACCCTGGGCTACCGAGTGAGTGAAGGCCACTCTGGGACAGAAATCCCATCCAGAAGGAAGAGGGGGGCGAGGTGGTCTTCCGCAGCATTTTGAGGATAACGGTTTTGGAGAAGTTCTGGCAACATGTGTTAAAACTAAAAGTAGCCAGGAGTGACAGCACATGCCTCTGATAGAGGCCGAGGCAGGTGGATCTTCCTGAGTCAGCCTTGTCTACATAGTGAGTTCCAGGACAGCTGGAGCTATGTAAAGACTCTGTCTCAAAAAACAAACAAACAAAAAGACCCCAAGCCAGGTATGGGACATGTCTGTAAATGTCTGTAATCCTAGCATCCAGGAAGTTGAGATAGAAGATTGCCTGTTTTGAATTCCAGGACAGCCTGAGCTACAGAATGAGACCTGCCTCAACAACACAAAATCTCTAAGTATTCAAGGAGCACATGTCAGCCTGTGGATAGTGTACCTGGGGATGGAGAGATTCGAGGGAGGGATTAACTGCACATGCTTCTCTTCTCCAGTTCCCAGAACCTATGCTGGGCAACTCACAACTGCCTACAACTCCAGCTCCTGAGGGACCCGACACCTCTGGCCTCCTCGAGCACACATGTGCACACAGACAAACATACACATTAATGTAAAAACAATAAATCTTAAAAATAGAATGACCAAATTAACACAACTATTAAAACAAACTATAAACAAAGCGTATGTCCTTTAACAAAGAAAGAAAGAGTATGACTTCTAAACTGTGGACACTAGACAGCGGTAAACATGATCTCACTGGAATTACTTTGCCCAAATTTCCATTAATGAGAAAAGAAAAAGATCGGGGGCAGTGTACACTCAGACAAGTACAGATGCTTATCTCCTTCATATTTGCTTTTTGTTTTCAGACAGGGTCTTATGTAGCTCAGGCTGGCCTCGAATGCAACGTGTATCCAAGGATCACCTTGAACTTCCTGACCCTCCAGCTTCCGCTTCCTCAATTCTAGGGTTACGGGAACATGCCCCCATGCTCCAATTATGGGGTGCTGGAGATTGATACTAGGCAAGCACTCTACCAACTGAGCTACATCCTCAGCCTTTTCTACTTGGTTTTGAAAAAGAAAAAGTGAGGCGAAGAAAAGAGGACAGATGAGAGAAATCTGGTCTCTGTGTTTACAGATGTGAGCCTGCATAAGGGTACAGGAGACCTCGGATCTGCTGAGATGACAGAGGCAGAGGAGTAGAGGTGACACGGGCAGAGGCTAGACAGAGGGAATGAGACTGTACGCATCCTGGCCACTTTCAGTGCCCGCAGCAGTCGAAAGAACTCAGCAACAGTGGGACCAAAAATGACATCAGCACTGTTAGGACAGGACAAGCCACATAAAACCTAGAGGACGCACTGGTACTACGCCAGTAACCCATCGATGACCCCGCAATCGATACTGACCTCCGGGAGGAAGAGCCCCCTCATAACCTTCTATTTGGTTAAATATTGCTAAGCACAAGCAACTGAAAATGCCCGACTCTTCAAAGCACAGCGAGAGATTCCTGAACATCCTGCGAGTTATTCAGAAGTCCCAATTGCCTTTGAGCCATTTCAAAGCTTTTGTTGGCAAGGCGTCAAAGGAACCGGAAAAAGGTAGTAGTGTTACAAAAATTTAGTATGATGTTTTATGAGCAGTTTGGGCTAAGGTAGAAGAGAATAAAGGTTAGAAGGACTGTGTTCATTTAAGCAGGAATGGAAATTTGTTTTAGGACCTAGAGGTGGAGGAGAAGGAGTCAGGAAGGGGAGACTGAGGCTGTGTAGCTCAGGAGCATGGCACAGACCTAGAATGAACAAGAAAGGCTCTAGGTTCTACTCCTAGGACGATGGGAAGTGGGGGATAGAAGAGGAGAGAGAGAAGAAATTGGTTTTATTTGGCTATTTCACATCTTTTTGTTATTGTTACAGGGTGGGTGGTTGAGATAAGGTCTTATCCTATAGCCCAGGCTGATCTGAAACTTCTGAGCCCCCTGCCTCAGACTCCTGGAGTCTGGTCGCCATGTCTGCCTTTCTTTTTCTACCATCATGAACACAGCACTGCTCTTCTGCTCACAGAGCAATGCTTTTCTAGGCATGTGTAAAATGGCACTCATCCTCCTGATGTCTAGATCTGCTTAAACCTAAGCTTCCCTTACAGCCACACTGTCGATGGCGATAAGAGAGAAGAGGAAGGAAGAGGAAGAGCATCCCTGCAGCTGTCAATGCCCCACACATGCCACAGATGGATGTCCAGATATGTGAGTAAATTCAGCTGAACTGCCAGAAGCCCATTCTAGAGGCAGAATGCTAGAATTCACCCCTTGCTCTCCTTCCCAAAGCAGATGTTATAACAAAAACAACACGAAGGGCTGACATAACTCGGCGTAAGGAGCTTGTGTGACACGTGCAAGGCCCTGGGCTAAATCCCCGGGAGGAGGAGGATGTTGAAAATAAATAAACCAGAGTCATCAACAATAGGAGACCACGTTCAAGTTTCACAAGAAAACTTCCACAAACAAGTGCTAAATAAAAATGACAGGAGGCCACTGTTTGTACCAAGCACCTCCCCTATCCCCCAAAAGACCAAGCTAATAATTTACGTGGACTCATTCACACCCATCTGGAACTAAACTGTTGGTCTGACCTCCTGAAAACTCTGGATTAGAAAAATCCCAGGAATTGTGCCCCGCCCCAAACAAGCCAGCTTCGACTAGCACGACACTGATGCTCCTCCTGCCTAATCCTTACTCAAAGAAGTAACCTAGCTCTGAGTAGTGGCTCCTATCTATAATTCTCGCCTCGTATGCTGAGGCAGGAGGACCACTACAAACTGTAGGCCAGCCTAGGCTACACAGTGAGTTCTAGGATGGCTAGGATTATGCGTGAGCTCCTCCCCCCGCCCCAACACACACACAAGAAAATGAAAACAAAACATCAACGAAAGAAATGACTTGATGCTATCAAGTATTTTTCTATTCTGTTTCCCTTTCTCTGCCATAAAGGAAATGACTTTTTAATGGCACATTTATTTACATTTTATTGTATCTGCTTTCAAGGCCTTTTCTGTCTGTACCAAACACCTTTGGTTGACCCACTGGAAACTGCTAGATTTTAAAACTGAAAATAAAGCCAATTAAGCCCAACAACCTTGGGATTGGGGAGAAGACTCAGTGGGTGAAGGTGTCTGCTGCTAAGTCTGAAGTAGATCCCTAGAACCCACACAGTAAAAGAGAAAAATGACCTCAGACCTTACATGTGCACCCTGACACGTACATAAACACACTGACATGAAATAAATAAATGAAAAAACTCAAAAATCTCAACTGTTGTGATTCTACCCTTTGACAGCATATATAAATAAACCACTGCTCTTTAGAGCGGGCAGAGTTGAGCCGGGTCGTGGTGGCACACGCCTTTAATCCAGCACTTGGAAGGCAGAGGCAAACAGATCTCTGTGAGTTCAAGACCAGCCTTGTCTACATAGTGAGTTCCAGGACAGCCAGAGTGGTTACACAGAGAAACCTGTCTCGAAAAAACAAAACAATAACAACCCCCTCTCACCACCATCCCCTCCTACCCCACCCCCGCCCCGAAAAGAAAAAAAAAAAAAAAAAAAAAAACCCAGGGAGAGTTGGGTATTATGAGCTGCTGCAATGGGACCTGGCCTGTTGTCATAACATGGTGAGGCGAGAACAGACCCCAAAGAGTGAGAAGCAGACCTGGGAGATTGGCAAAGATTGGTAAAACAATTTCCTGTGACGATCTGAATGGCAGGTAACTAAGACACCTGAAGCAGGAGACTGAAAGTCAAAGGTTAGCAGCAGGTGGTGGCTCTTTCGGGCAACCACTGACTGTAAAAGCGGGAGAGGGTGAAGTCAGAAAATAAGTTCCTGGTTTAAGAGCAAAAAGCCAAGAGGGTGGGGTCAATAACCGAGCTCTGTGGAATGTAAAGCCTTAACAAGCATGCCAAGACGTGAGAGTGGAAACGACAGACGAGTGGTGGCCCATGTCTCTGGAATCCCAACACTCAGGGGGTGGAGGTAGAGGGCCAGAAACTCACGGCCAGCCTCAAAACAAGAAGAACCAAACATCACTTTAGAGAGAAATCAGCAAGAAATAATGCCCCCTCTCTAAGCAAACTACTTTAGGGGTGGGCATGTTCCTGAGCATGCTCAGTTTAAGGACATAATTTAAGAAGAATGGTGGACACACTTTGGGCCGCGTTTACCTCTAGGTCAGGGAGTAACTGTCCCAAGGGTTAAGATGCCTCTGGGCATGCGCAACTTGTGCCAGACAGTTTTATTTGAAGAAGGAAAGGCGATTGGAAGGTACACCTTCTTCAAATAATAAAGATGCTTGTCCTGCTGGTGGCTAAGAGTCAGACCTGTAGAGCCGGGGAAAACCACCCACCCGATGAAAACAAAAACTGAAAAAGCCTCTTCCTGAAAAAGGTCAATTGGCACTCCACACTTCCCGCCTCATTCTTAAGTGAGGAGAACTGCTGTCATCCTCACTGTTAACACTGAAGTTAGGATGTACACAGCAAGATGAGTTAGAGCAGTGGTCCTCAACCTTCCTCATGCTGTGACCCTTTACTACAGTTCCTTGTGTTGTGGTGACCCCCAACCATAAAGTTATTTTCGTCTCTACTTCATAACTGTAATTTTGCTACTGTTATGAACTGTAATGTAAATATCTGTTTTCCAATGGTCTTAGGTGACCCCTGTGAAAGGGCCATTCAATCCCCCCGGGGGGTCACAACCCACAGGTCGAGATCCTCTGAGTTAAGGGGGTTTGTTTTAGATCAGCTCTTGGATAAGAATAGCTCAAGGGAAAAGCTTATAATGCCATCTAGCAGCAAAAGCCAGTCTGATTCAAAATAGCATCCGTTAAGTCAATAGACTGGCTTGGAAGAAGCAAAAATTGCATGCCACACAGCAAACCCTAGGAAGGAGGGTGTCAGAGAAACACTGGGGATCTGCTGCAGGGATGTGCAAAGTGACGAGATCAAAGAGATATGAAGCTGACTCCTTTTGGAGTTGTACAGCCAAGGGAGCCATGAGCCTGAACCCACACAATCAGGAAAACTGATCAAGACTGCTGGGAACTCTTGGATTCCCTAAGCCAGAAAGCAGCAGACAAGATCAAAGGTCAAATTCTCCAGTGTTTTCTACAATGGGCAAGAGATGCGGAACATGTTGGGGGATCAATTCCAGAGCCGTGGGCTTCCTAAGCAAGCACTCTACTCCCAGCCTGACTTTATTTTCAGTTCTTTATTTCAACAGGACAACGTTTCATTCTATAAGACAGAGTGGGCATCCTGGTAGCCAAAGCGAAGAAAGTTGTATTTATAGAGAAAGTCTAAAGAAACCGGAAACAGAACAGCAAAGAGTAGACTAGCCGTTTCCAGACTAGGACAGGACCAGGGAGACAGAACACAAAGTGACTAATAGCTCACCACAAGGTTACTTCAGGTTGTTCCTTGTGTGGAAAGGCAGAAGGGAATCGCCAACTTGTCAGTTCAACTTGTTCTGGTTCTTATTATTTACGGTCGTGTGTGCATGTGTGTGAGTGTGTAGAGGTCAGAGGACACCTTGGGTCCCCAGGCTTGTGAGGCAAGTGCTTGTCCCCAAACCATCCTGCTGGCTTAGTTGGAAAATTTGGCTATGATTTCTCTAATCCAGATTTCTTGGAAGATACAATGAATAGCTTAGTCGCGGGTGAGTGTGTGCAACTCTGTGGTGTGTGTTAGCCTCTGATGGCACTTAGTGCAGAACAACAGCCCCTGGCAATTGTTATCTAACAGACTGACTTCAAAGGGAGAAGGACCGGCAGTAGAGCTGAGGAGGAGGAGGAACCACAGAGGCAAAGCTCCCCCTCAAGGCCCTGAAGGGACATTCTCCACCTCAGGGCAGAGCATTCAATAGGACGGCAGGATCCTTTCTGTATTTTGGAGTGTGGCTATTATGAGATTCCATCCACTCCCTTCTAAACGGCACAGCAATGTGCACTCAATTTTCCAATCTTTGTTTTGCTACATTAGTATACAACAGGAGGGGCAGGGGGGGACAAATAGTTTGTCTTTTGTCCAGAAGGCTCTAAATCAGCAGTTCTCAACCCGTGGGTCCTGACCCCTGGGGGTTTGAGTGGCCCTTTTACTGGGCTTGACTAAGACCATAGGAAAACACAGGTATTTACATTACAATTCATAGCAGTAGAAAAAGTACAGTTATGAAATAGCAATGAAAATAATTTTATGGTTGGGGAGGTCACCACAACATGAGGAACTCTATGAAAGGGTCACAGCATGAGGAAGGTTGAGAACCACTGATCTAAATCAATAGGGATCACACCCAAGTTGATTTAGAAATGACTTTGTATCACCTAATTTAGAGCCCTAAATAAGCATCATCTGGATGCTGAGACTAGCCCAGGACACTGGAACAGTTTCCTTTGAAGAAGATTTGGATGTATTTCATCTGCAAGACAAATATCTGGTCATCAGAAGAAGAGCACGCTTGTGCTACTGACCAGATAATTCTGGTCTTTCCCTTTTAGGACCAATGAGGTCAGATAGCAACTTCTGCCATTTGATAACTGACCTGGGCCATGTTCCTACTCAGGCTACTGAGTTGTGAATGTGTGTTCTTTCCAGAGCATGGATGGCTGGAAACTCTGCAGGACCCTTTGCCAAAACATCAAGCCTTAGATTGTTCTGTCATCTGGGTCTCAGAGTGATGATGGGCCACAGTGGACTCCCTGCCACCCTTCAGTGGACTTGCCTTTAAAAAAATGTATTTGGTTTTTAATCCTGTGTGTATGAGAGCATAGGATCCCTTGAAGCTGAAGTTACAGGCAGTTGTGATGTGGCTGCTGAGAACTGAACACGAGTCATCCGGAAGCCCAATATACTCGCTTAACCAGAGTCACCTCTCCAGCCAATTGTCTTTTTAACATTAAAATAAATTTAACACATTTATTTGTGTGTTTGTGGAGGTCAGAAGACAACTTGTAGAGTCAGTTCTCTCCTTCCACCATATGAGTCCTGGGTCTGGAACTTAAGTCATCAGGCTTAGAGCTAAGCTATCACTCAAGCTAGGACTTGTGTTTTGATATATGTGGTAGACTGAACGTAAGTGGCTCCCATAAGCTCATAGGGATCGGCACTATTAGGAGGTGTGGCTTTGTTGCAATGGGTATGGCCTTGTTGGAGGAAATGTGTCAGTGTGGGCTTTGAGGTCTCATATATGCTAAAGCCACGCCCAGTATGTCAGACCACTTCCTGTTGCCTTTGAGAAAAGATGTAGGACTCTCAGCTACTTCTTCAGTACCGTGTCTTCCTGCACACTACCATGCCATACCATGACGATAACGGACTAAATTTCTGAAAATGTAAGCCACCCAATTAAATGTTTTTCCTTTAGAAGAGTTTCCATGGTCATGGTGTCTATCTATTCACAACAATAGAAACCTCAACTAAGACATATATAAACCTTTGGGCTTCAACTTATGTCCCACCACCTAATGGTTCTACCACCTCCCACCAACACACCTGGGCAACCAAGCCTCAACATGTGGACACTTGGGAAACACTTAACCAAACCACAGTGCTTGCCTGTTGTGGTTGATGTATTATGCACCACAATAAGCTTCTCTGGGGGTCAGAGAACAGAACAGCCACTATATTAAACATAGATGTTAGGCAGCAGTAGCACGTGCCTTTAGTCCTAGCATTCTGGAGGCAGAGATCCATCCGGATCTCTGTAAGTTCAAGGCCACACTGGAAACAGCCAGGCATGGTGACATGCACCTTTAACCCCAGGAAGTGATGACAGGAAGCAGAAAGGTATATAAGGTGTGAAAAACAGGAACTAGAAGCTCTTTTAAAAGCTTTTAGGCTTTCAGCAGCAGTTCAGCTGAGATCCATTTGGATGAGGACTCAGAGGCTTCCAGTTTGAGGAAACAGGATCAGCTGAGAAGTTATTGAGGTGAGGTTAGCTGTGGCTTGTTCTGCTCCTTTGATCTTTCAGCATTCACCCCAATACCTGGCTCCGGGTTTATTTTTATTAATAAGACCTTTTAAGATTCGTGCTACAGCCTGTCCTGAGTACTAATTCCTGCATCAAATCGCTGGCTACTTGTCTTCCTGAGAAGCATCTTTCTTCAGCAGAATTAGACATGGGGTCTGTCACCACCCCTGGGAGACGTGTGGTGACTTAACTTAAAAAGTTAAGTCCAGTTACATTCAGTTATTTCCTAACCTTTCTCCAAAAACAAGCTAGACCTGTCAATCTGACAGTGGCTCAAACTATGAATTGACTGCATTCCAAATACTGTGGTGAGAATTTTAAACACCTTTTGACAGTAGCTAGTCATGTAAGAGTTTTTTAAATCACAGGACCTTTCGTGGCCCAGTTGTGCTGACCCACAGACCTACGATGGCATCAAAGACCAACCTAGGACAGCAGCTCTAAGTTCATTGTCTCTCACCACTGATGATTCATGATGTGGGCTCTCATGAAGTACACAAAGGGAATGGGGGCTTTACTGAGAATTATTTACAGAGGAACTAGAGAAATGGCTGAGAATACTGGCTGCCCTTCCAAAGACCTGGCTTTGATTCCCAGCACCCAGATAGCAGAAACAACCATCTGTAACTCAATTCCAGAAGATCTGATGCTGTCTCCTGACCTCCACTGGTACCAGGCAGGCTTGGGGTGCACATACAGACATGCAGGCAAAACATTTATACACATAAAATAAATGAATCTAAAGAAAATTATTACAGAAAAGTGAGAAATCAAGTTAACTGAACTGAGAAATGAGACAAAGCACTGAGAAGGAGGGATCAGTTTCCAAGAGCAAAATAGGCTATTGAATTTCCTTTGTCTAGGGTTTTTGTAGGCAATGACAGAAACTGGACAAATGTAGAGGAAATTCATCTTTGTTGAAACTAGTTAATTTTCTGGGCTATCATGGACTGAACCAATGGAGGACCTACATACTCTGTGCATGTCCTCCTAGCCCAACCAGGTTGATGAGTATGTGTAATTCAGATGCTACCCAACCAGCTAAAGGTGATTGTAGCCGGCACTCCAATACATTTTAGACTCTGGCATAGCTCTTAGCTTTAACTATCTGCCAGCTTTTAGTCACTTGGCAAGCATTACTACCTTCTGACCTTGCAAGTGTCTTGCTAATTGTTAATTAAACTCTCAGTGGTTGATCTTGACTGACTGTTGGACATCAGTTAATAGCTGGTGTTACTACCTCTAACTTTGAAGGTGTCTCAGGTGCCGTCAACAGCATAGAGCTTTCTTGGATATCATTTAACTATCAAGGAATAAATGGTGGCAGTGTTCTTGGTTATCTCAGTCTACAGGATGGTCTGGGGTCTCTTTCCTGAAATAGGACAGGCTTATTAGAAGCCATCTTCACTTACAATTTAATCTCACATTACTAACTGCATTAGAAACAATGTATTAAAAGCAAGAATGTTTAATAAGCAATAGTGCCTAATGTGTTTCCCAGAGGGGAAGGGTCTCATAGACACGATCCAGCTGGCCCACTGTACCTGGCCTTGATTCTTGAAGCCTCTTCTCTCTCTGGTCCACTTGGCTATCTCATGTCCAGCTGCAAGCTCTCTTAACTATGTGCTATGTTCTGTTCCTTTTATCCTTAATTTCCCTTTCAACTGCAGCCTCTGTTCTCACTGTAACATGTGAGACAGTGTAGGTGATCGCAAGGGCCCTTTCCTCCCCATTGCCTACAGGTCACTGGCCCCTGCTTCATTAGCTTTAAGACAAAGACTCGTTTTCTTTTCCTTTCCTCTCAGCCTCCACCGCCCGTGCTGCTTCTTTCTTTTATTTGAGATAGAGTCTAGCCCAGGCTATCTCTAAATTGGATATAGCCAGCAATGACCTTGAACTCTGATCCTCTTGCCTTTGCTTTCAAGTGCTGAGATTACAAGTGCGGACCACCACACTCTTGGTTTCAAAGTTGTGCCTTAAAGTCTTTTTGAATACCAGGATCATCTGAGATGATTTGTTTCCTGTGGTAAATTTTAAGAGTATGTGGTGACCCCCAAAGAGCATAGATGATCAAAGACAAGAAGAAAACAAACAACAATGAAAACTAGAACAAGTTTCCTACTGGCTTCAGAAATCTATTCCCTCTTGACTTCACGGGATAAAGAACTAAGGGAAAATGGGCGACTCCCTCTAGTTGGCCACAGGGATTTAAGTGTCTTAGTGAGGCAACACACCCTAACAGTCAGCAGCACAAATTTCTGGTCAATGATGGTGGTCCCCAAGATTAGCACCTATGTGGTAGTATAGCTACCTTAGTATGTATGAATTTCTCCAGTGAGGTAACTGCCTAATGACACCAAACACATCAGAATACACCTATCTTTTTCTTCCCCCAGAGCTGAGGACCGAACCCAGGGCCAGCAAGCGCTCTACCACTGAGCTAAATCCCCAACCCCTACACCTATCTTTAAGTAACACGGATTGTAGTCTTCCTAATTGTAATTCGATCCCTGAATGCTCAGTTGCTCCTCTGGACATGTGTCTGACTTGGTGACCTTGGACAGTAGCCATTCTTTCAAAGTGGCAGTAAGTTAGATGGATCAGCAGGCACAGGTGACTTAGGTGACTGCTGCACACATGAGCCTGGTGACTGAGTTCAGTCCTGAATAGGACTCCCACCAAAACAAAAAAAGAGATTCAAGTGGATTACGAAATTGTGTGCTGGGGATGCAGCACAGTGGTAAAGTACATTCCTACCGTGTATGAGGTCTTAGGTTCAACTGCAATACCGCCAAAACAAACACAAACACCATCTCTTTACTCATATCTTATCTCTGAGGGCTGGTCTTCTCTTCATAATATATAAATTTGGTCCATGATGTATTTTAATTATTTGTTAGTATGTATAGAGAAAATGTAACTTTAAGAGGCAGAAGGGACCTCAGACTCAATATTCTGTCTAACAAATGAAGACCAAGGAAGCCAGGCAGAGTGGCACATGCCTGTAATTCCAGCAACACTTAGATGGCAGGGACCCAAACATGGTGAGTTCCAGACCAGAATGAACTAAATAATGAGACCTTGTCTCAAAAAGTAAATAAAATACAAGTAAAATGGATCGAGGAATTCTCCAATGTTAGTCATTAGGACAGTAGAACATGAGAACGCAGTTCAGTTTCATGAGCCAATCTTCCATTCTTCTAGGGCAGTCTGAGCTGAGTTATCTGATGCTTACATGCAAAGGTCCCAATGGATAAAAGTTGTATGGAAATGTTTCTTAATTTAGCACCCTACTGATCTGTACATGGAGGCAGACTAACAGACCACTGAGGGTCTGCCTAGTTCTTATACCCCACCATCCTAAATGCATACACACACACACACACACACACACACACACACACACACACACACACACACTAAGCCCTCCAAAGCCATATGTCAACAGCATGGAACCAAGAGTTCAAAAACTCTATTTTTTTATTTTTATTTTTATTTTTTATTTATTTATTTTATTTATTTATTTATTTTTTTTTTGGTTTTTCGAGACAGGGTTTCTCTGCGTAGCTTTGCGCCTTTCCTGGAGCTCATTGGTAGCCCAGGCTGGCCTCGAACTCACAGAGATCCGCCTGGCTCTGCCTCCCGAGTGCTGGGATCAAAGGCGTGCGCCACCACCGCCCGGCCCAAAAACTCTATTTTTAAGAACCTTAAAATGTAATATAGGGGTTCTGTAACACTATGAGGAGACCCATAATTATTGCACATAGGAATTTGCTAAACTTTACAATCTCTACACAAAGAAAGCAGAGTCAGTGTTTCTCTCAAGTTAATGTATGCTGGATTATCTAAGTTTAAACTGCAGTCATGCGGGAACTGCCAATGCTGTCAAGGGTACAAGTACCGAAAATGGGAATGTAAACTGGGGCAATCTTTCCCACAGGGCTATTCAGAACTCTACATTAAAAAGCTCCAGATTCTTCAACCCTTGACACCTTTAATCTAACCCTAAGGACATGATTATGGGTGTGCCCAAAGAAATTAGCATAAAATTTTCAAAATTTGGCCCAAATGTGCCTCAGCCATAAAATGCTTGCCTAGTATGTAGAAGGCTGTAGGTTTGATCCTTGGCAATTAAAAAAAAAAAAAAACTGAAGCATTAATGTCTAAAAATTCACGGCTCGATAAACAAATGATTATTCATTAGTACAAAAAAACAATACATCCCTATTTAAATAATTTGGGGGGCACTGGTGAGGTGGCTTAGTGGTTAAGAGCACTGGGTGCTCTTTCAGAGGGCCTGTGTTCAGTTCCCAGCACCCTCATGGCACCTTACACCCTGTAACTACAGTCTTAGGGAATCCAACATCCTCACCAGGCATGCACATGGTTGGTTAACAGATATCTATGCAAACAATGCACTCATACACAAAATAAAATAAAAATAATTTTGTTGGACAGAACTCAAGGACATTAAAAGAAAGTTCCAGTTAGGGTTAAGGAGGGTGATTAAATGGCACATGCTGTACAATTACAGTTCTGTCAACAGATGAAATTGGCCTTGAGCAATTACAGGAAGTAAGCCTAGAATCACTGTTCTCTATGGGCCACAGAACAGGATGATCTTTTCTCTTTTTCGGGATTTTCTGACACTTTTTGATTTTTAGAACCAACACAGTTAAACTATATAATCTGAAGTGTTTTTAAATCCTTGGTCAAAACCTCTGTAATGGTGTAAAAGAAAAGAAACTGCTTTAACTTTGCTTCAAGCAGCTGATAGCCGACCTCTGGTTTCCCATGGAAAACAAAATGCCTGCGCCCCCCAGTTCAACATTTCGTTTTCTTCTGAGCCAACACCTTACCCATATCAACCACCCCATCAAAGTTGGTGTCACAACTCACTGGACACTAGCCATCAAGCATGGCAAGGGAGGCCAGGTGCAGTGTTCCATACCTGTAATCTCAGGACTTAGTGGGCTGAGCCAATGATCTTGAGGCCAGCCAGCCTGCAACACAGAGCCAGTTCCTGACACAAAACAACAACAAAACCCAGACAGTGTGGATATTAATTAGTTCCTTTCAAATCAGAAGATCCAGGCACAGTGGCACACATCTGTAATCTCAGCACTTGAGAGGCTGAGGTAAGAGAACTACCATGAGTTTATGGCCAGCTTGGGCTACCTAGTTCAAGGCAGACCTGGGCTACATGGTGAGGTCCTCAAAAGACAAACAAAAGTAATCTAAAGAAACCATAAACACACACCTCTCTCTCCTCCTACATCTCTGAGACAATCTTACTGTGTATCCCTGGCTTGGAACTGGCTATATAGTTCAGGGGGGCCTCAAACTCACAGAAATCAACCTGCTTCTGCCTTCTGAATGCCAGAATTAAAGGCATGTGCCACCACCCCAGGCAAAAACATGAACTTTTAAGTTGAAGGAAGTATAGTATAGATAATGCTAACACGTTCATTTCTACACTAACATGATCATAAAATACATTTTCTTTTATTTTCTTATTGACGAAAGGGACAAACGAAGGCGGATGGGCCTGGGGCCCACAAGATCTGGCCTCTTCACATTTTGTTGCACATTTAACCTCGGCAACAGAAATGACTCCCACACCATAATCTACTGTGCACCTGAAATTTAAACTGGATCCCTATGGCATATTTACAATCGTATTTCCTTAAAGCAACCTCGACTTTGGTGTTTAGTGCAACTAAACCTGAGAGGAAAGACTGATTATTTGTGTGTGTATGGGGAAGCAATCATTTCATGTGACAGCACATATATGGAGGTCAGAGGACAACTTCAGGGGTGACAGCAGAGGACAACTATGGGGGAGTCCTTCTCTCTTTTCCCTGTGGATCCTAGGGATTGAAGGAAAGTTGCCAGGCCTGAGAGGCACACACCTTTGCTGGCTGAGCCATTTGGCTAGCCCTAATTACAGTTACTTTTTAAGTGACTGGCTATATTCAGCACGCAGTTTCTCAAATTTACCAAATTGTACAAAAACAAACAAAAAATCCAACAAAACAAAACATCGAAGGCATATTATAAAAATACAGATTGCCCGAGTAGATGCGTGGGTCAGTGGTAGGGTGTTTGCTTACCACACATGAGGCAAGTTCAATCCACAGCACCATAAAAAATAAAAATAAAAACAAAGAGTACAGTTTGCCAGGCTATCGTCTAGAGATTTGGGTTCCATGGGACTGGAGCAGTGCCCTGGAAATGTTTTCAACAAGGGGTCCCTTCAGTCAAGTTCAGAACGACTCCACTAGCTGAATCCAGATGAGTGGTATAAATAGCTGGAGCTCCTCTTAAGTGAGAAGCTGGCATGTGATCAAGCTGCTGCTCCTGGCCCCTCTGAGGACAGAGCCCTGCCATTGACAGCTAAGGACAATGCACGGCAGTGACCCGGCAGACACCGCAGTTCCCAGGACACATCTGACTGCTCCCTAGTAAGATTCTTCATGAACGTTTTACTTCATGAGTACTACATGTGATTTTCAAGTTTTAAATCCAGATCTTGAAATTCTAGACATCATCCCATCCTTGTTTAACCCCAGGGCTGCAGTTTAGAAAGTCTTGTAATTAAATTCCCTGGATGGCTCCTCTCTCTCAGTGACTACCACGGTAGAGGTAAGCGTGCATTTCTCCCTAAGAAAGCCAGCTCTGGCAACAGGACTCAAGTATTTAGGTCATGCAGGTGCATGGCTCTTTCATTTGCAGCCCATCTGGCTGACTTTAACACAGATAACCACATGAAATCAAAACAAGCTGAAACATCAACATTAAAAAAAAAAAAAATCTATGTTGTGAGGTTAGGGTTTAAAAAGCCTGATGCTCCGGCAGGGGCAAAGGAAACCATGGACCAAGGCTCCCTTCTGCTAGAGCCAGTAAACGGATTCTTAGCTTGGATTTGGAGTAGACAGAAGTAAGATGGAGCTGGAAGTGATCCAAAAATACCAAACTCAAAAGTTTGGGTGTTTTGTTTTGTTTTGTTTGTTTATTTGTTTGTTTGTTTGTTTTGAGAATCTAGGACAAATTTTATTTTCTGTTTTAGGAAACATTTCTCAGTTGACCTTGGTGGTTCACACCTGTAATCCTCACGCTGGGAAAATCTCACACAGAGACTGAGATTAAAGGATCAATGTGTGTTCTTCAAGGCCAGCCTGGGCTACTAAGACTCAAACAAAACAAGTGCCCAGAAAGAGCAGCTTTTAGTCCCAAGGTCCTGAAGACTCCATGCCATCCTTATGACAGAAGTCACAGAAGAGACAAGTCACAGAAAAAAAGAGAGGTCGTTCTAGTGACCTCATCTTCTCCACAACACTCATGCTGTCTATCAAGCCCTGCATTTCCTCTCTGGGTCTTAAGGAGGGGGATGAGGGAGGCAGACTGAATTCAATTCCTATTCTACATTACCGTTCTTAGGCTGTCTAGAGGGGGAATGTGGAAAACAGTTACAGACAGCTACAGTCACCACCTTTATTTCCAACCAAGAAGCTGCTGGTTCTGCCCAATTTCGAGGCAACAGAAGATGGATTATCAACCTTTCTTTAATGACACATGCAGCTCTTTCCTCCAAATTGAAACACTCCCTCCTAGAGGGAAGAGGCATGCTCTTAACTAGGAGGTTCATAAAACTTAAAAGGTCCACATGGCCCCTCTCAAAGGCTAAGACGCGGACACAGAGGAGACTCTTCCATGCGCTGACTATCTGGTGTTCTGGGATGCAGCTTTCACGAGTCTTTAATCTTTCCTTATGGGTCTTTCAGCAACATAGCTGTCTTTGAGTCACCCACGCTCCTGTAAGTAACCCCGATAAAATCACTGGTTCACTATGCTAGAGTTGGGTCAAATCACTTGTTGGGTCTACGGTTGATGCTCTATCTGAGGATAATAATATGTCCCCCCTGGAAAAGTCATATAACACCCCACTTTCTTAATTAAAATTAGTTCTGGATGAAATAAAAATCCCATTGTTTTGATCACACCCAGATATACCGAGGGACATGTTCACCAGACAGTGTGGCTGTCTTCCGTGTGCCCACCTCACCAACCAGAGCTGACCAGAACCCACCCAGGTACAGCTCCTTCAGCTTCCTAAAGCCCTGTGCTACGGCTCAAGATGGTAATCTCATTACCTGCTTAGACAAATCCCAGTTTAAACCACCAAGAGGTTTAGCATTCTGTCTGCACAAGCCACCAGAGCATGCTGGTTTACTCTGGGGATGCTACTGATAATTTAATGTAACAGGGTAGATAATTGAAGAGGCGCTGGAAGGAACAGCATTGCTAGGTAGCACCATCAAGCAGAACAAGTCTACCAAAAATGAGCTTCGCTCATTTCTTTCAGTCTCAACAATGAAAGCCTGGTCAATCTTACAGCTTGGCTGGCGTCACGGGGAGAAGGAAGAAGAGTGTTCCACCTGCTCTTGTGGCAATGCAAGATGAAGGCCAAGGTCTCAGGCACACACCTCATATAGTTTGAGAACAAGTGCATTTGTACTCATTCAGCCACTGAAAAGGGTCTTGACTTGTTTTCCTACACAGGGAAAGATACTGCAGCAAACAGAATTTAGACATGGCAATGCATATACCCCCCTTGGCACTTACATTCTTTCTAATTCACAAGGACTAATGATTAATTGACTAGTTTAGAAAAAAAAAAAAAAGATAAAATCCACATGGTCTGAGCCCCACGTGCTGTTTAATTAAAACCACTCTTCAGCACTTGTAGGTCAGCTTCTTAAAGCTAGTGACTACCGAGCTAAAGGCCAGCACTTTTTTTTTTTTTTTTTTTTTTTTTTTTGGTTTTTCAAGACAGGGTTTCTCTGTGTAGCTTTGCGCCATTCCTGGGGACTCACTTGGTAGTCCAGGCTGGCCTCGAACTCACAGAGATCCGCCTGCCTCTGCCTCCCGAGTGCTGGGATTAAAGGCGTGCGCCACCACCGCCCGGCAAGGCCAGCACTTTTAAGCCACGGCAGAAACATATTTTAATTAGACATAGGGCTCAAACTTACAAAACGTATAAATCACAGGATGTTAATGTCTGAAGGGTTTAAGTGCTCTAGCCAGCAATAAGTACATGAGATGTTCAGCTCTAGGGAATGCCAATGAAAACCCAAACAACAACAACAGCAAAAATCATTTCAAACCCAGTGGGAGGGCATTTTCAAAGAGAGAGAGAAGCAGCAGCAAGTGTTGGTGAGGATGTAAAAGTGTGCTCACTGCCATTTGGGTCGTTTCCACTTGAGAGATGATAACGGAGCGAGTGCCTGCTAATAAACGTTTTGGAAGGTGATGAAATGTTCTGAAATTATGGTAACAGTTGAAAAATACTAAACACCACAGAATTGTATGTATTAAATGCAAGAATTGTATAGTGCATTATTTTAAAGTACATATGTTAAATTCTAGTCTTTTTTGAAAAAAATAAAATCTTCCTAAAATTCAGGGAGTGTTCTCCATAATCTTAAAAAAAAAAAAGACTAAGTATGTTTTGGGCTCTTTCTAAAAATTAAGGCATAGGAGATCCAACTTTGTCCATCACTTCCTGACACCCTCAAGAATAAAGCAAACTTACTCATGTCCTCAGAAGGGATGAATCCATGCTTCCCAGCTGCTAAATTCCAATATTCTGAAGTCTCTTGGAGTAGCCTATGCTCTATGTTTAGACTAAGTGGTCAATGTCATACTGTAATATATCTGTCTAGAACCCATATGTCTGGATATAGACAAAGGAGAAAAACAAGTCTGTTAAAATGTGACTTCGAGCAGGATGCATGCCTTTAATTATAGCACTCATGGGGCAGAGGCAAATGGATCTCTTGCAAGCTCAAAGCCATCTTGGACTCCATAGGGAGCTGTAGGCAAACTTGGGCTATACAGACTTTGTCTCAAAAGCAAACAAATAAGAAGTGACTTTGAAGATGAAAAAAAAAAAAAATAGAAAGCTGTAAGTAGATGACAAAAAAAAAAAAAAAAAAAAAAAAAAAAAAAAAAAAAAAAAAAAAAGAAGTGACTTTGAAGAGTGAAGTAGAGAGCTACCGGGATGGTTCAAGGTTCTGGGTTCAATGCATAATACAGAAAGGGGGAAAAAAAACAAAGCTAAAAAATTAGACCCCTAAAGGCAAGAGAGGTACTCTCAAGATACATAAGCATCTCTCACTTCATACACTTTCCAGCATTTGGCTGTTCAAAAGTGTTTGTGCCTGAGTGGTGGTGGTGCATGCCTTTAATCCCAGCACTCGGGAGGCAGAGGCAGGTGGATCTCTGTGAGTTCAAGGCCAGCCGGCTGGAAAAAAAAAAAAAGTGTTTCCTAGAGTCAGGCATAGGGGTGCACGCCTTTAATCCCAGAACTTAGCAGGCAGAAGCAGGTGGATCTCTATGAGTTCCAGAATAGCCTAGTCTGCATAGTGAGTTCCAAAACTGCTAGAGTTACGTAGACTCTGTCACACTCACACACACACACACACACACACACACACACACACACACACAAAGAAAAGAAAAGAAAAAAAGAAAAGAGAGAAAAGACAGACAGGAAAAAAGAAAGGAAGGAAGGGAGAGAGAAAGAAAAAGAAAGAGAGAGAGAGAGAGAGAGGGAGAAAGGAAGGAAGGAAGGAAGGAAGGAAGGAAGGAAGGAAGGAAGGAAGGAAGGAAGGAAGGAAGGAAGGAAGGAAGGAAGGAAGGAAGGAAGGAAAGGGTTTCCAGGCCTGGAGATGCGGCTCAGTTTGGTACAGTGATTACCTAACATGCATGAAGTCCCAGTTTTGAATCCCATCAGAGCAAAGAAACTGAACATGTTGTTGCATGCCTACCATCCTACCACTCCAGAGGGACAGACAGGGGGTCAAAGTTCAAGATCATCTTTGACTGAACATTGAGTTTAAAGCCAGGCTGAGTTACAAGAAACCCTGACTCAAAAGAAAAAAAAAATTACCAAAAAAGAAAGAAAGGAGAAAAAGCTGCTTCTTGATGAGCATAGCAGTGAGAAGTAAACGTCCACAATCCAGGAACTTCAGAGGCAGCGGCAAGAGAATCTTGAGTTTGAGGCCGGTCTGGTGATAAGGGGCACCCATCCCAAAGAAAGAAAAAACAGACAACAACAACAACAAAAAGGTAAATGTTTTCAAACTCTTGCTTTGGAATTCTTTTGTTCCATCTTCCTTCTGAAGCCCACATAAAAGCAAGTCTCCTTTGCACAAATTTCTAAATCATGTCACAACATTTAAAGTTAATTATGGTGCTCAGGATGAGAAATGTCTCCCATAGGCTTCTGTATTTGAAACTCACCGGCAATTGAAGGTTTATTGCCTTGCCTACTTCCTGTCTCTGTCTGCTTCCTGAGTACTGATGAAATGTAATCACACTGCTTTCCCCTCTAGCCAGCAAGCCACTATGGACCCTAGTACCTGGAACCATAAGCCAAAACAGATTCTTCCTTAAGTTGCTCTTGGTCCTGGTATCTTATCACAGTAACAGAAAAGTAACTAGTACAGTAATTAATTGGAATAAATGACACTGTTTTGAACAAAATAAAGGCAAGAAACTGTCTCATGAAACAGCTTCATTTTCATGAATCCCAACACTTATCTATTTGTTTATTTTTATATTTATTGGTTTGTTTATTTGAGACAAGATCTCACTCTGTAGCCCAGATAGGCTTCAAACTCACAGCAATCCCCCTGCCTCAGTGTCTCACGCTGCAATCAGAGGCATGAGGTCTCATGCCTGGCAACCCATTTGTGTACTCTACCAGCTTACACAGTACAGGCAGAACCCCAATTTACAGAAAAAGTGCAAATCCTAAATGTTTTTAACAGCTTTTTTTCCCCTCAGAAGTTTGACTCAGAATTGATACAGTAGCATAGAAAGGTTTACAGAAAGTCTTCCATAAAAAGCTGAGATCTAAAAATATTTAACAACTCTTCACTCTGCTCATGATAAATATAAAAATCAAGTCATCCAAGCCTTTTAGCAAGTGCTCCAGTGCGAAGAGCGCATTACCCAAGGCCTGGCAGGTTACACATTTACTTCTTAGGTAACTGACCTCAGCCGAAGTGAGAGCAGTGGCCAAGCAGAAATGCCTAACCCTTGACTACAGTGTAGTTGAAACTGGTGCACATGTGCTACAGCGGTGCACTGGAGCATGTGCTACTAACTCACTTATTGCTGACATCTCCCTACAGGCCAACAGAACTGCAGGTCTGTTCACAACAGCTCAGAAGATGCTTACCACAGCTCTCGGGAAACCATGCAGGCCAGCAGCAGAACCGCAAGAGCCAACTAATGTGACCTGCACGGTGTCAGGATGTTAATGTCAATTAACAGGGTGGGGTTTTGTTGGTGGTGGGATATTTGTTTGTTTGTGCGACAGGGTCTTGTGTATCCCTGGCTATCCTGGAATTCATTATGTAGAGCAGGCTGGCCTGTGAATTCTAGGCAAGCACTCTACCGTCGTCTAAGCTATATCCTTAAACCACCACCGACAACAACAAGAACAAAATTAAGAGTCTTGAATAATGAAATATTTGAGTGCTTCAAGGTTATAAGCTGCACATAACTCAATACAAAAAAAGTCACTGAATGAATTAATTCAAATAATTTATGCATTATCAGAGACTTAACCGTATTGCACCTCAGTATAAAATTGCTGTTGTTGATACCTCTAAATTATTAAAATATATTAAATGATACTCATTCTGTCAAGAAAGGCAAGAATGTATAAAATGTCTCTGAAGCATATTTTGATAAAACTGACAGAAACAAACTAGCTCTGGCGGTCACACAGATGAAGAGATGTGGCGTAGAACTCGTTTAGTTCCTGAGAATTAACAAATATAGAGGTTCTGAGGAGATTTACTTTCTCTGTCTGCTTTTGTGCTTTGTTTTGAAACACAGTCATAGTATCTAAAGATCAGTGTGGCAAATTCCACAAAATTCAGCAATCCAGGGACCCCAGACCCTGAACCTAAACTCAGCTCTGTACCCTAACGATTTTCAAGATAGCATACCTACCTGTTTTTACTGGCCTTTTTTGGCAATCTTGAAGAAAAGGAGGAAATATAATTATTTTACTACTATCCCTTGCTCGGCCTATAAGCATACTTCTCTTAGAAATGGATTCATCTATAGAAATATGTCCGCCGTAAATCAAACAGTGAAGGGGAAGATGAATAGGAATCTCACTTACACAACTTAAGTAAAACATAGCTCTCTGAACAGATGAAGATAGGTTTCTTCTGTATCCCAGAATCTAATCAATATTTATATGTATAATTCAGCCATTATTTGGCTTAAAAGGGCTTATTGGGAAATGTTATCATTTTTACTAGTTTCTACAGAGAAAATATTTTCCAGCTTCAAACAACTTTGGACTTTGGAATTATAACCTGTTTTTATGTTAAAAAAAAATTAAGTGGAAAATGCTGAAGGACCACTGAACTCAATGTTGTATTCACATATCTACATCTGTATAAAATAATGATTATAAATGTCTGTTTAAAAGAAGTACAAATGTGATTTTAACAAGAAGTTGTAGATTTTCAACACTGTACACAAACTCCTTTGTTACAAATAACTATTTATGCTCTAAAAAATATGGTAAATATAGTTACTGAATGAAAAAAAGATAAAAACAAACCTTTTCTTAAAAAGAAAAAAGCATACTTCTCAAATTACAGTACTTGGGAGACTGAGGCAGGAGGAGTCCTGTGAGTTTGAGGGCTACATAGCAGGACCTTGTCTCAAAAACCAAATGAATAAATATGAACCATTTTAAGAGGGAGGCAGGTAAGATGACTCCGTTGCTAAAGCGCTTGCCTTACAAGTGAATGAAATCCAGATCCCTAGAACCCACAGAAAATCCGGCACAGTGGCACATGCTCATAATCCCAAAGATGATCAGACACACAAGCAGATCCCTGGAGCTCACTGGCCGTTGGCCTAGTCTACCTGGTGAGGTTCCAGGCAAACGACAGACCTTGTCTCAGACAAAACATGGAATGTGTATGAACAAGAATGACACCTCCGGCTCTGGCTTTAATGTATACACATGTTCCCTGACCTCCAATGTGCACGCATGCATGCATACACCATCACACACAAGAGCACACAAACACACATGCACACTGCTACCCCCATCCCAAAAAATATTGTTCTTTCTCTCTCTCAGGTCCCAGCCCCCAATTTGTCTGTGTGTTTCAGAGGTTGCTCTCTGAGATATGTCTGTAGCCCTGGCTGGCCTAGAATCCACTATGGAGATCAGGCTGGCCTTGAACTTGTGGCACGCCTTTTTCCTCTGCTTTGTTGAGTACTGGGATTACAGACATATGTCAGCACTCTGGCTTATTTCTTCAGTCTTAATCTCTCTCTCAAGACAAAAATGATGAAGAAAATACTAATTATTTCTAGTCTAGTGATTTGAGAGTGACCCAAATGCAGCTTTTTGATATAACATTATTTTATTCCAAGAATGAGATTTCAAATCTCAGACTATAAACAAATGGTTAAAAATTAATCACATACAAACAATAACAGGCACTTGCAAACAAAGGGATTCTCTAAGGACAACACAATAACATAATAAAATAACAAGTTTTATTGTGACTAAATAAATAAATTCATTTATCTAATTATGCATTCTATAATACACTACTAACTTTAAGGTTATATTTTTAAACAGGTTCTCTACAGGAAAATATACAAAAACATAGTAATTGTAATGAAATGATCCCTGAGATTTACCTTCATAACATCTAGTGTGTAAAGAGGGGAAGCTGAGTTGGTAATAAAAAAAAAAAAAAAGAGAAAAGAAAAGATTTCACATAAGTTGCAATTATAGAAGTGGAGTTATGGTGAACTTGGCAGTTCCTAACACTCTGGTCTCTAGTTTTGAGTAACAGTTAAATTTTCCCTAAGAAAAAAGCTTTCTGAAACCCCAGCACTGTCCAAATGTTCTTTCAAGACAAGGGAGTCACAACAGGTGATCTTTGAGACAAAATCTGAATGGTTCTTGGCCAGAAACATCCCTATTTTGCCTCCCAGATCCTATTTATAGAAACGAACAGGACAATTTCCTTTTCACTTGGCTGGAACACACTTTAATTTACCTGCCATAGCAATAAACATGAAATAAAGATACCGTGGTCACTGCACCCTGACACTCCAATAGCAGTTAGTCATTGTACGCCACCTCACAGGTAGCACAGGCCTGTCCAATACCTGAGAAGTAGGGGCAAAAGAACCATGAGTCTAGGGTCATCCTCCGCTACATCACGAAAGTCTGGGGCCAGCCTTTCTTCATGAGACCCTGCTTCAAATAAACCAATAATCACCTCACAGAGGGTGATGGGCCCAACTCTGAAGCCCTGTTTAAAGCTATTTAAAGGCAAACACTTGCTGCTTTCCAAATCACAGTGAATAAGGACCTCAAAATAATTCAAGTCATTCAAAAACAACGACAGTGAATCATGAAACACATATAACTAAATCTAAGATTATGATTTTCCTGGGGCTAAATGTTTGGTACACACAGGTACATTTATCTACAAGCATGAATAAACACATTTTCTTCTCTTTTCAATGCCCCCTACCCCAGTGCATGCACAGTGAACTACAGCTCCTTGACCTCATTGACTAATCAACTGGTCAACCTGGCACCAAGCCCAACTGTTTTTGGAATAGCAATCTAACAAGAAGAAAGAGATTATCGCAATATGGTTCTAAAGAAATTCTATCTCATGCCATAGTGGACCCTTAAGTATGTCTAGGACATTTTTCACCCAAATCAAGAATAGAAGCCAGGGCTCCGTACATACTAGGCAGACGTCCTACCACTGTGCTACATCCTATACTTTTCCCTCATTCTTTCTTTACAATTAACTTATTTATTTATTTATTTATTTATTATTTATTTATTTTTTATTTTGAGGCCTGGCTGGTCTGGAACTATGTTGATCAGTCCAGCCTCAAATGTGCTTTGTAAATGAGGACAACCCCAATTTCCTTCTGTCTTCACCTTCTGGATGCCTGTGGGGATTACAGGCATATGGGGCCACCCCTGGCTTGAACAACTTTCTTAAACATTCCAGCAAGAGCCCAGAGGAAACCCTGGATGGGAGTACCCTGAAGCCCTAGAAGGGAGTACTCTGAAACCCTGGGAGATAGTACCCAAAAACCCTGGAAGGGAGTACTCTGAAACCCTGGGAGATAGTACAAAAAACAAAAAAGAAAAAAATGAAAAAAGTAAAGAATAAAGATCTCTGATTCCCTCATCTGATTTTCATCTTCAAGCACTGTGACACTTGGCAAAGCAGAAACTGTTGACCTTTCCTCTAGCTCTCTACATCAAACGCTTCAGTAATTCAACTGGTATGACTGATTACTTCTCTCTCGTTCTGTGGCCTGTGTCCTTTTACTGGAGTACTGGTTATGACCAGCATGCTACCACCTTGGCTTCAGACCTCTTCATGGGCTACAGGTAGTTGGAAGCAGACATGATGATGTGCATCTACAACTCCAGCTGCTTGAGAGACGGATGCCGGAGGAGCTACAGTTCAAGGGCAGCTTAGACAACATAACAAGACCCAGTCTCAAAAACTACAAGTACGAAATTTGAAAGCATAGGTAGTTGGAGAAGCAGGATAGCCAACAGACAATCAGATCCTCAGTCACACACTCATGACTCTGCTCACGCCTGTAACTGTCAAGCAACTGCTCCAGGTTCCACCAGCTTAGAGTCGCAGGAAACTGAAAACACATCAGTACTTGGCCCACAGGAATAAAACTGATTAGATCCTATGGGGTCCCACCACAATCATTAAATCTGATTCCAAGGCCACCAAGCTCATGCCCTCTTAATCCCCTTCCCGTCACTCCCAAGGAGCCTTCTTGGGGTCTTGAGTTAATTCTGGGCAGTAACCCAACACCACACATACTGAACAACATGAGTGGGCTTGGCAGACAGAGTATTGACCGGTCTTAGTTCTTTAGGGACTAAGGATCCTGAGGAAGAGCTAAGGTAATATAGTTATCCTCAAATATCTAATGGGCTGTCATGGAAAAGACTGATTAGATAAATTGAGAAGGAACACAGGGTAGAAGTCATGGGGAGAAGAGGCAGGTTTTGACCTAGACCATCTGTACAACCACCAATAATAATAGCTAACAGGTATTGAGTGCCTACATTGTTCAGGAAGCCTCAATATACTGCTGACTTGAATCAAGCTTAACATTGACCAAGCCCACCCTTGCCTTTTTATCTCAGCACAGTCAACCTTGGGAGATAAAGGAGTTGCTCATCCAGAGCCCCAGAGAACTTCAAGTCACAGGCACTGTCTAAGCTGGCCACAGCTCACAGGTTTATGCAGACACAGTCTTCCTCTACGTAGAGTCCTTGCAGCCTCAGCCCCAGTAGAAACTCAAGGCCAGAGCACCAGAAGGACCTCATGGTAACGCTGAAGGCACCACACAGCTAGACACATCCATCTCATCTGTCACCTACCAGAAGACTATAAGGCAATTTTTTCCTTTCCCAGAGAACAGGTTAAAAAGATGGCCTAAGAGCTAGATGCAGCTGCTCCAAAATCTTGTTCAATTCATGCAGTTCTGAAAAAGAAAAGCTGTGATCTTTCTAACCCTTCTCATCTTTATCTGCCTCACTCAAAGGCTGAGATATCAGTCAAGATCAAAAGATACTGCTTTAAAAACAATTTTGTAAGGGCCGACGAGATGGTTCAGTAGGCAAAGGCACTTGCTTCCAAGTCTGAGGACCCGAGTTCAAGATCTAGGACCCACATGATGGAAGGACAGAATCAACTCCTGAGAGCTGTCCTGTGGGCCACCACAGACATACTGTGGCATATATATGTAATGTCACTTACATGTAATTTGAAAAATGGTTTAAAATTAAACAAAAACGTTCTGACACCAAATTAGCAGTTAAAAACTACTCACTTCTCTTATTTACTAAGTAGCCAACATCACTCTTGGACAGGATGTGCCTGTGTGGTCTCAGGGTGTAATGAGCCAACCTATGAGTGTAACAATGAAGTTAAGGCTTGATTGCCATATAGCCTGCTTCTAGAAACATCAAAGGACATTTGGAAAATCTTCTTTCAAGAGGTGATGGAAGATGGGATTAAAGAATACTCTAAAACCCAGTCCTCAAATGATCCAAAGCATAAGCATACACTTTATACACATTTTCCATAGCTGGTCCTCTCTCCAGCTGATAAGATGGACAACTCTGTTTCTGTTAATGAATGCACCTCGGAGAAGTTTGGATCTCACCCTAGTCTACACTGCTAGTTAGGGGAGATTTTAAATCCAGAGTTGATCTTTCCATAGCTCTTTCCTCTATAGAACACTTAACTTCTGGAACTCCATGAGATTCCTGCCCAGCAGAGTCAAAACCCTGTGTCTTCTGTTTCTTCATCTGTAGGCAACTGGAACCCTCACCTCACATGGCACCATATAAAGGGGTCCACTTAGCACATAGGAAGTTGGGTGCTCTTTAACGTAGGCTGTTGCTATTTTCACAGACATGGATAAACTTACTGCCAAAGCTGTACAGACTGCACACACCTATCTGCTTTCAGTTTTACAGAACTGGTCCCTATTCCCAATGAAATGAGGGGCTTATTGTGACAGAAAAGAAAGCCATCTGGAGAGGGAGATAGGCTTGGGTATAATTATGGCCCTGACAATCACTATCTACATGTCTTCAGGCAGGCCACTTCATTCCTCTGAACCTCTCCCCACCTGCACAATGGAGAACGTGCATGCACTTCTGTAAAAACAAACTTGGAACAAAGGTACACAGCTCTTGCTCAACGATGGCTACCGCAGGCGCCCACAACTGCCACAAGGCTCTCCAAATAACAGAGAAATCACATTGGCCAGGATCATGATTTCTATAGCTACCCCTAAACAATAGCATTCTCTCGCCCCTTTGAATCATCCAATACTCTCAAATACATTCTCAGGGAGAAGAACATACTCATAAATATCCATTCAACTCGAGGCATCTAAAAGGTGTCATAAATTAGGTAACACGATACCAAGCTTGACAACTGCACTATCTATTAAAAAAAAAAAAAAAAAAAAAAATGTTACTCAAATGTCACACTGAGTACTGAGTACACTGAAGTTTTTATGTATGAATTAGAATATTGTCATTCCAAGTCGGGTGAATATTGGCATACATATTAAAGCTAAGGCACACTACTTGAATGTAATAAACATCGAACAGGGCTGGGGCTATAGCTCATGAGATACTACTTGTCTAGCACGTACAATGTCTTGGGTTCAATCCTAGATACTGGGGGTGGGGTGGAGAAGTTATTTTGTTTTGGCTTTTATTTTTATTTTTATTTTTATTTTTTTTTTTTTTTGAGAGAGAGAGATTGTCTCTCTCAGTAGCTCGGGCTAGCCAGAAACTGACTATGTAGCCCAGCTGGACTTGAATTTTGGACAATCCTCCTGCGTTAGCCTCCATATTGCTGGCTTTCCATGTATGAACCACCATCCCCAACAGACAGCTTATAACACACATACACAATGAACACACAAATTGGCACCAAAAACACAAACAAAACAAAGGCCTGACAGTGAAAACTAACTTCCACTACAGACAACTCTTTGCAAAATTGCAATAGGTTTCATCTTATTCACTTGTAAAATGTCCCTCATTTTAATTAACAGTTAATAATTAACAGTACCATTTCCAGCTCTGGTTATAACACCAAACAGATCCACATTGTATGTGCTTAACAGAATCCTGATCCTTAACCACAGACAAAGGAAAAATTTTAAACTTATTGTGTGTGTGTATGTATGTATTGTGTGTGTGTTGTGTGTATTATTTGTGTTTATGTTTATTGTGTATGTGTATTGTGTGTGTGTGTAGTATGTGTATTATGTATGTGTGTGTACTGTGTGTCTGTGTGTACAGTGTGTGTATTGTGTGTGTGCTGTGTATTTGTGTGTACTGTGTATGTGTATTGTGTATGTATTGTGTGTGTTTGTGTGTACTGTGTATGTGTGTATTTTGTGTTTGTGTGTATTGTGTAATATATTGTGTATGCATTGTGTGTGTGTGTGTGTGTGTACTGTGCATGTGCATTGTGTGTGTGTGTGTCTATAGTGTGGGGGGGTGTGGGGTGGCACATAAAGACTGGACAACAGCTGGCAGAAGTCAGTCCTCCTCCTACACCTGTTGCAGAGACTGGCTGGCCATGAGCTGTGAGGTTTGGAGGCAACCCTGCTGAGACATCTCATCCTAGGCCTTCAATTTCAGTCTATTTGGAACATAACTGGCACACCTAAAGCTGGGCATGGCAGCACACTCCTGCAATCCCAGCCATTGGGAGGATGAGGCTGGAAGAACACAGGACAAGATCAGTCTGTTCTACAGAGTGAGTTCTAGGCCGGCCTGTGCTATGAAACCTTGTAAGGAATAGAGGAAGAAGATGACAATTTGACCAGGACCCACAAGGTAGGCCCTGCTTACATTTAATATTTTGTAATTGAATGTACACTACTTCTTGTCTGTCTGGAGAAAGGCAGATATATCTGTACTCTGCAAATAACAACGAGAAAATCCTCCCTATTTCTTTTCATGCTGACTTTTCTGATTGGCCAATTCAAAAGTAAAGCCTGAGTGTCCGAGCACAGTATCTCAATATTTTAAAACTTTAGGACCTGTACTTTCACAATTGCAGCTAAAACTGATAACAGATTAAGCTTTTGTCAAATTTGTATCCATGTTAATACATAACGATTCATTCATTTTCTGCTGCCACAATGCTCTCTTTGAATGATACAAGAAATCAGAACCCCTTATCAGAAGGCCACCAGCTTGGATCACCTGTAACTCCTGCCTGCTACCATGTGATGGAAGGAAATGATGCCTATTTTTCATACTGAGTACAGTGTGCCCAGTTACCACCTAAATATTCTTCTACTCTTTCCATTAATGCTGTGCCTCATCCAAAACAATATCCCTTGTATCTAAAATCACTAGTGTTTCTCTTCCTTTCCCCTACATTGATTTTTTCTTTCTCTCTTTCTTCCTCCTCCTCCCCTCCTTTCCTTCTCTCCTCCTCCTCTTTTTGTTTAAAGACAAAATCTCCCCATGTAGCTCAGAGTTGCCTGGAACTCCCCACATAGCCCAAGCTAATTTGAATCTTTAGATCTTCCTGCTCTACCTCCTGAGTGCTGGGATTATGTGCCGGGCAAAGTGCCACCACATCAACCTAACACACACACACACACACACACACACACACAGCCCTAAACACACACAACTCTAACACACATACACACCTCACACACATATACACACCTCTCACACATAAACACACCTCTCACACATAAACACACACACACACACACAGCCCTAAACACACACAACTCTAACACACATACACACCTCACACACATATACACACCTCTCACACATAAACACACACACACACAAAACTTTGTGTGTGCACCCAAAACTATTACGTTATTCCTCTATCTATGTGGTGGATTGGTTCTAGGAGCCCCCGACTCCTCCCCATCTGAGGATACCACAGTCTATTCATGTTCTACATGAAATGGCACAGTTGCCTAGGATATACTTTAAGTTAACTGTAGATAACTTGTAACATCTAACCCAATGCAATTGTTATATGAAGAGGTGTTCTGCTGGCTGCAATCCAGTTTGTATATGTGTGTGCATTTCATGATGTAAAGACCTAGCTACAGACTAAAACTACAAGCTGACATTCTGCATCAATCAACAACAACAGCTAAACAAACAGGCAAACAACAAATTAGCAAGCCTTTCATAGTGGCACATGCCTGTAATCTCAGCACATGGGAGGCTGAGACAGGAAGCTTCCCATGAATTCTAGGCCATCCTGAACTATGCAGTGAGTTCCAGCCAGTCTAAACTGTTTCAAAAACAAACAAACAGAAAACCCAACAACAACAACAAAAACGTTATCAAAATCTCAATTCAGTAAACATTCAAAATTACTGTTAAAATGTAGCATATTGTAGCTGATGTGGGGGTATGCCCGTAATACCAAGTGTCTGGAGACTGAGACAAGAGAATTATGAGTTTGAGCATAGTCTGGGCTACAGAGCAAGCCAATCTCAAACAAATAAATAACATAAAATTTTTAAATGCCGTATTTGTTTTGTTTTGTTTTATTGAGACAGAGTGGCATGTGTCCCAGTCTAGATTCAAATTTGCTATGCAGGATGACCTTGAACTCCTGATCCTCCAGCTCCTACTTCCCATGTGACGGGATAAGGAGCATGGGATAACATGCAAGCTTGGGATCACTGCTGGAGATCGAGTCCGGGGGTTTTGTTCATTCATAGACAAGTACTCTACATTCCTACTCATTGACTACCAAGACCCATATTAAACCAAACCAAATCAACAACAAAAACAGAACTATTTGTTATTGTGTGGGGGTGGTATATGGTACGTGTGTATTACATAGTTCATTTTTACCTATCTTAGTTTGTGAATGTGTGTATATGTGTGTGCACATATGCCATAGTGTGGGTGTGGAGGTCAAAGTACAAACTTGCAGAAGCTAGTTCTCTCCCATATTTGGGGCTGGAGAATCTAACTCAGGCCACCAGGCTTTGCTGCAAGGCCCCTTACTGGCTAGGCAGCGCCATATCTAGAACAGCTATTTTCTGAGTGATGGAACCATGAGAACATTTCTGTAGGAAAGAAAAACAAGTTTGGGATTAGGAGTGTTGTCTCTTTTACTTAGGCCTTCGTTGCTTTCTCAAAGGAAGCCAGTCTAAGGCAGCATCTACTGCTCCATTGCCTGTCCTGAGATTCATGGTGGCCAACAGTGTTTACTGATGACAGCCGGAAGGTACAGGGGGGAGTGTAGATTTTCTCCTGGCATCCGCACACAAGTGCTACATGGTCTGATTACCTTCCTTTCACTCATCCTGAAACACAAAGGTTGAGTACTAGCTTCGTCCACACAACTGAAATCCAAACCCAAGTCATCTGGATGGAGGGAGGGGTGCCTTTACACAAGGTCGAATGAGTTAGGCATTCCTAGCACCTGGGAACTGTATTCATTTCCAGACTTTTGGAAATGAGTTGACCACCCCAGCCAGGCGACTTCACCTGTTTCACAAACATCAGCACGGCAGAGTATGTCATCAGTCAGCCAGACTTCCTCCTTGGTGTTGGGAGAAGCACCCTAGGAAACCTAAACTCAATTGGAACCTGCTTTGTGCTTTTGAGTCAGCTTTTCAAAGGGAGCTTTTTGATCCATATATATGCGCACGCTAAATAAAATCACCAGGACTATTTTTAGCTTAATGCGGGATATAAAATGGTTGGCAAGTATTAACTACCTACTAACCAAAATAAAATGTAACAGAGAGCTGTCAGGGAAAAATAATAATAAAACCAGCACAACAGAGTAGATCAAAGGACTCTCTCTATGGATCCTTCACTGGGAACCATTGGAGGTGCTCTGCCATAATCAGCTACAGAAATGGAGGCAACTATCCAGTGAGGTGGTGATGCCACTTGAACCACTTTTCTGCTTTCATACCAATCACATGTGCATGCTTCTCCATTTCAGAGTACATGAGAATACATCATTTTGAATCAGACTTCCAACTTAACTGTAAAGGAATGAACAAAAGCAGTCAACAAAGGCAGTGAGGGTGAGAGTCAGGCAGGGCTTAGGAGTAGCTCTGTGGGCCAGTATGTTTTGGGCATGTGGGAGGCCCTAGTTTCAATACCCAGCGCACACACACACACACACACACACACACACACACACACCCCTAATACACACACAAACACATGAGAACATAATTAAATGCTCACTCATATAGCCAGCTAGACAATTAGTACAGAGCTCACAAAGCAAGATTTGTCAGCTCTGAAACATCATGGAATCCTGCAAGTATAAGAAACAACATCTAGGGTTGGGGATTTAGCTCAGTGGTAGAGCGCTTGCCTAGCAAGCGCAAGGCCCTGGGTTCAGTCCTCAGCTCTGAAAAAAGGAAAAAAAAAAAAAAAAAAAGGAACATCTAGTTCAACTCCAGCATTCCAAGAGCACTGGTACCGTAGTTTATCTCATGCCTGCTAAGAGGAAGGGGCAGACAAAGTAACTCAGAAACCTGATGAAGAAGTTGGTCTTAGCAAAGTTCTCCAGGGAGTAAGTAAGGTAGGATGACATTGAGATGACAACATTCTCCTTTCCTTGTTTAGTAAAACCAACAAGCAACTGATCTGATTTTTGGAGGGTGTTGCGAGTGAATCCCAGGGAGTTTGGGACGCTGAGTTTCTACATCTTCTTCTACTGAGCCATTCTCTCAGCCTCCTGACTAATTTCTAGGTTAGAACACCTTTGTGTGTGTTTTGTTTGTTTGTTTTAATTTATATATACATGTGTATAAGGCATGTGCACAGGTGTCCTTACAGGCAGAAGAAGGTATCAGATCCCATAGGGTTGGAGTTACAGACAGTTGTGAGCCTTCTGATGTGGGTGCTAGAAACCAAACCCTGGTCTCCTGGAAAAGCAAGCACACACTCTTAACTGCCAAGCCATCTCTTTTGTGCTAAGCCTAGTTGTAAGAAAGAAACTTTGGTAGTGAAATGTACAGGTGTACACCTTAGAGCATGCACAATTTATTTCAGAACTGTGTTTCAGGGCTGCAGAGATGGCTCAGTAGTTAAGAGCATTAGTTGCTCTTGCAGAGACATAGGTTTGGACCAGCCCCTAAATGGTGGCTCACAACTACCTGTGACTTCAGTACCAGGGGATCTGATGCCCTCCTCTTACCTCTGATGGCGCCAGGCATCCATGTGGTATAGAGGTATACATGTAGGCAAAACATTCATGCACATAAAATTTTAAAAAATATTTTAAAAGTGTAATATGTGATTAAACCTAAGAAAATTAAACATAATAGGATAATGAAAAACAAGCTATGATTAAATCCTTTAAAAATTGGTAAATAAGCCAGGGTGGTGACATACACGTTTAATCTCAGCACTCAAAGAGCAGAGTCAGGTGGGTCTTTGCAACTTGCTTGTTCCCAAGATAGCTGATGCTACATCGTGAGACCCTACCTCAAAGAGCAAACAAACAAAAAGTTGTAAATAAACCAAGTGTGGTGGTTTACTGTAGAGACAGGGAGGATCAAGGAGCTCAAGGTTATTCTTGGGTACACTTGGAGCCAGCCTGGGCTACAGGAGATCCTGTCTGGAAAAAAAAAATAACTTATAAAAAAACGGAATTTATAAATAAAAAAAATGAAAAGTTTTTACTTTTCTGTCAGAAACACAAGCCCCTTAACTTCTGACACAAAGCACGCAGGCAGTTACATTTTATTTTAAAATGATCCCTAAAGCTTTGTAAGCATAGTTAAGGCTTAGATTAGTTTTTCTCTTTCTTCAAATCACTGTTAGAGACTGTATTTTCAATTCCTCAAAAAGCATTTTAAGACGTGCAGAGTAGGGCACGATGGTAGAGGCCCGTGATCCTAGCACTCGGGAGGCTGAGGCATGATGAGTACCAAGAGTTACAGACCAGCCTGGGGCTGGATCACAAAATCCGTCTCTAAAACACCAGAGAGACAGCAAGTCAGGGCCCTTGCCACCATGAGTTTGATGACCTGAGTTTGATCACCGGAACCCACATGTTGGAAGGAGAAACCAACTCTTCCAAGTTGTCCTCACCTCCTCGGCCGTTGTGGTGCGCTCACACCCACATACCCACCACCACACAGTAAAAAAGAACAGCCACAAAAAGAAGACAATTCAAGCCCTCAACTCTGCCTCTCTGCCACCCCTACAAGTCACTATGTAGATCAGGCTGGTCTCAAGCTGGAGTCTCCTTACGTGGACTCCCCAGTGTTGGGATCATAGGTCTGTGCCAACATTCCTGCTTAGTTCTTTCTTGGAGTCTAGCTATTGTCATCGAAAACTACAGTAAACTCTTTAAAATGCAGATCAGAGAAATAACTAAAATGTGGTTTCACAGAAGTAAAACCAATCAATACGACACAGGTATCAGTCAATATGAATTTCATAAAATACATTTCCAAGAACTATAAAAAAGTCTGCAAAAACTCAGACACTAAATAACTGTCTTACAGCCACAGCCAAATCAAACCTGCTGTGTAGCTTCCGAATTCCACACACACCTTAACATTTCAGACCTACGAAATGCGCGCCCTGGATTCACCCACAGTCATGTTAAAGCGTTTTCCAAAGTTTTAGAAACTAATGCACTGCAGAAAAGAAAAGAGATAAAAATCACGAACAATGGCTGAAGGAGTTATGCTGTTTGCCAAAGATCAAACTTTTACAGAAATTTAAACCCAATCTAGTCATTTCCCAACACCAAACAGTAATGTAAATGCAAAAAGTAAACGTTTGAATGCGTTCACTTTACCGTGCACTCTACTTACTTTGCTTTTTGCCATTTATAAGCTTCATTAAAGACACTCACAAAGAGGTAACCAGTTGAATGGAGTTAGGCTCCGATAAGAAAAAAAAAAAAAACAGTCGTAAACTCTACCTACGAACTGACATCCCAGAACAGACAGGAGAAGAAGGTACCCTTTACAATCTACCATTATATATACAAGCCTCGGATTGTGAAACAACACACTTTCAGCTCTGTACAATTACACTCAACTCTACCCACTCCAGAAAAAAAATAAATAAATAAAATAATCCACCTGCAGGCCTTATTGGTCCACACAGTTCCGGCCCACATGGTGTCAGTGGGTGTTTCCCTCTACACAGGCCGTCTCACTGGCTGTCGTAGAAACACTGTTTAATAGGCTGTGATTTTGGGGGATTGTCAAACTCCACGCCTCCAGACTTAAGCTTGCCAACCGGCCCAAGATACTGGCGGTTACTCTGCGATTCAAAGGGCAAGCTTGGTAGCCTGAGCTGCAAGCCCCAAAAGATATGCTCGGAGAAGGGAGCAGTGAGCCGGAGCTGTGCAGCCTGCCCTATCCCTAGTCCTAGACCCAAGATCAGTCGGGTGCATGCACCGGGCCACCAATAAGGGCGCGCAGAGCGTTCGCCTTTTCTCCACTATGACCGAGGGACCAGCTACAGTTAGTGTCAGGCGGATAGGACTAGCCAGGCACCACCGCGGGCCACCACCTTCAGCGCTCAGCGCCTTTAGGGAAGATGCAGTCCCAGCGGGCGCTTGGCCGCCCCCTCAACCGCAGGCACCGCCGTTCCCTCCCGTCGGGACTTACGCGGCCTGTTCTTCCTCCCGGAGTCCATCCTCCTCCGCAGCCGGCATTTCTTGGCCGGAGAGTCATGCTGGGAGAACAGCGGCTGCGGCTGCAGCTCGGACAAGAGCTGGAAGCGTGCGGGCGGCGGGTCGCGGCTGCAGGCGGGCGGCGGCGGGTGGAAGCCGTTGTGCAGCAGCCCGTTCACGGCGGCCGCGGCGCCCTCGGGGCCCCCCGGGGACTGCAGGGCCGCGCGCTCCTGCTGCGCGCCGCGGTCGCCCATGCCCGGGGCTGGCGGGGCGGTGCGCGGGCTCCGGCTCAGGCGGCCTCGCTGGAGGTCACGGTCGGGCGTCCTCCTATCCTCCGATCCTCCCAGCGGCTTGCTATCCGGCAGCCTCGGCGCCGCGGCCGGGGGCTGGCGGCCCGGGCGCTCCTCCCCTCCTCCCGCCGGCGCCCCCGTGTCTTCCGCGACCTGGCCTCCGCGCGCCGGGCTGGCTGCTCCCGCCCGCAGCATGTCGGCCTCGCGTGCCGCACCGGGAACCTCCGCGGACCCCGGCCGGGGCGCCCGCCTCCCCCTCATCCCCAGGCCGAGCCACTTCAAATGCGGCTTCCTCGCCTCCCAGACCTGTCCCCGCCACTGAGCATGCCCAGTCCTGCCCGCCACCGCCACCGACGAGTTTTAACGTGCGGAATGAAGTTCTCAGGGTTTGCGAAGAGGAGATAGGCGGATCGGGCTTTGTGTGGCGGAGCGAGCCTAAAGGGTACTGGGTGAGGTAGGCACGAGACAGCCAGAAGCCTCGGGAGGAATGTGGGAGGAAGCCAAATATTTGCAGAGGTTTCAAGTTTGCTAATCCTATCCCCAGTGGGCTAGTACCTTTACAAGGTCACTCATGCTCACACCCCCGCCCCCCGAAAGTGTGTTCCTGCGCGCGTGCGTTAATGTCACCAAACTACTCCGAGGTCTGAAGGGAGGGAAGAGAACAATTATTTATAGAAAGGTAGGCAGCCTTGGAGAAGGAGGGGAGTGAAATTCTTTGGCTGGCACACGCACACAAACAGCATGTGTTCTTGAGTTAGTGTCTTTTGCAGAGAGGAAACCTAGGAATACAGTGTAAGGACAGTGAAGGACAAAACCAGGCAGGAATAACCCGTGCTCGAAGAGACCAAGTAAACAGATACGATCCCAAGCTATAAAAAGCGCATTCCTCACCCAGAAAAGACCGAGGGGGACAGCGTCTTCTCCTGTTGTTCATGGAGTAAAAAGTTGCCCCTGGCTATAAAGGGGAAGCAGCACCATGAGCTCTGAGTTAGCCCTCAGTGCTGATTCCTACTGTCACCGAGCAAAAGACAAATTCAGTATGGAATACACCTGTAATAGGCAACCAGAGTGGCCGTGCCCAATAGGCGGGACACACTCAGGTGCTGGTGATCTCGTGTGGCCTAAACTTTTCTATCTGTCCAAAGGGGGCTCTTGTTTTTCACAAAAGTACCTAGTGCATGCAACCTTGGTTCATAATAAATGTTCACAGGAGACTGATGTGAACATTAAAGTAAGGCTCAAAGAACAGAACTCTGCAGTAGGATGCTTCCTAGCACTGGGTTCTATCCCCCACAAAGGAACAGAGAGAACATTAAAAAAATCGCAGGCCATTGTTCCAAACTGCTATGGATAGGGCAGACTGAGTCCAAATGGAAGCCCCTCTCGTAAGTTTCGCATCACCAAGCTGAAACTAAACTATCTGACCCTCTGAAAAATCTGTTAATGTCCCCCAAACTGGCCAGCTTCGACAAGATGAACTTCCCTCTACCTTAATCTTCGCAAAAGTGACCTACGGTTAACCTACCCGTCCCTTGAACTAAATCTTCCAGGAGTCCAAAAGTGGCATTAACTGTGCCCAGGGTTTATACATGGTGCTTTGAGGATTTCTTCCAGCAGAGCACTTCCCAGAATCACAGAATCAATGAATCCACTCTGTTCCTTCCACTTGTATATTCAGGCAAGCAAACTGAGGTACAGAGAAATAACTGACCTTAAGACAAAGCTGGGGGCGGGGGGCTGAAGAGATGGCTCAGCGGTTAACACTAGCTGCTCTTCCAGAGGACCTGGGGTCCCACATGGCCACTTACAACTGTCTATAACTCCTGTTCCAGGGGATCCGACACCCTCACACAAGACATACATGCAAGCAAAAACACCAATGTACATAAAATACAAATAAATAATTAAAAAAAAAGAACAAAGCTAGAATTCCACCTAAGTCACTATCCTCTCTGCTTCTGTGAGTTCATAATATTTAATGACTCTGAGAAGTTGCCTTAGGTAATCCAGCCCCCTGCCCATCTTCGGCTTTCAGTTCAGTTCCTTGACAACTTGTTCCTTCGGGCTATAATCTCTCCTGACCCCTATACCTGTCCACACCTCCTTATTCTGGCTATAAAGTACATATAGCCTACCTAGTGACACAGGCCTGGAATCCCAGCTACTCAGGAGGCTAAGCCAGGAAGACCTCAAGTTCAAGGCCTGCCTTCACTGCTTAGTCTGTTCAGGCTGGTTTTCAAAACTTAATGGAACCCTGTCTCAAAATAAAAGTAAGATAGCTGGAGATGTATAGCTCCATGATAGAGCATTTGGCTAGCATAGCATGCCCAAGGTTCTAGGTTCAGTTCCCAGTACTGTTAAAATAAAATACATATGTTCCCTTAGTTTTCAGTGGCCACAATATTGGGTTATCACTGCATTGCTACAAAGATGAAATGAATGAATAGAAATGTGTGTGGTTGAAATAATGCAGTTACATCTCATTTGATCACTCTTTCCCCCATTGCTCTGTACACTTGATTAAGGCAGATGACTCTTCATCACTGTTTCTCCAGGCAGCTCTGGATAATCACTCTGGTCTTGGGAGTTCTCACTTTATTCAGTATATTTGCTAAAAAGCCCCTATTGCCACTTCTCCGTACTCAAATTCTGACAGACTCAAGTCGAGTTGATTGGCACCGCAGTAACTTCAAGGACACATCCTTCAGCTTGATTCCCAGGCATGGTGAGGGAGGCCGAGCCAAGTGGCTCAGACCCAGACAGGGCAAAAGTCCTGGTACAGAACGTCTCTCACCTGCTTCCCTTTCGGGCTGGTGCCCTGGTTACAGCCTGAGGGAAGGCAGGTGACATCCCACAGGTTTATTCAAGGGTGTGTGTAGGTGGTGAACATGAGCCATCATATGCTCCAGGAGAGCTGGAACAAATAATGTTTGGGAGTGCTGAAAGGGAAGGCGCACAAGCTAGTTCTCTCCATCTGCTCATTCATGATTTGTCAGCCATTTATTAAGTGCGTATATGCTGAAGACCCTAAAACAGATTCTAGGGATACCACGGCAAAATGACACCTTTGCTGCACTCCGAAGGTTTACTAGAAACACAGAGATCATTGGAGTTCTCACCTCAGTGTCATAAGATGATTCAGAGTCTACACGCTTTTTCTTCTGTTCCGTGAACTGGCTAGGGCTTTGCACATGCCAGCCAAGCCCTTTACCACTGAGTTAGTGCCCCAACTCCCTTTTAGTATTCTGAGGCAGGATCTCACTAATTTGCCAAAGCTGGTCTTGACCTCACTCGGTAGCCAAGCAGGCCTTGGATTTGTGATTCTGAGTAGATAGGATTACGGATCTGTACCAACAAATCCAGTCGAGATTTTTTTTTTTTTTTTCAAGACAGGGTTTCTCTATTTATTCCTTGCTATCCTGGAACTCACTCTGTAGACCAGGTTGGCCTGAAACTCCAGGACAGCCAGACAGCCAGAGTTACATAATAGAGAGACCTTGTTTCAAATAAAACAATAAACAAACAAACAAAAACCTGCATGAAATTGTTACCACATTGGAACATGGGATCTGAGGTCATCTGAATCTGTGTTCCTGGGACATGGTTACCCATATTGGGCTCCACAATAAACTATCCTTTATTCCTTACGATGTTGTAGCTGGTTTTGTAGTTGTTGAGTTAGGACACAACTCATGGAAATACTTCACTTAGGTTTACTCACTTATAAAGAATTCTGATGAACAGTTAGATGAAAGGATCATTGGCAAGGTATCAGAATAGGGCTATCTTAAAAACCTACATCTGCTTCTGCCTCCCTAGTGCTGGGAATTAAAGGCGTGTGCCACCACCTCCCAGCTAGCTGAGAAATTTTACTTTTCCTGTTTTGTTTTGTTTTTTAAGTATCTCACTGTGTAGTCCTGGCTGTCTAGTCTGGGACTCAGTTTGTAGATCAGGCTGCCCTTGGTTGAAGTTCTGTCTGCCTCTGCCTGGGACTAAGGGTATAGGATACCACTCTGAGCATTTTGTCTGTTCTTCTAGTCCTTGAAATAACCATGTAGCCAAGGATGGCCTGGTAATCTTGATTCTCCTGTCTCTACCTCCCAAGTTCTGGGGTTACAGATACTACACCCAGCGGAAAGTTTTTACCTTTTTTAATTTTCTTTTTTTATATTTTTTTGTTGTCTTTAATGGTCAAGCCATATCTCCAGCCTTAATTTTCTTTTTCAAAAGAGGGCCTTGGAGTTGGAGATGGGTGTGGTGGCTCATGATGGTAATCCCAGCACTCAGGAGGTTGAGGTAGGAATATTGCCAAAAGGGCAAGGTCAACAAGAGCTCCATAGTGAGATCCTGTCTCGGAGAGAAAGAGGGAGATCTGCCACAGCCTCCCAAGTACCATGGACTGTAGGCATGAGCCTGCTTGACTTCGTCCTAATCTTTTCTCTCTTTACCTTCTCTTCAGCTCTTCCCCAGCTTTCCCTCCACACTGTTCTTCTCTACCTCCCTCGCTTCCTTTCTATGTGTGCACGTGTGTGTAAATAATTAGGGATTGTGGTGCTCGGGATGGAATCCGCCAGGGAAGATGCTCAATCACTGAACTGTGACCTTTGCCTTGTAACCTGGTTTTATTTTTGTTTGCTTGATTTGCGGCTCCATCCCCTTGTGTAAGCCTGGTTGGCCTAGAACTCGCTATGTAGACCAGCTGACTGACTACATAATTTGAGGCGGTCCTCCTATTGCTACCTGCTAACTTCATGCCCTAATCCTTGGGACTGTAACCTGATGTAACCCAGCTAGTCTGGAACTTGTGTAGATGAGCTGGCTCCCAAGTGCTGGCATTAAAGGTGTAGAGATGTAATGACATCACACCCACCATTATGCTAGTTTTTGAGACAGAGTTTAATGTGATGATTCTATATGGGACTTACAACTTATTCTTTGTAAATTAATTTTAGTTTAGCATACGAGATTTTTAGTATTATTTTTCTCGTTTGTTCTCCCCTCTCATACACTGCTCCCTTTCGCTGGTTCTTTTTACAATTTGCTGTTATTTTCTGAAAAAAAAATGTAAATAAAACCCATCCACCGTGCTATATTATTGTAGACATTTTAGTTACTTGGGAAAATGGTAACAAAGTCAAATATGCCCAAACTTAAGCTGGTGGAAAAACAAAACAAAACAAAACAAAACAGGGCTCTATCCCCAGTTTGGCAAAATAAGAAGAAAAACAAACACAAAAAGAAAAAGACCTCCCCCACCCCCAACTCCCAACCTCCCACCCCTCACCATCCCCGTGCTTATCTGCATCCAACCCATCAGCTCTGAGAGCAGACACACTGGAGACTCACTGTTAAACCTAAGCTCTCAACCCAAGGGATCTAACAGGAGAGTGTTCCCCACGCCATTAGAGACGACAAAAGGCGACCAGGTCGTGAGAGCCCATTTCAACCTCCACCAGCTCATCTGCTACACAGACACCCGGGAGAGGAGAGTCTGTTAGACCTGGAAGTCAGAGGTTCTTCACGTTTGTTCTGGTTTTGGCTTTGAGACAGGATCTCACTATGCAGCCTTAAACATGATCCTCCTTCCTCAGCCCCTCAAATGCTACAATTACAGGCACAGGCCACCAGGCTGGCTTAGTTTACATTTTTTAGTTCACTTACCCTGTCCTTGATTTCATACCCTGTAGTCTCAAGGGCATGTCACCAAGTTCCTAAAACCCTTGGCATTTATTGAGGGTTAAGAGTATCTTTTATATAACATACTCCCTTTTTAAATTATAACTGATTTTATTCTCATTAGGTAGCTCAGGGTCAAGCCAGAGACAGGCTCCAGATAAGGCTCAGCACCAGAAAGTTAACAAGTGATCAGAAAATCAGAGAGCTGAAACTTTGTCTTTCTTAGAGGGAGAGCAGGGAATGATAGAGGAAGGGTCTTACTTTAACCCAGGCTGGCCTGGCACTTACAATGCAGCCCTGACTGGCCTTGAACTCTTCTCAGCTTCCCCACGATGGGATGATAGACATGAATCATCACAGAAGGTGGAGGGTTGAATTTTCAGCCCCATCCAACAACCTTCAGGAAGCTTTAGGTAGCTAGGGACTAAACTCCATGGGCTCAGAGAGACTGAAGCAGCATGCACAGAGCCTGCCTGGGTCTGCACCAGATCCTCTGGGTATATGTGATGGCTGTTAGCTTGGTGTTTTTGTGGGACTCCTAACAGTGGGAGTGGGTATAGCTCTGACTCTTTGTCTGTTCTTAGGACTCTTTTCCTCCTGTTGGGTTGCCTTGTCCAGCCTGGATATGAGGGCTTTTGCCTTGCCTTGTTTTGTTGTGTTTGGGTGTCTCTTTTGTAGGCCCACTCTTTTCTGAAGAGGAAGCAGAGTGGCGTGGGAGGGGGCTCTAGGTGAGGTGTGGGGGGAGCTGGGAAGATTGGACTGAGGGGAAACTGTCATCTGGACATATTGTATGAGAGAAAAGTATTTTTTCAATAAAAAAAAGAAAGGAATTTAATGAACTTCCATGGTTGTTCTAATTTTTGTTTTCTTTTTGAGACAGGGTCATCTCATATAACCCAGGGTGTCATCAAATTGGCTATGTAGGCAAGATGGCCTTGAACTACTGATCCTCCCATTCCTGCTTCCCAAGTACTGAGATTGCAATCCTGCACCACCAAGCCCAGCACTACGGTGTGGGTTTTTAGAGATAGCCCTACCCCCATACCTTGCCAATGTATCCTTTCATCTAACTGTTCATCTGAACTCTTTATGATAAGTGAGTAAACCTAAGTAAAGTATTTCCATGAGTTGTGTCCTATCTCAACAACTACAAAAACCAGCTACAACATCGTAAGGAATAAAGGATAGTTTATTGTAGAGCCCAATATGGGTAACCATGTCCCAGGAACACAAATTCAGATGACCTCAAATCCCATGTTCCAATATGGTAACAATTTCAATACAGGTTTTTGTTTGTTGGTTGTTTTATTTGAAACAAGGTCTCTCTATTATGTAACTCTGGTTGTCCTGGAACTTGCTATGTAGACTAGGTTGGCCTGGAACTGACAGAGATCCACCTGCCTCTGCCTTCCGAGTTTTGGGATTAAAGACATGAGTCATCATGCCCACCTTCATGAAATCTTTTATAGTAAGAGAAAGAAGAAAGTCATAAATCAAGACACTTTCAAAATACATTGCTTGAAACATCAGGTAGGTGGGTTAGGAAGAAGCATGAAAATCTGTTACAGATCTCATGTTATAGTGATATTCTTAGCTTTTAGATTGGTGATAGCAAGTAGCTTGCTAAAAATACATCTTAGAGGGTTTTTTGATAGGCACAGCATGTTAGGCTGGTCATAGAAGTGGGCAAGGAGTGGCTTTCAGAGGAACTAAAAATAGCCCAAGATAATTTAGCTTTGGCCTACAGCATTTTAACTTTCCACAGTCATGAAATGTAGTCATTTGGCCATGTCCAATCTTCAATACACAACTCTCTCCTATTTTTCTTCCTTTGGAACCTGAGTTCACACTAACAAAATTTGAACCCAAGGAGGAAATTCATGGGATACCAAGGATGGAGCCAGTCAGCATAGAGGTCACCTAGCTGGAGCTTGCAGTTAGTGTCTGAGATCGAGGCTGTCTTCTGGTGCCGAGTCCTTACTTCATTTGTATTAAGTCACCTGCAGGTGGATAGTGTTAGAACCGAGGTGTAGGGCAGCCACCCCCACATCTGGTTACAGAAGCCTTATGTGCTGTTTTTGTCACTGTGGGAGGACAGAGAACAGTAGTTTTTCTCTACTCCCACACACTTCCTAACTCTGCCAGAGAAACTGCTTCTCCCCTTCCCTGGAGACCTGATGCCATGACCTGTGTTAACATCTACCACCCCCACCGTATTGAGTTCCTTACAGTAACTGGATTGCTTTGCTTCTCCCTGGGATTTGCATTCTAGCATCTTACATTCTTGTTTGCAAAAGAGCCTTTTTCTCCTTAAAAGAATCACCTAAGCTGGCTGTGGTGGCTGGACCCATGAGCCCACCATTCAGGGGGCAAACACAAGAGGACTAGGAGCTTGGGGCCAGCCTAGGCTACATAATGACACCCTACTTCAAAAACGCAAATAAAAGAGTTGCTGAGATGGCTCATCTGGTAACGGAACTTGGCATGCAAGCCTGGCAATGTTAGTTTGATCCTTGGAGTCCTTGTAAAGGTCCAGATGCCACAAAGTTGTCAGGTGACCTCTGCCAGGGTACTTGTGCATGCACACACAAACAATATTTTTTTATTAGTTAAATCCCTTGTACATCTTTTTTTTTTTTTTTGCTTTTTTTTATTTTACAAAACTATTCAGTTCTACATATCAGCCACAGGTTCCCCTATTCTCCCCCTCCCACCCCTCCAATTACCCCCACCCCAACCCCCATTCCCACCTCCTCCAGGGCAAATCCTCCCCCGAGGACTGCGATCAACCTGGTAGACTCAGTCCAGGCAGGTCCAGTCCCCTCCTCCCAGGCTGAGCCAAGCGTCCTGCATAAACTCCAGGTTTCAAACAGCCAACTCATGCAATGAGCACAGGACTTGGTCCCACTGCCTAGTTGCCTCCCAAACTGATCAAGCCAATTAACTGTCTCACCTATTCAGAGGCCTGATCCAGCTCGGGGCCCTCAGCCTTTGGTTCATAGTTCATGTGTTTCCATTCATTTGGCTATTTTTTTTTCAATAATTGAGTAAAACCGAAATTTATTATAAGTCACAGTCATCCTAGGGACCTCCATGCTATATATATATAGCCTCCATGGTTCTATGGGTTGTGGTCTGATTGTTCTTTATTTTATATCTAGAATCCACCTATGAGTGAGTACATACCATGACTGTCTTTCTGGGTTTGGGTTACCTCACTCAGGATGATTTTTTTCTAGTTCCATCCATTTGCCTGCAAATTTCATGCTTTCATTGTTTTTCTCTGCTGAGTAGTACTCCATTGTGTATATATACCACATTTTTTTCATCCATTCTTCCATTGACGGGCATCTAGGTTGTTTCCAGGTTCTGGCTATTACAAATAGTGCTGCTATGAACATAGCTGAGCATGTATCTTTATGGTATGAATCAGCATTCCTTGGGTATATGCCCAAGAGTGGGATGGCTGGGTCTTGAGGTAGTTCGATTCCTAATTTTCTGAGAAACTGCCATACTGATTTCCACAGTGGTTGTACAAGTTTACATTCCCACCAATAGTGGAGGAGTATTCCCTTTGCTCCACATCCTCTTCAACATTGACTGTCATTGGTGTTTTTGATCGTAGCCATTCTGACAGGTGTAAGGTGGTATCTCAGAGTCGTTTTGATTTGCATTTCTCTGATGATTAAGGATGTTGAGCATTTCTTTAAATGCCTTTCAGCCATTTGTGATTCTTGTTTTGTGAATTCTCTGTTTAGCTCTTTAGCCCATTTTTTAATTGAACTGTTCAGTATTTTGATGTCTAGTTTCTTGAGTTCTTTATATACTGTGGAAGTCAATCCTCTGTCAGATGTGGGGTTGGTGAAGATCTTTTCCCATTCTGTTGGCTGTCTTTTTGTCTTATTGACTGTGTCTTTTGTCCTGCAAAAGCTTCTCAATTTTGAGAGGTCCCTCCCATTTATTAATTGTTGTGCTCAGGGTCTGTGCTGTTGATGTTTTATTTAGGAAATGGTCTCCGGTGCCAATGCGTTCAAGAGTGCTTCCTACTTTCTTTTCTATTAAGTTTAGTGTAACTGGATTTATGTTCAGGTCTTTGATCCAGTTGGACTTGAGTTTTGTGCATGGTGACAGATATGGATCTATTTGTAATCTTTTACATATTGACATCCAGTTATGCCAGCACCATTTGTTGAAAATACTTTCTTTTTTCCATTGTATAGTTTTGGCTCCTTTGTCAAAAACCAGATGTTTATTTGTGCATGGATTAATGTCAGGGTCTTCAATTCAATTCCATTGGTCCGTATGTTGGTTTTTATACCAGTAACCAAGCTGTTTTTATTACTATAGCTCTATAGTAGAGTTTGAGGTCAGGGATGGTGATGCCTCCAAAGGTTGCTTTATCATGTAGGATTCTTTTAGCTATCCTGGGTCTTTTGTTTTTCCATATGAAGTTGAGTATTTTTCTTTCCAAGTCTGTGAAGAATTGTGTTGGGATTTTGATGGGGATTGCATTGAATCTGCAGATTGCTTTAGGTAAGATTGCCATTTTTACTATGTTAATCCTACCTATCCATGAGCATGGTAGATCCTTCCATTTTCTGATATCTTCTTCAATTTCTTTCTTTAGAGATTTAAAGTTCTTATCAAAAAGGTCCTTCACTTGTTTAGTTAGTGTTATCCCAAGGTATTTTATATTATTTGTGGCTATTGTAAAGGGTGATGTTTCTCTGACTTCTTTCTCAGCCTTTTTTTTTTTATCATTTGTGTATAGGAGGGCTACTGATTTTTTTTTTTTGAGTTGATCTTGTATCCTGCCACTTTACTGAAGGAGTTTATCAGCTGTAGGAGTTCCTTGGTAGAGTTTTTGGGGTCACTTATGTATACTATCATATTATCTGCAAATAGTGAAAGTTTGACTTCTTCATTGCCAATTTGTATCCCTTTGATCTCCTTTTGTTGTCTTATTGCTCTAGCTAGAACTTCTAGTACTATATTGAATAAATATGGGGAGAGTGGACAGCCTTGTCTTGTTCTTGAATTTAGTGGTATCGCTTTGAGTTTCTCTCCATTTAATTTGATGTTTGCTGTTGGCTTGCTATAAATTGCCTTTATTATGTTTAGAAATGTTCCTTGTATTCCTGATCTTTCTAAGACCTTTATCATGAAGGGGTGTTGGATTTTGTCAAAGGCTTTTTCAGCTTCTAATGAGATGATCATGCGGTTTTTTTGTTTGTTTGTTTTTTGTTTTGTTTGTTTGTTTTTCGAGACAGGGTTTCTCTGTGTAGCTTTGTGCCTTTCCTGGAACTCACTTGGTAGCCCAGGCTGGCCTCGAACTCACAGAGATCTGCCTGCCTCTGCCTCCCGAGTGCTGGGATTAAAGGCGTGTGCCACCACCGCCCGGCTGATCATGCAGTTTTTTTCTTTCAGTTTGTTTATATGGTGTATTACATTGACTGATTTTCGTATGTTGAACCATCCTTGCATCCCTGGGATGAATCCTACTTGGTCGTGATGGATGATTGTTTTGATGTATTCTTGGATTCGGTTTGCCAATATTTTGTTGAGTATTTTTGCATCAATGTTCATGAGGGAGATTGATCTGTAGTTCTCTTTCTTTGTTGTATCTTTGTGTGGTTTGGGTATCAGGGTAATTGTAGCCTCATAAAAAAGAGTTTGGTAGAATTCCTTCTGTTTCTATTGTGTAGAACACTTTGAAGAGTATTGGTATTAGTTCTTCTTTGAAAGTCTGGTAGAATTCTGTACTGAAACCATCTGGTCCTGGGTTTTATTTGGTTGGGAGATTTTTGATGACTGTTTCTATTCCTTTAGGGGTTATTGGTCTATTTAAATGGTTTATCTGGTCTTGATTTAATTTTGGTATGTGATATTTATCCAGAAAATTGTCCATTTCTTCCTGGTTTTCCATTTTTGTGGAGTACAGGTTTTTGAAGTATGATCTGATGATTCTCTGGATTTCCTTGTTGTCTGTTGTTATGTCTCCCTTTTCATTTCTGATTTTGTGAATTTGGGTGCTCTCTCTTTGCCTTTTGGTTAATTTGGCTAGGGGTTTGTCTATCTTGTTGATTTTTTCAAAGAACCAACTCTCTGTTTCATTGATTTTTTGTATTGTTCTCTTGTTTTCTATTTCGTTGATTTCAGCCCTCAATTTGATTATTTCCTGGCGTCTATTTCTCCTGGGTGAGTTTGTTTCTTTTTGTTCTAGAGCTTTCAGTTGTGCTGTTAATTCATTGGTATGGGATTGCTCCATCTTCTTTATGTGTGCATTTAGAGCTATGAATTTTCCTCTTAGCACTGCTTTCATAGTGTCCCATAAGTTTGGGTATGTTGTACTTTCATTTCCATTGAATTCTAGGAAATCTTTCATTTCTTTCTTTCTTTCTTCCTTGACCCATTGGTGTTTCAGGTTGGCATTATTCAGTTTCCATGAGTTTGTGGGTTTTCTATAATTTTTGTTGTTGTTGAGGTCTAACTTTAAGGCATGGTGGTCTGATAAAATACAGGAGGTTATTCCAATTTTTTTGTATCTGTTGAGATTTGTTTTGTGTCCAAGCATGTGGTCAATTTTTGAGAAGGTTCCGTGGGGTGCTGAGAAGAAGGTACATTCTTTTGTGTTAGGATGGAATGTTCTGGAGATATCTATTAAGTCCATTTGAGTCATAACATCTGTTAGGTCCTTTATTTCTTTGTTAAGTTTCAGTCTGGTAGATCTGTCTTTTGATGAGAGTGGTGTGTTAAAATCTCCCACTACTAATGTGTGGGGTTTGATGTGCGTTTTAAACTTTAGTAGTGTTTCTTTTATGAATGTGGGTGCTTTTTTATTTGGAGCATAAATGTTTAGAATCGAGACTTCATCTTGGTGGATTTTTCCTGTGATAAATATGTAATGTCCAATCCTGATCTCTTTTGATTGATTTTAGTTTGAAGTCTATTTTATTAGATATTAGGATAGCTACACCAGCTTGTTTCTTAGGTCCATTTGCTTGGAAAGCCTTTTCCCAGCCCTTTATTCAGAGGTAGTGTCTGTCTTTGAAGTTAAGGTGTGTTTCTTGTATGCAGCAGATGGATGGGTCCTGTTTTCTTATCCATTCTGTTAGCCTGTGTCTTTTTATAGGTGAGTTGAGACCATTGATATTGATGGATATTAATGACCAGTGATTGTTAATTCCTGTTTTTTTTTTTTTTGTGGTTGTGTTGTGTTGTCCTTCTGTGGTGTATGTTGGTGTGGGATTATCTATTGCTTGATTTTTCATGGATGTGTTTAGCTTCTTTAGGTTGGATTTTCCCTTCTAGTGCTTTCTGTAGGCTGGGTTTGTGAACAGGTATTGATTAAATCTGGTTTTATCCTGGAATATTTTGTTTACTCCGCCTATGGTGATTGAGAGTTTTGCTGGGTATAATAGTCTGGGTTGGCATCTGTGGTCTCTTAGTGTCTGCATAAGATTTGTCCATGATCTTCTAGCTTTCATAGTCTCTATTGAGAAGTCTGGTGTTATTCTGATGGGTTTGCCTTTATATGTTACTTGGTCTTTTTCCTTTGCTGCTCTTAATATTTTTTCTTTGTTCTGTGTGTTTAGTGTTTTGGTTATTATGTGGCGAGGGGACTTTTTTTTTTTTTTTTGATCCAGCCTATTCAGTGTTCTGTAAGCTTCTTGTATCTTCATAGGTATTTCTTTCTTTAGGTTAGGAAAGTTTTCTTCTATGATTTTGTTGAATATCTTTTCTGTGCCTTTGAGTTGGTATTCTTCTCCTTCTTCTATCCCTATTATTCTTAGGTTTGGTCTTTTCATGGTGTCCCAAATTTCCTGAACGTTTTGTGTTATGACTTTTTTGTCTTTAGTGTTTTCTTTGACTGACGAATCTATTTTCTCTATTGTGTCTTCAGTGTCAGAGATTCTCTGTTCCATCTCTTGGAATCGGTTGGTTATGCTTGTTTCTGTAGTTCCTGTTTGTTTAGTCAGGATTTCTATTTCCAGCATTCCCTCAGCATGTGTTTTCTTTATTGTCTCAAATTTATTTTTCATATCTTGGAATGTTTCTTTCACCTGTTTAATTGCTTTTTCTTGGCTTTCTTTGATTTCTTCCCATTTTTTGTTTTTTCTTCCATTTCTTTAAGGGAAGTTTTTATTTCCTCTTTAATGGAGTTTTTCATTTCCTCTTTAAGGGAAGTTTTTATTTCCTCTTTAATGGAGTTTTTCATTTCCTCTTTAAGGGAAGTTTTTATTTCCTCTTTAAGGGAGTTTTTCATTTTCTCTTTAAGGGAATGTTTTATTTCTTCTTTAAGGGCCTCTATCATCTTCTTAAAGTCATTTTTAGGTTGATTTCTTCTGTCTTGGTATGTTCAGGTCTTGCAGGTATAGAATCGGTACATTCTGATGTTGCCATATAGGTCTTTACGTTGTTGCCTGTATTTTTGCACTGGTGTCTACTCATCTCTTCCTCTGCTCGGTGCAGGTGGTGTCTGTGTCTGAGAGTGCCTCTCTTGTTCTAATTTTTAGTCTTGGTTTAGTAGGAGTTCTTGGTTAAATTGGTGCTATTGGGCTGTTCCTTCAGGGGCAGCTGATCTCAGTCGGTGAAATATATACTTATGATTCTGGTGATCTGGTTTGGTGGCTGGGCAGCTCCTTCTTCTGTGTTCCCAGGTCATGTTTTGTTCATTCGTCAACTCCTCAGCTGATCTTGTTTCTTCAGACTTCAAACTGTAGGGATCTGAATCCTCTCCCGGATGGATTTCAGCTGAGCAGGGTAGTCTCACCAACACCTCCAAGTTGTTGGGTTTTGCAGGATCAGCAGCTGGACCCTGGTTTGTCCTCAGAGGGAGTGTTCAGATTCGTTCTGGTTCTGTCCCACGGAGATAGCTTCTTCCCCGGGTGTTGGGGTTAGAGGCATCCTTGTTCCAAGCTGCGTCTGCTTGTCTCCATCTCCCGGCCTGTCAACCTCTGCGGGCCGCCGCCTGGCCTGTATGTCCCTGTTGGCTGCCGCCACCTGCGGGCTGTATGTCTCTGCCGGCTGCTGCCGTGGGCCTACCTACCTCTGCTTGTCACTGCCGCCGGGCCCGTCTACCTCTGCGGGCCGCCCCTGGGCCTGTATGTTTCTGCCAGCTACCGCTGGGCCTGTATGTCCCTGTCAGCCGTCGCCGCCGGGCCTGTCTACCTCTGTGGACCTCCGCCAGGCCTGTATGTCTCTGCAGGCTGCTGCCGGGCCTGTATGTTCCTGTCGGCCGCAGCCGCCGGGCCCGTCTCCAATATTTTTTTTTTAATTAAAAAAGTAAAAATTTCAAATTCAATCCCCAGCGACAACAACAATAATAATAATCCACAAAATTCTAGCCATGGTCTCTTATTTTGTATGTACATTTACATGTAAAATATTTTAAGGATCTATTTTCTTCTTAACTATGTGTCTCTTCACGTGACTGCAGATGCCCTCAGAAGCCAGAGATGTCCCCACTCCCACTGTGGCTAGATTTACATGCAGTTGTAAACTACCTGGCATGGGTACAAGGAACTGAATCCAGGTCCTCTGAAAGAGCAAGCCAGTGAGTGCTCATACAGTCACACAAGATATTTACACAAAATTTTTAACTGATGGCCACTGCTACAAGTACTGAGTTAAAGAGCTGGGGGTTTAGCTCAGTGGTAGAACACTTGCCTACAATGAGATCAAACCTAACTGTTAAAGAAAAAAATCCTGTCAAGTACTAGATTTCATTGATAACTTAGAGGGGGGAGTCCCCTCTCATTATAGATTACACATTCTTCTTGGGGTGAAAGGAAGGAGAAGATAGCAAATATGTAAGTCAATAAATGAATACAGGTTGTTAAGAGACACAATTAAAATAGTATAAAACTCCGTAAGTGGAAGAGGGGTTTGTTTTTAAGGGATTAATAAATCACATTATGTTGGTAATTGAAGTTTGAGGTGTGACCTGTCATGTAAAGCAATGGAAGAAAGGAAATGAATACCTGTGTGTTTTTGTGTGTGCGCGCATACCATCTCTCCAGAATCAAAGTTCCATGATCCTAGGTGTTGTGACCATCATGTCAGCAGCCAGCCAGGCATAGATCTGGAGCAGTAGCTGAGAGTGTACATCGTATCTCAAGCACAAGGCGAAGGGAGAGCTAACTAGGAATGCTTGGGTTTTTGAGACCTCAAAGCTCACTCTTGGTGACATATCTCCTCCAACAAGGCCACACCTCTCAATCCTTCCCAACTGTGGACCAAATGTTCAAACATATGAGCCTATGGAGGCCATTCTCATTCAAATCACTACACTGGCAATGCTGGTGAAGGGAGTATGTGCATATGCCCTCAAGAATAATGGAAAAGAAGGGAGGTCCTTACATGATAGGCCCTTCTGGACTTTTGGATTTGTCTTACCTGCCTTATTTTCCAGGCAAAGATATCTACAAATAGTGAATCTTATCAGCTAGCTGCAAATGAAGCTACCAGATTTTCTGTGTTTCATATTTAACACAGTCCACAACATTCCAATGACCAAGATGTATGGGAATTTCCTACCCATCATATGTACACCAAGTAAATACCCAGTAGTATCATCAACCTGCAATTCAATTCAGTTCTGCCACTTTTCATATTCCACAGGTCAAGATGTCAGTCTCACAGGACCTCTACTATCAACCAATGTTAAGTGCAAGGGCCAGGTTGTGACCTCTATTTCTGATCAGGGGTCTTATGACTTGCTCCCTAGGTTTGATTACTGGCTAGAGTAGCTCAGAGAACTCCAGTGACTGTAGAGGATATTGTAAGGATACAGATGAACAGGCAGATAAAGAGATGCATGAGTCAAGATATGGCAGAGGAGTTAGGGAATGAAATATACTTTTTTTATTCTGCAAGACATTCATTAGATGATTTTAGAAATTGAATGACATAACTCCATCCATTCCCATCTCTCAGCCTACAGTAGACATTTGATACAACTGTAGTCAAAGAAATGTAAATTAGTCTAGAGGTACTTTAGAATTGAGGCATGGTTCTGAAACAGAACAGGTTTGAACTTTTGTAGCAGCAAGATGCTATCCCAGAGCCATGCAGCTCTAAGAACTGTTACAGCTCTGGAAGCTCTTTAAGGGTTTCAGGGTGTCAACCAAGAGCAGTCCTTTGAAGAAGAAGCTTGGAGAAAATAGGTCATTGACAGGAGGAACAGGGGTGAACTGTATCTCATCTATGACAAGTCTTGAAGCCAAAAAATCTGAGTTTTGGAGACTGGGGCAAGAATGAGTCCTTGCTTGAAGCAAATGGTTGAGTCCTGGAGGCTGGCTCAAGTGAGTTCTCTGTCCACTGCAGAAACTTAAAGTATGGTAAGCCCCCACTGAGGCCTTCTTCAAGTAGGCTTCCTACCTAGAACTAGGGGCTTTGATATTCAGAAGAACATTATCTCCAGTACTCTTTTCTCTTCATTTTCTATTGAGCTTTCAGAATTTTTGTCTCTGCAGCCCTGAAGTTTCAGAAATTATAAAGCACCAACTGGACCCTGATTGACTGACTAAGAGTATGCAAATAAAATGAGAATTGTAACCAATCAAGGAAGAGCTACCAAAACTTTCTGTCCTGTTTGTTTATGGTGATCCTTGCATGGCTTCTGCCTGCTACTTTCAGGCATGGTCAGACTTGAGGGTCTGGCAGTCAAGAGCTGGAAGTTTTGTACAACTGGAACTTTTGTTTCTTTTGCATTGTCTTTGCCCTACAAACTTGATTTCTTTACCCATCAGAGATCCATGAATGGGTCTGTTGGTTTTTATTTATTAGCATTTAAAAAAATTCAAAGTCAACAAAGCACCATACAGGATCCAGACACCATGTATATTGCTCATCTTTTCATGGTTTTCTTCTTTTATATGACTTTACTCTCTCTAAAGATTTTATTATTTTAAACTATTTCTTTATTTTTATGACTGTCTATACCCATCTTCTTTTCTTTCTTTAGCATCTAAGCACATTTTTAAGTACATTGTAACCTGTTCAGAGGTTTTCTTGGCCTGGACCTGACTTTTTGCGTGTCCATGCACTTACAGTGTTCTCTGACCACAAGAGACAAACTTTAAACTGCTAAGTGGCAGCTAGGTCTTCTGTGTGCAGTTCAGCTTAGCACATGGCCTGGCAGCTGGCTTCACCCCACTTCAGGTCTCTGAGAGTGGAGCCTCATGCCTGTGGACCCCTGCCTGGAGCTGGCCTATCCAATTCTAGGAAGTTTCTGGGTCCATACGGTAGAAGTGTTTACCCCCATTCAAGTGCTTGGTAGCAGGGTCTCTTAAAAGAGCTGTGCCTCTATATGCTGTGGGCGCCGAGCCTACTGGGAATTTTTTTTTAAGCTTTTCCAGACCCTATGTTTAGATTTAGTGATGAGAAGATAGACTTCTTTCTCTCTTATTAGTGAAATATAAGGTTAGATCACTAGCTTATAAAATGAGGGCAAAGGGAGACGAAGGCTTGAGGAAGGCTGACATACATGAAACAATGGGATATCAGATTAATTTTACAAGTGAGTATTGAGCGACCACTTGAGGACAGTAAGAGGAATATAATGCCATCTGTAAGATGCCCAGTCATCTCCAGCTTGACCTCATTGTTAAATGCCAGGAAAATAAACATCATTTAATATTTGAAGCTATTACTGCTAGGTGTCTACAAAGGTAAGTGCTCTTGATCCCTATTTTTATTTTTCTATGGTGCTGGGAATAGAACAGTGTGGCCTTGTGTTTACCATGTAGGTGTTCTAAATTGAGTTGCATCACTAGTCCTATCCTCTTTAAAGATAAGAACAGATGAGCTAGAGATGTACTCAGTTGGTAGAGTGCTTGACTCGCATGGGTAAAGCCCTGGACTCATCCCTAGCACCACAGAAACACTGTGCACAGTTGAGCAGACCTGTAATCTGAGCTTGTGGGAAGAAGATGCAGGAGGATAAGAAGATCTACCTTGGCTACAGTGAGTTCAAGGTCAACCTAAGATACAGGAAACCCTGTCTCAACAAACACTAGTTAAAAATTTTCCTCAGCATGATGGCTCATGCTTGTGATTAAACTTGGGAGGTGAGGACAAGATAATTGTCATGATTTTGAGGACAGCCTGGGCTATAACGTGAGCAAGGCCCATTTGAGCTACAGGGTGACACCTTATTCCTAACTGCAAAAGAAATAAAACAAAACAGAAAATGTAAAATTAAAAAAAAAAAAAAAAAAAAACTAGGCATATACCCAATCCAACTGCTTCAGAGGCAGAGGCAAGAGGCCTATCATGAGTTTGAGGTCAGCCTGCTGTACCTATTGAGGTCCAGGCCAGCCAACACCACATAGTGAGACTTTCTCTCAAAAGAAGAAAATATTCAGTGTGCCTAAGTTCACCCAGTTGCCCAGAGTCATGTAACCAGCTTATGTGGCAAAGCAGAGGAGATGTTTGGACCCATGCTAAGCCACACTGAAGGCCATATCCCTACATACAAGATAGGCTGAGGTAGTGGCTAGAGACTGCAGAGTGGCCACAGAGCTTCCTGGCAGCTGAAGTCCAGCTTTCACAGATCATTCACTCCGGGAATGAACTTCAAGGCCAGACCCTTCAAAGACCAGCTTTCAGCAGCAGTCCCCTGCTGTTGCCCCACACTCATGACTTCAGATCAAAGTCTGCCAGTAATGACCAACTGCCTTTTAACATTGGGAAATATGAACAGATGACACAGGGACCAGTTCAGCTAGAGCAGTGTCAAAGGACAAAATCACAGCAACTCAGCTTGACGGTTTTTGTTGGCTTTATTTTAATTACAGAATTGGGCAATACTACATTAAAGAGAAAATGTGCTCCAATGAAGTTAGCAGAAGTTGATAGTAAGGCCAGAAAATAGATGAAGAAAGCAAAACAATAAAACGCAAAACCAAAGCTTGGCCAGGATGTCTGTCAGTAGCCCATGCTGGCCTAGGACTCAATGTGCATACCAGCATGGCCTCAAATTCATGATCCTCCTGTCTGCTGGGATTACAAGCATGTGCCAGCATGCCCGATTTGGTCACTTCAAAGTTACTCATTTTTTGTTTGTTTGTTTTTTTTAATGCTGGGTCAGGGAGATTGGACAACATAAAAATAACCCATGGGTTATCATTATTGGGTTACTTCTAGTTAGCTATTTCTGTGTAAGGATTAAGTCAGAATGAACATCATTATCAAGCCAATTGGGTAAATGAAGAAATTGGATGTTATCTTTCAAATCCTTGTTTTTTTTATAAGTAAGATAAACAACTTAGTCTCTCCCTTGGTGACTTGGAAGTTCAGATCAGTTCTGATTTTCATCCTGGGGTGTTAGGACCCAATATAGGACTAATCAGTTCAGAACAATGGTTCACTGTCATTTTTATTTAGCAATAGTATTTGAACTTATTTTCAATAGGTGTTGCTCATTTGAAAATCTTTTGGTACTCCATGGTAGGAAATATTGTATTGTTTAACTTCCTATTTTGTGTGATAAACATTTATTTTGCTATTTTGAGGGGGTAGGTCTGGAATTTGAAAAGGACTCAGGAAGAACAGCTCAGACTCAGTTCCATGGTGATTGTGATGGCTGAAATGGCTACAAATGGTGGGTCTGGCTCAGTGGGGATCACAAAGCTGTTACAGTTGTAATGTCCTACTTGCCATTATGATAGGGCCTTTAGAAGTCAATTAGATCATAAGAATGCAAACCTTCACTAATAAGATGAATACTGTCATAAGAGACCCAAGAGAGAGCCTTATTGCCATCACATGAAAACAGTGAAAAGTTGGGGCTGTGCAGCTCTTAAGAGGGTATTCAGCACAGCATGATCATACTGGTAGTTTGCTGACTTGCAGCTTTCAGGTCTGTGTGAAATAAACTTGATCATCCAGATCCAATCTCCCCAGTCTCATCCACAGCTCTGTAACAGGAAACCTACTGCAGCCTCCCCCTTCCTTTCTGCCTCCACCTCCAGTGGATCACACAGATCTTCCCCTCCAAACTTCCTTCCCCCAACTCATCCCATTATCCCAGCCTCCAACTCCAAGCAGGCACTCTCTGAGAACCCAGAGGCCCCTCCAACCAGGGAAGCAGGTAGGTGTACAACAGGTCTTTACCTCCCCCTCTTCTCCTCCAAATCCAATCCTCTACACTCATCCCCAGCTCTGTGGCAGGCCACCTGCTGCTGCTGCCTCCTCCTCCTCCTCCTCCTCCTCTCTGCTCCCATCTCCAGGGGGATCTTCCAATCTAACCTTTCTCCTCACTTAACCTACTATCCCAGCTCCTAACTCCAGTGGATATTCCCTGAGAACTCACCAGCCAAAGCTTCCAGAGAAGTAAGTAGGCCAGTGAAGTAGGTAGGGGAGCTTCAGATCTTCACTCTCCCTCCTCTCTGCTGTGGAATAATCTTTTTGTATACTGTGAATATTTGTCACTCAGATTGGTTTAATAAAATGCTGACTGGCCAGTAGCTAGACAGGAAGTATAGGTGGGACAGCTAGACAGAGAGGACTCTGGAGAGAAGAAGGGCAAAGTCAGAGGAGTCACCAGACAGACAGACAGAGAGTAAGCAAGACATGCCAGAGAGGTAAATGCCACAATCCTCAGAGCATCACATAGATTAATAGAAATGGGTTAATTTAAATTGTAAGAGCTAGGTAGTAATAAGCCTAAGCTATCAGCTGAGCATTTATAATTAATATTATGTATCTATGTTGGTTATTTGGGAACTAGAGTGGGAAAGAAAAGTCTTCCTACACCTCTCCTTCATATCCAACCCCCAGTCTCATCCCTAGCTCTGTAGCAGACTACCTATTGTGACCTCTCCTCACTCTCTGCCCCCATTTTCAAGGGACTAAGCAGATCCTGGTGGAGTACCCTGCTTTCCTCCCTCCTGTGGATTCCCTCACTTCCCCCAACACCTCTGCCCATTCCCATTCCTAAGTGTCAGCTCCCAATACCTAGAAATACATTTTCCCAGTGGCCACACCTATCAGGATCCCAGAAGAATTCCCTACCAGGCAACATACCCCTTCCATAACCTCATAAGAACCAGAGAAGGCAACAGAAACCAAGGAACAAAACACCCACTCAACAAAGACAAGACCAGATATCAGTATCTAGAATTACAATCTTCCTAAACTCAGATGCCCAGACAGCAACATAAAAATATAATCAACAATAGCCCAGGCAGCATTTTTCAACTGAAGCCCAGTAACCCTACTACAGTAGGCGCTGAAAATCCCAGCATAGTTGAAGCACCAGATAGAGATCCTATAATAGTATTTATGAGTATAAGAGAGATTCTTAAAGAGGAAATGAATAAATCCCTTAAAGAAACCTATAAAAACACAAACAGTAGGAAAAAATGAATAAAATAGTTCAAGTCACTGTTGTATTGCTGTGCAGAGACACCATTACCAAGGCAACTCTTATAAAAGAAAGCTTTTAACTGGGGGCTTGCTTACAGTTTCATAGGTTTAGTCCATTATCATCATGGTGGGGAGCATGGTGGCATGTATGGTGCTGGAGAAGTAGATGAGAGTTCTACACTCTGATCCACAGGCAGCAGAAAGACAGAGTCTGGACCTGGCATGGGCTTTTGAAACCTCAAAGCCCACTACCAGTGACACACTTCTTATCATAATCCCATACCTCCTAATCTTTCTAATCGTATCAAAGAGTTCTATTCCCAGGTGACTAAGCATTCAAGTATAGGAGTCTAAGAGGGCCATTCAATTCAACCACCACAATCCAAAAGTAGAAATAGACTCAATAAGGAAAACCCAAACTGAGGGAAATCTGGAAATAAAAAATTTAGGAATTCAAACAGGAACCTCCGAGGCAAGCCTCACCAACAGAGTATAAGAGATGGAAGAGAGAATCTTGGGCATTGAAGACACGATAGAAGAAATGCATACCTTGGTCAAAGAAAATGTTAAATAAAAAAGAAAAAAATGGGCACAAAACATCCAGGAAATCTGGGATACTATGAGAAGACCAAATCTAAGAGTAATAGGAATAGAGGAAGGAGAAGAAACCCACGTAGTCAGAAGTTTTCCTGTGTCCCACCTGTCCTGGAGCCACTTGGACAAGTAAACACACAGAGGCATATATTACTTACAAACTGTATGGCCTAATAGCTCAGGCTTCTTGCTAGCTAGCTCCTATAATGTAGCCCATTTCTATTAATCCATAAGTTGCCATGTGACTGTGGGTTACCAGTACTTTTACATCTTGTTTCCTGACTGCAGCAGGCGTCTCTTCTCTGCCTGTGCCTCTCCTTTTCCTATCTCTGTCCTGGATTTCCCACCTGCCTATAAGCTGTCTTGCCATAGGCCAAAGCAGTCCACTTATTAACCAATGGGAACTACACATATTCACAGCATACAGAAAGACATCCCCCGGTGTGGTGATATTTTATTTGTGCTTTAATAAATAAAGTTTGTCTGGAGATCAGAGGAAATAGCAAGTCATTTTAAATAAACAAAGAAGTCAGGCAGCGGTAGCACATGCCCTTAATCCTATCACTTAGCTGGCAGGATCTCTGTGTGTTCAAGGCCACACTAGGGAACAGAGCCAAGCATGGTGACACATGCCTTTAATCCCAGTACCAACTATAGAGTTCTGGAGGCCTGTACAGACAGGAAGTGACAGAGCTGTGTAGGAAGAGAAGGTGAGGTAGATGAGCTAAGACAGCCAATGAGAGAACAGAATAGGAAAGGCATATAAACATGAGTATACAGGAAGAAGCTCTCTTTGGAAGCTGCTGAGGTGAGGTTAGCTTGTGGTTTGTCCTATTCCTCTGATCTTTCTCTAAGGCTTTCACCCCTATATTTGGCTCTGTGTTTTTTATTTAATAAGACCATTTAGAAATTCATCTATACCCCAGCACTTCCCCTTTTCTGTCTAATCAGAAAGGAAGGTTTTAACTTTAACATAGTAAAATTACATATAACAAAACAGTTATCAAGCAAGAATTACAGTTACAATATCTAGTCTATTTATATTTGGCAAATTTAAAGAAAATATTCTATCTATCCTGTATTTGTGAGTTTAAAGTTTCATATATAATTTATCTTTTATCATTACTAAGGAAAATTATAATTATAACTATCTAGTCTTCAACTACATCAAAGATCCCAGAAGGATATAATATTACCTAAATAAACAGGAAAAGCATTGTAAGCAACTTCCAAAAATCTAGAATGACAGAGACAGCTGGCTGCCTGGACAGTCACCCAAAGTTCCTCTGCAAGCTTGGGGCATCCATCTTCAGCCTACAGGCCTAGAGTCTCTCAGTCACTTCTCTCTGTGTCCTATAGAATGTCTGGCAGTTTCTTCCACATAGCAGGAACCTGAAGGACCATCTCGCCTTGGAAAGTTCAGTGGTCACCTTCCTATGGGTCCTGCATGTCCAGTTTATAGAACATCCTCCCAAGCAGTCCAGGCAAGAGCGGTTTGTTGCACAAATGGTCATTATGTGCTAAGAAGAAGATAAACTCCCTATAGAGTGTCTTTGATGCCCATCTTCCTCTTTGAAGTAAATGGGTGCTGCCAGGAGCAGATGTGTCTCACTGTCCAGAAAAGTCTAAGTTTTTAAAACATTTTAAATGTCACATTCTGTAGGTCTTTGAAGTGTTTGAAGATCACCTACCTAATTGAAATGTATCTATGTATACCTAGAAAATTTAAATAACATGACTGTAAGTGTGATTATCATATATGACTAATTATTAATCTGTATTTCTTAATTATACATTACAATTTCAAATGAGCTGTACAAACATAATACCTTAAACAAGAGTAGAAATATGCATACAGTGTAACAAAATTAACTTTAAATTTGTAATAAACCAAATCTATAGCAATTTTAAACAAGTTGTTGCTCTTTAAAAGTAGATTCAGTAATCTACCCTTTCATCCTATTATATTTATATCATATCCCTTGTTTTTCTTTTAGAAAGATATTGACTATGAACAATAACAATTTGTAACCAATCCCTAACAAAGACAAACATCCATAATCCAATTTTTGGGGATGTGGGCATAGTTTTCTAGGCTACTTCCTGTTGATTGTGGGCACTGGCAGTCTTATGGGGACACAAAGAAAATTTTAGGATTATGGTCAAGTCCTGACTGGAGTAGTCTGTGGTGCTGCATTGTCTGAGCTAGTTGCTGTGAAGTTGATTTTGGATGTTGGACCATCTGAGCCATAGCGTCATTGAACACCTTTCAGGGGGTCTTGGCTGATCAAACCAAATTAGCCTGGAAGCAATCCATAGGTTCTCATCTTCTGTGGAAGCAAAAGCAGAACCTCTTTTCCAAAGCAACATATCCTTAGACATAAATTTTGAAGTCAAGATACCAGCGGCCTTTATCATCAAATGCCTTTCTGCAGTTGAAAATCCCAAAGACAGTATAATCCAGACTGTGTGTGATTTCCATCTTTACGTGGCTTAACTTTTACATTACTTTCACTGTCTCTGTCCTGGATTTCCCACCTGCCTATAAGCTGCCTTGCCATAGTCAAGAGCAATCCATGTATAAACCAATGGGAACAACACATATTCACAGCATTCAGAAAGACACACACACACACACACACACACACACACACACACACACACACCCAAACCCAGGTCAAAGGCACAGAAAAAAACACACAGATTTTTCAACAAAATCATAGAAGAAAATTTCCCTAATCTAAAGAAGGAGATGCATATCAAGGTACAAGAAGTATACAGAACACCAAATGGACTAGGACCAGAAAAGAAACTACCCCTAGCACATATAATCAAAACACCAAAGGTCTGTGGTAGACCATGGGGACATCTGAAGTTGGACTGAATGCTTTTTTTGCATTGTGATATGGCTACAAGCCTACGGGGGCCAGGGAGTGGAATGTGGTGGTTTGAAAGAAAATCGCCCCCAAAGGGAGTGGCACTATTAGGTGTGGCTTTGTTGGAGTGGGTGTTGTCTTGTCACTGTGGTGGCAGGCTTTGAGGCTTCATTTATGAGGGACACTCAGTACAACAGTTTACTTCCTGTTACCTGTACAAAATGAAGAACTCTCAGTTACCCCTCCAGTACTATGTCTGCCTCCATGCCACCATGTCCCATCATGATGATAATGGACTGAACCTCTGAAAGCCAGCCCCATTGTCACTTGGATAAAGCAGCAGCCTACAGCACAGGAAAAGATATTTATCAACTACATCCAATAGAGGTACTGTAGTCTGGCCTCAATCTCAGAGATCTGCCTGCCTCTGCCTCTGCCTCTCAAGTGCTGGGATTAAAGACATGTACCACCATCAACTTTTATTTTATTATTATTCCTTGGATGCCTGTTTGTTTTCTAATGAGAGAGAGAAAGGAAGTGGATCTGGAAGGCAAGGGAGGTGGGGAGGATCTGGGAAGAGTAGAGGGAAAGGAAACTGTAATCAGAATATATTATGTGAGAATAAAAGCTACTTTGAATAAAAGAAAAATATATATTAAAATATATATTGTGAAGCTAGGCCAACTGGCTGAAGCTCATTGATCTCCAGCTACATGACATTGAAAGACTACTCAGTGTACTTGACCTGGCCTGCATGATTACTCCATATCTGCCAGGGCTGCTGACTGCCCTTCAAACTTTCATCTCCTTGGCCCAAGCATCACATTGTGAAGTGGAAAAAAATCCAGAAAAAAATCTTTATCTTATAATGTTTCTTTAAATTTTTGTGGGTTTTTAACTTGAGCTAACTTTAAAAGAAAGGAGGGAAGGGGAGATAATATATGTATCCTACATGGAAGGAATATGTGAGGGGTGGGTAGAGATTGTAGAAATGGCATTTAGTTCAAATCTTTGCTTTTCTCTTAACTGATGAGCTGTGAGATGATTTGAGGCAAGTTGTCTAACTGCTTTATGATTCATTTTTCTCAATTTTAAAATGGTGATGACAACATTGATAATACCTATCTTACAGAATCATTAAAAGATTGGGATGATATATAAAAAACAATTTGAACAGTGCCTGGAAAATAGGCCAAATTAGCAGTAGTTACAATTATTGATTGAACAAGTATTTATTGGAACCTACTGATGACAGATGTTGGACTGCTAGAAATAATAACTTAAAGAGAACGTGATTCTGACTGTGGTAAGAATGATAAGAATAAAATATATGAGGGCCGGGCAGTGGTGGCTCACGCCTTTAATCCAGCACTTGGGAGGCAGAGGCAGGCGGATCTCTGTGAGTTCGAGGCCAGCCTGGGCTACCAAGTGAGTCCCAGGAAAGGCGCAAAGCTACACAGAGAAACCCTGTCTCGAAAAATAAATATATATATATATGGAAGTAGAAGTAGAATGAGGAGAAATTCACATTCATCTAGAACTGTAGAGTTTGGAGCATTTCCCTTCTTATGAGGAAGGCAAGAGATACTCCTTAAAGGAGGCAATATTTAATACCAAGAGTTAAAATAGTAAGTAAAGGGGCTGGAGAGATGACTCAGGGGTTAAGAGCACTGCCTGCTCTTGCAGAGGTTCTGAGTTCAATTCTCAGCAACCACATGGTGGCTCACAACCATCTATAGTGAGATCTGGTGCCCTCTTCTGGCATGCAGGCATTCCTGCATACAGAACACTGTATATGTGATAAATAAAAAAAAAAAAAAAAAAGAGTGAGTAGATATTTGCCACATATGTGGAAAAAAGGAGGAAAGTTATTCTGGATGGACATCTCTCTCTCTCTCTCTCTCTCTCTCTCTCTCTCTTCTCTCTCTCTCTCTCTCTCTCGCCCCCCCCCCCCGCTTTTCAAATGGAACCACATGAACTATAAACCAAAGGCTGAGGGACCCCCAACTGGATCAGGCCCTCTGAATAGATCTCTGAAGTATTCGAAGGCCACCTGGCCAAACACCCTAATAGTCGTGCTAGAAACCCCATCCAATGACTGAGGGAACCGGATGCAGAGATCCATGGTCAGGCCCCAGGTGGAGCTCCAGGAGTCCAATTGGTGAGAAAGAGGAGGGTTTGTATGAGCGAGAATTGTTGAGACCAAGGTTGGAAAAAGTACAGGGACAAATATACAAACGAAAGGAAACACATGAACTATGAACCAATAGCTGAGGAGCCCCCAACTGGATCAGGCCCTCCGGATAAATAAGACAGCTGATTAGCTTGATCTGCTTGGGAGGCATCCAGACAGTGGGACCGGGTCCTGTCCTCAGTGAATGAACTGGCAATTTGGAACCTGGGGCTTATACAGGGACACTTGGCTCAGCCTGGGAGGAAGGGACTGGACCTGCCTGGACTGAATCTACCAGGTTGAACTCAATCCTCGGGGGAGTCTTTGCCCTGGAGGAGATGGGAATGGGAGGTGGGCTGGGGGAAGAGGTGGGGGGAGCAGGGGGAGGGGGGGAGGACAAGGGAATCCGTTGCTGATATGTAAAATTAAATTTAATAAATAAATTTTAAAAAATGGAAAAAAAAGAAACATCGAAAACACAGTGCAGCAGGGTGGGGAGGATGCTGATGTAACTGAATATAATGTACAGTGTGTTTGTGTTGAGATGAGTATAAATCCTAAACAAGCACTGCAAAGATAATAGAGATTGAACCATGTTTGTTTCTGTGGCAGATGGTGATGGGAGTTATTTCCTGAGGAGAGAATGAGAGTTGTTTCTAAAGCAATGGCCCCTGCAACAAAGGAGGCATGGGTATTGTATTTCAGGAGCCTACACATATAGAATAGTGCAATTGGCTTCAATATAAAAAAGAAAATAGGCATATTTTGGGCCATGCATAGGTCAAACTATGGAGCATATTTAAAAGATTAATAGGTAGATATAAATGCCTATAGGCAAACTTTGGTTGTATCATAGTTTTAGCAGAATATATGTGGTAGTTTGAATGTAATTGACCCCCATAAGCTCACAGGGAGTGGCACTATTAGGAGGTGTGGCTCTGTTGGAGTAGGTGTGGTCCTGTTGGAGGAAGTATGTCATTGTGGAGGTGGACTTTAAGGTCTCATATATATTCAAGCCATGCCCAGTGTTTCAGACCACTTCCTGTTGCCTGCAGAATCAAGACGTAGCTCCTTCTCCATGCTCAGCTCCTTCTTCAGGACCATGTCTGCCTGCGTGTCATCATGTCCCACCATCATGATAATGGACTAAACTCTGACAATGTAAGTCACCCAATTAAATATCTTCCTTATAAGAGCTGCCATGCCATGGTTTCACAGCAATAGAAACCCTAAGACAATATAAAAGAAAGGATACTTCAAAAGATGTTTTTCAGATTTATTATATTTTAAGTGTATGAGTATTTTTCCTGCATATATAATGTGTGTGCCTAGTGCCCACAGAGGTCAGAAGAGAGCATCAGATCCCAGATGGTTGTGAGCCACCCTGTGGGTGCTGGGAAACAAACCTGGATCCTCTGGAAAACAGCCAGTTATCTTAACTGCTGAGTCCACTATCCAGCCCCAGGACATTGCTTTTTTTCAGAGAATGTATCAGTATGTAGCTAAGGCTCACCCTGAACATGTGGCAATTCTCCTGCCTCAGCCTCCAAGTGCTAGGATTATAGGCATGAGCCTCTCACTATGTCTCCTGACACTTTGTGTGCTTGCATGTGTGCATGTATGTACAGTGATATACGTGTATGTGGCAGGCAGAGGTCAAACTCTGGTGTCTTTTCTCAAAGCTGTCCACTTGGCTTAATCTGAGACAGGGTCTCTCATTGGGACCCAAGGTTAGCCAACTAGACTAGGCTGGCTGGCCAACAAGCCCCAGAAATCTGCCTGTTTCTTCCTACACAGCACTTGGATTATAAGTGTATACACCATGTGGACCCTGGAGGTTGAACTCTAATCCTCAAGCTTGTTTGGCAAGCACTTAATTGACTATACTATCACTCTAGTCCTTGCTTTGTTTTGTTTTTGAGGCAGAGTCTCATGTAGTCCAGGCTGGCCTTGAACTCCTTGTTTTCCTGACTAACTTTGAAAATTATTGCTGAGATTACAGGTGTGCTCCACATTTAATTTTATTTGGTGCTGAGGATCAAATCCAGGGTTTTATGAAAGTTGGGCAAGCACTGAGCTACATCCCCAGTCCCCAGTAACATTTCTGAATGTGCATTAATATAGATCTTTCCCTTAAAGTACCTGTCTTTAGAGTTAATAATAAGGCTGCCCACATCTGAATGTCTGTGTGGGTAATTAGATGTGGTTTGATCTCGAAAGGAGAGTTGATTGAAAATCCTTGAAGAAGCATGTTTGAGGCCTGACTCCTATGTGCTATATGACAGATTGATAGATGACCATCATTAACCAGAGTACCAGGTAGTAAATATTTGCAGCCATCTAGGCAAGAGGGCAGTAAAAGAAGAAATTTAGGTGTAGCCCAGGCTTTTGGCTGAGCAGGCCTGAGCAGATGAAGGAATAGGATCAGTTGGAGAGAATGCCATATGGTCTCTAATGTAATCATTACAAATGCCATATAGCACCATAGAAAAACATCCATGATCTTATATTCACTGACAAAGGCAGCCAATCATGTCTGTACCATTTATGACCAGATACCCACCCTGTGTTGTACATAATAAACAGATGAGGTCCTAGGTTGCTGCGTAGTTGGTGTACTCCATCAGCGTGTGCACAGTCCAGCTTGTCTGTGTGTCTGTGTACCTGTGTGTATCTGTCCTTTCTTAATTCCCTCACAGCCTCAGTTAGGTTTTTAGGACCAAAGCATGCTGGGCAAGGCAGGACAGTCTATGGTATTTAGAGAGACCATATCTCAAACCCAAATTAAAACCCTCCACACTAAAAGCACACACTAGCTTCTTTTATTAAATATCTCTCTATCTCTCTTTCTGTCTATCATCTATCTATCTATCTATCTATCTATCTATCTATCTATCTATCTATCTATCTATGTGCGCAGATGCGTGTGTGTGAATGTGTCAGGGCACAAGTGTGGAAGTCAGTGGACAGCCTGTGGAAGTTGGCTCTCTCCTGCCACCATGTGGGTTCAGGTGACTCATCTTGTCAGCCCTAGCTTCTTTTAATATTTCCAGAATCTCAGTGGCTTTATTCAAGAAGACTCTTCTTGTTGTTTTGTGTGGTCAAATGGGGGTTTTGCTAACTGAATCATTTTAGAACTCTTGAGTGTTTCACCTAATGAGTAGATAGATGATGGGTAAAAGAGCATCAAGGCTGGGCAGTGGTGGCGCATGCCTTTAATCCCAGCACTTGGGAGTCATAGCCAGGCAGATCTCTGTGAGTTCGAGGCCAACCTTGTCTACAGAGCAAGATCCAGGACAAGAACCAAAACTACACAGAGAAACTCTGTCTTGAAAAGCCAAAAAATAAAAAATAAAAAAGAGCATCAAGGATGGTATGGAATGTTTTCAGGATTGTATCTGTCTTGGTTACTGTTCTATTGCTATGAAGAGACACTATGACCAAGGCAACTCAATTGGTAGCTTGCTTACAGTATCAGAGGGTAAGTTCATAACTATTCTGGTGGAAAGCATGGCAGTAGGCAGGCAGGTACTTATCTCTGATTCACAAGCAGGAGGCAGAGACAGAGAGACAGAGACAGAGACACAGAGAGAGACTCTGCCTAGTATGGGCTTTTAAAGCCCCAAAGCTCCTCCAACAAGGTCACATGTACTCCATCAAGACCACACCTCCTAATCCTTCCCAAATAGTTCCACTAACTGGGTATCAAATATTCAAACATATGAGCCTATGGAGTCATTATCATTCAAACCATCAGAATATGACAACTGCCCAGGTTTAATTGGCTAGAACTAAACTACCTGGCACTTCATCCTCAGCTAATTGTAGCACAGGTAAGAAATGTTTAACTTAGTACCTTTGAGGAAAAATAAATGAATTTGGAAAGCCCGTGGCCATTCTTTGCCATTTTTTCCTTTCAGTCAATAATTTTCTATTTCCTTCTTCCCATACGTAGAATGCCTTTTCCCACCACGACTCTAAGTAAATTACTCAGACACTGTGTTCAACTAAAACCCCTGGTGATGCTAACATCTAACCAGCTCACGTACAATTCTTTGGCTGAGTGATTTAAAAAGCAGCTTTCTACTTCCTTTGCCTTCCTCATCTCCAAATACACAGCAGTATGGAGAGACAACTTCAATGTCCAACTTGGAAGACGTAAACTGTCACTGACCTAAAGAAGGTAAAAGATTGTTTCCTAGGTCAGAATGCACAGGGGAAGTTATTTTTTCAAAACAATGGCAGTGGGGAGCAGCTGGTGAGATGGCTCAATGGTTAGAAGCACTTGTTATCAAGCCAGACGACCTTACTTTGATCTCTGGGAGACACAAAGTATAATAGAAGAACTGATTTCTGTGAGTTCTGACCTCCATACACATAACATAGCATGAGTCCTCCCACTCCCAAATAAATAAATGTAAAAAAAAAAGTAATGCATATTCCTTACACAAAATAGTAAGTTTCAAGACTACAGTTTTGTTCATCTGTATGTACTTTGAACATATTCTTTCCAATTAACCCTTCTTTCCCCTTTCCCTCTCTCACTATTCTCCCTCTTCTTTCAAAATACTTTTACTTTCTATTAATTTTGAGTGTATGTATTTGTGTGTGTTCTATACGTGAGAGAAAACACATGATAATAGGATGGGGGGTCTGGCTTATTTCACTTCATATGCTGATCTCCAGTTATTTCTACTTTCCTGCCAATGTCATAATTTCATCTTTATGGTGGCATAAAACTCCATTGCATGTCTACGGCACCTGAGAAAACGGTTTCAATCATCTGTCTATACTAAAATTTGATTTTGTTCCCTGGGAATCCTCCTTGTTGTGTATTATCTTACATGGTGATTTTAAAGTTGGCAAATGGGAGTGGGCTTTCTTGGAGGTATATAGATTTTGGAGTCCATTCTCTTCTTGCAGGGATCTAAGAGCTGTTTTATTCCTTTACTAGTTTTTTTTTTTTTTTTTTTTTTTTTTTTTTGGTTTTTTGAGACAGGGTTTCTCTGTGTAGCTTTGTGCCTTTCCTGGAACTCACTTGGTAGCCCAGGCTGGCCTCGAACTCACAGAGATCCGCCTGGCTCTGCCTCCCGAGTGCTGGGATCAAAGGCATGCACCACCACCGCCCGGCTTCCTTTACTAGTTTTTATCCCAGAGTTTTGCTTTCTTTGGAAACACAATTTTCTTCGGAAATGTAAAACTTTGCATTGCTTTCCTCTGCAGTTCCTATGGCCTTATATACTTTCTTGATATACTCTCAGTCCTTGTGTCCTTTATTTTGTTTTATTCATTCTCTCTTGAATGCTGCAGCTTCATGTCCAGCCCTGTGATACAGTGAGGACTGATGGGAAGGCTACATGTCTAGTGTGCTCTTTGCCATAGAATAGTAAATTAACAGGCTTTTGTTGCTACTAGTTTTCTCAATATGATTTCCTATAATTTGAGATCTACAAGTAGTTTAGTTTAAGATTCCTTACATCATTTCTCATTTCCCTTTTTGCAAATTGCCAGTACTTGCTAGCCAGCAGTAGTCAATACACATGGACAGTTTGGCTCCCTGAAGCCGCTTCTCTTGGACCTGACAGATCAGTGAGCATATGGCTTGCCTTCTAAGTTATTATTACAAGGATTTTTGCCAAGTGCTTTGCTATTGCAGATCATAGCTTGCCAACTTTTCTGTCTCTGACATCAATTTTCTCTCTCCCTATAACTGGTAGTCAGTGTCACCTAGTTTACATTTTTGTTTTAGTAGCACTCTATTTCAAGGTCTCATTCCTGGTTTTATTTATGATACAAGTGTTGGTTGCATGAAAATGACTTTCAAATCTCAGTGGCTTAAGACACTAAACACACTATACCCACACTCATTCTGCAGTCCATTTGTAGCTTGGGCCGGCCTTTCAAACTCAGGGAAATCCTTCTGCCTCATCCTCCAGAGTGCTGGGATTACAGGTCTTTGTTGTTACCAGGCTGCAGTTTATTTTATTTTTTTTCTGATTTTACAAATTTTAATCAATAAAATACACATGATAATGAAGAACCCACTTATTTTACAATACTAAATGTGAGAAATGTCATGTAAACATTGTCTGACTATAAGAGAGATAGGTAACAATAACAAGGAAGCCATTTGGACATCGACTTACATATCTATGTGTAGGAATGAAAAAAACATGTAGGTCAAATGTTAACAGTGAGAGTCTAGAAGTCTTTTGGTGATGGATCTTCAAAATGATTTTCCTTTAGACTCCTAATTTTTTTTCATATTAAATATGTCTAAAGTATTTAATAGAAAATTAAACTGAGTAAACAAAATACTGCTGATCTGAAAGTCCTCACTTATGAAACCTTGAATTTTATAATTCTTTATTTTGCCTATTTAGAGGACTCACTCCACATCCACTAGCTCAGCTTCTTAAAAGTTTCAATGTGTTTTTAACAATTGAGGTCAATATAAAAATACTACTATAAACATGAAGTAAGTGGTTTGTTTTTTTTTTTTCCTGTAGCTTAATTCTTTATTTAAGATTGTATTTTTAAGTGATTAAATTCATACTGGTGTTGTAAAAAGATAAATTAATCTAGAACAAAAGAGAAGCATTTGGCCGGGCAGTGGTGGCGCACGCCTTTGATCCCAGCACTCGGGAGGCAGAGCCAGGTGGATCTCTGTGAGTTCAAGGCCAGCCTGGGCTACCAAGTGAGTCCCAGGAAAGGTGCAAAGCTACACAGAGAAACCTGTCTCGGAAAAAAAAAAAAAAAAGAGAGAGAGAGAGAGAAGCGTTTGGCTCTTCGATATAGGATTGAAGAAGGATGGCAAGATTGTTCAATGGATAAAAGCACTTGCTTACAACCCTGATGACCTAACTTCGATCCCTGTAAGCCACAGTGGATGGAGAGAATTCATTACTAACATACGTACACACAGATAACATTTTTTAAACAATTTAAAAAGATTTATTTCATTTCATGTGTACAGATGTTTTGCATGCATATATGTCTGCATATGCACCACATGCATGCCCAGTGCCTGCAGAGTTCAGAAGCTGCTGCCAGATCTCCTGGAGCTGGAGTTACGGATGTCTGTGAGCCACCGTGTGGGTGCTGGGAATTGAACCCAGGTACTCTGCAAGAGCAGGAAGTTCTCTTAACCACTGGGACATCACTTCAACTCCAATAAAAAAATTAAAATGGGATTAAAAGTCTTCTAAGTGGATATATGAAATCATTGCTTGAATGAATATAATTTTTAAATTCATGAAAAATAAATCTACATGAAAGTCACTCCATTTTACATCTTTCTTACACAATATATTGATTTCAATATGAGAAGGAATCCAGATTTGTTCCAGTTAAGTGTTCCTTAATAAAGTTGTCATTCTATTTCTGGCAAGCACAACTTCCCACAAGCTTAAGTCATGTGGACATTTCAAGATAAAAATAATTCAGATTCTGTTATTGGGATACACGGCATCTGCCTAGTGTATCTTGCTGGAAGGGAGACTGGACTGGGTTTGGATTTCAAACCCAGATAAGTCTCTGGATTCACCCACTTGTGATCTCAATCAGCGTGGCCACAGGGTATCTAGTTAGAGTCTGCAGCTGCTGCTCTTCCCAGTCTAGGAGCACCTGCCCTGAAACAATTGGAGCTCCATCTTTATGTGGATTTCTGTTTAGGTTTCAGTGAAGAGTGCTTTCACCTGCTGAAAAAGCTAAGCCATCTTGCCAGCCCTATTTTTAATGTTTGAAAAGATTTTCTCTAATATGAAATTGCCAAAAAATGACAGAAGCTAGTCTTAGTACCTAGGCGAGCCTAAGGTTAAGAGATAGTGTTTTAATAATAATAATAATAATGCTAGTTACTAATTATTTATTGTAAGTTGTAACTGTCTTGTGTGGAGAGATGGCTAAGTGACTAAGAGCACTCATTGATCTTACAGATGACCAGTGTTCAGTTCCAGCGTTCACACGGTGGCACATTCCATGACTCCACTTTTGGGAGATCCAGCATGCTCTTTGACTACTGTGTGTACACAGATATATATGCAGACAAAACACTCATACACATAAAAGAAGGAATTTTTAAAAAATAATCTATTAATTTCTGGAGATATAGCTCAGTGGTTGTGTTTTACCAGCATAGGCAAGATCCTGGGTTCAAACTACACACACACACACACACACACACACACACACACACACAGGAAAGTGAGGGGAAGGAATGGAGGGGCTAGTAGGGCCAGATATACCTGAACTGTAAATAACTCCAGTGATTTCTAAATGAATCTTCAGAGTTCTAAGAGTCCATGAAGGGCTTCAGTAGTGGTAAACGAAGAAGACATAGGGTAGTTCACGATTAAAGAAGGCTGTTGTCTCTTTTGCTCCAGCCCAATCATGTTGCTTTTATTTATTTACTGTTGTTATCCTCTGCTGTGGATATCGTTCTATATAAATAAAACACTGATGGCCAGTGACCAGGCAAGAAGTAGGTGACCAGGCAGGAAGTAGGTGGACAAGGAGAGAGGAGAATTCTGGGAAGCTGAAGGCTGAGGAGAGAGACACTGCAGCCACCACCAGGAGAAGCAGCATGTAAAGACTCTGGTAAGGCACCAGCCACGTGGCAAGGTATAGATTTATAAAAATGGGTTAATTTAAAGATAAAAGAACAGTTAGCAAGAAGCCTGTCACAGCCATACAGTTTATAAGTGATATAAGCATCTGAGTGATTATTTTATAAGTGGATTGTGGGACTGCGGGGCTTGGGGAACCTGGAGGGAAGCCTCAGCACATCCTCTTTGTTTTAAGAGTAGTATTTGTACTAAAAGGTTTTGAAAACTTCTGCAGAACCACAGATTCAGGAGCAGAGGCTGGCAGATCTCTGTAAGTTCAAGGCTAATTGGTCTACATAGTAAGTTCCAGGACCACCAAAACTGCATAGTGAGAACATGCCTCAAACAAAAACCAAACAAAATATAACAATATAAACATAATAATTCCTCTCACAATCCAATCCCTAACACTTACATGAAAAAGATCTCTCTCTCTCTCTCTCTCTCTCTCTCTCTCTCTCTCTCTCTCTCTCTCTCTCTCTCTCACACACACACACACACCACACACACACACACACACCATGGTGATTTATAAGACAGATGGCTCTAAAGGGCTCAGTATTGTGGAAAACAGAAAATGGAACTGGAATGACATTGCAGGAAGGAATCACTTCCCTAAACTCATGTAGATGACAGCATCTGTAAATTGTGAAAGGCTTCAGTCTTGCTCCAAGCTTGGGGAAAACGAATCTTGGGACTGTGAGGCACTCCCAGATCAAACAGTCAAGATGATTCTTGTAACATCATCATCATCATCATCAGCAGCAGCAGCAGCAGCAGGGACAACCAAGCAGTTCTTTCTGTCCTTTCATTGTTCTGTGTAGCAAACAGGAAAACAATTCCAGAACAGTAACACTTGGGCACCAGAAGCAGTGTAGTACCCTAGGAGTGCTGTGTCGCCTAAAGAAGCAAGAGATCCCGTGCCCAAATGTGCCACTGGCTCCATCCACCTAGGAGACCCTCCCCTCTCTCCTGGGTCCATCAGAAGGATGTAGAATGTGACAGAGATGCACACTCACACACAGACAGGAAGCTCAGCAGCTAAGTGAAAGTGCAAACACAAGGACAAAACCGTAACTCACCAAATACTTCCTGAAAATTGGAAGAGTTCTGGAAGAACAGCTTAGCGAAAATAATGAGGAATAAATATTCAAAGAAACAATAGAGCAAAATTTCTCAAAGAAAATGACAGACAGGAACATCAGTGGAAGGGCCTGTGACTGCTACTTAAAATGAGTAGGAAAACAAAATTTAAAACCTCGGCTTACACCTGGGCACTTACTGGCAAAATTTCAAAGTGAAGATAAAAGGAAAAAAACATACTTTTAGAACAAAGGAAAACAAAATCAGATTACTTAACAAAGTACGAAGGCTTTGAAGACAGTGCAATATTTTCAAAATAAAAGCATTAAATGAAGGTAATCCAGATGAGCCAAGATTTGTTAATTCTCACAAATACCTTATAAATGAAGGGAAATGGAATCTTCACAGTTTTAGGACTGTGATAGAAAAGTGTTGCATTAATGAGACCTGTATCCAGGTTAAATGCAGTAGTGACAACATTCAGAACAGTAAGAAAGCAATCCTTTTCTTGAGACTCTGAGAATGGATGGACTAAAATTACCCTTGAGCTGCTAAGGAGGGACCTAGAATAGATCACCTCTTTTTCAGCACGTTGATGAATTTTGTTTCTGCCATTTACAACTGGATCTTATGTAGTCCAGGTTGATCTTGAGGATGACCTTAAACTCCTGATCTTTCTGCCTTCACCCCACTCCCAAGTGATGGGGTCGTGTCTCCATAACCAGCTTTGTTCTTTACATGTGTTTTATTGTATTTATTTAGATATTTGATAGGGGAGGGAAGAGGCTATGAGCTATCATGGTGCACCTGTGGAGGTCAGAGAATAACTTATGGGAGTCACCTCTCTTCTTCTACCAAACTGAGTTCTACAGATCAAGCACAGGTCATCAAGCTTGATGTCAACTGCCTTTACCTGTTGTGCCATCTCCTGACCCCCAGATTATTTTTGAAACTGGATCTCAGTACATAATCCAGACTGGCCTTAAGCATGTTGAAGCATGCTGCTTCTCAGCCTCTCAATTGATAGAGTTGCAGGTATGTGCTGCTATGTTTGTCATGAAAGAGGATCTTTTTTTTTTTGGTTTTTCGAGACAGGGTTTCTCTGTGTAGCTTTGCGCCTTTCCTGAAGCTCACTTGGTAGCGCAGGCTGACCTCGAACTCACAGAGATCCGCCTGGCTCTGCCTCCCGAGTGCTGGGATCAAAGGCGTGCGCCACCACCGCCCGGCATGAATGAGGATCTTAAATAACAAAGAAAGGCAGTGAGTAGACAGGTAAAGAATTTTGCCACAGCTGCCTCAAGGCTTTTTACTTTTCTTTCCTTCTGTATATCTTACTTTCACTGCTTTTTGTGGTGATATTGTGTTCCCCAAAATATTGTGTACCTTAATAAACTTATCTGGGGTCAGAGAACAGAAAAGCCACTAGTTAGGCAGTGATAACACACGCCTTTAATCCCAGAAAGCCTTTAATCCTAGGGAGTGATGGTAGAAAGCAGAAAGGTATATAAGGCGTGAGGACCAGAAACTAGAAGCATTTGGCTGGTTAAGCATGTGGCTGGTTAAGCATGTAGCTGGTTAAGCATGTGGCTGGTTAAGCATGTGGCTGGTTAAGCATTCGGCTGGTTAAACTTTCAGGCTTTGAAGCAGCACAGTTCAGCTGGGATTCATTCTGGATGAGAAGAACTCAGAAGCTTCCAGTCTGAGGAAACAAGACTAGCTGAGAAGTTGACCAGGTGAGGTTAGCTGTAGCTTGTTCTCTGATCTTCCAGTTCACCCCAATACCTGGCTCCGGGTTTGATTTTATCGGTAAGAACTTTTAAGATTCCTGCTACAGCTTCTCATGTTTGACTGGCTGACCATGGCTGGCTGGCTTCTTGCCCAGGGCATCTCACTTGTTCTTTCCTCCTTATTCTTTCATCCCTCATTCTTGTGCCTAGATTTCTCCTCCTATTTATTCTCTCTGCCTGCTAGCCCCCACCTATCCTTTCTCTGCCGAGCTATTGTTTGTTCAGCTCTTTAATAGACCAATCAGATGCCTTAGGCAGGCAAGGTAAAACAGCAACACATCTTTACATAATTAAATACATATCCTTACAGCATTAAACAAATGCAGCATAAAGAAATGTAACACAGGCCGGGCGGTGGTGGCGCACGCCTTTAATCCCAGTACTCGGGAGGCAGAGGCAGGTGGATCTCTGTGAGTTCGAGGCCAGCCTGGGCTACCAAGTGAGTTCCAGGAAAGGCGCAAAGCTACACAGAGAAACCCTGTCTCGAAAAACCAAAAAAAAAAAAAAAAAAAAAAAAAAAGAAATGTAACACATATTTACATAGTTAAAGTAGTATTCTGCTGCTTAAGCAAATGTAACACATGTTTACATAGTTAAAATAATATTCCACAACAGGCTGTATCATAGATGTCATGTTGGGCAGAAAGTAAATGCTGAAAATATTACTTTCCATGGGAAGTTCTGGAGGAAGGTTGAAGGTTGCCTAGTAACAGTAGAATTTTGCAGATTCCTTCCAGTCCAGCCTGTGCACAGTGTTTGTGCTGCTGGCACAAAATGCTTATTGAACCAGTCAGAAAAGATTTTTCTTGTTACTGATACTTTCTTATTTGCATAGCAGTGCAATGGCAAACTGTCCACATCTTTTAAATAATTTTGGATGTGAACTTTGTCCAATCACTGCTAGTTTTATTTTGTGTTTGCCTGCAACATTAGCACACCCAAGAACAGTCAGCTTTTGCATGGCATCTCTGAAATTCACTGGTGCCTTTTCGTTGGCCATAGTTAAGGCTTTCCTAGGAACACAGCACCAATAAACAGCTGTTTTGTTAGCATTATAAATTTGTTCAGGGCTGAGGTTTTCTTTTTTGGTTTTTCGAGACAGGGTTTCTCTGTGTAGCTTTGCGCCTTTCCTGGAGCTCACTTGGTAGCCCAGGCTGGCCTCGAACTCACAGAGATCCACCTGGCTCTGCCTCCCGAGTGCTGGGATTAAAGGCGTGCGCCACCAACGCCCGGCTTAGGGCTGAGGTTTTCATCAGACATTATCTTAGCAAGTTCATCAATGTAATTTTTGACAGATTTCATGATGGGTAGATGCTTTCCTACCACATTTTAAGATATTTGATTCCATGATGCTTTTCTGCAGCCAATCTTCTGAGAATTCACATGCACTTTCAATGTTTAGTTATTCATGGTATACTCTAACTTCTTTCAACAAGCCCATCAGTGGTATATCTTTTTCATCTTTGTTGAATCAATACATGATCCAGATCTTCATTTTGGCTTTATTCAATGTTTTTCTGTTTTTCATTAGTTCTTGGTTATCACTGTCACTGTACAGTTTTAACAACTTGTCTTTCTGTTTCTTTAAGTCACATGTAGTGGTGGTTCCCACACCATACTCGTCAGTAAGATGTCTCACAGTCAAACCAGCATCAAGCTTCTGCAATAATTCTACTTTCTGAGCTATTGATAAAGATACATGCTTCCTCTCTTCTTCTCACCATTAAGAAGACCATGTGATGGATGGATGGATGGATAGAAGAGCTGGGAAATCAGAGGCTTCGTGTTTGCTCACTGTAGGTTTTGTTGTATTGAATTCCCCTCAGGTGCCTGCCTCCTCCTCCTTGGGAAGAGGCTACAAGCAGCGTGGGTTACTAATCCGAGGGATATCAAATGAATCTACTTACACAAAACTCTGGGGTCCATTTACTTTATTCTTCTGAGACAAAATTCTATCTTTCCAGCTTCAATTCTGCTCTCATACTTCTGTTCTCTCTGTTCCTTCTCCTCCTGTCCTCTCATGGTTCTATCTAAGTTCTTTCTATCCCATTCTCATCTGAGTCTTTGTTCCTATCTCTCTCCTCGTTCCTTCCTCTCCTCTCCCTGCAACCCAGGTCCATACACCTACCATCAGCAATACTCTGGCCCTGTCACTTTCTGGTCCAGTGGGGTAAGTCTGCTAGGACTTACCCTCATAGCTTGATGCACCTGTTATGTAAAACCCCTTTGTTCTAAGTAAGTTGCTGTGAGAGAAAGGAGGGGGGGGGGTCTGAGCTTAATATGCACAAGAAGCAAAGGTACCTAATGTCTGCCTGGCCTGGGCAGTATCTCTGTGTGGATATTTACCTACCAGGTGGCCTGAAGAGCTTATTTTGTCTGCCTTTTCTCCTTGGATGCTTTTGTCTGGAGCTGGCCCTGGCTTTGTGCGCTTACTAAAGGAGATAATTGCCCAAGGCAGACTTCTGAATTCTAATGCTAAAGAGAAGAAACAGAAAGCCTGGAAGCAGGAATCCTTGCCTGTGTGTCTGTATCCAAATACCTTAGTTGTACATGCCCAAGGAATGACCAATCTACACTGTTTAGAAGTTCTTAGGAGCTGGACAATGGTGGTGCACACCTTTAATCCCAGCACTCAGGAGGCAGAGGCAGGTTAATCTCTGTGAGTTCAAGGCCAGTTTGGTCTACAAAGTGAGTTCTAGGACAGGCTTCAAAAGCTACACAGAGAAACCTTGTCTTGAAACACACACACACACACACACACACACACACACACACACTAACACAAAAGAAGTTCTTAGGAAAAGAACCAATTGGGAAAGCTGCCATAACACACAAGAAAACATTGCAGGAACCAACTAATATATATATAAAAGCTAATATCACCAAGATTCCTTGAGACTTGGCTTTTTCCTCTGGAAGAACCCTGCTTCTTCCAGGTATTAGCCTTTGCTATAGTCAGCTGAATCCTGCTTCATATTTCTGTGGCCCACAGCATTGTTGCCCAATTGTCCTGCTGCCAAGTGTACTAAATACTTTTGGGTTTTAGACTGTTTTCTACTTCTGCCTTATTTTTCAGTTGCAGAATGGAGAGCAGACCTATATTAAAGATATCTATTTGATGATTGTTCTTACTATATACTGTAGCCAAATTTCTATGCGGTCTTATTAAATAAAAAAAAACCCACAGAGCCAAATATAGGGGTGAAAGCCTTAGAGATCAGGGAAATAGTGAGAGCCACCAACCACCTTACCTCACCAGCTCTGTTGCCTCCAAAATGCAACTACTTCCTGTCTAACCTGTACTTTTATTGCCTTGCTTTTCTGCCCTCTCATTGGCTCTTAGCCCAGCTACCTCATTTCCTTGTTACTGCCTGTCTGTACAGACCTCCAGGTCTCTATGGTTGGTACTGGGATAAAAGGCGTGTGTCACCACACTTGGCTGTTACCTAGTGTGTCCAAGTGATCGGACTAAGGGAATGTGCTACCACTGCCTGACTTTTGTTTACAGCTTGCTATTTTCTCTGATCTCCAGGCAAACTTTATTAACATACAAATAAAATATCACCACAAGTAAAATATCACCACAGTGTACAGTATCATTTGTTAAAGTTAATATCTTTCCTTTCCATTTAGGTAATATGTGATAATTGTTCTTATTGTATATAGTTTTACTACATTAGTGTTAAAACCCTTCCTTTTTATTTAGACAAAAAGGGGAGACTGTTGGAGGAGATATGCTTGTGTTGATTACTCCAAGACCACTAATAGGGTTTATCTTTGACTCAGAGAGTGGAATCCACATTCAGCTGGCCAAGTGGACCACAGTTTCACGGTGGACTCACACAGAGATAGAAGGACACACTTAGGAGGAAAAGACAATCCCAGAGGTTGCACTGTCCTTTTTGATCTGGGAAGTGGAGAGAGGTAAGATCATGTCTCGGTCGCTCTGTGGATCTCTCAGGGTTTGTTTTGTTTTTGTTTTGTTTTTTTAATAGAAAAGATCTCAGTGTGTAGTTCTTGCTGACTTGATATTTGCTACATAGTCCAGACTGGCCTCAAACTCCTGGGAATCCTCCTGCCTCTGCCTCCCAAATACTGAGATTACAGTGTATACTACTATGATGGTCATTCAATCAGTTTTTAACTGCTTCATAAATTGTGCATCCCAAATGTGACTCAGAGTAATTGTTTTCAAGTCTGAAACTGAAATACATTTTAGATATTCAACAACCAGATGCTTCAAGAACTCTCAGAATTCATCTTTTGTAGTCTGGTCCTTATTTCATGCACTACTTATGAATTTCTACTGAAAAGCAACTTTTCTTCCTCATTCCTATTATCTTCATATTTTTTGGATCTTTATCAAATGCTAATATTACTAAAGTCTGAAGACGGTTTATTTGCTCTCAAGTCTTTGGCTACTTTTTCTTTAGGTGCAATGGCAGGATTTGGGTTGGGAGGGTGATAAAAGAGTTAAGTTCATGTTGATGCTTCTAGAAGTGTGAAAAATACAAAAAATAAATACAAAAAATGTGTAAAATGCAGCAAGACTGGAAGAAATCACATCTCTGTGGTGAAGTGTGAACACATGCAGACTTTTTCCACAATGCCTTAGTTCTAAAGCAGCTCTTCACCCTGAACAGAAAGGTACAGGAAAATGGTAGAGATTGTTTTTATGGATTGGTTAATTATTTCAGAGAGTAGCCCTAAACTAATTGTTTATATTGCTCCTATGTTGAACAGCCAGATTTTAGTCCTTGGGATATTACACCACAAGAAGAGGCCAGCCTGGTCTACATAGAAAGTTCCAAGCCAGCCAGCCAGACACTGTGATACCCTATCTGGGGAAAAAAAAAAAAGCCTATAAAGGCCTTATTTGCATATGTCAAAAACTGTATCTTGGGACTGGAGAGATGGCTCAGCGGTTAAGAACACTGACTGCTCTTCCAGAGGTCACAAGTTCAATTCCCAGCACCCACATGGCAGCTAACAACTGTCTGTAACTACAAGATCTGACACCCTCACACAGACATGCATATAGGCAGAACACCAATGCACATAAAATAAAATAAATAAATTTTTTTAAAAAAATGTATCTTTTGAGATATTTACTGAAATTGGTCTGCTTTTGTTTGTTTTGTTTTGAGTCAGGGTCTTACTGTGTAACTCTGGCTATTCTGGAACTCACCATGTAGACCAGGCTAGCCTTGATCCCACAGAAATCCCCCTGCCTTTGCTTCTCAAGTGCTGGGACTAAAGATGAGAACTATTGTGCCTGCTTTTAGTGTGCTTATTCAGCAATTAATTATATTAATTCCGTGGCTTTTCTTAATTAATAATAAGCTACCTGTGACATCTTTTCCTTAGATAACTGAAAAATCAAAAGCATACAATAAAACATTTCTAAATTAAAAGGCATAGACCCCGCTGTCTCCAGAGGAAGCTAGAGTTTACCACCAGGTCTATGATAGTTGGTCAAGGACACTGTGTGGAGTCTATTAGCACCACCTTGTACTGTTTCCAACCCAACCCAACACATGATCTCTGTCAACATTGCCACTTGGATTTTAAGCAGTTTCATTTTGGTAATTTCAAATAGAACTTCCCATTGGTTGATATGGTTTCATGTATTTGCCAGATTATGAGCAGTGAGGGAAGGTCTTGAAATGTCAGTTGTAGATGTAACCACCAGTCTTATTAAATAAGAAACACAGAAGCAATGTAAAAGAGAAAGCCGAGAAGTCAGAGCTCAGAGCTTAAATCTCACCCTTCCTCCTGCGGTGGTCCTAGCTCTCCGAAAGAGACCTATTTCCTGTGTGTATGTCTTTTCATAGTCTTTTGTTCTACCTTCTCATTGGTTGTAAACCCAAACACGTGACTGCCTCGTCACTGTCTGTATGTACAGCCCTCTAGATCTTAAAGGGCTCCAATGCTGGTTGTATCCCTGAACACACAGAGATCTATGGGATTAAAGGCGTGTACCACCACCGCCACGCTCTGTCTATGGCTCTAATAGCTCTGACCCCCGGGCAACTTTATTTATTAACATACAATTAAAATCACATTTCAGTACAATTAGAATACCACCACATTTCCCCTTTTCTATTTTAATAAAAAGAAAAAAAAGCAAAAGGTTATAACTAACAAAAGAAAAACTATATACAAAAGTACAATAACTATATGCAATATATACAAGTAATAAATACCTAAACAATGTCTAGTCCATTTGTATTTGACAAATCAGAGAAAATAATTCCATTATCTATCCTATTTTGGTAAATCCAAAATGTATCTAATTCACTTTATATCCTAATTAATCTTCAACTATAACTAACTAATCTTCAACTCCCTCAGAGATCCAAGAGGGAAATAATGTTAGCTAACAAAAATAAAAACAGGAAGTGCATGTAAGCAACTTCCAAAAAATTTGTGAGTTATATATAAAGGATGACTCCTTTTCCAGATTGTATCTTGTAATTGAATAAATAGTGAAGTTAATTCTGAAGCATCAGGGATAAATTCTGCAGTCTTTTAAATCAATAACTATGAGAGGCCATCCTTTTGGTAACAGAGTAGGCAAAGGCATCCCAGATTGTAGAGAGCCCATTGGCTGAATTACTTTGTTAATTGCTCTAAGGTCTGTTACCATTCTCCATTTACCAGATTTCTTTTTAATAACAAATACAGGAGAATTCCAAGGGCTGGTTGATTCTTCAATATGCTGAGCATTTAACTGTTCTTCTACCAGCTCTTCTAAAGCCTGGAGTTTCTCTGTTGTTAAGGGCCATTGCTGAACCCATACAGGCTTGTCTGTTAACCATTTTAAAGCTAGAGCTGTTGGTGTCTTTGGGAGATCATCAGTTGTTGTGCCCTGTTCTTGTATAATATGGATGGCTGGTGACCACTCATTAGAACAATATCTTCTAATATATCTCTCAGAAACATGTGCTAGTTTATGATTTGTTTGAGATTGGAGGGATGTTGAGTATTCCATTGTTGCAACAAGTCTCGACCCCACAGGTTCATAGCTATGTTAGCCACATCTGGTTTTAATTTTCCTCTCTGTCCTTCTGGACCTATACATTACAGCCATCTTGAACTCTGTTTCACCTGAGATAATGTTCCAATTCCTAACAGTTGAACATTTACCTCCTGAAGAGGCCAAGTTGGATGCCAAAATTCTGGTGCAATTATGGTAATGTCCGCACCTGTGTCTACCAGACCAGACAACAAAACACCATTTATTTTTATCGTTAATATTTGGTCTTTGTTCATTAATAGAAGTTTGCCAAAAATTTTTCTTTATGTTTTCTCCTGAATTTTCTATTCTCTCTGTTTCATCATCCTGACTCAGATTTTTTCCTGGTTCCTCAACTCTGTCCCATGCATTCAAGGCTGCCATTCGACATAAAATTAGGGTTTGGACATCATATAAACATTGTGTTTGTACTGAAGCCTTCTCCAATAAGCTGATCCTGGCAAACTTGTATTCCTTTATCCCTCCATTGTTTTTCTATGTTTTTAGCTTCATCCTTGAACCAAGTTAGAAATTGAAGCCTCTGGCTGGGTTCCAGAACAGCTTGTGCCAGTTCCTGCCAGTCCTGTGGTACAATCCTATTATATGTTGACCAAGAGTTTAACATTTGCTTTACATATGGGGAATGCATGTCATAAGATACTATTGCCTCCTTAAACCTTTTTAAATCCAACATTTCAATTGGAGCCCAAATATTTTGTGTAATCATTTGATCAGGCATCTGCTGTACGGTTACAGGATAAATTACGGGTGACTGTGTGAAAACAGGCTTTCTTTCTGTAACCTTATGACCCAAACTTGAAACAACTTTGCTGTTAATTTCTTCTGTCTGAATTTTTACAGGTTTCCCATGCTGGATTACTTTGCCCAACCTTGGTACGGGGGAGGAGCTTGGTCCTACCTCAACTTGATGTGCCATGCTTTGTTCAAGCCCATGAGAGGCCTGCCCCTTTCTGAATGGAGAGGGAGGAGGAGTAGATGGGGCGGGGGGTGGGGGGTGGGGGTGGGTGAAGTGGTGGGGGGGGTAGATGGGAGTGTTTGGGGAGGGAACCGGAGAAGAGAAGGGAGGGAAAATTGTGGCCAGTACGTAAAATAAATGAAAAAAGTGTTTACCAAATAAAATAAATAAAAAATAATAAAACTGATTCAGTGTCATCTAATAGACACTCCATATTTAAAATTTCTCATATGTTTATGAAGTGTTGTTTAAAATTGCTTTATTTAAAAAGGAGAATTAGTTTTCTTTAAGGCTGTGGCCCTTGGTAGTGCTTACATGGTCCAGTGGGTGGTCACATACTCAAGTAAATAGACAGCACTAATTGATTGCTATGAGTTTAAAAAAGAAAGAAAGAATGAGAACACAATGATGGGTGGGTAGATAATTGGGGTGGGGGAATCTGAGGAAGAGATTCAGGAGGGAGATTAATATGATCAGAATTCAATGAATGCAATTCTCAAAAGAATAAAAAATATTTTTAAAAAAAATCTGTAAACAAATTAGGTCTTCTAAGTTTCACATTGTGTTCTTCCTCCTGATTACAGAACCTTCCACTTGTCCTGTTTTCCTGTTTGACAGTGACAATTCTGAAGGACTGATGAGTGTTACAGAATGCTCCACTTTTATTTATTTATTCTCTCTAGATTATTTCTTTTGAATTGGGCTCATGTCATACATTTTTAGTACAAGTATTTTCACTTGGTTAAGGTATGCTTAATAACTCTTTTCATCTTAAAAATCATCTTCTCCTTTACAATTATGAAATAATATGTAGAATGATTCTTTGAGATAATGTATTGCTCCTCAGCAAACTTTCAGCCAATTTCTTAAAAAAAACAACCCAAAACTTAGCCCATTTCTCCTACTATGTGCGCACAACACAGATCACTTCTGTGATCCTAAAATATGTGGGGATTTTTTTTTTTCTCTCGTTACTATCAGTGGACTTTTCTGAGTTACCTTAAAAAAATTATTTATTTATGTGGAGTGTTTTAACTGCATGTATGCATGTTTGCTATGTGCATGCCTGGTGCCTGAGGAGGCAAGGAGAGGGCACTGGATGCTTTGGAACTGTAATCTTGAACAGTTGTGAGCAGTCATGTGGTTGCAGGGAACTGAACAGGGTCCTCTGTAAAAGCACCCAGTGCTGAGCCATTTTTCTAACCATGGGTCATCCTTTAATTAAATTCCAAATTTCATTCCTAGAGGTAGCATAATATCCTTCAAGTTGCTCTCTCAATCCCACAAGTCTGTCCCAATCTAGCTGCAAGTAGGATCTCCAGACTTCTTAAAGATCAGCTACCACTGGGCTCTTAAAACTCCTTCAGGTTTGACTGATTACTAGTGCTACTCAAAGAATTCAAGGAATGTTGAGAGCTGTGGCTTTAGCAGAGGTCACAAGAACATACAGCGGATGGCAATTGATAGTTCAGGTGTCAACCCATCAGATGAATAATGAGGAACCCTGTCAAGCAAGGCTTATGGGACCACAGACTCTGAAAACCAGTTGCTTCTGTCTGTAATTTTTCTCAAGTGCCACTATGCTTCTTCCCTAAAAACAGCTATGGGTATTTTCCCCACTGCTTTGTGTATTTATCTCGTGAATATATTCTATCTACTGGGCACACATACAGCTGTGGATGGTCATGAAGATGATTTCTGCTTAAGCTGTATAATTTTGATGAATAGAAATAATACTGGGATGTTTTTCATGGCTCAGACTATCATAGTAATATAACAGTGTTCTCAGCTACAAAGGCAGCCTTTTACACATTTGGCTGATTTTAGACCTCAAAACAAATTCAAAATGGACTAGTTGCCCCTGCAAATAAAATGCTCAAGGGCAGATTCCCAGGTGTCTGTTTGTGGAACCAAGGCCAGACACAGAGCAACTTTGGTGCTAGTTCCATGCTTGCTAGGTCTGGCTGGTACAGACCTACTCCCTAAAAAAATTCCTCAGCAGCTTGTCTCACTTGACACTGTGCCCCCGCCTCAGGTTACAACCTGAACTTTGCAGCTGGGCATTGCCATGGTTACTCACTCCCTCAGATGTAACTTTTTTTACTTTCCATGGGATGGATTTAAGGGGAGATAGAACAAAGAGGGAGAAGAAAAAAAAAAAAACTTGAAAGAAAATAAAGCAAATGGTCTGGTCGTTATGTGCCTGAGTCTTATTCCTTTAGATAAATAAGAAATTTTCTTAAGTCCCACTACTCTGAAAAGCATTCTTTTTTTAAAAATTATTTTATTTTATAATTTAATTTAATTTTACTTATCAGCCACGGATTCCCTTGTCCTCCCTCCTCCCGGCCCCCCCCCCCCAGCCCACCCCCATTCCCATCTCCTCCAGAGCAACAACTCCCCTGGGGATTCAGCTCAGCCTGGTAAATTCAGTCCAGGCAGGTCCAGTCCCCTCCTCCCTTCACCCAGGCTGAGCAAAGTGTCCCTGCATAGGTCCCAGGCTCCAAACAGCCAGCTCTTTTCTACAACCCTGGGCAGTCCTGGGAGCTGGTCTCTCAGGCTGCACTAAAAGACATACTAACATTTTCTAACTTATCATAAAGGATATTTCTAAGGATACAAGTAAGCAGCCACATGGATTGAGATCTGGAGGGCTTCCCAAGCTCTTTTGCTTCTGTCCTTATGTAGATACACTACCCTTCTAGAATGTGGATGGGTTTATGTTCACCGTCCTGCATGCTTCCTTATATGGCATTCTAGGTCAGAAGACCCCTACCCTTTTAGGAACTTTCTTTCTTTCTTTCTTTCTTTTGGTTTTTTGAGACAGGGTTTCTCTGTGTAGCTTTGCGCCTTTCCTAGAACTCACTTGGTAGCCCAGGCTGGCCTCGAACTCACAGAGATCCGCCTAGCTCTGCCTCCTGAGTGCTGGGATTAAAGGCGTGCGCCACCACCGCCCGGCTGCCCTTTTAGGAACTTGTGGAGACTTCAGTGCATAGGCATGACTAGTGCATGGATAACTTGTGAAAATACAATTCCACAAAAAGGATATGATCCTGGATAATTGAAAGTTTAAAAAAATGAAACTTAATAAGTAGGATGACTGTATCTTACAAAGTAACATCATTCATATTTTAGGCTTAGTTTGGTAGCTCTATCTATGATGAATAATGTGGAGAAAGACAGGGAGACCAACAAGGGGTCTTGAGACTCTGGGCAAAAAAAGAGAGAAGGGAGGGCTGGAGAGATGACTCAGTGGTTATGAGTCATCTGAGTTCAGTCCCCAGTGTTCACATCGGACAGCTCACAGCCACTTGTAAGTCCAGCTCCAAGGGATGACACCTTTTGGCCTCTGTGGGTACCTGTATTTATGTGCACATACCTACGCATAGACACACATAAATAAAATAAAAGAAACGAAAAAGGGGAAAGGAATATTTATTTCACTTGAAAGTTGGTGGACTGGAGAGATGGCTCAGCAATTAAGGGCACTTGTTGCTCTTGCAGAGGATGCAGGTTTGGTTCTCAGCACCCATGAGGTCTCACAATTATCTGTAACTCCAGTTCCAGAGAGTCTGGGGCCCTCTTTTTGGCCTCCACCGGCACCAGGCATGCATTTGGTGCACATACATACATACATGCAGGCCAACACTCATACACATAAACAAATAAACAAAAATCTTAAAATTAAAAACCACTTCAAGGTGGTCAGTCTTGGTGGCTCATCCCTGTAATCCCAGCAGTGGAGAGGATGAGGCAGGACTGTTGGGATCCAGACTAGTCTGCATTACAGAGTGAGATATTTTCTCAAAAAACAAAACAGAACAACATGCCATGAGGTAGAATTGTTTTGTGCTGGGTGAGTGCTGAGGGAAAGGATATAATGATGACTCCCTGGTTTTCAGTGAAGTCATTTACAAGACTGAAGAAACCAAGGAGGAAAAGGATTAGGATTCCACAGTGAAAAATCCACAGTCTCACACTGATCATGTTATGTAGGAATCGGTCACATTTTATTAAGTGGATAGTAGACTATTTCCATGTAGTTAGATCCCTGATGTGAGGTCTGATAAATATTTCTCTCTCTCTCTCTCTCTCTCTCTCTCTCTCTCTCTCTCTCTCCTTCCTTCTTCCTTCCTTCCTTCCTTCCTTCCTTTCTTTCTCTTTCTTTCCTTCCTTCCTTCCTTTTTCTCCCTCCCTCCCTCCCTCCCTCCCTCCCTCCCTCCCTCCCTCTCTCTTTCTTTCCACTCAGAGAGATCTGCCTGCCTCTGCCTCCCAAGTGCTGGCACTAAAGGCGTGCACCACCACCACCTGGTTAAATACGTTGTTTATAAGAGCTGATGAACTTGTCAAGTAGAAAACTAGACAGGAGAGAAAGTAGTGGGTCTCGGGACTCAATGTTCCTTTAATTTAAAGCTTGAGTAAAAGAGGAGACTATGGCGATTGAGATCAGAAGATAAGGGAGAGTGCTGACCCAGTAGCCCGGGAAAGAATGTTTCAAGTGTAAAACATTTATAGACAGCTGGGAATAAGAATCAAATAAAAGAAGGTTCATTGGATTTTGTGTTCTCCCTGCCTCTTGTGCCTGGTATCATGTTTTCTTTGCTTGAAATGTTTATATCTCTTAACTAGTTAATTCCTAAAGATCCTGATGACACAGATCAAATATTTGCTCTGATTTTCCCATCACAATCTTATAGCTCTAAGACAATTCCCTTTAAACCACTCAGTACAGTTGTAATTTACTTATTTTTTGGCTTGACTGTTGCCACATCAGAATTTGTCCTTAGGAGTCATGGTCTTTGCGCTCACCCATCTCACCTACTGTCTCTGTCACCCTCAACCCCAGCATATTGCAATTTTTCAACAAATGTTTGCTAAACCAATACATAAAGGTGCCACAGGGAAGGCTGGAAATGATTGACAACAAGCAAAAGCAACTGTGAGCTATGGTAGAAAACTTGGACCAAGAGGGTAGGCTCATCTGAAGGAGCAATGGAAATCAGCGAAGTCCATTAAAGACTGACCTTCAGCTGGGCGAACGTACTGGTAAGCTTCTATAATTTCAGCATTGGAAAGAAGCTGAGGTAGAAAGGAGTTTGAGGCCAGTCAGAACTACATAAGACTTTTCGTTTTTTTTAAAAAAAGGACTGGGTGGTGGTGGCAAACACTTTTAATTATAGCATTCGGGAGGCTGAGGCAGGTAGATCTCTGTGAGTTTGAGGCCAGCCTGGTCTACAGGGAGAGTTCCAGGACAGTCAGAGCTGTTACACGGAGAAACCCTGTCTACAAACAAACAAACAAACAAACCCCCCAAAAAAACTCAAAACAAAAAAACAAGAAAAAAAAAAAAAAAAAAAAGCTGGGTGGTGGTGGTGCACGCCTTTAATCCCAGCACTCAGGAGGCAGAGCCAGGCAGATCTCTGTGAGTTCAAGGCCAGCCTGGTCTATAGAGCGAGATCCAGGACATGTACCAAAACTACACAGAGAAACCCTGTCTCAAAAACCAAAAATAAACAAAAGACTTTAATTCCAGCCTGGCAAGGAAAAGTTTCTATCTTGATCTTTCCTCCTTTTATACTTCTTTGTTCATTTTCCCTTCTGGCCTTGTAGCCACTTCTCTATTCCAAACTAGTTCCTCTTAAATTTTATTTTTTGTGAGGGTGGGCAAACTGAATGAGACAGTGAGAAGTCAGTGGGAGATGCAAATATTGTATTAAGGGTGGAAAACACTAAATTTTGTCAAACAAGTGTACCAAAAACGCTTCCAAGCAAGTCAATAGCTGAAAATATGATCAGAGGAAAGCAGGGTCACAAAACTCTTCAGCTAAATTTAAATTTCAGTTTCATTTGCCTTTGTGCCCATTACTTATTTTAGAATGTATAAAATGGGATGATAGCAAGACCTACCTTAAAGGGTTGTTCTCTGGACCAGACAATCCATTCTATAAACTTAGTGCCAGTGGAGGCATAAGGTAAATGCATAAGGTAAATAAATGCTCAGTTTACGTTAGCATTGTTTTTTATTAAAAGTGAAGCCTAGCCCCAGTAGTTAATCCCGGTCATAGGAATGTTTTAGTAAATTAAGTACCTCACTCAGAAAAGGATCACTTTAGAGAAGCAGAGAAACTGCAAAGACCTTGCCTAAGATAAAACTGTCAAAACACAACGCCTCGCGGCGGTAGCTGGTTTATACTTTCAGAGAAGCCAAACGGAAAAAGAAAAAAGATGAAGGAAATACTTCTAAAATGTGTTTTGAGGATAAATCTGTCTCATCCAGGAGGGCCGCTGTCGACAGCAGGTAGGATCACTCAGCGAGGGAAGTGACCGGGTCCCAGGTCGTAAGTCCTTTCTGGCCCAGGAATGACAGGACTCCGCGATGACTAGTCCGCCGTCATTCCTCCCCGCCTGGGAGCTTCGCGGGGCTAAGCGTGGCGGCAGGGGCCTCAGCTCGGAGCCGTCATCTCCTTAGTCTTAAGGACAGACTCTGCGACCTGCGTCTGGAATGACGGGTCACACCTTTGGCGGCTGGGAGAAACCCAGAGAAGAACCCCGAGCCAGGCGCCCGCGAGCCTGCCACTGCCCATTGGTCGTCCAAAGCACCAAGTCCCGCCCCCAGATTTGAATGACTTCTCCACTCCCCCCCACCCCCCACCCCGCTCCGGAACCGCTGGCAAAAGTCCCCGGCGCGCTTGCCCAGTTCCTAGGGCTCTCCGGAAGCCCCGCCCACTCCCAGGGTTCAGTGCGGTGCGGGCCGCCATTGTTTGAATTTGAAAACGGAGAGGCAGGGACCGGCGGTGCTGCAGGTAAGGAACTGACGCTTCTGAGGGTGCGGAGGGTGGCTGCTTGCACATAGCTCCCGAGGCTGCTGCGACCCCGCGGCAGTGTCAGCGTCGACGGGGCTCGTGACGCCCGAGGTCGAGGAGCGGGGCTGCTGGAGGTGGGGCTGAGCCGCACCTTGCAGGTAGTTGAGACACGCAAGACTTGAATCTCTCTGGGCCTTGGTTTCCTGATCTGTTAAAGGAGGTGCAAGCTCGATTGAAGACTTTTGTCACATCTGGCTGCCTGAATCCTGGAGGGGAGCAGTTTCGGCACGTGACTAAGTCTCTTTCTGGGCAGAGGCCAGTGTTTTATGTCACACCACTTTGTGGCTAGAAAATACGCTTATTCTTGTTTTATGTGTATATAAAGAAAGTGGAAGTGGACCAGTTTTAGTTGGCATGTTGGCATGCAGTTTGAGCCTAGTGTACAGTAAACAAATGTAGATGGATGACATTTGTTTACTTAAATTGGGAATCTCCGTGTAAATGTTTTAGGTTGTTAATTTGTTTCTTTGAAAAAACAAAACAAAACAGGAGAGAGGCATCCAGGCGTCCTCTTCCCCTCTGTTATTGTGCATCTGGTAGATTTTTGTTTTGTTTTGTTTTTGTTTTTTGAGATAGGGTTTCTCTGTAGCCTTGGCTGCCCTGGAACTCACTCTGTAGACCAAGCTAGCTTCAGTCTCTCGAGTGTTGGGATTAAAGGCGTGAGGTCACCACTGCCTGTGGCATCTAGTTGATTCTTAAAAATACTTTTTTTTTTTTGGTCAGGTTTGCCTTGTAATGATGCTCAATTTAGATTTCAGATTTAATAGTTCAGTGATGGCTTTATTCCATATTCAGTTTAAGACTTGTGTCTGTCAGTTACTGATTTTTTTCCCTGTAGTTTATTTTGGGGGTGGCTTGCCCTGGCCATTGACTCCAAGAGCTTCAGGTACCAAGAACTGCACTGTTAATTAGGACCCAGTCCTTTCTTTTAAATGTAAAGTTTATATGCATTATTTCACATTTTACTTAAAGTTGCAAGAATCAAATTGAAAGACATTTTGCAGATAGCCGAGTTTCAGTCCTAAGTGTTAAAATTTGATTTGGAACACTCTTCAGAAGATACTAAGTAATGAAAATAATACAAAGTCTCCTTCACCCCATGGTCTCTTTGCAATTTGATTTCTGAGATGAGGCTTTCAGGCGGAGTGAACATTTCATATTCTCTTCATTACATGCATTTGTTCATGGCATGCCTTTGGATGAATCTACCTAAGAATTGGATTATATGAATAGTTGTAGGTAGTGTTCAATATTAGTATATTCAGAATCTGTAAATAGAATTTGGCCTTTTGTCTTTTCACAGGTTGTTGTACTGTAAATGAAGCAGTCTAATGTTTTCTTTCTCTGAAATCCTTTTTTTTTTTTTTTTGGGTGGGAAGTAGTAGGTTAAACTGTAGGTTTTATTTTTTTATATTAATTAATCAGTTAATTTGAGACAGGGCCTCACTCTATGCATCAGGCTGGCTTCACACTCAAAGATCCACCTGCTTTTTCCCTGGAATGGTTAGGGAACTGGACTTACACCATCATGCCCAAACTATTTTTATTTATTTTTTTGTTCTTTGAGAAAAGGTCTTTGGCGTAGCCTATACTGGCCTTGGATCCCCTTTGAAGCTAAGATAACCGGGAACTTCAGATTTCCTGCTCCACTTCTCTAGTTCTGGGATAATAGGCCCATTCCACTATACCCTGTTTATGCCTGGGATGGAACCCAGGGCTTTGTGCATGCTAGCAAGTAGTCTAACTGAACTATATCCAAGTTTCTTGGAGTGTAGACTTCAAATTGTGGGTGGCTTATATGCTGATTTATTACAGTTGTCTAAAGAGGTTACTGCTCTTCTTTGTAGAATGGAATCTCACTTGAATCAAGATGGATTGCCCAGACCATCTTATGTTTTTAGTGCTGACCCAATTGCAAGACCTTCAGAAATAAATTTTGATGGCATTAAGCTTGATCTCTCTCATGAGTTTTCCTTAGTTGCTGCAAACCCTGGGGTAAGTACAATGTAAGAAAAACACTATGCTGGTTACTGTGTTCCAGGGAAAACTTACTCAAGTCACAAACAGTTTCCATAAACTTTCTAGATTTAAAGCAGACTTTTATCCTGGCTTTTCAGTGGAGCCCTAGGCCAAAAGAAATATATAATAGTTCATTTTCAAACAATGGGCCTAAACAACTTAATGTGTGTATCTGTGTCATAACCTGAGAGCCGTCCAAAAAAAATTTTCAGGTTTTATTCTTTGGTAGTTAAGCAAACTGGTAGAATATTCATGTGGCCTGCTTTATTGTGATATTTACTTTATTGAACCTGCAATATCTCCATTGTTGGGGTGCACCATGTAGCGCAGGTTGGTTGAAGAAAGAAGGCATCCCAAGATGAAATTTTAAGGCCTATGTGACAGTAGGAAGGTCTAGCCTCTCTGATGGAGAGGCTAGACCTTGCAAAGGCATATTTATTGATTGTTATGCAAGGTGTTTCCTCATACCAAGGTCCCTAATCTAATCTACATGCCTTACCTGCCTGCTGTAGAATATCTTCCCCTAAAATTCTTTGGGAGCTGATGCTTCTCAGGTTCCTTGTCTAGAGATGCCAGCTGTCACTTCAGACCTGGGAGCTGTTCTAATTTGGTGCTGACAGGTTTGGAGGCAGGATTACCCCTATTCTGTAAATATGTTTCAAGCGATAGTGTTCTAAAAATGTGTGCCTTTGTTTATCACCTTTAGTTTTATAAAGACAGAATGTACCTGGCTAGGTATTTGGCCAGGCTAACTAAATGAAAAGTGTTGTTTTGGGTTTAAAGATATTTTGATGTAAAAATTGGGGGGAGAAACCTGTGTTTGACATACTTGTTTTTAGTGGAGGTTAATGTTGAAGGATGGGAAAAACTTGTTTGTTAATATGGGAAAACATGCTTGTTTTTGATGTAAAAAGATGGCTGGAGCTCTTCCAGGCCAGCCACTCCTGTGAAACTCATCTGGTGGTCAGACACTTCATTTCTTTGAGATGGTGCTTCTTCCCCATCTCAGGACCTGAACCCAGGCGGACCGTGGCAATATAGGCTATCGAGGTTAGGAAAAGGGGGCTCCAGCTACATGGTTATGGGAAGCCATCATCTAGACTATGTAGACTTTCCAATACAGCAGCTCTCAGGATGCTCCTGCCAGTCAGTCCTGAATTCTCCTGGGTAAGCTCTGTGGCCAAGCCTTATAAATGCATCAGTCCCCCAGGGTGTGCTTGGTGAGATCCCTCTTACCTCGTTTATCCTGAAGATTGAACCCAACAGCTTCAGACTAAGGTTGGCTCACTGCTTTTGTCCCCTTACCATAATGCCTGTTGCATAGTGTGTACCACGAAGAAAGGGCTCCTTGACTGAATGGTACTTTATGGTTATCACCATTCTAACTTTTTTTTTGATGGTGTTGGTGATCAAACCCAGGGTCTCAGCTTGACATGGTGACTCACACTTGAAATCTAAGCATGAGGCAAGACAGTTGGGGTGAATTTGAGGCTTAACTAAGCTACATAGAATTCCAGGCCAACCTGGGCTCCAGAGCAAAACTGTGTCTCAAAAAAAAAAAAAAAAAAAAAAAGAATAAAAACCAGTGAACCTGGTGCTAAAGAAATAGTACAGTGCTTAAGAGCACTTGCTGCTCTTGTAGAGGACCCAGATTGGGTCCCAGCACCCACATGGATGCTCACAGCCATCCCTAACTCCAGTTCTCAGGGTATCTGGCCTAGACTGGGAAGGAATGACAGCTTGTAGAGTTGGCATCTACAGACAAGTTGATGAATGTGACAGTGCTGATCTTGTCCCTGCTGATACGCAACTATAGTTATGCCCCTTCATTTGTATTTAGTTTTAAATCAGTGATTTTTTTTTTCCTTTTGTTATCCTTTGATTAGAACTAAATCTGTGAGGCTATTGAAGAGATCATGCTTTACCATAGCTGCTTCCCATCTCATGTTTTTGAATTGACAAGCACTAGCTAGAAGACTGCCAGCCATGTTTAGTTTAGCCTTGGCAGTTCTTTACCAGCAACAGAAATTATCTACTTAATACATGGCAGTTAGAGGCTCAGTGGCTTAAGAAAGGTGCTTGCCACCAAGTATGACCACCTGAGTTTGATCCCTGGGACCCACAAGGTGGGAGGAGAGAACAGACTCACTAAAACTGTCCTCTATCTTCTATATGTAACACCCTGGCACATGTGTACCACACTCACCTGCTACTGTGTAGAGTAAACAAATGTAGATGGATGACCATTTCCTAAATTGGGAATCTTCATGTAGATGTGTTGGATTGTTAATTTGTTTCTTTGAGAAAACAAAACTGGAGGGAGGTGTCCTTTTCCTCTCTGGTATTGTGCACCTGGTAGATCTGTTTTTTTTTTTTTTTTTTTGAGACAGGGTTTCTCTGTGTAGCATTGGCTGCCATGGAACTTACTCTGTAGACAAGGCTGGCCTCAGACTTTCAGGTATAGGGATTAAAGGCATGAGGTACCACTTCTGGGCACATCTGGTTGGTTCTTAAAAATCACATGCCCCCATGACTCTAGTCTTTTATTATGTATCGTTTGCAATACACAATAATACAAGCACCTCTGGTGTGTCTGAGGCTTCCTGTGACTAAAGTCATGGGATGGCTGCAATGCCCCTTCAGCAGAACAATTCTAAAAATCATGGAAAACAATCACTGTTATCCACAAGGATTCTTCAAAGGCAATGTACTTCTAAAAAACAGCTATTCATTTCTGTTTTTTTTTTTTTTTTTTTTGAGACAGGGTTTCTCTGTGTAGTTTTGGTGCCTGTCCTGGATCTTACTCTGTAGACCAGGCTGGCCTCAAACTCACAGAGATCTGCCTGCCTCTGCCTCAAAGGCGTGCGCCACCACTGCCCAGCTAGCTATTCATTTCTAATGTCCACCCCGCTTACAATGACTCTGCTAAATTCCTACAACATCCATTGTCATTCAAATGTTCCAAAATGTTTCCAAAATAAGTAAATAGCTGATATGATCATTGAAAAGCAGGGTCACAGAAATCTTCAGCTGTACCACCGGTAGATCTCTCTGACAGTAGGAAACTTTGAGTTTGTGAAACATGAACAATAAATGTTGAAGTCAGGTAGTGTCAATGCTCCAACTTTTCTGAGTTGTTTAACAGTTCTATGTAATTTATACTTTACCTTTCTAAATGAGTTTTAAAATCAGTTTGTCAGCAGGGTGGTGGTGGTGCACACCTTTAATCCCAGTACTTGGAGGCAGAGGCAGGCAGATCTCTGTGAATTCGAGGCCAGTCTAGTCTACAGAGTGAGTTCCAGGAAAGGTGCAAAGCTACAGAGAAACCCTGTCTTGAAAAACAAACAACCAAAATCAGTTTGTCAATTTCTTCATAAAAGCTTCCTGGAAAAAAATGCTGAATTGAGAATGCATTGAATCTGTGTGTCAGTTTGGGAAACATCATAACAGGATTGAGTCCTGTAGCTGGAGGGCTTCTCTCCAGGTTCCCCAAGCCCCGCAGTCCCACAATCCACTTATAAAATAATCACTCAGACGCTTATATCACTTATAAACTGTATGGCCGTGGCAGGCTTCTTGCTAACTGCTCTTTTATCTTAAATTAACCCATTTCTATAAATCTATAGCTTGCCACGTGGCTGGTGGCTTACCGGCGTCTCTACATGCTCTTCTCCTGGCGGTGGCTGCAGTCTCTCTCCCAGCCTTCCGCTTCCCAGAATTCTCCTCTCTCCTTGTCCCACCTACCTCCTGCCTGGTCATTGGCCATCAGTGTTTTATTTACATAGAGTGATATCCACAGCACTTCCCCTTTCTTCTTTTTTTAAAAAGGAAGGTTTTAACTTTAACATGGTAAAATTACATATAACAAAACAATTACCGAGCAAGAATTATAGTTACAATATTAAAGAAGATGTCCTATCTATCTTATATTTGTGAGTTTAAGGTTTTATAGCTAACTTATCTTTTATCATAACTGAGGAAATTACGACTATCTAGCCTTCAACCACATCAAAGACCTGAGAAGGAACATAATGGTACCTGAGAAATGGTAGACAGATGCAAGCAACTTCGGGAATCTTGCAAGAGTAGACCAAGACAGCTGGCAGCCTGGACAGTCACCTGATGTTTCTCAGCATTGTTGGTGCATTCAAATTGGCTACAGGCCTAGAGTATCTGACAGACCATTTTCAGAAGCAGGATTTCTGAAAGACCATCTTACCCTGTCTTGGCAGAGTACAGTGGTCGCTTTCCTTGTGTCCCGCTTGTCCAGAAAGGAGAGCATTGCATTTGTACTGTCAGCCATCAAGGCAAGGGCAGTTCTTTGCCCAGTAGGCCATTTTGTGCCAAAAGACAAACTTCCAAATGGAAATGTCTTAGAAGCCCAACATTCTCTCGGGATCTATTGGTGCAGCCAGGAGCAATTGTGTCTCACGTCAACAGAATTCTAAGTTATTTAAATGCCATATTCTCCAGGTCTATGAAGTGTTTGAAGATTACCTGTCTATCTGAAATATATCTATGTATACCTAGAAGACTTAACTAACATGGCTACAGATATGATTATCATAGATGACTAATTATTAATCTATTTTTTAATTATCCATTACAATTTTAAATGAGTTATATAAACACAACACCTCAAACAAGAATAGAAATATATACATATATAGAGAGTATAACAAAATTAACTTCAAGTTTGTATCAATGAACCAAAATTATACCAATGTAAAACATTTTAAACATAAACTAAAATCTATACCAATGTAAAACATTTTAAACAAGTTATTCTTTAAAAGTAGGTTCATTAATCTACGTTTTATCTTATCATCTCCATATCCTCCTATATATCATATCCCCTTTTCTTTTTTAGAAAGAGATCACATTTATAATCAACCTGTTTTAAATAAAATATTGGTTTTTCTCTGTCCCACACCAGAGGGCTCTTCTGATTTGGGACACAAGAATCCCTTAACCATTTTTTTTTTTTTTTTTTTAAAGCAATATGTCTGGGTTTAGAGGGGGAGTGAACCAATTCCACCTCTAAAGCCAGCTTGGTATATTTGGGAATTTGGGCGTAGCATCTCTTACTACTTCCTGTTGGAGGGGGGCGCTGTATCTTATGGGGACGCAAAGAAAATTTTAGACCTATGGGGTAGTCCGTGAGGCTGTATTGTGTGAACCAGTTGCCTTGAAACCGATCTGGATGTTGGATCATCTGGATCATCATGGTGTCATCGGAGTCCTTTCAGGGGGTCTTGGCTGGTGAAACCTGATGTATCTTAATCTGGAACAAGTCCATAGCCTCTGGCTTTCTGTGGAAACAAAAGCAGAACCTCTTTTCCAAAGTAACATATCCTTATATCCAAATTTTGAAGTCAAGGTACCTTTAAAATATACATTTTGACATAACTCAACAGCTTTTGTAATCAAATATTTTTCTTTAGTTATGAATATCAAAGAGAACATAATCCAGATTTTCTGTGTGGTAGCCATCTTTATGTGGCTTATGTTTTATATTACTTGAGCCTTGAGCCTATTGCTTTAAACTGCACCATTGTAAGCCTGAAACGGCGCTGTGGCTGCTGGCTCCGCCCATTTTAGCTTCCCAACATGGCAGTGGTACGTTTTCCGCCAGCTCTGGGAGTCATCAAGTCTCAGAAATAGTGGGTCTAAGCTTTTATCAAAGCAGCGTGTAGCCAGAAACCTCTTTTTTTTTTTTTTTTTTTTTAAATACTAGTAAAGACTAAATCTACCACACAGCTTAATGTGCCGCTGGCAGACACCTCATTTCCGCCATACTGCCGGTCAAACGCACCCGCCAGGAACCCGCCAGTGTCCAAACTTGCGTTTTGCCGCATCTAGCTGCCGGTATGAGACAAGAAGCAGGAACCTGGTTTTGGCTCTGTTTAGAATTGGTTATTAAATATTCTCAGGTTTAAGGTGGAAACTCGAGCCGTTGGGCGCCATTTGTAGCTGGAGGGCTTCTCTCCAGGTTCCCCAAGCCCCGCAGTCCCACAATCCACTTATAAAATAATCACTCAGACGCTTATATCACTTATAAACTGTATGGCCGTGGCAGGCTTCTTGCTAACTGCTCTTTTATCTTAAATTAACCCATTTCTATAAATCTATAGCTTGCCACGTGGCTGGTGGCTTACCGGCGTCTCTACATGCTCTTCTCCTGGCGGTGGCTGCAGTCTCTCTCCCAGCCTTCCGCTTCCCAGAATTCTCCTCTCTCCTTGTCCCACCTACCTCCTGCCTGGTCATTGGCCATCAGTGTTTTATTTACATAGAGTGATATCCACAGCAGAGTCCTCCAAATAGTGAGCAAGCTGTGTCTTCATTAGCGCTGGTTCTGTTATTTCTCTCAGCAGTGTTTTGTAGCATCAGTCTATAGGTCTTTTCTCTGACCTATTACTATTTCAGAACTTTTTATGTTCTTGTGAATGGTGTTGCTTTTTAAAATAAATCTAACTGTTCCCATTGCAGATAGAACGATAATTGATTTTGCATATTTGTGTCATGCTACATTGTTGAACTCTAATGGTTTTAGTAACTGTCAGATTTTGTAGATAGATGTTCATGTCTGTGAGAAGGCATCTTCATTCCTAATTTTGATGTGTTTTATTATCTGTCTTTTTACAGATTATACTTGGTAGAACTATTTCTAGTGCAAGTGTTGAATAGAATTGTTAAAAAGAAATCCATTTTATTCATTCTTTCATGATTATTTTTGTAAATGCCTTTTATCAAGTTAATGAATTATGTGAACTTTTTTTTTTTACTTTTTTGTTTTTTATTTAAATAAAATACTTTATTTTAATTAATTTACAAATAGAACATCACAGAGCTGGTTTAAAGAAGCTACTCAAACATCCCAAATTCTACATCTCTGTGTACTTTATAGAGTTAAGATAAGGTTTTTTGGTTTTTGGAGGCAGGGTCTCTCTCTTTGTAGCTTTCCCTCATCCCACCCTCTGGTCTGCATCTCGAGTCCTGGGATTGCAAGTATGCAGTGCAACCCTGAACTTGCTTTGTTGTTTTTGAGACAGGGTGTATCTCTTAGCCTAGGCTGGTCTGGAACTTGTATGTGGCTGAGAATGACCTTGAATTCCTGAACCTTCTAAAATTACAGACCTGAGTTATAACATCTGAATTTCCCCCTTCCTTCCCCTACCTATAGAGATAAAAACTTCCCTATTTATCTGTTTTTTTTTTTTTTTTTTTTAAAATCCAAATTGTCTTGATAAAGTCCATGGACTATATATGCCAGGCAGTCACTCTACCACTGAACTGTATCCCTAAGCTCTTTTAAGTTGCCCAGATCTTCCTGCCTTCAGAGTAACTGGAATTTTAGGTGTGTAACACCATACCTGGACCACCAAGAATTCCTTTTTTTAAGATTTATTCATTTCATGTATATGGGCATTTTGCCTGAATGTATGTATGTACACTATGATTGTCTGGTGCCCTAGGAGGTCATAATGTATCATATCCTGTAACTAGAGATACAGATGGTAGTGAGCTGTCTGATGTGGATACTGGAAATTGATCTCAGGTCCTCTATAAGAGCACTATACACTCATTCCCCCCGCCCCTCTTGATAGGGTTTCTCTGTGTAGTTTTTGGTTCTTGTCCTGGAATCTCGCTCTGTACCAGGCTGGCCTCGAACTCAGAGAAATCCACCTGGCTCTGCCTCCTAAGTGCTGGGATTAAAGGCGTGCGGGACACCCCCCCCCCCTTCGCATTACACACTCTTAATCCCTAAGGATTAAGGAGAGGACCAACACTTGAAAGTTGTCCTCTGAACGTCACATGTTAGCCACAGCATGTTCCTCCCTCCCCAAGCAAAACAAACAAAACAAAAAACCAACAACAAGAAAAATTGTTACTCTGGCTAACTTCAGCTATGTAGCATGGCCTTGGTTGTAGAAACACTAAGAAACAAACTCAATATAGGCTAGTGACTGAATAAAAATTCTGTAGACAGTTATATAATCAACCAACCATATGAAGACAGTTAATCTCTGAAAAGCCATATTCTGTATTTTTTAATTTTAATCTTTTTTTTTTTTAGGCAAACAATTTGGGATCTAAAAATTACCTCCAAGTTTGTCTTCGAATAAGACCATTCACACAGTCAGAAAAAGAACACGAGGCTGAGGTTTGTGTTGAATTTAATTAGATCTTAATGTTTTGTTTTCATTCAGTGAATGCTACTCTTATTATTGTGGGCCTGTTTTCTAGGGCTGTGTACAAGTTCTGGATTCTCAGACTGTTTTGTTGAAAGATCCCCAAAGCATCCTTGGCCAGCTAAGTGAGAAGAGCTCTGGACAGGTAGCACAGAAATTCAGTTTTTCTAAGGTAAGTAAGAAACCTGGGACACAGGGATGTGTGATCTTGCACACATGCCTGCGTGCGTGTATGGTGTGAGGGAGCTGTGTAGTGGATTGAATGAGAGCCTTGCACATGTAAAGCACATACTCTGTCATTAAAGTACACTCCAACTCCCCCTCTGTGCTCTGTTTCAAAGTCATAGCTTCTTTTTTCTTTTTTCTTTTTTTTTAGTAGGGCAAGACTTGACTTGGGCTCAGTTGTTGTATAATTGTGTACAGTGAAGCGATACTTTGTGCTCATAGAACTTCACTCTTTGGTGCTGGTGTGTGTGTGTGTGTGTGTGTGTGTGTGTGTGTGTGTGTGTGTGTATTTCTGAAACTAAGACTGAGGTCTATAAATTTATGATTTGAAGTAAGTCGCTGCATTGACCTTTTTATTCTAATTAAAAATATTTTTTAAAACTCATGAAAAATTGATTGGCTGGGTGTGTGAAATTTCTTAGTCATTTTTTAGTTAGATTTTCCTTATTGGTGTGTGTCTGCCATGGTGTGCATATGGAGGACCTTGCAGGACTCTTCACTCTCCTTTCACCAGGTGCTGCTCAGCGAGTTAACTCAGATACTTTACCCACTGAGCCATCTTGCCAGCCTTGAAGGTTCTGTCCTAAAAATTTATAAATACCTGTCAGTGTACTTTCGGTGGTAGAGATATGATACCTGTTTTGAATAAATATTTAAAAGCAAATGTTTAATAATTTTGGAACATAAATTTTCTTAAAAGTCATATCTTGAAAATACTCTCTTAGGTTTTTGGACCTGAAACTTCACAGAAAGATTTCTTTCTGGGTTGCATTATGCAGCCAGTAAAAGACCTCTTGAAAGGACACAGTCGGCTGATCTTTACATACGGGCTGACCAATTCTGGAAAAACATATACATTTCAAGGTAAATAGTGTTTATTTTGACTAGAAAAGAAAAAGAATCGTTAGTATTCATTCAGTATTTTCATAATTCCATGAAGTTATATTTCCATCATCTAGTCCATATTTTTTATTTTTACTATTTTTTCTATAAAAAAATAAAATCATATCATTTCTTTCTCTTCCATCTCCTTTTATATCACCTCCACTGTTCCTTCTCGAATTCACAACCTCCTTTTCTTTATTATTGTTATATATATGTGAGTAAATACATAAACAACCTGCTGAGTCTGTTAATTATTGCTTGTATATGTCTTTAAGGCTATTAAAAATTAATATTACAAAGTATTGGAGCTGGAGATGTTGGTGTAGTCCTTTAGTCCCAGCATTTAGGAGGTAGAGGCAGAGTGCTCTTTGAGTTCCAGGACAGCCTGGTTTATGTAGTGAATTCCCAGAGCTACATAATGATACCTTATCTCAGAAAACAAAAACAAAATCAAAGTATTAGTTTCATTATGACATGTTTGTACATATATGTCATATTTGTTCTTTTTATTTTCCTTTGTTTCATTCCCACAGTCCACCATGCCTTCCTCTTCTGGTCCCCTTCCTCCTCTTTAAATAGTCTTTCCTTCTGCTTGTTACGTCTGTCTGTCTATCTATCTAACATATATATAAAACACACATATATATTTCATAGCCTGCTCTTTTTGCCTTCTCTTCCCTTAACATTTTTCTTCCCGCTCATAGTTCTTTTCCTACTTTAGTGATATTCTCTCTCTCTCTTACTCAGTTTAAATCTAGATTTTGCATTTGAGAGGGAATACACACACTGATATCCAGGTCTGTTCACTTTGTTGCTGGGCAAGCACTTTACAAATTGTACTACCTCCCCAAACTGTATTATATTCTTTCCTTGTCCTAACTCTCCTCCTCAACTTGATTGCACAGAGAAAACTTCTGTCTAGTTATCTTACCTGGATATCCCCTCAACTTTTTAAAACATGTTATATATATATTGCTGATCTATCTATCTATCTATCTATCTATCTATCTATAGTTTTTTTGAGACAAGGTTTTTCTGTGTATAGTTTTGGAGCCTTTCTTGGAACTCTCTCTGTAGCCCAGGCTGGCCTCAAACTCACAGAGATTTGCCTGCTTCTGTCTCCCAAGTGCTGGGATTAAAGGCTGTGCCTCCACCACCCAGCACTGATATATTTTTAATTTACATATATATATGTAAAATTACTTTATAAATGATAGAGAGGAAAATACCATAAAGAATTAAGATACGCTCTAAAGAATTAAGCATGGAATAAAGAAGTAACTATTTCATTTTGTAATCATGGATGATAGGAAATCATAATATTAGGGCAAGATCTGAATGTAAAATTTCATACTGTTGAATCAGATCATGTTGACAATACAGTAAATACTAAAATGATAGAAAATGGAATAATTCCTTAACTTCTTGGCGTTTTTCCTTTTTTAAACTCTAGCTTATTGGTAGTATAAAAGGAGCTTTGTTAATCCAAAAACATTGCCTTTTTCCTATCCTTTTATAGGCACAGAAGAAAATATTGGCATTCTGCCTAGAACACTGAATGTATTGTTTGATAGTCTTCAGGAAAGATTATATACGAAGATGAACTTCAAACCACATAGATGTAGAGAATACTTACGGTTATCATCTGACCAAGAGAAAGAGGAAGGTGCTAACAAAAGTGCATTATTGCGGCAAATTAAAGAGGTATGCTAGTTTGTTTAGTACATAAAATATCAAAATCATGGAAATTTTTTGAAAACTTTCATGATAATTTTAGCCTGTATTTTAATCTGTTTTTGGTCATGGTGATGTTTTGTTTTTGAAAAAAAAAATTTAAGGCAGCAAATGGCAATACTAAACAGAAATGTAAATAATGCTGGTCCTTTTTGTTATAGGATTAGTATTATACTTTTAAAATATTTATGAAATATTTGAAAATAATAAAAGCAAAATATTTAGAAGAATGTAGGAAACGAAAGTGACTATTTGGACAGTTTCATTTCTTGAGAGGCTCCCTGTTTAGCTGAGTTGACCTCAGCTTTGCAGTTCTCCTGCCTTTGCCTCCTGACTGACTTGGTGCACCGCATACCTGCCTCATGCAGAGAGCTTTCTGTCTCGGAATGGATATGCACAGTCACATGCAGGTACTTCCGCACTTCATTTTCTGATAACTAGTTAGATCCAGGGCCTCCTGTGTGCTAGGTAAGCACTCTTAACATTGAGATACATTCTCACTCCCTCTTTGTTATATGTAGAATACAGTTTTTTCTTTTAAACAGTAGTAATATCTTATTCTTTTTAAAATAACCTAGTTTGGGTTGGGGATTTAGCTCAGTGGTAGAGCAAGGCCTAAAAAACCAAAAACAAAACATAAAATAATCTAGTTTCTCACTAGACATCAAAATACCAATTAATCCAATTAAAAATGGGGTACAGATCTAAACAATTTTTAATGGAAGAATCTCAAATGGCTGAAATACACTTAAAGGAAAAGAATTGTTCAACATTCTCAGTCATCAGGAAATGCAAATCAAAACGACTCTGAGATACCATTTTAGACGTGTCAGAATGACTAATATCAGAAACACTGATGACAGCTTATATTAGAGAGGATGTGGGGGAACACTCCTCCATTGCAGGTGGGAGTACAAACTTGTACAGCTACTTTTGAAATTAATATAGCTGTTTCTCAGGAAACTGAGACTCAATCTACCTCAAGACCCAGTTGTACCAATCTTGGGCATATACCCAAAGGATGCTCAATCATACTCAACTCTGTTCATAGCAGCATTATTAATAATAATCAGGCCGGGCGGTGGTGGTGCACGCCTTTAATCCCAGCACTTGGGAGGCAGAGGCAGGCAGATCTCTTTGAGTTTGAGGCCAGCCTGGTCTACAAAGCGAGTTCCAGGAAAGGTACAAAGCTATACAGAGAAACCCTGTCTCGAAAAACCAAAAATAAATAAATAAATAAATAAATAAATAAATAAATAAATATAAAAATTAAAATCAGAACCTGGAAACAACCTAGATGCCCCTCAGCTGAAGAATGGATAAGGAAAATGTACATTTACGTAATGGAGTATTACTCAATTGTAAACAAACAATGACCTCGTGAAATTTGCAGGCAAATGGATGGAACTAGAAAAAAATCATTCTGAGTGAGGTAAACCAGACCTAGAAAGACAAACATGGTATGTACTCACTCATAAGTGGATATTAGGAGTAAAGTGTCTGCTCACTACCCTTCAGACTCCCCATTCTTCCTCCCAGCATTCTCAGTTTGGCTCTCTCACATAACCTTATCCTGTTCAACTATTGGCCAGTCAGATTTATTAAAACATATATTCACAGTGTCTTACTGAAAAGGAAGGTTTTTAACTTTAACATAGTAAAATTATATAAAACAAAACAGTTACCAAGTAAGAATTACAGTTACTATATCCAGTTCATTTGTATTTGGCAAATTTAGAGAAAATATTATTTGTCTTTGTGACTCTAAAGTTTTATACCTAGCTTATCTTTTATCATAACTAAGGAAAATTTTAACTATGACTCTCTAGTCTTCAACTCTGTCAAAGACCCCAGAAGACAAGGACATCTGGCTGCTTGGACAATCACTCTAGGTTCTTCTGTAACGTCAGGGCATCCAACCTTGGCCTACAGGCCTAGTATATCTACAGATATTCCTTAGAAGCAAAGAATTTTGAAGGACTGTCTTACCTTGTCTTGGCAAAGTTTGGCAGTTGCTTTTTTTGCATACTGCTAGTCCAGTTTGGACAGTATACTGTCAGCAATTGAGGCAAGGGCAGTTTCTTTGCCCAAATGACTAGCTTTTGCCATAAAGAAAATAAACTCCATGTGGAGATTCTTCCCCATTTCCCATCATCTTTTGAAGTAAATTGGTGCTGTCAGCAGCAGATGTGTCTCACTGTCAAGAAAAGCCTTAGGTTATTAAACATTTTAAATGCCATATTCTGTAGGTCTTTGAAGGGTTTGAAGACCATCTATCTATCAAAATACATCTGTGTGTGACCTTGAAAACACATCTAACATGACTATAAGTTTGACTATTATAGATAACTATTTACCTGTATTTCTTAGTTATACTTAATTATACATTATATATTACATTTTTTAATTTTAATTGTTTATTTTTGTATATTGGTGTTTTTCTATGGGTGTCAGGTCCCCTGGAACTGGAATTACAGACATTTGTGAGCTGCTATGTGGGTGCTGGGAATTGAACTCTGGTCTTCTGAAAGAGAAGTCAGTGCTTTTAACCACTGAGCCATCTCTAGACCCTATACAATACATTTTTAAATGAGCTAAAAAGCACAAAAACCAAGCAATGGTAGAAACATACATAGAGTATAACAGAAATAACTCTTAATTTGTATCAGTAAACTAAAATCAATACCAATATAAAATATTTTGAGATTAATAGTTGTTTTTTGGATTAAAGTTGATTCAATAATTACCTTTTTTTTTTTTTTTTTTTTAATGGTTTTTCAAGACAAGGTTTCTCTGTATAGCTTTGGAGCCTGTCCTGGAACTTGCTCTGTAGACCAGGCTGGCCTCAATCTCACAGAGATCCATCTGCCTCTGCTTCCCGAATGCTGAGATTAAAGGTGCGTGCTACCACTGCCCGGCTTGAATTTAACTCTTGTTTATCTTTTTTTCTGACTATGATCGATAACAACTTGTAACCATTTTCCCTTAAATGATAACAAACATCCATAACCAATATTTTGGAAAATGTGGGCATAGTTTTCCAGACTACTTCCTGTTGTCTGTGGTGTTGGTATTTTTGGGGGAACACTGAGAAAATTGGGACAATGAAGTCCTGGCTGAAGTAGGCTGTCATCTCAGCTAGCGTCCTTGAAGTTGTTTTGGATGCAGAGTTTTGAGGAGACTAACAGAGGCAAAAATGTTGGGTGATCTGGGCCGTCAGTTTTCATTGATACTTGGTCCCCTTTTTCTGAAAATACATAAACTTATAAAGGTAACGTACATTACAGGTATGGAATATGAGGTGTGTACAAGTCAGTTAAAGATGATTTCTTTTTTTTTTTAATGTTTGAGCGTGTATAATATATATTATGTGTCTTGTTTTTTTAGGTTTAATTTCTTTTATGTCTTTGGCCAGGATTTCAGGGGGGTCTTCCCTGAACAAACCTGATCATCTTTAACCTGGAATGAATCCACAGCCTCTCATTTCCTGTGGAAATAAAAGCATAACCTCTGTCCCAAAGCAGCATACCTTTTGACTTTGATTTTTAAGTCAAGATAATTGGTTTAATCTATCCGTTTTCATAATCCAGTGGTTTTTAGCAATTATATCTCATTCATTAGCAGTTAAAAAACTTAAAGACAACACAATAACATACAGGATCCAGATTTTCTGTGTATTTCTCAAATTTATGTAGCTCATTGTATGTATTTTTTTTTTTTTTTTTTTTTTTTTTTTTTTTTTTTCGAGACAGGGTTTTCTGTGTAGTTTGCACTTTCTGGAACTCACTTGTAGCCAGGCTGCCTCGAACTCACAGAGATCCGCTGCTCTGCTCTGAGTGCTGGGATTAAAGGCGTGCGCCACCACCGCCCGGCTGTATGTATTTTTTATCTATTGCTTTTTTAAGAGTTTTATTATTTTTAAACTATTTCTTAATCTGTGACTGACTCTATCCCTTTTCTTTTCTCTCCTAGGCCTTTGTACATTTTTAAACACACTGTAACCTGTTTAGAGTTTTTTTTTTCCATCTGAATCTGTCTTTACTGTGTATCTGTAAATGCTTTTTGATCGCATGAGACAAATCTCAAACTGCTATGTCAGCTACTACAGGTGTAGCTTAGCTTAGTGCATGGCAGTAGTTCTTGGTGGCTGGCAGCTGGCTCTTCCACAGGCAGCTGCTGGGAGATGTGACTCGGTACTGCAGCCTGGCATGAGACACACTAGACTAGGAAACCAAATTTGACTGTTTCTGTGCATTTAGAAACTTTATGAAGCTTTCTCAGGCTTTATGTGGATCTATGTGGCCCTGGACGTTGGGCGCCATTTGTGGGAGGACTTTTCTTTCCCTCCCTCCAGTTCCCACATAATAGACATGGAGTCTTAATATTAATTATAAATGCCCAGCCAATAGCTCAGGCTTGTTACCAGCTAACTCTTACATTTTTCCATTAACCCATATTTTTATCTGTTTTTTGCCACGTGGCTTGGTATCTTTTCTCAGTACAGCAGCATGTCCATCTTGATTTTCTCTGAGTCTGCTGCTACTCTTCAGATTCCCTCTTCCCAACATTCTCAATTTGGCTCTCTTACCTAACCTTATTCTGTTAAGCTGTTGGCCAGCCAGCTTCTTTATTAAACCAATCACAGCGACATATATTCACACAGTGTAAAGGAATATTCCACAGTCTTAGTGTTCTAAATTGGTGTCTGTTAGCAGTCAGATTTGTGTACTTAACTTACTTCCTTTAGAAAAATCAGCTTAAAAATACTAATTTCATATTGATGAACTTCAGCAAGGGGATATTCTATTTCAAATATATTTCCTTTGCTTCTCCAAACTGAGTTTAACAGTGAGCACTTTCTTTTCCTTCTGTGGACACAATTTTACTATGTAGCCTTGGCTTGCTCTCAACTCTCAGTCTTCCTGCCTTAGCTTCGTGTTGCTGGAATTACAAGCATGTGCCCTAACACTTGGCTGGAGAGCTATTTACTAGTCTGCAGGTGGTCACTTGAACAATGGTCTCAGCTCAGCCTTAGTTTATGTTTCTTTATAAATAGGTGATTAGGTAATCTTAGGATTTTTCCTGTGAATTTTCAGGTGTTCTTTGCCTTTTGATTTATTCTTTTTATTTTTAAGAACTCATTTGTTAAAATAAGTCATAAGGGAGATTTAGTGTGATGGTAGAATGCTAGCATAGTATATATGAAACAGCTATCAAGCAAAACACAAAAAAGCTAAATGCATTATTAACGGCTTATACAGTTTCCAAACTGCTGTTGACTTTCTTGTGTATTTTTCTTTTCTTTAAACACACACACACACACACACACACACACACACACACACACACACACAATTTTTTTTTATGTGTTTGATGCTTATGTGAGAATGCAGGTGCACAGGTGCCAGGGTAAAGGGGTGGAGGTCAGAGGACAACTTGGGAAAGTTGGGTATATCCTTCTGCTGTTGGTTTTGGGGATCAAAATCAGGTTATCAGGTTTATGTGGTAAGTGCTGTACCTGCTGAGCCATCTTGCTGGCCTTTATTTGTTTTTCAATATTCATTTAGTATGTAAATTTTTATTGATTCAGTGTGATTTAGCAATGTTTCAGATGTTTAGGTCATATGGTATTGCCACTGTGGAGACTGTTATAAATGTTATAACTAAATAGTTCTTGGTAGTGTATAAAGTTATAATAGTCCATTGTAGATGTAACCAACCGTCTTATTAAATAAGAAACACAGAAACAATGTAAAAGAGAAAGCCAAGAGGTCAGAGCTCAGAGCTAAAATCTCACCCTTCTTCCTGCGGTGTCCCCGCTTCCTGAAAGAGAGCTATATCCTGTCTGTCCGTCTTTTTATAGTATTTTGTTCTGCCTTCTCATTGGTTATAAACCCAAACACGTGACTGCCTCGTCACTGTCTGTATGTACAGCCCCCCAGGTCTTAAAGGCATATGTCTCCAATGCTGGCTGTATCCCTGAACACACAGGGATCTATGGGATTAAAGGTGTGTGCCACCACCGCCACACTCTTGCTATGGCTCTAATAGCTCTGACCCTCGGGTAACTTTATTTATTAACATACAATCAAAATCACATTTCAGTACAATTAGAATACCACCATAGTCCATAGTAGTGCATCTAGAAATTTTTTTAAAAGTTAAATATGTGTGTGTATGTTTGTGTATGTGTGCGTGTGTGTGCGTGTGTGTGTGTAATTATGTGTGTGTGTGTGTGTGTGTGTGTGTGTGTCGAGGTTGTAGGAAAACTTAAGTCTCTTTTCTTCATTTTGTGGGTCGTGAGGATCTAGGTTAGGGTCCCAGGCTTAGCAACAAGTGCCTGTACTGTCTGAACCATTTCACTGACCCTGGAGACAGGAAGTTCTAAGAGCCTACTTCTTGATGGGGACTTAGTACAGAGTCTCAAGGTGACCCAGGGCATCACATGGCAGGAGGGGTGTATCCAAGGAACAGAGCCAAACAGGCTTTCTTATAGCACACCAACTTCTGAGATAACCTGTTAATCCACTGATTAATGAGTAGATTAATCCATGAGGTCAGAGCCCTTGTGCTCTGGTCACCCCATTTTCCCCCGCTCTAAATTGTGACAAGAGTTCTCACTACAGCTCTGGCCTGGAACTTGCTGCGTAGACCAGACAGAATTGTCTTGAATTCATAAAGATCTGCCTCTAACTGCCAGTATTGAAATTAAAGGAGTCAGCCATTCTGCCTGGTCTGTCACCCTTTATTAATTCACAATAGGGATTATTTTTCAACATAAACTTTAGTGGGAACATTCAAACCATAATACACACTGACAAATAAAAAAACACAGAGTATGCTATGGAGGGATGATATGTAAGATAAATACCTTATTAGTTTTAAAGAATTTTAAAATGAGTTTATCTTTTGTCTTTCTGGGTTTTATGTTTTCAGATATTTTTACTGTTAAAGATAAAAAAGCTATTGATTTGTTTTAATTATTACTTTCAGAACATTAACGATTTTCTTCCTTAAGACTTTGAGAAGAGTAGTCATGTGATGGGTCTGGTAGCATGTGCTCTAGTTCCAAGATTCTCCAGATCCTGAAGCAGGTGGATATGTTAAGTCCAGGTATTTGGTGCCAGCCTGAAAAACATTGAGATCCTTCGCCTTCATCTTTTTAAAGACTATTTTTTACTTTATGTATGAGTAACCTTTATGCATAGAAGCAGCTTACAATATTAATTAAATGTAGGAAAAATAATTAAGTGAGCATATTTATGTATTTTTGCAGTTATTTCTGGTTGGCAGATATAAAACAAGGTATTTGATACTTTGCCAAACTTCTTATGAGATGCTTTTGTTTAGCTCGGAAGTAAGCTATAAGCAGGAATCACTGAATTAAGTAGTTGAAAGATTATAAATTAGATGGTGGCTTAGTTGAATAAGTAATTAATATCTTAGTTATTTAACAAAACTGTTTTTAAACTTTACTCTTTTTCTTTTCTAGGTTACCATACATAATGACAGTTATGACATTCTTTGTGGTAAGGATTCTTTTCTCACCTATGTTAATTTGCTCATCATGAAATATATTTGAAAGGTTTTAATTTCAAAATCACTACTAGTGTTTTTTGATGATTTAGTTCCTACAAAATTTTACAAGGCTATATGAACTGTGAGTAGCTGTAAAGTTTCATTTAGGTTCTCAATCACAGGTGTATTTTCTCTGACTCTAATATTTAGTTCGAGAATTGTTCTTATTTTTCTTTGTCTTTTGTATTAATTTGTATTTGATTCCTTCTTCAAAAAGAAATAAAATTAAAAGAAACTAAGCTTTGATTACCACAAATAGTTGTTCTTTTGCTCCCTAAAATATTTTAATGTAGATGGTAAAGAGATTAAAGATTCTAGGAGTCGTGTTCTATATTTCATTTCTTTAGTCAAGGTTTTAATTTTATGCTTTTTTTTGTTGTTGTTATAGGAAGCTTAACAAACTCTTTGACTATCCCAGAATTTGAAGAATCCATGAACAATTGTGACCAGTCTAGCCTGAATGTGGATAATATAAAATATTCTGTGTGGGTTTCTTTCTTTGAGATTTACAATGAAAGTATTTACGATTTGCTTGTTCCTGTATCATCTAAGTTCCAAAAGAGAAAGATGCTACGCCTTTCCCAAGATGTAAAGGGCTATTCTTTTATAAAAGGTACGTCAGCAAACATTGCTTTAATTTTATTGTTTTAAAGTTCATTTCTAGATTTTGTGATAGCTATAGGCAACAAAAAGGAAGTTTTTTTTTCTTTTCTTTTTTTAAAATTTATTTATTTATTATGTATACAGTGCACATATCCCTGCAGGCCAGAAGAGGGCACCAGATCTCATTACAGATGGTTGTGAGCCACCATGTGGTTGCTGGGAATTGAACTCAGGACCTTTGGAAGAGCAAGCAGTGCTCTTAATCTCTGAGCCATCTCTCCAGCCCCCTGAAGTTTTTTTTCTTTAAATTAATATTTTTTATCCATTATTAGCATCAAGAAAATGAGTTTGTGCTTTGGAAATATTTTTTGTTATGTTTATATAATTGAGTATAAGGAGGTTCTAGCTTGATACTGTGTTTGCTTGAATGTTAATTATATACTTGGTGATAAAATGCAAGGTGTTCCAATAATTATTATTTTACTTTGTAGTTGGAACTGTAAATTGTTACTAGTCTTCCATGTGAGCTTGCATAACTTAAATACTAAATGTCGTTATAGCCTCTTCTTTACATGTCTTGTGGAGTAAGGAGTAGCTTAGTGGACTCTCTAGGATTTATGACCAATCTAGGAAAGATTTTATATGGTACAGGCAATTACTTTGCAAAGATTATACTGTCGCACAGATGTTAGATTTTTATAAACTAGTGCATATCTTCTTTATTTGTTAAAGATCTGCAGTGGATCCAGGTATCTGATTCTAAAGAAGCATACAGGCTTTTAAAGCTAGGAGTGAAGCATCAGAGTGTTGCCTTTACAAAACTGAACAATGCTTCTAGTAGAAGGTAAGTAGTGAACCCTTGGGTACAATCCCTAAGACAACTGCAGTCTTCTGTGCACATGGAAGTAGCTAATTGAGATGGATGTGACCAGTAGGTTCTCTGAGATGTACTGTGAATTCGTAGGCATGATAGCCTTCTGTACCTAAAAAGTACTAGACAGTTATTTGTCTGGACATTACGTTTCCTAATTTGCAGGATATTTTTGAGGTATTTTTATTCTTCCTTTATGTTAGCATCCTGGATTATTTTCCCAGTTGCTTAAAGTGGTAGTCTTTTCTCTCTGTATGTATATATATATATACTATTTGAAAAATGATTCAGGTCATACTTTCAAAGGGTTAAAGAATGTTTGTGATGAGTGGGATTATATGGGAGGAGGCAAAATAAGCTTTAGCAGGGAGATACTTAAAATACTTTCTCTTGAGGAAAAGCCCTATCTACAGTGAGATGGGCATGAGGGGGTAATATGATCCACAGCAGCCTATGTATAGGCAGAATTATACTTTGCTTTTATATTTTCTAAGAATGTATCTGTACACCACAGCATTCTCACTAATAGTATGATCTCTGCATGGAAATTCTTATTTTCCCCCATAGTCCTGGAGATTGACCCCAGAGTCTCATGTATGCTAGACAGGCACTCTACTACTGACCTACATCCATCTCCAGCCATCTTTTTTTGTTTTGTTTTGTTTTGTTTTTTCGAGACAGGGTTTCTCTGTGTAGCTTTGCACCTTTCCTGGAACTCACTCTGTAGCCCAGGCTGGCCTCGAACTCACAGAGATCCGCCTGCCTCTGCCTCCCGAGTGCTGGGATTAAAGGCGTGCGCCACCACTGCCCGGCTCCAGCCATCTTTTTACTTTTTATTTTTAAACAGGCTAGCCTTGAACTTTAGATCTTTTTGCTTTCTCCTTACGAGTAGCTGCATATTGAGTCTTTATTCACATGCTTTTATTAATAGAAATTGGAGTGCTAAGAGGGGAAGGTTTAAGGGATTTGGGGTTTGGCAAGTGATAAGGTGACGCTAGACAGTTGGGCAAGTGTAGGTGACAGTGGAGTAGGGGGTTGGCATATCTGGCAGCTAGTTGCAAAATGTATCCTTGGTAGAAGATACATTAAATTGTGTAAAGAAGTTCATTTAGTTGCTTGTCTCCTGTAGAATGCATGCATTGAAATGGAATGATAATACTTGATCTTGTTCCTTCTTTTAGTCACAGCATATTCACTATTAGAATATTACAGATAGAAGATTCTGAAATGCCTCGTGTAACTCGAGTTAGTGAGTAAGTTGAATATTCTTTAAATTGTAGTTATTTTGAGATATTTTGAAAAATTTTACAGTAACCTTTTTTTGGTGGGGGGTTGATTTAGATTGTCTTTATGTGATCTTGCTGGTTCAGAACGAAGCATGAAGACACAAAATGAAGGTGAACGATTAAGAGAGGCTGGGAATATCAACACTTCTTTATTGACTCTGGGAAAGTGTATCAATGTTTTGAAGAACAGTGAGAAGTCTAAGTAAGTGTCATTAGTATAAATATCAAAATCTTTAAATTTTTAACTTTGTTTTCTTTAGAAAATACTTTTTGAAAACCTGTCTCTTACACAAAGATTGTAGTGATTATTTTCCATAGCAGATATAAACTGATGCTGTAGAAAGCACGTCTCTGTGATGCTGATTTAGTGTTTCAAACTTCTTGGTGTCTGTGTTTTTTTTTTTTTTAAAGATTTATTTATTTATTATGTATACAGTGTTCTGTCTGCCTGTATACCTGCAGGCCAGAAGAGGGCACCAGATCTCATTACGGATGGTTGTGAGCCCCATGTGGTTCCTGGGAATTGAACTCAGGACCTCTGGAAGAGCAGCCAGTGCTCTTAACCACTGAGCCATCTCTCCAGCCCCGGTGTCTGTGTTTTTGAGACATGGTCTCACATATCCAGGCTAGCCTTGAACTCAGTGTGTACTGAGAATGACCCTGAACATGTGATCCTCCTGCTTCCTCTTCCCAAGTGGGATTACAGATATGCACCTCTTCATGTGATGCTGTAGAGCGAACTCAAGGCCTTGTGTGTATGCTAGGTAACCACTCTGTCAGCTGAGCTACACCCTAGCCCTGTAACTACTTTATTCTTTAGTAATATATTGTGTGCATTCTTGTAGATGTGACAGTCTACTGCATTTGTTATCTTTTTAAGCTGATTAAATGATAGATTAATTAGCCTTCACAACTTTAGTTATTTTATGATATGTGCCATAGAAGTACTATATTATGGGTGATAGAGTTCAGTTAAATGTGATTTTTTTTTTTAAACATTTTGTCTAGTAGATTATTGTATTATTCTTAGCAGTATTTCTTAAAACAGAGAAAGACTATTACAAGGGAAAGTATTCAAACAAATTTTATTAGCAATCCAACTAAAGTATTTGTTCCTTTAGTACTGGTAGTCTGTTTTGGGGCCTGGCACATTCTAGGCAAGAGCTCTAATACTGAGCCATATTCCTAACCTTACATGAAATTTATTTTAACTCGCTGTGTTTTTAAATTTTCCTGTAGGTTTCAACAGCATGTGCCTTTCCGGGAAAGTAAACTGACTCACTATTTCCAAAGTTTTTTCAATGGCAAAGGGAAAATATGTATGATCATCAATATTAGTCAGTGTTGTTCTGCCTATGACGAAACACTTAATGTATTGAAGTTCTCAACCATTGCACAAAAGGTAAATGTATTTGGATTGCTGCTAAACTTATGAACATCTCAGAATATTCACCATTTTTCCTTGAAAGAGCACATGTTTGGGTTTTGTTTTGTTTGCTTTACCTTTTATTTTTTGAGATAGGCTCTCTGTAGTCTAGCCTGGCCTTGCGATTGCAGCATCCCCCTGCCTTTGCTTCTTCAGTGTGAAATTATAAGTTTGTGTTTCTGTGCCTGGGCAACGGTTCTGTGAAATAAGTAATATTTTGTGTCTGCTACTCTAAACCTAGGAGATATTTGAAGATAAAATTGTAATTGTTTAACTAACTAGAATGACATAGAAAAAATTGAATGTTGTTACCAAAAGGAGTAAAATGATATTTAATGCTAAATATTAATTATAAACTTAGATTATAGATTCATGGTAATTTTGGAATGAATTGTTCACTCTGCTATTCATCTGGCTTATGAGTGATGATACAAAGAATGCAAGGAGGCATGTTGATTTGTAGATTGCATGCAAAGTAGACTTTTCTTCCTGGAAAGTTCATTTAGCAATGCTAATTTCTTTTTTTAAATGTCTTTTTGCATAGAAAGAGAGGTCACTGCTTCTGTGATCATTCACGTTCTTACCCCAATATCTGACTCCCAAGTTTTTATTGATAAAGGGTAATTAGATAAACGCTACAATTTGACTAATTTTCAAAGTTGTTTTTGTTAGGTTCGGTGAGGTGGTACCTTTGACCCCAGCACTTGGGTGGCAGAGGCAGGTGGCCTCTGAGTTCCAGGCAGGCTGGAGCTACACAGTGAGAACTTGTCTCAAAAAAATTACTTCCAGTTAAAAAATTCTTGCCTTTCCCTTTGTAAAAGCCACATTGGATATTTTCACAGGTGTATGTTCCAGATACTTTAAGTTCTTCTCAGGAGAAATCTTTTGGGTCCATCAAATCTTCTCAAGATGTATCATTAGACAATAATTTGGATGGTAAAATACTAAATGTAAAAAGAGCCACTGTTTCATGGGAAAATAGTCTAGAAGATGTGGTTGAAAATGAAGATTTGGTTGAGGATTTAGAAAAAACCGAAGAAACACAAAACATGGAAACTGAACTTACTGATGAAGACATAGATAAAACGTTAGAGGAATGCAGAGTCTTCAGCAGTCACAAGAACAAGGTATGCCTTAAAAACTGCTTGGCTTAGTTCTCTGAAGTTAGGCTTCGTCCCTCTCCTCTTTGTATGTGTTCGTGATCGTGTGAGTGTGTGTATGCAGAGGTCAGAGATCATTATCAGATGTGGTGTGGGGGTGGTCAGAGAACGTTGTGGCCTAGATTCTTCACTTCCAGGGATCTCTTGGCTTCTCATTTGGGTGCCTGGGAATTTTAATTCAAAATGAGTATATGATGATATTTTACAAATAAGTATTTTAGTCCCCCCCTCTGATTTGGATTTTGAGATAGGGTCTTGCTATGGTGCCCTGGCTGGCTTAGAGCATGCATGATTGACCACTCTGCCCTTAGAATTGCCATCATCCTCTTGCTTCTGTCTCCCATATGAAGATGTTACAGGTGCACTCAGCCACACACAGTTTTTCTTTCTAAGCTAGTGCTGGCAAATGAATTCAAGGTTTTATATGTGCTCAACATGTAGTTTGTAAGAACAGGGAAAGATTTTCTTTGTGATCACATAACCATTTTGCAGCATTGACTTCCAAAAGAGTACAGGTAACTTGTCTTGTAGAATACCTCTACTCTAGATTTATCTGGATTCTCCTCTTGTTTAAACCTGTGGTAAGTATATCTCACAGGTGAAGTTATGAATTCCCCATTACTTCATTTGAGGAAGTATGTTATATCTGGTTTCTCCATTTTTGAAAATGGCTTGCTTATTTGGTTAAGGCATAGTATCCAGATCTCTTCTTATTCTAAAAATGTATTAATTACTGGGGTCATACCTTTAAACTATGTAAGTGTCTTGTGCCTTAATATCTTTTCATCACATGATTTTAGTATATTCTGCCAGAGTTAGTTTGCAATCTTAAGTATTAGTATTTAAAACATCTACCTTGTACTAGAGGTTCTGTTTCTTTAAAAATGATTTTTATTTTGTGTGTGTGCATGCATGCATGTGTGTTGGTTAGGAAAAGTGGGTATGTGTCACCACATGTGTAAGTCAGAAGACAACTCGTGACAGTCAGCCCTTTTCTTCCAGCATGTGGGTTCTGGAGGATGAACTCAGGCTGTCAGGCTGGTCATCAAGCAAATTTACCTGCTGAGCCATCTCCAGAAGCCATTAAAAAAGAAAAGAAAGCCTAGCATGGTGGTACATTTTGTAATCCCAGTTCTGGGGAGGAGAAGACAGATGGATCTGTGGGTTTGTTGGGTTGCCAGCTTAACCTAGTAAATGAGCCCCAGGCCAATGAAAAGACCATGTATCACAAAGCAGAGTGGATAACATTTTAGCAGAAATGATACCTGTGTTGTCCAGTCATGTTCATATGCACACACATACATATGCACAACATGCTTGTGCTCACATGCAAGTGTATATACATATAAACCCACTTCTCAAAGGTATTACATTTATGCAGAATTCTATGTCTACAATATTTCTCCATCATTAGTTACTATTTGATGTTTGTTCTATGAAAGTAACATAATTGACGCAACCCCTTGAATTGGCTTTTGGTTTTTTATGGTTCCTTACTACTGCCACAAAAATATACAAGGTAATTAGCATTCTTCCAGCCAGAAACCTGGGCTATGGTAAATAATTATTTTCTCACAGTTAGTTCTTGATAGAATTCATTTTCAAACATAAAGCTGAGAAAATCAAGAATCGATTAATTTTGAGAGTTTAATTGTTGTTGAGAACATAAATCTCAAACCTTTAAGAATACCAGGGTGTTTTTTCTTAATGCTGCAACTTATTTTCTTGTGAATTTGTACCTGATATGTTAATAAACAACTGCTATAGATCATATTATCATATATGTTTTCAATCTTTTTCTTTTTACTATACATGTACACATATGTGTATGTATGTGCATGTGTATATATGTGTGTGTGTGTGTGTGTGTGTGTGTGTGTGTGTGTATGTATAGTAAAAAGTCTAAGAAGATAAAATTATTCAATATGTGTCTTAGAAATTTTGGAAAATAGACATTTGTAGCAGTTTCTCTGCTCCGTACCATATTAGGGCTTCAGATTTTGACAACACTCTGTAGAGTATGTGTCATTATGAGTGTGTATGCATGTGTTGTGTGTTTGTAATATGTGTGAGTGTGAGCTTGTGCCATGGTGAGTCATATCCCTTTCCCTAATAGGACACTTTTTCTGTTTTTATATACAGTCTCACTGTATCCTAGTCTGGCCTGGAATTTACAGAGATATGCCTACTGCTCTCTTTTGAGTACTGGGATTAAAGTTATGGATTATTACCATGCCCAGTGGATAGGACACTAACCCAGCTTTTAGCATTTCCTATAGATTGGTCCTTATGTTCCCTGCTTATGAAATGTGGTACTATCGAGCTCATGGAGTTGTGTAGATAAAGTAAAATAAAACGTAACTCTACTATAAACAGTTTTTAGTGGATAATAAATATCCAAATTTTTATAGTACATGGTTAGTTAACTAGACAGAGCTCTCTTTAAGATTTTTTTGTATAGGTTTGTTTCTAAAAGGTGGAGAGGCACACTTGATTTTCCAAGTTAAGGAATCTCTGTAGTCGTGTGATTTTCAGTAAGACTATTAGCATCATTAAAAAGGGCAGGTTTATAACTGACTGAACTATAATAGCTATCGTTAGACAGTCTCTATTTCTCTTGGACTTTACTTTTTCCAATGAAGTATGTGTGCTTATTTTAGAAACTGTTGGATTTAATAGAAGACTTGAAAAAAAGACTAATAAATGAAAAGAAGGAAAAGTTAACATTGGAATTTAAAATCCGAGAAGAAGTTACTCAGGAGTTTACTCAGTATTGGACTCAACGGGAAGCCGATTTTAAGTAAGTTACTTTTTCATGACCCGGTAAGAATTGAGATTTATCTTTTTGTCTGTTTGTTTGTTTTATAGCCATTTCTTAAGTTATATTTTGTGACTTCTGAATGTGATGACTTCTTTAGAAAGATATTACACATGATTATTTAAATTGCTCTCTTAATAGAATTAATTTATGTTTTAAAGGGAGACACTTCTTCAGGAACGAGAGGCATTAGAAGAAAATGCTGAACGTCGCCTGGCAATCTTCAAAGATTTGGTTGGAAAATGTGACACCCAAGATGAACCAACAAATAGAATTTGTGCCATGAAAGTTGAAACTGAAGTATGTTAATGAAAATATTAAAAATAACCAGTGAAGTTTTTGGTACAAGGATTTAATATCCACATCAATTATGAGAAGTTTTAATGTTATGAAATAATAATGTTTAAAATTAAAACAGTACTAGTGGTTTTATTGTAATGAGGCATGTATTATTGGAAATTCATAGATAAATAGGTGGTGTTTTTGGGTTGTATTTCTGAGACAGGTCCTCACTATTTAGTCCAAGCTGGTTTGGAGCTCCAATCTTCCTGCCTTGGCTTCCTGAATTCTGAGATGACAAGTGTGTGCCACCTTGTTAGACACAAACAGTTTAAAAGAGACTTTCGTTTTTGGAAAAGGTTTTTTTTTGGCGTTTGTTTCCATTTCAGTTTTTCTTGAATTGTTGTATTGCTTGTAGGCAGAGGCAGTCATTTTTGTTTGTTGGATTACAGAATACTATTTTCAGAAATGTCTTACAATTTATCAAGAAAAATTAAAAATGTAAAGGAGCCCTTAAAGGGTTACTTACTTAATTATTCTAATCAAAACAGAAAGATTTATTTCTATATAAAAAGGTTTGCCTTTGTTATAAAGGACTGTTGTTTACCTCAAGGAAATTGATTGCTGCTCCCACTGAAGCTGATGAGGCTTTCTGGAGGGTTTGTTTTGGCGTTCTTTGGGTATGTGCCTTGTTTCTGAGCCACTGGATTCAGTGGTCTGGGAGAAAGATCTCCAGGCTCTCACTGTCATCCTGTTGTGTTGTGACATGTGCATGGTTTCTAATGTGGACTTCAGCGTGAGAATGGAGGCTACTTTCTTGGGTCACTGTAAAATGCCACGTAAGAGTCAAGTGTGAGTCAAGGTAGACTTGAACTAGGTAATCAGAATTGTTCTGTAATAACTTACTAAGATTTATGATATATTCCTGAGGAAACAACCTTCATGTTTTATATTTTAGAAATTGAATACTGAAACACAAATTTCGTATAATTGGGAGGGTTTCATGTAATTTAAAGAATATTAAGTTGTGAATTTTTACTGTTTTTAAACTGTTTAAAGTATTACCACATGTAATGAAGTCCACTGTTAATGTTAGACATGTGGTTTTTGCTATTTTTAGGGAGCTCGTAATTATGTAGGAGTTGAAGATATTATTGATTCTCTTCAAGATGATGTCACTGATATTAAGAAACAGGCTGAACTTGCTCATTTATATATTACATCTCTTGCTGATCCCCAGGAAGCTATTGCTTGTTTGCAGCTAAAGTTTAATCAAGTTAAAGCGGAGTTAGCTCAAACTAAGAAGAATTAATTAAAGCCCAGGAAGAGCTAAAAAATGGAGAGAGTGGTGAGTGCATGATTTTACCCTTATTTGGATTTCGTAGACACAGAAAAATTGGAGTATAGAGATGTATGCAACTTTTCTACCTTAGTGACTAGAAAATGTTTTAAGCTATGTAACAAATCTTAACATTTTTACCATTTGTATTGTGGTTTACTACAAAAAAATACATATTTGTGTATGTGTGTGTGTACCAGGCTAGCCTCAAAATCACAGAGATCTGCCCGTCTCTGCTTCCTGAGAGTTGGGATTAAAGGTGTGTGTCACCACATCTGGCCTACAAATATTTTTTTAGGGCTGGCAGATGGGTCAGTAAAGTTGGTGCCTTGTAGTAAGTAAGCATAAAGACCTGAGTTTGATTCCCAGGCCCTGTAGAGACAGGCTTGGTGTGGTGGCATGTGTTTGTAATCCTAGTGCTGGGGATGTGCACAGAGACAGGTCCTTGGGCCTTGTGACTAACCAGCCCAGCTTAACTGACGCAAGTCTCAGATAGAGACTGTGTCAAAAAGAACAAGGTGGACAATAACTATGGATGGACACTTGAGGCTGACTTCTGTCCTCTTCAGGTATACAGGTGTACATGGCCCACATGTGCATGTGGGTGCATGCGTGAGCATACACATGAAATAAAAACAACTAAATAGTTTTTAAACGTTTCTGTGCTTTTAGGTCAGTATATTACAGGAAACTTTTCAAAATGATAACAAACAAACAGAAAACCAACCCAGAACTAAGAGTCTTAACTTTATAAGAAATCTTAAAGATAATTGTAAAGGAGTTAAATTTGTTCTTTTATTTTTTTCATGGAATCTTTACATAGAATAATAGTTGGGGGTGGGATAATGTTTGTTGAATGGTTTAAAATAGTCTTTGGAACCAATATTTCATTTGATCCCCAAAGGGGATCGAACACACACACACACACACACACACACACACACACACACACACACACACACACACACACACACACACACACACACACACACACACACACACGTTTGCAGCATCTATGTTTTAAGAGAGGTGAAGTGCTCTACTCTTTACTGTGTGAAAGAACAGAGGTAAAAAATAGCAAGTCAGTGATGTCTTATGGAGTGGACCAGCTAGGCACTACCTAATTGTATATGACACTACTGTGTTTCTACTGTTTAGCCTATACCCATCAGTTTGCTCAAAGGTTTGAAAGTGGCTGTTCCTGAAACGTGATCTTGTAATTTAATATTAATACTGTCAACATTCTTTTCCTGAATTTAATGTAATTTCATAGCCTATGTTTCATTCAATGCTCTTTTTATTATCTTCACAGAATCAGACTCTTTGGTTCAAGTGCTCAAGACATCAAGTAAGGTAATGTAAGCTTTACTTTTTCTTGGTTCGAATTCAATGAGTAATGAAGGGGCATACATTATGGCTATCTGCTTATTTAAAAAAGATTTTAAATGAAGGTGGTGCAAAGAATGCAGATGTTGGGGCTGGAGAGATAGGCCAGTAGTTCAGAATGAACTATGTTCATTTGCCAGCACCCACATCAGATGGCCCACCACTGCTTTCGGCTCAAGTTCCAGAGGACTCAAAGCCTCTGGAAAATAGTACAATTTTCAAAGGATTAAAGGGTAAATAAATGTATCATCTTCACCTGAACCAATTGAATATGAAATTGTATTTATGAGATGCTAAAAATCCTCAGAGATGCTAAAGATCATAGTATATAACTTCTGAAAGAAAACATCCTTGTATTAAACATATGAACAATAGCAGTACATACATAATAAAAGCAAGTGCTTGAGGAAAAGAAACTAATTTTGTTTAATTTCATGTTTTGTTCCTGTGACTCAGTACCATCCAGCATTATCAATTAGCAACTTAACATATGCTGGAATCATTTCTGAAGAGGAAGCTCAGTTGAGAAAATATCCCCACTAGATTAGTCTGTGAGCAAACCTGTGAGGCATTTCTTTGATTAATGATTAGTGTGGAAGGACCCATCCCATAGCAGGTAATGCCACCCCTTGGCAGGTGGTCCTAGGTTGTATAAGAAATCAGGCTGAGCAAGCTATCAAGGAGCAAGCCAATAAGCAACAGTCCTGTCTTGTGTGTTTGTGTACATACTTGGGTGCACCTGTGTGTGCTAAGGTATAAATACAGAGGTCAGAGGACAACATGCAGCAGGAGTCAGTTCTACCACTCTACCATGGGTCTCAGAGAGCGAACTCAGAATGTTAGGCTTGGTGGCAAGAGCTTGCTGAACTATCTTGCTGGCCCTAAATCTTTTAATTTTTTTTACTTTTTAATTAAAACCTCTTTAAATTATTTTCTATTATAGGAGTGTTAAGACAGGATAGTACCATAACATGTAGAGTAAACTAATAGCCAAGACTGTCTGCTTTCTTTAAAATGGTTTTCTAGGGGACAGAAAAGTTGGCTTAGTGGTAAAGAGTACTTGTTGCTCTCAGAGGGCTTTGGCTTGGTGCCCCACACCCGCACGGCAGCTCACAACCATCCATAACTCCAGTTTCGGGAGATCTGATGCTTTCTGCTGACCTTTGCCAGCATCAGTCACTCATGTGATGTACAGATGTACATGTAGTCAAAACACCTATACATACATACATACACACACACACACACACACACACACACACACACACACATATATGTTTTCAATGATCATAACATGCAAGAATGACATCGCAAGGTGACTGGTCAGACTTCTTTGTATCTTGACAGAAAGGTATATTCAGTGCTTGTCACCATTCCCTGGATTTTCTGAACATGAGGTGTTACTTTATTTTTAAGGATGGAACCAAGAACATCACACATGTTAGGCACACATTCTACCACTGAGGCACACTCCAGGCTGGGTGGCCTTTAATATTTTGATATATGGGCAAGGGTGCCTCACTCTGTATTATACCTTGTAGTTGTCTATTCTTTAAGTATTTAATATGTTACTCTGTTTTTCTGACTTTTGAGCCTGTCCTGAGGGAAATAACCCCTTTTAATAAGGTGGAAGCATAAGGATGAGAAACCCAAACTGATTTCCTTCAGGCAAAAACCACTATCTACCATCTACCAATTACCATGCTAGGTTATTGGCAATAGATTAATAAAAGTATATGTGTGTAATATTCTGTTAATATTTCATTTCAGAGCACACTTTGCTCTTTAGGTTTTGTGTGTTTGTTTTATTTATTTAAAGACAAGGTCTCACTGTGTTGACCAACTGGTCTTGAACTTGTGTACTGGAGCAGTCCTCCCACTTTCCCCTAAGTAGCTGGCAATATGAGCTTTTTCCATTGCATCCGAAGCACATAATATTTTGAGTGTGACTTAAGTGATATTTATTTCTAAGTGCTTTCTGTTGCCAGAGTCCTTAGTTATTTTAGGGTGAAACTTAAACAATTTGCAAAGTGTTTCATCAAGTTTGAGAACAGACCAATGATGAGAATAGACCAATGAGAGGTAATATGAGCCGGGTGGTGGTGGTGCACGCCTTTAATCCCAGCACTCGGGAGGCAGAGGCAGGCGGATCTCTGTGAGTTCGAGGCCAGCCTGGGCTACAGAGTGAGTTCCAGGAAAGGTTCCAAAGCTACACAGAGAAACCCTGTCTCAGAAAAACCACACACACAAAAAAAGAGAGGTAATATGAGTAGTTCTGGTGTTTGTTGTAGCTTTTTCTTTAGAACTGATTTTAATTATTTTGTTTTAGGTTGATACATCTTTAACCAGCAATAAATCAACTTGTAATGAAGCAGTTACAATGCCCAAGAACAACAGAACTCAGACACATTCAGAAAGGAAAAGATTAAATGAAGATGTTCTTCAGCAAGATGAACCACCAGCAAAGAAAGGTATTGGCACTTCTGCTCCCTGCAGGGGGCTTCACAAGCAGGGAATGACCTGACAAGAAAAGGCTTTGGGAAAACCTAGATACCAACCATGATTTAATCTGTTCGTTTTTTACTCTTTTATTCTTTTGGGGGCCCGACACCCAGCTCTCAAATAAATACACAGAATCTTGTTCTTATTTATGAATGCCCAGCTTTAGTTTGGCTTATTTCTAGCCAGCTTTTCTTAAATTATCCTGTCTATATTTTGCCGTTAGGCTTTATCTTTCTCTATTTCTGTATATCTTTCTTTACTTCTTACTCGGTGGCTTGCTGTGTAGCTGGTGGTTGGCCCCTGGAGTCCTCTTCTCCTTTTCTTGATCATCGGTCCCTCCTCCTAGATTTCTTATTTATCCTCTCTGCCTGCCAGCCCTGCCTATCCTTTCTCCTATCTCGCTATTGCCTGTTCAACCTTTATTAGACCAATCAGGTGTTTTAGACAAGCGAATAACACAGCTTGACAAAATTAAACAAATGCAATATAAAAGAATGCACCATATCTTTGCATCGTTAAAACAAATGTTCTACAGCATAAACAAATGTAACACATCTTAAAATAATATTCCACAACACTAATCTATCAGGGAATATGTGTATGTAAAATTGTCTTTTCTTTAATCAATAAAGTTTTAGATACTGAGCTTTTATCATTCTCTGATACTTAATTCTGTCCTGTTAATTAGGTAAAAGACACAGTCATAAAAAGTTTGTGTTGTTTTTTCCAAAAACCTTTACTCGCTCTTCCTCACTTTACTTTTATTTTTGGTTTTTCAAGACAGGGTTTCTCTCTGTAGTTTTGATGCCTGTCCTACATCTCGCTCTGTAGACCATGCTTGCCTTGACCTCACAGAGATCTGCTTGAGTGCTGGAGTGCTGGGATTAAAGGCGTGCACCACCACCACGCAGCTACTTTACATTTTTTTATTCATTTGGACAAAAAGAGGATGCTTGACAGACTTTGAGCCAAATATTACTAACAAAACTGTACTTGAGTTGTATTTTAAAATGCTAGAAGAAAAGTCTGTTGAAAAATATTGTAAATGAAACCTTTTTGTTTTGAAATACTTAAAAATGGTCAAATTTGTTTTAAAAAAAGTGTATGGGGACAAATCCCAAGATTGTAGGGTTGCTAGGTTCTTTAGAGTAAACTGATTCTCTGAGAAATAATTAAGAAAGTATCAATTGCAATTGAAAGTATCAGTTGCAATCAATTGCAAACATAGGAAAAACTTTGAAAATAGGTTCACTGGCTTTTAAGAAAGTGGGATTAGCAGCTGGATATTGTGGTGTGTTGCTGTGATACTAGACCCGGGATGCTCAAGCCTAGGTGTGTGAACTTGAGGCCTTCCTGGGCCACATATTAAGACTGTCAGCAAAACAGCAAAGCTAAACCAAAAAGATACAGAGAGGCTGTACAGCAGGCAATACCAAAATTTTACCTCTTTTAAGTTAGAAAGAGAATGTAAGTTACAAATATTTCTACTTTATTATTATTTTTAAGATTTATTTATTTTTATGTGTATGAATATTCTTCCTGCACATATGCATGTGTCTCACGTGTATGCCTGGTGCCTTTAGTGGTAAGAGGGCAATGGGTCCCCTGAAACTGCAGTTACAGGTGGTCTTGAGTCACCATTTGGGTGCTGGGAACTGAATCTGGCTCTCCCTGTAGAACCATCTACCCAGCCCCAAAAATTACAAACTTAAGATTATATAAATAATGAAAACTGTATCCCATGAGCTTTTAAATTAGACCATGTTAAATGAAATAGATCTTGGTCTAATGTAATGGTATAAGAGCATATTGACCCATATTAGTTACTTACTGCTGTGACAAGTGCCTAACTACACAGTTGCAGCCACCAGAGTTTTGACAGAGATGATAAAAAATATTCATTGGAGAAAAGACAGCTTAATTAACAAATGGTGCTGGGGAAATTGTCTTTGTTCATGCATAGAATGAAGGTAGATCTCTCACTTTGCACAAAAAGCAACTCCAAATGAATAGAAAACCTTAACATCAGACCTGAAATTGAACTCTTTCTTCTGCCTTCCCAGTGGTTGGATTGCAAGAACAAGTTGCCAGGCCTGACTTTTTATGTGAGTGCTCTGGATCAAATTCTGATCCTCATGCTTGCCTGACACAAGCAGTTTGTAGATTGAGTTACCTCTTTAGCTCTGTATCATATTGACTGATACAAGATCTCTCACTGGACCCTGTAGCTCATTGTGTAGGTTCACTTTTTAGTTGGGACTGCCATCCAGCTTTGTTCTGTCAGCCAGCTCCCAAATAACCACATAGAGACTTAATATTATTTATAAATGCTCAGCCAATAGCTTAGGCTTGCTACTAACTAGCTCTTACAACTTAAATTAACCCATTTCTGTTCATTTATGTGCTACCCCTGGTCTCGTGTACCTTATCTATGAACTATGTTGCTTCTTCTGTGTCTAGCTTGAAACTCCTCAGACTGACCTTCTTCTCAACATTCTCTCTGCCCTGAAAATCCTGCCTAGCTATCTGCCAATCAGCTTTTTATTAACAATGAGAGTAGCACATCAGAGGGATTATTCTACAACATCATTGATTATGGTAGACTAACTAGTCAGTGAGACAGATACTCACTTTTCTAAGCCTTCCCGATGCTGTGTTTTCATACGTGTGTCATCAAGCCCAGCTTTTTCCCCTTGGTTCTGGGGATTGATCTTGGACCCTCTTCCTTACATGGCAAACACTTGACCAACTGAGTCTCTCATTTGAGCCTGTTAGATACTAGTCTTAGAGTAAGGGCCAGCAGAGTTATCCTTACCTAGAAATGTAGACAATGAGCCTGCAAACACACCTCGCATTCATATTTAATTAGTTGAACCCTCTGCATTTTTCCAGATTCTATTAGTACCTGCCTTATCATTACTCATGAGTTAGCAGTTTACTCATGAGTTAGTGAAAGGTGAGGCCATATGTCCTAATTTATGGTGTTATGTGACTTCTGAGAATTTTAACCTCCTCCTATTTTTATCTATGAAAAAATTTAATAAGTTGCTCAATTTGTAAATCACTAACATAGTAACTTGTGGTGATGTTTTATTTGTTCTGAAATGTGGTGATACTTTATTTGTATGTTAATAAATAAAGCGTGCCTGGAGATCAAGGGGAAAAAGGCCAGCCATTTTTAAGTAAACATAGAAGTCAGGCTGTGGTAGCACATGCCTTTAATCCAATCATGTGGCAGGCAGGGTCTCTGTGTTTTCAAGGGCACTAGGGAACAGCAAGCTTGGTGATACATACCTTTAATTTCAGTACCAACCATAGAGACCAGGAGGTCTGTACAGACAGGCAGTGACAAGGAAGGAGGTAGCTAGGCTAAGAGCCAATGAGAGGGCAGAACAGCAAGGCAATAAAGGCATGGGTAGACAGAAAGTAACTCACCTTTTGATAGCTGCAGAACTGGAGAGGTAAGGTTGGTGGCTATCACTATTTCCCTGATCGCTAGGGCTTTCACCCCTATATTTGGCTTTATGTTTCTTATTTAATAAGACCGTTTAGAAATTTAGCTACATTTGGCATCCAACTGTGGGGCAGGAATTCATAAAAAAGTCACTTGGCTGTGGCCTTGCGGGCTCCAGTTCGACTGGAGCACTCAGCCAGAGCTTCACTCGGCTGGAGCTGCAAGTGGCCGGACTGCTTGTGGGGATACAAAGCATCTGGCTCAGGCCCCATATGGCTCAGGCCAGAAAATGTGGCTAGCAGGGTCTCTCTCTCTCTCTCTGTCTCTCTCTCTCTCTCTGCATTTCCATTTCAGACTGCCACCACACTAGGTAGCTGCAATTCCCTTGAACTTCTACTGTTCTACACAGACTTGGTAAGTCAATTAGGATATCAGATATCTTGAAGGGAGAAACTAGTTAAAAGGAAAAATTTTTTTCATATTAAAAAATGAAAAAAATATTGGTCTTTGTTTAATAACACATTAGACAGTCTAAAAATAAAACAATTAAATGAGAGGATAATTAATGTTGATGGGATGTATGTAACATTAATTATAAATATTATTTGTTTAATTATCCTTATTTTAGTATTAAAAAATTTGGTCAATTTAAGTGCCAAGATAAAAGCTTTAAAAACCTGTTAAAATAAATTGTAAAAAATTTCAAGTTAGGTGGTGGTGGCATACCCCTTTAATCCCAGCCATCGGGAGGCAGAGCCAGGTGGATCTGTGTGAGTTCGAGGCCAGCGTGGTATACAGGGTGAGATCCAGTACAGGCACCTAAACTACACAGAGAAACCCTGTCTTGAAAAACAAAAACAAAACAAAACAAAAAACAAAACAAAACAAAAAAACAAAAAAAACAAAAAAAAATTCAGATTCTAACAAAAAAATTTAAAGGTAAAATTATTTCAAGATTAAATTATATGGTTTCAGAGAGACAGCCTATTTTCAAACAATCAAACTTAATTTATCTGGTAGCCTTACAAGAACTCCATGCTCAAGGGCGTGTACAAGCTAATTGGACTCCAGTGAAAATATTAGATTTAAGGAGATTTGAGAAAACTATAGTATCATATGACATACATTATCCATTTGTAAAGAAAATGTTAAACTTGTGGTCAACTTGTAATAGGATTATTCCTCAGGACTAAAAATGTTGGTAACAGCTGTCCTAGAATCCAGAGCAGTCTCTTTCTTAAGTCACTTTAATTGTGCTCTGGATTCTAGGACAGCTGTTACCAACATTTTTGTGACTTAAGAAAGAGACTAAGATAATAAAAAAACAATATAGAACTAGATATGTAAAAATTTCCCAGGATCAACTTTTTGGAGAAGGCAAATACTCTGATATACAAAGACAATGTTTATATGATAATCAAACCTTAATTCTATGAAACATGGCAGCCACAAATGCATGGGACAAAATTGGGGGAAAAAATAAGATTAAATCATTCACAAAAGTTATAGGGCCCCAGAAAATCCTTCACGGATTTCTTACAAAGGCTGTGTTCAACAGTAAATAAAATGATACCAAATTCAAAAGCTAGACAGATAATAATTCAATCTTTGGCTTTTAAAAATGCAAATACAACATACAAAAATATAATCAGGCCATTAAAGACAAGACTGGCACCCTTAGAGGATTAGATCAGGGACACAATTAATATTAAGTCTCATGACCAAGATGCTATATGGGTAAAAAAAGTAATTTCAAAAGCTTTGAGAAAAAAATGTCAGATGTTTGGTTGTGACAAACAAGGTCATTTAAAAAGAATGTAACATGGTGTTTCTACAAAAAAAAAAAAAAGTTTATTCAAGGAACAATGACAACAGAATGCTCCTCCCTTCTGGATTATACAAAAAGTATGATTAGGGTAAACATTGGACCAACAAATGTAGATCAACAAGGGACAGACAAGGTAATCCTTTGCCTTTATCCTCAAAAAACTCCCAGAGGGGCCTCATGCAGGCTCCCACAGCAAATTCAGTTCAGACCTTTCCTGTAATCATAAAAAAAAAAAACTTCTCAGAACAATTAAATAACCAAATGCCTATTAAAATAAGCCAGGCTGCTTGGGATGATAAAACAGCTGTAACAGAGCAAACAAAAAATTCAAGAAAAACCATAAAAGAGTTTTTTTGGACAAACTTCTATAAATAAAGACCAAAATTAGAAATTCAAATAAGGGGATGGCTCAGAGGTTAAGAGCAGTGGCTGTTCTTCCAGAGGTCCTGAGTTAAATTCCCAGCAACTACATGATGGCTCACAACCATCTAGAATGAGATCTGGTGCCCTCTTCTGGTGTGCAGACTTACATACAGGCAGAACATTGTATACATAATAAATAAATAAATAAATCTTTAAAAAAATACAAATAAATGATGTTTTCTTGAAAGGTTTAGTAGACACAGATGCAGATGTGACAATAATTGCATCAAAATTTTGACATCCAAATTGGCCTCTTCAGGAAATAAATGTTCAGCTGTTAGGAATTAAAACATTATCTCAAGTGAAACAGAATACATGGTGGCTCAAATGTATAGGTCCAGAAGGACAGAGAGGAAAATTAAAGCCTTATGTGACTAATATAGCTATAAACTTATGGGGCCATGATCTATTACAACAATAAAATGCTCAGATTAACATTCCTATAACCTCAAAAACAAATCACAAACTGACACGTTCCTGAGAAAAATATTAGGTGATATTATTCTAAAGAACAACCACCAGCCATCCAGATAAAACAGGGCACAACAACTGCTGATCTTCCAAAGACACCAATAGCTCTACCTTTAAAATGGTTAACAGACAACCCTCTATGGGTTCAACAATGGCTTTTAACAACAGAAAAACTATAGGCTTTAAAAAAACTGATACAAGAACACTGAATACTCAACATATTAAAGAATCAACCAGCCCTTAAAATTATCTTGTATTTGTTATTTAAAAAAATTTTAGTAAGTTAAAAGTTGTAACAGACCTAAGAACAATAAACAAAATAATTCAGCCAGTGGGCTCTCTACAATCTAAAATTCCTTTGCCTACTTTGTTACCTAAAGGATGTCCTCTTATAGTTTTTGATATAAAAGACTGTTTCTGTTCAATACCCTAGGAAAAAAAAAGAAAAAAAGATTTTCATTCAAGGTGCCTATTTATAATAATTCTCAACCAGTTAAGAGATATCAATGGAGGCTTTTCCCACAGGGAATGTTGAATAGCCCAGCCCTGTGCAAATATTTTGTACAACAGCCTTTGGAAGTAAAATCATTTCTTAAATCTATAATTTATCATTACATGGACAATATTTTACTAGCTAACTCAAATACAGATACATAAAAAGAATTTAAAAAGATAAAAAAAATTTTGCCTTGTTGGGGCTTACAAATTGCTCCTAAAAAGATATAAAAAAGAGATTCTATTAATTATTTTGGATATAAAATAGGTCTACAAAAAATTGGACCCCAAAAGGTACAAATTAAAAGAGATCAGTTAATGACTTAATGACTTTCAAAGGTTATTCAAAAACATTTCCCTTCTACAAACTGTTATTGGGGTAAAAAATGATAAACTAAATAATTTGTTCCAAACCTTATAAGGTGACAAAAACTTAAATAGTACAAAAAAAAATTATCACCTAAAACTAAAAAAAAAAAAAAAGGCAGGCCTTGGTTTAAAAAAAAAAAGTACAAAAAAGACATGTAGATCATGTAAATCCAAAGCTCGATTACACTTTGGTTATCTTATCCTCTAGACATTCTTCTACAGAAATTTTAATACAAAAAAAAGATATATTAAAATCAGTATTTTTACCAAATAAACAGAATAAAAAGTTAAAAACTTACGTATAAAAGATCTAACTTGATTTAAAAAAAAAATTCAAACTTCGTCAATTGACAAAAATTGACCCAACAAAAATTGTCATGCCTTTAACTAAGGAGGACATTGACAAATTATGGACAAAAAGTAAACCTTGATAAAGAGCTTACAATAATTTTTTGGGAAAGATTAACACCAACAAAAAAAAGATTTACCCAAAAGTGATAAAATTAAACTTATAAAGAAAACTGATTAGATTTTGCATCACATTGTACAAAGAACACTCATATCTAGAACTCATACATTTTATACAAATACAAACAACAGCAGCAACAACAAAAACAGGTTAAAAATCAAAACATTTAAGTAAAATGGTTCAAAGCCTTATAATCCGGTTCAAAAATCAAAATTGTATGCTATTCTGTTGATATTAATAGATAATTTGAAACTGTCCTTTAGGAAATAGTTGGTTGCTAGAATGTCACTAATTCCCTCTCCTCTGTCCTGTCTCATAATGTTAGATAAAGGTCTGTGGAATAAAGTTAAGTAATAAATACTAGAAGTGGTAAAGTAATTACTCAGAAGTAACAACCATTATTTTGTTCGACCTCTTGTCAACTCAGACCTGGAGCTACACTTTTTATATAAATAGATTAAGTTCTGCATATTTTCTTTTAAAAGTTCTTTTCAGTTTTTCTTTAGAAGTTTGATGTTTCTAGTGTTGCAAATGCTGGTTTGTATGTAACTGTTGCTTTGTTATGTTTTGCAATAAAAATAGTACCAATGTTCTCTTAAAGGACTTATGCTTGCCAGTCCACCCATCACTGAAGAACAAGAGAAAGGTGAAGAAATGCAGCAATCTATTTCAGAAGGTGGGGAAGGCATTAGAGTTTTACAAGAAAAGAACGAAGAACTAAAAAGGCTTTTAATTATTGGCGAGAATGAACTCAAAAGTGAAAAGGTGGAAAAAGCAGAATTAAATGAACAGCTTGTGAGTTTGCAGCAGCAGCTTTGTGTCGCTGAAGAAAAGAACTTGTCTCTGAGGACAAAGGTGGAGCAAATCCAGGCCAGTTATGACAGTGCAGTTGCTGAGTTACATATGCAGAAAGCTGTGAACCAAGAGCAGGAGGAGAGGATCCTGAAATTGTCACAGGAGTTGGAAACTGCTACAAGAAGCATCACAAGCAATGTTTCACAGATAAAACTAATGCAAACAAAAATAGATGAACTGCGGTCACTTGATTCACCTTCTCATATTTCAAAAATAGATTTACTTAATCTCCAGGATCTGTCACATGGTCCTAAAGGGGATAATTTGCTGAACACATCACTACAGCTTCCAGATAATGACATGTCAAGCAAATGGGTTAAGGAATATCATATTCAAGAGCACAATAGGGAAATTTCCTTCCACTCTGTTATTGAAACCATCTGGGGAGTATGTAAAGAGATTGTGAAGACCTCTTCTGAAAAGTCTCATCAGATTCAGGGCCTGGAAGAGCAAATTGAAAAATTACAGGTGGAAGTAAAAGGCTACAGGGATGAGAACAATGAACTACGAGCAAAGGAGAGTGAGGGTAAGCATCAAGATCACCAACTGAAAGAAAAAGAAAGTCTTATACAGCAACTCAGAGAAGAACTGCAAGAAAAGAGTGTTAGTCTTGGGGTTCAAGTACAGCTTGTGGCCAAAAGAGAGCAAGCTCTTTCAGAGCTTACCCAGGATGTTGCGTGCTATAAGGCAAAAATAAAGGAACTTGAAATGATGGTAGAGACCAAAAAGGATGAGTGTAGGCGCTTAGCTGAATTAGAGCAAGTCATTTTAGAGAAGGAATCTGCCATCTTAAATCTAGAAGCAAGTGTGAAGGAATTTGAAGCAAATCACCAGGATCACATCAAAAACACCAGAGATTTAAATGAAAAGGAAACTAAGTTGGAAGAAGAAATCTCACAGTTGACAAATAACTTGCATAATATGAAACAGTCACTTCAGTTAAAGGAAGAAGAAAGAGAAGCTAGCAGACGAGAAACAGAAAAGTGAGCTAAGTTTTATTTAAACTATCTCAACTATGTAAAATACTTCACATTTTGTGGTTAGTGTGTGTGTGTCTGTTGCATGTGCACATGTTTGCAGAGGTCAAAGAACAACTGTGGAAGATAGTCCCTTCCTGTAACATGTGGGCCCCAGAAATTGAACTGAGGTCATGAGGCTTGGCAATAAGTGCCTCTATTCACTAAGTCATCTTGTAGGTTCCAGGCATTCATTTTTCTACATAATTTTGAACAGTTAGCTGGACATTATTTAATTTGGTAGAATATAGTATATATGATGAGTGAAGCTTCATAAACCTTTAGAAACTAAAGTTGTATGTAAAAAATGATACTCCTAAGAGCCCCTCCACCCCCATGACGCCCTCTGGAGCACTCATTGCTAGTTTACACATTCTATGTTGTGAAAAGATGTAGTTCTGTAACACTTGTTACCATTTCACACAGTGATCCTAAGCAGCTAGTGGTGCCACAACGCAGATATTTTGTGATCCATTTTTCTTTTCAGATTGAAAGAGGAGCTTGCTGCTAACTCTGTTCTTACTCAGAAGCTCCAAGCAGATCTTCAGAGGAAGGAAGAAGATTATGCTGAGCTGAAAGAGAAACTCACTGATGCCAAAAAGCAGATTGAGCAGGTACAGAAGGAGGTAGGTTATATGGAAGCCCTGTGGGCAGTTTGATGTGGTAGAGATTTTTTTCTCTTAGGTTTCAAGTTTAGATGTAGATTTTAGGATTAAACTGAAATCTGTGAACTTGAATTTTTCTTAAAATGATGAACGCCATTAATTTACAAAAGAAAATGCAGCTAACAAATAAACCGAAGGTTAATAATGAAGAAAATATGTGGATATCATGGCTTTTGACATGATCCTCGCCTGCTGCAGATAATAAACCTTTCTCCACTCAAAGGTTTGCGTGCATGTGTGTAAAATATATATGCTTTAGATACAAGAATAGAATCTTTTCTTTAAAAAGCATAAAATTCATGTTTCTCTAAAAAATAATTTTGTTTGTACGTAATATTTAGGGTATACAGAGTGACTTATAACAAATTTTCACTATAAATTAATTTAAATGGAATTTGGCACCTTCAATGTGTTATGGTAATAGACTAACATATTTTCAAAATAGGGAATTTAGTTACCCAGTTCAAAGGTGTAACATACAAAAAGATAATTAGGGAGGGAGAAACCCATTCCATTTCTCCTAGCCATTTTCCTTGAAGGTAGTACATGTATCTAGTTATCTTCTTACCATCTAATTTTCCTTTGCTCTGTATTTTTCCCCCTGTATCTTCTATGGAAATTGAAAATATTTTGCTGGGTATGGTGACATGTACATGCCTTTAATCCCAGCACTTGGGAGACAGAGGCAGGTGGATCTCTGAGTTCAAGGCCAGCCTGGTCTGCAGAGTGAATTCCATGACAGCACAGAGGAACACTGTTTTGAAGAAAAAAAAAAAGGAGAAAGAAACTTGAAAACATCTTAAGAACCTTCTCCCCTCCCCTTCCTTCTCCTCCCTTTTGCTTCCCTCTCCTTTCCTCAGCAGGCAAGCTGCACATCTTGACAGTTAGCTTTAGAGAAGAGAAGAGAGGAAAAAATAATACTACTTGAGTTATGCCTGCAAGGAGGAGGAAGCCACTTGCTGGGTACAAGGGACTCTAAAGAAACAGTAAGTAAGGAAGAGCAAAGTGTTAGGGAAAGCATGCTTAGAATAGAAATAGAAAAAAAAGGTGCTGAACTTTTCCACTTAGTAATGTATTTACCTTTAGCAGTATCTGTACTTTTCTGTTGTGATTAAAGGGCATGTTACCTGAAGATATGGCCATAAATTTTAAACAACAACAAAAAGTTTAAAAATGTTCAATTTGCTTCATGAATTTTGCTTTGTAGGTATCTGTAATGCGTGATGAAGAGAAATTATTGAGGATTAAAATTAATGAGCTGGAGAAAAAGAAAAACCAGTATTCTCAGGAAATAGAGATGAAACAGCGGACCATCCAGCAGCTCAAGGTAGTATTTATGTTGTTAATGGTGCTTGAAGTCCATTCTGCTGGTAGATTTTATTGCCTGATAAAATGTGTGTCTTTATTTTTTACGGTACCAACATTTTGTCTTGTTTTGTTGCTTTGAGATAGGGTGTCACTTTGTACCTAGATAGACCATGACTCATCACAAGTTAATCCATCATCACTTCTCAAGTGTCAGGATTATAGGCACAAGCCACCAGACCCTACTACCATATGATTGTTTGTTTTGTTTAGATTCAGACAGGCTAGCCTGGTCTGTAATGATCCATCCTAAAATAGATTGTAGAGACTGTGATGAGCTGATGGGAGATTGGAGAGTGTAGTCTTGGTGACCTGACAGGTTAAAGTTAGAATTGTAATTGAGCTTTTCCCCTTAAGTCTCCTGATAGTTCTCAGACCTTGCAACTGCTTTTTAGATAGAGGACTTTTATATTTTCTACATTTTGTGTTTCATAATGGGGACCTTAACATTTTTTCCTGTAATTAGTATAGATTATACTTTCATTGTCCCTTGTTTTTTGCATCTTATGATATGTGAGAACACGTTTCTGTAAAATACTCAGTAGGTATAACATATTAAAAGTTATAACAATCATAACTGATATTAAAAGTATAAGATTATTGTCTATATTTTTAATCAAAACAATTTACACTTGTTTATTTGTGTGTGCACGTGTTTATATGACTAAACGTATGGTTGCACATGTGCCATGGCACTTGTATACCCCACTGCATATGTGGAGGTCAGAGGACAGCTTGTGAGACTTTTCTTTCATTCTGTGGGTGTTAGGGCTAGAAGTCAGGCTCCCTGGGCTTGGCAAGCACCCTACTCACTGACCCATCTTACTAGTTTTGTTTATTTATTTATTTATTTTTCTCAGACAGGGCCTCACTATGTCTCACTATATGGCCTTGGCTGGCTGGCCTTGAACTCACAGAGATTAAATACATGTCCCACCACACCTAGGTCTTATTAATACCTACTTGTTCACTGCTCTAGAAGCTATGGTTCCTGGAAGAATGGAGCCAATGAATGAGGTGGACCAAAGTCTCATGCATTAGTCAACTTTATTCAGAGCCTCAGACACATGAGAAAATTCTCATGAGTTCAAGCCACAAGGACAAGCCACATTTGGCAAAACCATGTTTTTTTTTCCCATGGAGATATATAAAGGATAATTTAAACATTTAATTAAATAACAACAGAAGGCAATAATGAGTAATCTGAAGTAAACCCACCTGCAAGGTGCAAAAAAACATTCCAAGAACAATTATGTGTTTTGAAGAAACAGGTCTCAAGATTCTTGTCTTGTTTTCTTGGACTGTTTTCATAAGCACTTGACATTCTCCTCACAGGACTCCATTTCTGGACCGTGTTCCAACACCCACTATTAACTATTAAGTATTGATTTATATGTGCCTTTAATTGTATTCTTTAAATTTTTAGGAGCAGTTAAATAATCACAAAATGGAAGAAGCTGTACAACAGTATGAGAGAGTATGCAAAGGTCAGAACCAAGTTCCTCTTTCTAGAATAAAATTGACTGGTAAATAGTTGCAATAACAGTTAATATTTTTCTTTAAAAATGTAGAAATGATGGTAGCCAAAGATATGTTATCAAAAATAAAAGGCATTAATTTTGCTAAATAACTTTTAAACTTAAAATTGATTATTAGAAAAGCAATAGGTAATATTCATTCAGTGCAACACTGATTTCTTGGTTATGGCCAGTACTTTTTAAAAATATTTTTATTGGTTCTTTGAGAATTTCATACCATATGTTTTGATCGTGTTCACCGTTCTCCCAATTCTCAGATCCACTCCATCCTACCTTTCCTGTTCCTCCCAACTGTAACACAAATTACTAAATGATCTTATTAATAGAAAACACGGAACCAGGTATTGGGGTAAAAGCTGAAACATCAGAGAAAGAGAATAAGCCAGCCTTGTCCTTACCTCTGTGAAATCTTCAGCCTCGAGAGAGATCCTGTTTACTCACACCTTAGATACCTTTCTATGCCCTGCCATCTTACTTACTTCCTAGTGCTGGGATTAAAGGTGTGTGCCATGCCTGGCTCTGTTTCCAGTGTGGCCTTGAACTCACAGAGATATGGATGGATCTCTGCCTCCTGAGTGCTGGGATTAAAGGATTTTGCTACCACTGCCTGACCTCTATGTTTAACTAGGGTATACAATATATCAACACATTTTCTTTTTTTTATTTAAAATAATAAAAGAAGGTTATAACTAATATAAGAAAAACTATATACAATAAGTACAATAACTCTATGTAATATATACAGGCAATACATATATCAATAATGTCTAGTCCATTTGCATTTGACAAATTCAGTGAAAATACTTCATTATCTATCCTATTTTGGTGAGTCCAAAATGTATCTAATTCACTTTCTTTCTTAACTTGTATTACCAATCAAAAACTTATCTTTTGATGTCTTTCAAACATATACATTTTATACCTCTTTAGTGAGTTTCTGTTCAGAATTTGTCAACAAGGAAAACTATAACTATCTAATCTTCAACTCCCTTAGAGACCCGAGAAGGAAATAATATTAAGTGAGTAAGGAAGAAATGCAAACAAGCGACTTCCAAAAAATGTGAGAATTGGTAGAAACAGCTGGCTGCCTGGATATTCCTAACCCAAGGTTCCTCTGCAACATTGGGGCATCCATCTTCAGCCTACAGGCCTAGCATATCTGACAGACTCATCTGTGAAGCAGGATTTTTTAAAGAGCCTTCCTGCCTTGTCTTGGCAAGGATCAGAAGTCCTTTCTTTTGTGTTCTGCTTGTCAATTTTGGACAGCATACTGTCAGCAGTTTAGGCAAGGGCACTTTCTTGCCCAGTGACTAACTTTTGCTACAAAGAAAGTAAACTCCATATGGAGTTCCTTCGGTGCCCATTATCTTCTCTGAAGTAGATTGGTGCTGTTAGGAGCAGACATAACTGATAGTCATTAAAAAAAAAAAAGAAATAAAATCTGTGTTATTAAAACATGGTAAGTGCCATCTTCTATAGATCTCTGAAGTGTTTGAAGATGACCTGTCAATCTAAAATGTATTTCTGTTTAGCCTTAGAAACATACCTAGTATGACTACAAGTTTGATTGCAATGACTATTAACTTGTATTTCTTATATCCTAATTAGTTGGTAATAATAACTTTCAAGGACTAGCAATTTACACTATATTGTTAAATGAACTGTATAGGTACAATACCTTGAACAAGATTAGAAATATGTGTACAGTGTTTTCTAACAAAATCAATCTCAACTTTGTATCAATATACATAATTTGTATATAATATACAAAAATCCAATCCAGTATAACATATTTAAAACTAGTAGTTGCCTTTAAAAGTAGATTCAATAATCTACTTTTTAAATCTTATATCTATATCCCTTCTTTTTTCTTTTCAGACTAGATTCTATAATCTACCCTTTATCCATTATTTCTCTTTTTTTTTTTCCAGAGTAGATTCAATAATCTACCTATCTATATCCTCTTTTTATTCTTCTTTCTTTTTTTTTTTTTCAAGACAGGGTTTCTCTGTGTAGCTTTGGAGCCTGTCCTGGAACTCAACTCTCTCTGTAGACCAGGCTGGCCTTGACCTCTCAGAGATCTGCCTGTCTCTGCCTCTTGAGTGCTGGGATTAAAGGCGTGTGCTACTGCTGCATGACCTCTATGTTTATATAGTGCTAGCTTTGTCTTCTGATCCCTAGGCAAGCTTTATTGGGGTACACAATATATCACCACACCCAACTTTGTGTGTGTCTCTGTCTCTAAGGTCATTTTGTGCTACCATTTTATGTTTGGATGTGTGGCTTTCCACTGCAGCAGGGCCTACTTACCAGGGCCTATACTCACTTACTAGGGGCTGTCCTGACCTTTCCTTTCCCAGCAGTTAACAGTTGCCAATAGCTTGTCAGCCGTGGGTGGGACTCTGTGCCCAGTTTCCCTCTCTGCGCTGGGATTTGGTCTGACTTGGTTTTGTACAGGTCTTTTACATAATGTCACTCGGCTGCTTCTGCAGTGATCCCTGAACTTTCGGGGGGGGGGGGGGTTGGGAGAGGTTCAGTATGCTTCCTGTTCTTACCTTACATTATCTTTGTCCCTTTGTTGAAAAATAAATTAGCTATAAATGTGATAATTTATTTTCTGGTCTTTCATTTCTAATTTTTGATCTATTTGTCTTCATGCTAGCATGTCACTATTATGGAAACATTGTGATGTGTTTTAAGATTGGGAAGTGTGAGTACACCCATTTTTGTTTCATTTGTAAAAATTTTTTGCCTCTTTTAGGTGCTGTGCATTGCCACGTGAATTTTAGGACTAGTCTGTTCACTTCTACATAAAAGACATATGTAATTCTAGTAGTAGTGATTGTATTAAATCTGTTCTAATTGGGAAGATTGCTGTTCAACAAAATCTTTCATTAATGCTGGATATACCTTTGTATTTATTTAGGTCTTAAGTTTCAGTGGTTATTTCCGTATTTTCAGTTATACATTTTCTGAATTTTTTTATTATTAAAATTATGTGAGTTCTTTGTATATTTTGAATTGAACTATTAACAACAGTTTTTCTCACACATTTAGATCTAAGTGTTAAAGAGAAGGTGATTGAAGACATGAGATTGACACTAGAAGAGCAAGAACAAACTCAGGTAGAACAAGACCAAGTGCTTGAGGCCAAGCTAGAGGAAGCTGATTGGCTAGCCAGAGGTAAAGTGAAACTGCATCTCAAAACTTACTTTTTTTGCTTTAATTTTCCTTTTCAAAATGGTATAGAGTTTATAATAATTCATAATTTTTGACTGCCTTGACACTTGTCTTTTCCACTGTGAAGAAAATGATTGTTTTCTGAGTAAAGTTGTGTATCATAAAGAAAGAAGAATGCTCCATGATGGAGCTAGAGAGAAGACTCAGTGATTAAGAGCACTTGTAGCTCTTTCAGGGAATCTAGGTCCAGTTCCCTATACCGACATGGTGGCTTACAACCAACCATCTATATCTTCTAGTCCAGGAGATCCAGTACCTCTTGATCTCAGCAGATACCAGGCATGTACACGGAGCGCATACACACATGTAGACAAAACACTCATCCACATAAAATAAGAAATCTATGAAGAAAAAGCAATTTGATTGATTTGTGTCTGCAAGCATTTAGCATTAATTTGTTCATCTCACTAAGTTCTGATTCCATTGCTGTCAGCATCATCCATTTTTCTAGCATGTAGAGAAAATTACAACACTTACTATTCATTAAACTAATTATAGTCTGGTACAAAAGGAAAGAAATGTATGTACTTATTTTTATGACTTTTTTTAACATGTAATTTTGTACATTTGCTGTGTTAGCCTATTATCTGCATCTGTGAAGTGTGCTTGGTGATGACTTATGGCATGTGGCACATTTGTGATCGCACATTAGTGTTGTGATAATATGAGAGTACTCAGTAAACCCTTGAACTGTGTATTGGAGGATGATGTTCTTTATTTTTTCATAGCCATTTTCATAGACTTTTTTCTTTCTTGAGCACTTCAATAATTGTATCGTGTAATTTCAGATTAAAATACATTTTTACTCAGTACTTGGAACATTTATCTTTGAGCACATGAGAAGTCCCTGTAGTTTCTCTTCACTAGGATTTGGTGAGGGTGGCTGCAGAGATGTCTCAGAGATTAAGAGCAGTTTTTGACCTTGTAGAGGACCGGGGTTTGGTTCGCAGCACCCCTGTGGTGGCTCACAACCATCAGTAACTCTAGGTCCAGGGGATCTGATACCCTCTTCTGACTTCCTTGTGTATATGTGTGATACACATACGTACATTCATATGTACAAACAAACAAACAAAGTGATCTGAAAGAATTTGTTGAGACTCCTTAAAGATCAGCTGTTAGAAAAATTTACACACACACACAAACCTTTGTACATATATACGTATAAACAAACAAATAAGGTAATCTGAAAGAATTTGGTGAGTGCTTAAAGTTCAGCTGCTAGGATAATTTTAGTCCCATTTTGGTGTATATTTTAAGCTCTGCTAATTTTTTTCTTCTCAATCTTTCCTTCCTTCCTTCCTTCCTTCCTTCCTTCCTTCCTTCCTTCCTTCCTTCCTTCCTTCCTTGTTTCCTTGTTTCCTTCCTTTCTTTCCTTATTTATTTATTTATGGCCAGCCAAACATATTGCTGCATGTCATAACATTATTTGTACTTTAAATTAGAATTGGATAAATGGAAAGAAAAGTTCAAAGATCTGGAAGCTAGAAGTAATCAACAGTCAAATAAAGAACCCATGGATGACACAGACGTATTAAGAAAGAAGCTCAGTAATCTTCAGGATGAGCTGCAGGTATCATTTCTCTCTCTCCCTCCTTTCTGTCCATTGGGTTTCTGAGAATAGAACTCAGCATTTTGTATTTTATAGCTAGTTTTGTGGGTGAAATAATGCATAGTGATTAATATAGAGAAGAAACTTTCAACACATTTTGAAAATATCCTGGGGAAAATTCCCAAGACATAATTTATTATGAGCCAATGAAATCACAGTGATTGTGTCCTCAACTTTATGTTTTATATGTGTAATTAACTTTTTTTTGGTGTGTGTGTGTGTGTGTGTGTGTGTGTGTGTGTGTGTGTGTGCGCGCGCGCGCACCACAGCATACGTGGAAGTCAGTGGACAACTTTTAGTTGTTGAGGCAGAATTTCTTTTTTCTGTTGCTAAGCAGCATCTTCAGGCTAGCTGGTTCATTCACTTCTGGTAATTCTTCCATCTCTGCCTCCCATTTTGCTGTAGGAGTGCTGGTGTTGCAGATGGACACCACCATGTATATTTTAAAGCATGGGTTCTAGGTCTAGCTTTGAGCGACAGGCTTTTGCAGCCAGTACGTTTACCTGCTAAGCCCACCTGACCCATGTATATGTAATATTTAAATTACTGCTTTTGTTGTCTTTGTATCTATTTTTCTACTCCATTTTTTACCTAGCAAATATTGCTCTGGAGAAGACAGTCATTGGGAGACTTATTTTGATTATTGGTAACTTTTTCCATGTTTGATTATCGTTTGGAATAGAGTTGTATATCTGAACATTGAAACATTAACATATACTACATAAAGGAAATCTTATTTTATATTTATATACATTCTTGTTCAGGTTTAATGTACTGTATGTAGGGTATATAGAACACAGTATTGGGGGAAATAAATACTTTTTCCATTGGATTTAGCACCTCCTAGAGACTAGCATGAAACTCAATATATATTTGAGGGTGAGCTTGAACTTTCCTCCTGCCTCTCCCCCAAGATGATGAAATTATGGAAGTGTATGTACCCCGTGCCTAGTTCTTCATCTGATTTTTTTTTTTTTTTTTGCTCTGTTTTGTTTTTTATTTTTTGTCTTTGAAATGTTCTCACTATGTAGCCTGGCTGTCCTGGAACTAACTATATAGACCAGGCTGGTCTTGAACTCATAGAGATCATACCTGCCTCTGCCTTCTAAGTGCTGGGATTAAAGGCATGTGTCCTGAGTTATTTATGTGTCCTGAAAATAACAGGAAAAATTACTTTTTCTTTGTAATGACTAATTATAGATTTTAGAGTGTGTCCTTTCCATTTAAAAAATGCACAAGCAGCCAGAACAAATGATCCATTTGTTGTGACAAACAGTAATACATCTGCCATATTAAGATTGTTGTTGTGTTTGCATTTCTCCGAGATATTGTAATCTCCTGTCTTGCAAACTTTATTTCTGATATTGAGTGCTGCTGTTTTGGTTTTAGAGTTTTCTTTGGATTTTCAATGTCTGAAATTAGATGGCTGTGAGTATAAATATCTCTGGAATTCAGTTTGAAAATCACTTATCTCTATTCTCTGACCATTTCTCCTGAATGATTCTTTAATAAATTATACAGGTTTTTTTCTTTTTTTTTTTGACATTCTGTGTTTTATTTTTTTATTTTTGGAGCTATACAATTTCAAGTGACTGTTACAGACCAGGTGTCAGCAACCGCCCCCCCCCCCTTAGGTATAGTTATTGGAGTCACTGTAACACTTGCAGAAATGTCAATTGTTTAGTTTATCTTAAGCTCATTGATGAAGGAACTTCATAGGAAAATATTGTTTATAAGCAATGCAAGCCAGTTAATGTTCTTGTTTAAAATATGAAATAAATTGAGTTTGTCATTATTTAACAAAAAACATTTGTTTGATGTTTTTTGAAAAGGTAAAAATGGTTGGATTGCATGAAAATATTATTGAGACTTACTACTTTTATTATCTGCTCAGGAATCTGAAGAGAAATATAAAGCTGATAGAAAAAGATGGTTAGAGGAAAAGGCAGCCCTTACCACTCAAGCAAAAGAAGCTGAGAATCTACGGAACAAAGAGATGAAAAAATATGCTGAAGACAGGGAGCGCTGTTTAAAGCTACAGAACAAAGTGGTTGGTAGCAGTGGTTCTTCAATATATTTCACCTTTCCCTTTGCTTTGTTAAAGTTATTCCAGTTCTTGTGAGCAGGTTGTCTTTTTGTAAGATAATCCCCCATTTGACCATGACATTCAGTCTTGTGTTTTCTTAGCTTTTCTCACTTCATTTAGACACTTGGAAAATGCCTGATTGTATTTCCATGATCGTTAAGGATATTTAACAATTGTCATATTTACTGCCCATCTGTATTTCATCTTTAGTGAACTGTGTGTTCTCATGAGCCCAAATGGGGTTTGTTTAATGTTTTTGGTGTTTAATATTTTGAGGTTTGTTTTTATTTATTTTTTTTAATATCTAGATAGTAATCCTCTTGTCAGGAGCATGTATAGCTAGCAAAGATTCTATAGGTTCTCTTCACTTCATTATTTCCTTTACCGTGTAGAAGCTTTTGACTTTTTTGTAATCCCTTTTGTCAGTTTTAGAGATTATTTTCTGAGCTAATAGAGAAATGCTTTGCCAATGCTTGTGTCTCAGAGTGTTTTCCTCCAACAGTTTCAGAGCTTCTAGCCTTTTGGCCCACTTTGAATTTATTTTTGTGCAGGGTGAGAGAGATAGGATCTTAGTATTTTTATTCTGCATTTTGCTGTCCAGATTTGCCAGCACCATGTTCTAAAGGGGCTTTGTCCATTGTGTTTTGGTATCTTTGCCAAAAATTAAGGTGTTTGTAGCTGTGTGAGTTTCAGCCCGTGTCTTCTTTTCTGTTCCCTGTGGAAACACATCTGTTGCTATGCTAGTGTCATGCTGGTTTGTTATGGTGGCTTTGAAGTATGACCTGAGATTGTGATGTCTCCAGTATTCCAGTATTGTTCTTTTTGCTTAGGATTGCTTTGGTTATCTGGAATCTTTTGTAGTTCAAAGTGAATTTTTGGATTGATTTTTTTTTCCCTTGTTTGTGAAGATTGTCATTAGAATTTGAAACTGTAGATTATTTTTGGTGATGTGGGCATTTTACTATATTAATCCTGCCAATACTTGAACACAGAAGTCTTTGTGTTCTAGTGTCTTCTTCAGTTTCTTTGGTATTTTAAAATTTTCACTGCAGAGGGCTCTCACTTCTTGCTTTGGTTTATTTTTAGGTATTTTGTTTTTCATTAAAGCCATTGGGAATGGAATTGTTTTTTCTGGTTTCTCTTTTTGGTATGTTTATCATTGGTGTATGCAGAAGCTACTGAATTCTGTTCATTTTGTATGCTGCTACTTTGCTTAAGATGTTGATCAGTCCTAAGATTTTTCTGTATAGTTTCTATATACAGAATCATGTTGTTTGTTAATAGGAATAGTTTGACGTTTTCCTTTCCTATTTTTATCTTATTATCTTGGCTTATTGCACCACAATGTCTAGTTTTATATTGAATAAGAGTGGAAAGGTGGATACCATTGTCTCTTTCTTTGTTGTATCAGAAATGTTTTGCCTTTCCTCCATTTAGTATAGTGTTGGCTATAGGTTAATCATGTGACTTGTTATGTTGAGGTATGAACCTTTTATCCCTGGCTTTTATCATGAAGGGTTGAACTTTGTCAGAAGTTTTTTTTTTTTTTTTTTTTTTTTTTCCTGAATCTGTTGAGATAGTCATGTGATCTCTGAGTTTGTTAGTGTGATTTATTATATTTTTTGATTTTTGTATGATAACCTACTCATATCCCTGGAATTGATCCTATTTGGTAATGGTGAACCATCTTTGATGTGTAGTAGAATTTGGAATATAAAAAATTTACTTAGAATTTCTGCATCTGTGTTCACCAGGAATATTGTGCTATAATTTTGTTTCATGCACTTGTTTCCTGTGAGTGTAATGCTGGCTTTGTAAAATGAGCTTGACAGCATTCTTCTTCTTTCTGTTCTATGGATAGTTTAAGGAGCATTAGTACATACATATGGTCTGTCTGTCTGCCCGTCTCTCTTTCTGGCTTTCTTTATAGGTTTATGAAGGCTAGAGAGATGGCTTAGCAATTAGGGCACATAGTGCTCTTGCCGAGGATGTGAGTTCAAGTCCTAGTATCCACATGGCAGCTCAAAATTCCCTCCTGTAACTCGTTCCAAGGGTATCTGATGCCTCTGATGTCTCCTCATGTACCTGTACACATACATACATGTAATTAAAAAAATATTATTTTTCTTTTATGTGTGTATGTGTGTTTTACTTGCATTTCTATATGTGCTCAAAACAGGTGCCCTAGAATTACAGTCAGTGATAGTAGTGAACCCTAGTGAACCACCATGTCGGTCCTGGGAATGAAATCTGGGTCCTCTGCAAGATCTGCAAGTGTCTTAACTACTGAGCGTCTCTCCAGTCCCTTAATGCAAGTTCTCATTTAAAGGTCTGGTAGAATTCAGTTGTGAGTCCATCTGGGCTTAGGATGTTTTCAGTTGGGAAACTTTTATTATTGCTTAACTCTTATTTCTTATTATGTATTTCTTATGTTTATTTTATCTGAATTGTTTATATTCTCTATTTCATTGATGTCTGTTGTATTGTCTACCTTTTCATCTTAATTTTCTCTTGAATTTGTGTTCTTTCCTCTGTTTTGGTTAGTTAGCTAAGGGTTTGTCAGTCTTGTTTATGTTGTCTACTTAGGTTGGATTTGGCACCCCTTCCCTCCCTCTTTTCTCCTCCTCTTCCTTCCTTCCTTCCTTCCTTCCTTCCTTCCTTCCTTCCTTCCTTCCTTCCTTCCTTCCTTCCTTCCTTCCTTCTACCTTTCTTTCCAACTAGCAAATGACTTCCTTTATTTTTAAATTATATTTTATTTATTTAGTGAATGTGCACTTGCATGCTCTCTGTGTGTGTGTGTGTGTGTGTGTGTGTGTGTGTGTGTGTGTGTACATGCACATATACATATGCCATAGCTCCTGTGTGCAAGTCAGAACATCTTGAGGGTGTCAGCTCCCTATTTCTGTGATGTAGTTTCTGGAGTTTGAACTCAGCTTGGTAGACCTGCTGATTCATCTCATGGCCTTAGTTTTTGAAGACTTCAAGGTGTATCATTGAGTTTGGAGATTTCTCTCATTTATTTGTCTATTTTTGTACTGGTAATTGACCATAGGACCTTACATATGCCATTCTGACTAGGATAAGATAAAGTCTCAAAGTAGTTTAATTTGCATTTCCTCAAGTGCCTGATACTAATTCTAGTCTGAACTGTATGTATTCCTTCCCTGGCTTGCAGATGACAGTTTTACTGCTGAGCTGTCTTTCACAGACTGCAGCAGATCCTGTTCATGCCTCTAGGTGATCTTTTATTAGCCTCCTTGATGATCCTTCACTGGCCAAGTTCCTAATCTCCTCCTACCTTTAGATAAGCCCCTCACTGGTAGTGTTGGTTGATACTGGTCACACTCCCGAGCGGTCTTTGATGGTTGGAGTCCCCTGGACCACTGTCCGTATTCAAGGGCAGATGATAGTTCAGATGGCATTTCTATCTTGCTGAATATTGTGTTTTTCTGATTTGAAGTTTCTTTTTTTTTTCCTTTAAATTTTTATATTTTTATTTATTTATTTATTTATGTTTGATTTAAAGTTTCTTCTGGCTCACGGTATACTTGTAAGCCATGTTCAGTGTATAGAGTGTGTAGCTTTTGACACTTGCTCTGGGTTCCCAGAGTAGTTTAGAGAGGGCCTAGAGTGGCCAAGCTGTGCACTTCACAGGGCTTTTAAAACTGGTTTTTTGTTACTGCTCTGGTGGTGTGCCAAGAGGAAAAAGTTCACCACTGCTTCCTTTCCTTTGCCGATTTCACTGATGTACTTCGTAAGACTTTGACTCCTTTTTCTCTTCTGTGAAGTGCTTGTCACAGAAAGTATAGTGCAAAGTTTTTGAGGTTGTTTTAAGCTGGGACTCTGGCCCTCTGCCTGCATTCCCTCTCATTGGAAGGAAAGACCTTGTAATGGGCTCTGGACCTTGTTCTGTTCTGCAAAGATTTCTCCTTCCTTTACAACTGAAACTAGAAACATTCAGTGTTAACTCACCTCCTAATGGTAACTCACCTGCTTCCATCTGTTTTCAGGTTAATCCTTGGAGGTGCTAGCAGTTTCCATGTTTAAATTTTCTATGTTTTCTTTAATTTGACACAATATTTCACGCTTGTTTGAACCCACTAGAAATGACTGTTAAATATTCATTTTTCTTATAATTAAATGTTTTTTTGTTATTTTCATTTTATGAGTATGGGTGTTCTTCTTGTATGTCTGTGTACTCTGTGTACTCTGTGTACTCTGTGTGTGTGTGTGTGTGTGTGTGTGTGTGTGTGTGTGTGTGTGTGTATGTGTATCTGGTACCTGCAGCGGCCAGAGAATATGTTGGATACCCTGGAACTAGAGTTACCCTGTGAGTGCTGGAAATTGAACCCATGTCCTCTAGAAGAGCACCCAGTGCTCTTAACTGCTGAGCTGTCAGCTCCCTTATATCATTTTTCTATGTTTAGTAACTATGAGATGTATCATTTGTTGTACTGTAATTTTATTCTTTTATTATTTGAATATTGTTGGAAATAATGTTATATAAAATGCTATAGCTATAATTATTTATTGAAAGAAATTACCAATAATCTGGTTCTTTTGAAAGTGGACTAAGGACAAATAAGACATGTGGATATTCATTTATTTTGAGTCAGGGTCTCATGTAGCCTTGGCTAGCCTAGAACTCACTGTATACACCAGGCTAGCCAGGGATTCACAGAGATCCACCTGCTTATGCCTCCTGAGTGTTAGGATTAAAGGTGTGGGCCACCACTCCTGGCATGAGTATTTAATATATAATAAGTGGGTTTTTTGTATTTTATAAGCATTTCATCCACACATGAATGAATAGTATGTTCTGTATTATATTCATCATGTTATATTTAATAAAAATTTAAAAACATTCTTAGATTCATTATAATGATTTATGTTAAATTTTTAAATTAATTTTTTAAGTTAGGAAACAAGGTGATGGGTTCCGTTTTGGCATATTTATACCTGTGTCATTATGCTTCGGTGACTTTGGCGCTTGTTGACTAGGAAACACTAACAGCACAGCTGGCAGAGAAAACTGCTGACCTTCAGAAGTGGAGAGAGGAGCGGGACCAGCTGGTCACCGCTTTAGAGGTGCAGATGAAGGCGCTGCTCTCCAGCATCGAGCACAAGGAGGAGGAAGTCCAGCAACTGAAAAGGGCTGCAGCAGAAAGCGCGGGGCCGGTCAGTGCACTCCCACTTCCTGTACCTTCCTGTTGAGCACAGACTGCTTCCAAATTACTTCCCAACTGCAGTTACTCAGGACATCAGAAAAGAAGCAAAAGCTTGAACATTTTGGATAATTTTCATGGTTTTTGAATTTTCATAGTTTATTATTATAGTCGATTTGTCAATGGCCAAAACGTAACACTTCCTCTTAGTAGCTTGTTCATACTTCCCAGATTAAAGTAATTAGAAAGTCTACAATTTAGGATTATCTTAATCTACTTGGAATTGTAAAAATGTGTTTTAGCTTGAGGTTTTGGTGGCACTTGAATAATTGGATCCACCCTTAATTAAATTTAATTAATTGATTAAAAAAAATTGAGGTGGTCTCATTTTAGCTCTACTTGTCCTGGAACTCATAGAGATATACCTGTCCCTGCTGGGATTAAAGGCATGCACCACCAATGCACCCATTCTAGCCTACTCTTAATTTTAGTATGTGAAGATACAAAATATTTTTAAAGTAAGTATACTGATGGAGAGGCATCATGAGTTGGATTGAAAATCTTAAATGGGGAGCTTATTTTTTGTGGATAGCGACATCCTGGTAAACAGAGTCAGGGCATATTTGAAGCTAGACTTTCTGGAATGAATAATCAGTCTGTCCTTAAAAGTTGACTGCTCTAAGGCTGGGGGATGTGTAGCTCAGTGGTGGAAGGCTTGACTGGTATGTGCAAAATTCTAGATTCAGTCCATAGTAGCACAAACCATACAAATGTGCTGCTCTAGTCAAGCATGGGCACGCATAGCTAGAGTCAGTCCTCGGCATTTTAGAACCTGAGCATTTTAGAAACTGAGGTGGAAGGATTGTAAGAGCAAGGCCAGCCTGGTTATAGAACCAGATTCTGTGCATGCAGTGTGTGTGTTTATGTGTGTCACACATTAGAACACTTACTGCTCTTAGGTAAGAACACCTTCCTATAGAGACTGTATACTTGTATGCTGTATAAATAACAAAGAACAGGAAGTTAGAAAAACTAGGTGTTGACTGCAGTCACTATGATTACAGGATCCTTGTGGGAAATACTGAGCATTTCTAAACTATCTAAAATAGGTAACATGCCAGGTATGGTGAACATGTATTTTCATCCTGGAGCTTGGGGGATAGGGAGAGGGGGGTTTGTGTGAGTTTGAGGCTGGCCTGGTCTACATAGCAAGTTCCAGGCCTGGTGGGGCTGCATAGTGATACTTTGTCTCAAAATAAATGAACTAATCAATAAAATAGGGAATACTGTCTTCTTAGCATTATAAAGTTAGTACAGTTCTTAGCCCAGGGAAAGCCAGTGCTGCAAGCTGCTTCCCCATTATGAATGCAGTAGAGTCTGTGACTTACCAGTGCTAAAGAGGTGACATGGGTACATTTTGGTGATGGCTGTGCTCAGATAAACATTGGAATTTAAGTTAAAACATGTAATATTTCTTTGAGTCACATAAATAAGGTTTGGGAACATGTCCTATCTTAAAGGAAAATAGCATGAAGAGTAGGTTGTAAGAATGATTTAGTTACTATTTTCTCTTTCAATTCTTAAGGCCGTGTTTGCATTACTGAGCAGCCTCTAGGTTTCTTACTTTTTTTGTTTTACATATATTTATTGTGTATGTGTGTGTACGTACATACAAGACCACAGCATGACTGTGGAGGTCAGAGGTTAACCATAGGGAATGGTGGTCATTTGCCCTCTACTATGTAGGTTATGGGATCCAACTCAATGTCAGTCTGCTGTGGCTTGGTGGCATGAGTCTTCACTAGCTAAGCCATCCTGCTAACCCACCTATAGTCTTTCAAGAATTATTTTATCAAAATTGAGATTCGAGTTTTAGCTAAGTTCTGACTCTGCCATTTAACATAGCTAGGTGTGTCACTCTGTTTAGAAAATAGAGGACATGCAGCCATGTCCACACTCACTGCACAGGTCAGAAGATATCCTTGGGGTCTCAGATCTTTCCTTCCATCATGACTTCCAAAGATTGAGTTCAGGCTGTGTGACTTGAGATGCAGTAGTTTTTACCTGCTGAACCACCCTGCCAGTGGTCCTCCTGCCCCAGCCTCCTGAAAGCTGATAATAACCATTCACCACTATGCCCAGCTAAAAGTGATTCTTTCACACTCAGCTAGACAATTATAACAAAATGGCAAGTGGGTTCAGACTTTCAGATCTCATCTGTGTCTGATTCACAAGAATTTGGTAAATTGCCCAGCATTTTCCTAGTCTAAAGATGAAAATGTTGAAGGAATGAAAAGTGGTTTATTAAAGTCTGCATTTCTAATAATTAGTCTGTGCAAGTCGTAATTTTTAAAATTCTATGTTAAGTGTTTATTTTCAGATTACAAATGATTTTCTTATTTCAGGAAAACCAAACCATGAATCTCAAGCCTGAACATAGTGCTTCACTTGATGTTGGTGGAGTTGAAACTGAACCTCAGTCAACAAGTTTTGAAATTTCTAGGGATACAACAGAGGTTGGTATTCAGTAATACAACTAGTCCTTTGCTCTCTTCACATGCTGTTAATCATCAGCACTTGCAAGTGTGATGTAATCGAGTTTTACAGGGCCTTGCTACATAATTAGCTGTGTATACTCAGATATGTGAAGGAAATTTAGAGACTTGAGAAATTAGACCCCCACATTACATTTATCTTAGTTACTTAATTCATTTTGGTTTAGTTTCTTAAAGTCTGTTTTGGGGTGGGTAGTATGCTCGCCACACAGCACACGTGGAGGTCAGAGAACAACTTGGTGAAGTTGATTCTCTTCTGCCACCTTTATATAGGCCATGGTGACCAAGCTCAGATCATCTCACTGGCTTCTACTTCCTCTTTAAAGTGTTATTGATAGTCATAAATAGAATATCCCATAAAAGATAAAATAAAGGTCAATATTTGTTTTTATAGTACTTTCTTTTGAAATTGTATCTATTATAATATGAGCTCACTACATTTGTATTAGATTTAGGTTTTTTTTTTTTTTTTTTTTTTTGGTTTTTTGAGACAGGGTTTCTCTGTGTAGCTTTGTGCCTTTCCTGGATCTCTCTCTCTAGACCAGGCTGGCCTTGAACTCACAAAGATCCGCCTGCCCCTGTCTCTGCCTCTTGAGTGCTGGGATTAAAGGCGTGCGCCGCCGCCGCCGCCGCCGCCGCCGCGCCGCCGCCGCCGCCGCCCCGCCCCGCCGCCGCCACCACCACCACCACCACCACCACCACCACCACCACCACCACCCGGCGGGTTTAGGATTTTGTGTTTAAGACAGAATTCCTCAGATAGGATTACTCAATGCTTAAATATTTTAATTATCTCGAAATTTCTTTTTTAAAACATTTATTGTGGTTACTTAGCATTGGGAAGTTTGCAAAAACACAAAGGGCACAAACATAATGAGGCATGATTGCCATCTTCATGGAGTTAGGAATATTGGAGACAAGTCCCTATTTTAGAGCAATGTTACTCTTGAGGAGAGCCTTAGAAGGAACCCCAAGATACATTGTGTTTTGCCTGGGGTGTTGTAGGGGTGGATTAACGAATATGATATCATGCTGTGCGTACAGGTGAACAGAAACATAGTAAGTAAAGAATAGGAGAGAAAGGCACTTGAATTCTAGGAAAAACAACATGAGCTGTTTTTCTTTTGTATTCTAGTCTTGATTTTAGTGACTAATACAAATAATAGTTTGTCTAACAGTTTAAACTTGATCCATACAGAAAGGTTTTTTTTTTAGATTGTTTTTTATTTTATGTGTATGACTGTTTTGTCTGCACATATATCTGTGTACCATGTGCAGGCCTGGTACCCACAGAGGTTAGAAGATCCCCTGGCATGATAGTTAGAGTTGTGAGGCACCATGTGGGTGCTGGAGATCAAACCCAAGCCCTCTGAAAGAACAAGTGCCCTTAACCGCTGAGCCACCTACCCAGCCCCATACAGAAAGTTTTCATTTTTTTTTTTTTTTAAAAAAACTTGTTTTTGTGGTGGCATTTCTATACAGACATCATTATTCTTTGTTCTTACTCACCCTCTCTTACAACTTTCTTCCCTTCCTCCTGTTCTTTTTCTGGTCATACATGATAGAACGTTACTTTCCCCAAAAATTTGTCTTAAAATCTCTTGGTTCCTGTTCCTATTGACAATTCTAGTAGTTATTGTTTATTTCGTGGTTTTGGAGGAATCAAATTTGGCTTTCTTTTTGGTGTATTTTTACTGTTTGTGTGAAATCTACATCATCAATGAGGCTGAAAGGCCGAGTGACTCATTTTGCATAGTGACCTCTGCCTGTGGCCTAAGCTTCTCACAGAGTAGTGGCTGGATTTGGGTTTGGGCATTTTCAATAGGGAAAGTATCCTGAAAGCTTCCCAAGAGGGAAGGGAGCAGGATGTCAGTGGCAGTGCTTCCTGTGATTGCACTTGAGAACCATGGTGTTCTCCTGTCATCTCTAGTAGCCATGGCAACCATCAAAGGGAAGGAGAGTGAAAGACTCATTTCCTAAAGGGAAAGCGTCACAGAGAAACTGTTGGTAGAGTTAAATCTGTTGTAATTGGGGTGCTTGTTTAAAATACCAAATTCTTCCTTGGAGGTTTCTGACTTGGCACATTTTGTGATGGGGTCCAGTCATCCTTTAAATGTAAAGCTCTTAGGATCATAAAAATCTGGGTCATACTGATCTCTTAAGTTGCCTCCATCCTATTTGTTGGTACTAAGGAGTGAACCTAGGTCCTTGGTCTATACCCTGACCCTATTTTTCCCTATTTTAATACACCATGTATAACCTAGAGAGTGTAGATATGTCAGTCTTCTGTCCTTGCTCAGTCCTTTATCTTTCTCAAGTCATTGTCTTGAACAGCATTTGAGAAAATCAATTCTTTGACATTTATAAATCTATGTTACAAAAATAAATGACTCTTTCTTCCATTTTTATTTTTGTAGGATGGATCTGTAGTTCTCGACTCTTGTGAAGTGTCAACAGAAAATGTACAAAGCACTCGATTTCCAAAACCTGAATTGGAGATTCAGTTTACACCTTTGCAGCCAAACAAAATGGCAGTGAAGCACCCTGGTTGTGCTACCCCGGTCACAATTAAGATTCCCAAGGCACGGAAGAGGAAGAGTAATGAAATGGAGGAGGTATAGTTACCTGATGAATAAACTTAGCAAGTAGATACTGTTATTAGGTTCAGTTGTAGTTTAGTTAAGTCTGCTGCACTGTTCTGTTCAGAAGAACTCATTCTAGAGACCCAGTATCACAACTTAATGGAATGATACAGGAGCTTCATAGTCCTCAGAAAGCTTTGCTTATTGAAGTTCATTCGTTACTTCATTTCATCTGTAGTAGGTCAGATAAAGGTGAATTTTACTAGATACTTATTTTAGTATCCCAGTTTGTACCAAGCTAGCTCCATCACCCCCAGCGGGATGGGGAATGTTTGATAAAGAAATCAGAGAAATTGAAATGGCAAACATGCTTGGTCAGTGTCTTTGTCATTTAACTAAAATCTTAAGTCTCTATGATCATGGGAAGTTTTGGAAAATAAATTCTTTTTCTGTCAGCCGATATTAGGACTTGGACCTTCCATGTAGTGGTAGGTAGAAGCTTTTATCACTTGGTAGTATAGCTTCTTGGTGGTAGGGCTGCCGGACTTTGACTGCACCTGAGCCACATTGATTGGTGAGTCACAGTAGCCTTCTGAACCTTAGTTCTCTCTGAAGTAGTATATTAAAGTTTTTCTCTCTTTCTGTGGGAGGTATGTAATAGTTGATAATATTTGCTTTTAAAATTACTTGTTTTAAGCCTAAAATATTTGGCAAAAGAAAGTTCTCCAACTTCCCTTTACTTCTTTAAAGAGTAGTGTATTTTCAAGCTGGTGGAAGAACAAAAATAGTAGTCACCGTACCTGGCCGTCAGGAATACATTCCCCAAGTGGGCATTAGTGGGCATAGCTTCTCTGCGGTCCATGCAGTGCCTTGAGTCTTAGTGGTTAGATCTTCAAAGTCATTTATTTATTTGTAGGCACATTTTAAATATGCCTAAAATATTTGAATTTCATCATCTTCTAAGCTACATTCATTTTTTTTCCTTGTTATATTTCCCCCCTAGTATTAAGAAGGAAAAGTTGAAATACAATTTATTTTCCTGGTATATTTTTTTCATATGCACCTCAGAAAAGATTTTCTGATTGTTGTAGTTTTATAAAGTTGAAATGTAAAATTTTATCAGATTTTGTCACACCTCCATTGTAATAAAATCAGCCCTTTGGCACTTGTGAAAATCTGTTCAGCAGTGCTATACAGTGCTCTATTCTGTTCCAGTAAATATTCCCAGAAGCTCTTGATTGAGCACTCCAAATGAGCTGGTCCAGCCTTGCCGTCTTTCTTCATTTGCTTGCCATGATTACTCTTTAACTGCCTTAACTTTCCATGCAGTCCGCTTGTGACCCTGGGCCTTCTCTTCTGTAACTTGGATTCTGATGTTTGGCCATGATGTCTCCTATGCTTCTCTACTTGTACTTTGCTCACTTCTTGTATACTTGTATTCTTTTGTTAACCGCTAAGATTATAATTGTTAAATTCAGTAAATGTACCTCACAAAAGGCTTCATCCTCTGTAAGGTTATGTGGAAAAGTGAAAAATAAGATGCTATACACATTTAGGAAAGATGAAATATTGTAAGATTTTTTTTTCTTTTAAAAAAGATCTATTTATTCTCACTTTATGTGGATGGGTGTTTTGCCTGCATGTTTGTGCACCACATGCATTTAGTACCTAGGGAAGCCAGAAGAGGGTATTGGGTCTCCTGGAACTAGAGTTGTAGACGGTTAGAGCTACCATGTGGGTGCTGGGATTTGAACCTGGATCCTTTGCAAAAGTAGCTAGTGTTGTTTGTTTGTTTATTTATGGAGACAGGGGTCTCCACATATCCTTGGCTGTTGGAATTCAATGTGTAGGTCAGGCTGGCCTTGATCTTACAGAGATCGCCTGCCTCTGTCTTCTAAGTGCTAGAATTAAAGGTGCACACCACACTCAGCTATAGAACAATTAGGGCCATTTTTTTTTTTAATTTTTTGTTTGTTTTGCATCCTAGCTACAGTCCTGCCCCCCCCCCCCCGCCCCAATCCACTCCTCTGTTTCTGTTCAGAAAGGAGCAGGCCTCTCATGGGTATCAATAAAGCATGTTCCCTTGTATTTAGGCTGGGCAAAGCAGTCTAGTATGAGGAATAGCTTCCCAAAAGCTAACCAAAGTGTTAGGGACAGTCCCTGATCCCATTGTTCTTAACTGCTGAGATTAACTGGGATTGAACCATTTCTTATTTCCCCATTTTACCTTTGTGATGTTTTATTTTCCTTTTGATGCTGCCAGATTTTAATGATAGATCTTAGGCATATATGTTTTTGGAGATGGGAAATGATTATGTAGGACTGCACTTAGGTAAAGTTCAGATGAAACATGTTCTTGTAGGTTCTCCATTGAGCTCAGGCCATCCCATTGCTAAGTTCACACTTTGACCTATGGTTTCTCAACCTTAGCACAATTGTGTTCCAAGCTGGAGGCCTCATTGTCATGAGGCCTTGTGATTTATAGTTTGGGCTTTTATATCTCTGGCAAAAGCAACCAGATATCTTCAACATTGCTATTGATTTTTGATCTCAAGCTACCTCTGTTTACTAATTAGGATAGTTGTTCTTAGCATTTACAGATATTTTTGAGTCTAAAGAAATTATCATCAAGAAAGTAACCAGTGCTATAATTTATTACTTCTAGGACTTGGTGAAATGTGAAAATAAGAAGAATTCTACACCCAGAAATAATGTGCAGTTTCCTGCTTTGGAACATAGACATTCCTCTGTCAAAAAGGATCAAAAGGTTTGTCCTTGCTCTAGATGACTGTTTCTGTAGTTTACATGATAAAGTGGGAGCTTAGTTGTAAGATTGTAGCTAGAGTTTTTCTGCCTGGCCCACAGTCAGGACAATTCTCTCTTACCTGCCAGTCTTACAGCAGCTCAGACCCAACCAAGTAAGCACACAGAGACTTGTATTGCTTATAAACTGTATGGCCATGGAAGGCTTCTTCTTTTCTAGTTCTTCTATCTTAACTAGATAAGGCTGCCAGTGTCTCTCTCACTCCGCCTTCCTGTTCCCAGAATTCTCTTCTCTGCTTGTCCCGCCTATACTTCCTGCCTGGCTACTGGCCATTCAGCATTTTATTTACACAGAGCGATATCCACAGCATAAGATACCAAATTTTGAGTAGTAGTTTTCTAAAATTTAGTCGTGTCCAATTAAAACTCAATTTATCCTCCATTCCTACACATGTAGTTCATATTTGAATATACCTTTAGCATTTGCCCAGGCATTTCTTCATGTGTTCACTCTTCCTTACACTAGCTGTGAGACTCAGTATGCCTTGTTTAGCCCTGTGATCTTAATACACAAACTTAATTCCAATCTCCTTCAATTAACTGTGGCCATAACTATTTCCATGTAACATTTTTATTATTAGTGACAGAGAGTGTTTGTTTCTTAGGTTTCCTTATGTCCATCATCTAAGAAAACATACTCTTTACGGAGCCAGGCATCTACAGTTAGTGCAAACATAGCCTCTAAAAAAAGAGAGGGAACACTACAGAAATTTGGAGACTTCTTGCACCATTCTCCAACAATTCTTCAATCAAAAGGTTTGTGGAAAAGTTAAATGACTTTTTTAATACATGTAGAGTGCTTTCTATTGCCTAGTTGCATATACATTTAACAGTTTACTAAATCTATTGCCTGGAGTGGGCAGTCTTTGTCTTATCCTAGATAGTATTTAGGATACTGTGGGAAAAATCAGATGAAAAGATGATGTTCCTAGATGTTCACTATGTATTAGAGTAGAAGGGCTCACATTTAAGTAATTATTTAGATAGAGCAGGCTGTTTAATGTAGTAGAGGTAAAATAAAGTTTTTGGATACTATTAGGGGAGAGAGAAAGCCAATCATAATAATGAGGGAACTTTGGGAAACATTTTAGGAAGGAAATAGGATGTGGGCATAGAAATGTGGGATTGTGCTCTTTGACCTGTTGGAGGTAATCACTGTTAGTATTGTGTGTCTTTGCAATGGTTTTGTTTTTGTCTTACGTATCTGTAAATATTAACTATATATATATATATCATACCAACTTGGGGGAGGAAAAGGTTTGTTGACTTAAAATTTCACATCACAGTCCATCATTGAAGGATGTTAGGGCAGGAACTCATGCAGAGACCGTAGAGGAACAGTGACCTATAATGTGGACATGTTCTATAATACGTCTTTGTTAAAATATGTATTCTGTATATCTATATACATACATATGTGTATATTCACTGCAGGGAATAGTCTCAATGCTGGTAGACTATAGAACAGTATAAAATGTACATGTAACTCGAGGTAGGGAGAGCGTGTGAAGAGGTTTTGTGGGATTATCTGAGTGGGAGCAGTGAGATAAACTGAGAGTAGAAGTGGGGGAGATGGGGAAGGAAAAACTGGAGTCAGAGTTGAATCGAAACAGAAAGGGCTTTGTGAAGGTTGACTGCAAGTTGTCAGTGTCTGAGCGGGAGATTTAAAATGTCTAGTTTACTTCTTAGAATCTGTCTACTGTTAACAATTTGTGTGTGCACGCATGCGCGTGTGCACGTATAAAGGGTTGTTTACATTGTTATTGAATATTCATTATGGCATCCTGATATATGCATATCAAAGTAAATACACCACTACATTTCTTTATTCATTTATTTGGTTTACTTTGTGTTTTGGATATTTGAGACACTGTCTTCCCATATAGCACAGGCTAACCTGAAACTCTAAGAATTTCAAACCTTTGCAGTTAGAAAATTAACACAAGAATTAACATTTTTTTACTTTACAGCAAAAAAGATAATTGAAACAATGAGTTCTCCAAAGTTTTCAACTGTAGAAGTAAGTAAAGAAAATGTGTCTCAGCCAAAAAAAGCCAAACGAAAATTATACAGAAATGAAATTTCATCTCCCATCAACATATCTGGCCAAGTGGTAAGCTAATGTTTTAGTCTTCACCAGTTTAAAACTATACATTTTCTTTTTACTTCTGAAATATTTGTAACAATTTGAATTTTATGATTTCAATTTCTTTTTAAAAATCATTTTATTCTTAACATGTATGGGTGTTTTGGTTATAATATATATATGCACCACATGCATGCCTGGCACTGGATCCTGTGAAACTGGAGTTACAGATGTTTGTGAGCTGCCATGTGTGTGCTGGGAATTGAACCCAGGTCCTGTGAAAGAGCAACAAGTGCTTTTCATCTCTGAGCCATCTTTCCAACTGCCAGGAGCCAGCCCCAGCAGTGGGCAGGTTCCGAGAGGATGTAAGGTTTTGGCAAGGGAAGAAGTGAGTCAGACATGGTGGTCAGGAGAATCTTGCTGCCTGACTGACTTGACTAGCAGCCAGAGTGTTTCTTTACACAGAATTCAGTAAGCAAGGATAGATTCATGATGCTCCAAAACATGGATCATATCATTTTTGTTTTTGGTCATGTGTTTCATTTCCTTTTGCATCTATTTTAGTCATTATTGATAAATTATGACAGAGTTATCTTGATAAACAGTTATAACTACTTTGATTCATTAACTCCATAACCTGATTTTTAAAAATCTGGAGGCACATGACAGCCTATTCTCAGGCTAGTAGCTTTTGTGGCTGCAAGGACGCTAGACCAAAACAAAATCCCCAAGCTAGTCCATGCAGATTGCAATGTCCCAAGCAGTGTATTATTAACACTTAATGGCCAGAGTAACCAAGAAAAATCCTCAGGCCAATACTGCTGCAGTTATTATCCAAATTCTGGCATAATACAGTGCTTACATTTTATATCTTTATAGAATTTGTTTATATGTCCAATCCTGGCATTCTGTTGTTCTTTGGTCATATGACATCACAGTGGCTTTGCATGAGCTAACTTTTCTAAGAAAGGGAGATCCCAACATCTCATTCTTTTATCATCATTCTTTGCCCATCAGTATAAGTCTCTGTGTAGGGCAAAGGTAACTTCAGCTAATCTAACTTTGTTGCTCTCTATATATGCCACATGAATGCCTGAGTATATAGTGGGAAGAGGCCTGCAATCTGATCTGTGGCCTACCAAATCTTGTTGACCTTTTAAAGTTTATTTTGGTTATCTTGTTCCTGAGTAAGTACAAGAACAGATGTTTCAAGATTGTCTCACAGCCTCATAAAGAGACCTCTGGCTTCTTTGTGTCACAACCTCCAAGGTATAAGGAAGACCTTCAAGTAGATGATATCTTCCTAAAAGTGGGAGGGGTATTATGCTCAGGACTGTCCTGGGGAAGTTTAGAAGCAGCAATCCTGGGAGAAGGCATAAATGATTCATAAGAAAATTTCCATCAATCCAATATCCCCCAATTGTACAAATATTAAAAGTCCTGGAAGTGTGCAACAGGTGATCAAAGCCAAAAGTGGCACACTGGTCATCACGTGGCTCAGCTTTTCTGGGTCTTTGTCAAGCAGCTGTGCTGGCTTTATGACTTTTGCCATTCCCTTAGACATGGCTGTGCCATCCAGCTCTTAGGATTTTAATTTCTTTTCTTTAGCTCTCTTAAGACAGATGTATACTTTGATCTCAGGTATATATTAGCCTTATAGTAATTTAATATAAATATTATAATAATATACACACACATATCATGCAGTAGCATTTGAAGTTTCAGCAGAGTAATATATTTCTATCAATAGATCTACCACAGTTAATAATTTATTTACTTCTATGAGCTATTCTTCTTTGTGTTATCATTATTATTACAAGAGTTGTATAAATCTCGGTCCATGTACCTATGAGAAATAAAAAAAAATTGGTATTTCACCATTTTTCTCTCACCTTTCCTCTATGAGCCTTCCAGGCCTTTGTTTTCTTCTTATTTAAAATTTATTTTATATGTATGAGTATTTTGTCTGTCTGTCTGTATGGATATGTACCATGTCTGCAGTACCCTTGTATACCAGAAGAGAGCACTGGAACCCCTGGAATTGGAGGGTAGTGAGTCACCATATGGTTGTTAGAAACTGAACCTAAGTCTGCAAGAGCAGCTCCTGTCCTTAACTCTGAGCCTGTTCTCTAGTCCTGTTGGTGCCTTTGAGAAGGATTCTCACTATGCAGTCCGTGATGGCCTCAAACCTGTAGTGTTCCTTCTACCTTGGCCTCCCTGTTGCTGGGCTTATTGGTGTGTGCTCACACGCCTGGCTTCCTCTGGGCCTTTATAAGAAAAGGAGATTGTTATCACTCTGATTCATTGTCCTCATGAGAGCTGTTACAGGAAGTTCTCATTGGCTGAGTGGATGAACATGTAAGTAGAAACATAATTAAAGGATTTCAACAGGAAGTGGCTAAGAAAAATAAGAGATACTGGTTTTTGTAATAGTAGCTAACAAATATGATATCAAAGGCAGCTGGAAAGAATTCGTGTCAGAACATGCTATTTCATGTACTGTTGTATTAGTCACATTTTGCCATCTGATAGTGCACGATTTCTCCTCTTGGCTGAAGAAAGATAGCTACATCTACAGATTGTTTTTGCTGAGTTAGAGCATAGTGATGCTTCCCCATCATGTTAGACCCTCATTGCTGTGAATGGTAATTTCCTAAATTGCTTTGAGGCATTTTGTGTCCAAATATTTTAGTAATTATTTCAAGCTTAGATCTATCTGTCTTGGAGTCAGTAGACTATAGGTTTTAATTCTTGAATTAGGTAATGATGAATGAATCTTTACAAAATCTGTGTTCTTTCACATGTACTTGTTTAGAAGGTGAAAAATGAAATTCTAATGCAATACTACAGTCAGTGATGAAGCAAAAAAGACATCATTCATAAGGATATTATTTTTAACTATATTTGAAAAACTTTTAATTTCAGATTTTAATGGAACAGAAAGTAAAAGAAAGTGATCATCAGATTCTCAAACGACGGCTTCGAACAAGAACAGCCAAATAAATCACTTTGGGAAACTGTTTCAATGTCAATTTTATATTCACAATCATTGTAAATTGTAAGTTTTAAAAGTTAACTGTATATATTATGCATCAAATGCCTCTGTATAGATTGGTGTTTTATATGTAATTGTAACTCAATAAATATATCAACAGTACACTTGTGTACTTTATAAGGCTCTTAAAATTTTCTTTATTGTGTGTGTGCTTGCTTGGCTTGTGTGCTTGCCACAGTAGAGGTCAGAGGTCAACCAGTAGGGATCTAGATAGAAGTTGATTCTCTCCTGCCCTGTGGGTCCTGGGGATTGAGTTCCACTTGGTGGCAGGTAGAATACACACACACACACACACACACACACACACACACACACACACACGTCTAAGATAATCTCTTTAATTAGATGTTTATGTCATGTTAATCTGTGGGGTGAGAAGTCCTCTCCTTACTCCCTGTTCCAGGTACTCTCTTCATGTCTGGCTGTCAGTGAGGGGTTGGAGTAAGAGCAAAGCCATGGCCTAGAACTCTTCAGGGCAGGGCCCCTGCTTATGGTTGTATTTGCATTGCTTCAGGGCCTCAATGAAGCCCTTGTATGGGGATAGGTCTCTCTGAGTGATAGAGCCTGCTTGATGTCATAGGAGCAGGGCCCCATCTGTCGGGTATGATGTGAGGCAGATAGGAGCCTGCTAGACAGCAGACTGGGCAGACTCTGAGGCATACCCTCCCCTCGTGACCAGCAGGTCAGGGTGTACCCCAAAACCGAGTCCTCTACTAGCGTTTGGCTGTGGACTCCAGGCCTAGCAGGGAAATGGGAACTGGAGGAGCCTAGTAAGAAGGAGCGACCATAGCAACCACTCGGTGCCAGAAAGGAATCTGATTATACTTTTTGATTCGGGGAAATAAACATTCTGAAGCAAACAAAAGCAGCATTCCCCTTTAAATTTAAATGCTACTTCTAAGAATGCTGCCACCGGCATTAGGAAGGGTGTCCAAGGCAGAGCCAAAGTAGAGGAGAGATGAACCATCAGTGCTGAGACTAGTTAGTCTCAGATGAGTAACTGAAAATTTGAAATAGCATGAGAAGTGTTTTTAAGTCATTTTTACATTTTCTATTACTGGAAGAGAAATGACGAAGAAGACAACTCATAAATGGAAGTTTTTAAATGCATACTGGCTTTCAGTTTCCGAGTGTTAGTCCCTGATTGTCACAGTTGGGAGCATGGCAGCAGACAGGCATGGCGCTGGAGCAGTAGCTGAGAACTTAAATCCTGATCCACAAGCAGGATGCAGAGATGGGGCCTGGGTTGAAGAGCATATTGTGAGTGCTATTTGATATAAACTTGTAGACTTACATAAATTTAGAATACCAGGACATACAGAGGACAAAAAATTAATAATAATCCTGGGAAAGAGTATTAGACATAATTAGGCAGAGAAGTTTTTTCTTGCAGTAGATGGTAATTGACACAGATCCACAACTGGACAATGTGTGTGAGAAACTTTGGAGCACTCAGCCTTAATGGGATGTCTTTATGAAACCCCTCCCCTCCAGGCTCAAGGACCCATGTGGATGACTCTAAAGAAAGCAGCTTTCAGACACAGCGGGACTGATAGAGACAGACAGCATGCACAGGACCTGCACAGGTTCAAACCAGACAAAACCCCAGCACTGAGAAGGGGAGGTGGACATAAAGTCCCACCCGCAACCAAGAAGCTGTTTGCAATTAATACCTGCTGGGAAATGGAAAATCAATTTCAACCACACCCTACAGAAGGCCCCAGGAACTCCCCCATGAAAAACATGAATTTCATATATTTTTTCTTTGTATGTGTGTGCACTTTTTTTTTTTTATCTTAAGTTATGTTTTTTTTTTTAATTTGGTAGGTAGATAGATGGGGAGGATCTGGGAGGAGTTAGGGAGGGAAAACAGTATGATCAAAATTTATTGTATTAGAAAGTTTTTTAAATGAAAAACTGGTGATATTGTGTTCCCCCAAATATTGTGTACCCTAATAAACTTACCTGGGGTCAGAGAACAGAACAGCCACTAGATATAGAGGCCAGAAAATGGTGGCACACAAGCCTTTAGTCCTAGTATTCCAGAGGCAGAGATTATCTGGATTTCTGAGTTCAAAGCCACACTGGAAACAGCCAGGCATGGTAACAAGAGCCTTTTTTTTTTTTTTTTTTTTTTTTTTGTTTTTTGTTTTTCGAGACAGGGTTTCTCTGTGTAGCTTTGCACCTTTCCTGGGACTCACTTGGTAGCCCAGGCTGCCCTTGAACTCGCAGAGATCCGCCTGGCTCTGCCTCCCGAGTGCTGGGATTAAAGGCGTGCGCCGCCGCCGCCGCCACCACCACCCGGCCTACAAGAAAGAGCCTTTAATCCCAGGAAGTGAGCCTTTAATCCCAGGAAGTGATGGCAGAAAGCAGAAAGGTATACAAGGCGTGAGGACCAGGAACTAGAGCTGGTTAAGCTTTTAGGCTTTTGAGCGACAGTTCAGCTGAGATTCATTCTGGATGAGGACTCAGAGGCTTCCAGTCTGAGGAAACAGAATCAGCTGAGGAAATGGCAAGGTGAGGTGGCTGTGGCTTGTTCTGCTTCTCTGATCTTCCAGCATTCACCCCAATACCTGGCTTCAGGTTTGATTTTATTAATAAGACCCGTTAAGATTCATGCTAAAAAACAAAACAAAACAAACAAACAAACAAACAAAAAATAGAAATAGTAGTTGAGGGTGTTTGTTTCTCAGAAGTATAATACTTTTATGTACAAGGCTCTGTTCTATCCTTAGCAAATATACACACATGGACACAAAGGGAAAAAAAAGAAAATTAGCTACTTTTTTTTTTCTATACGTGTGTTTGGTTGTTTATAACGTGAATTTAAAAATCCACATAAAAAATTTTTATAAGCTGGGCTGTGGTGGTGCATGCCTTTAATCCCACCACTTGGGAGCAGAGACAGGTGGATCTCTGTGAGTTTGAGTCCAGCCTGATCTACAGAGCTAGTACAGGATAGCAAGGACTGTTACACAAAGAAACTGTCTCAAAAAACAAACAAAAATGTGTGTAGATTTTTTTTGCCTGCATACATGTCTGTACCATGTGTGTGCCCTCTGAGGCCAAAAAAGTGGTATCCGATTCTCTGGAACTGGAGACGTGAGACACCATGTGGGTGCCGGGAAAGAGGAGCAAATGCTCTTAACCTCTGCGCCACCTCTACAGCCCTAGCCTTGTATCATTTTTACTGTGTTGTGAGGTACTAATTTTACACGTTTGCTTCACCTGTAGCTAGGATTTGGGGAGTAGGCATGCACAGATGCTTTATTTGCTGAATCGTGTGCTCACATTGTTTAGAAAAGATCCTTGGACTTAAATTAGAGTAGCTTTATATTTCTTATAATGTAAGAATTGGATTTTTTTTTCTTGGAATAGAAAATATCAGAAGTAGGAAATTGTAAGAGAACATCTAGAAGTCCAAACTTGCTTTTTAAAAATTTGGACCTAGAAATAACATTTTCTTCATTTTACAAATGAGAAGATGAAAATCTGTCACATTTCCTTGTGATGTAGCTAATGTGTATTAAGCTAATAGCTATATAAATGCACAGAAGCCTTAAAAATTGTTGCCTACTGGGGCTTTTTAAATGTAAAAATACATTTAAACATCTGAAATCTTAAAGATTTCTTTGTTTTTTTTAGTGTTGCTTAATTAATTGTTTCAACCATGCCAATAAGAAAACATATTTTTGGTGTTTTATTTAGGAGAGATACTATCTTTAGGCATGATTTCCACCAAAATAGTTATATTCAAAGCCTAAATGCTGTTAGCATTAAAGTATGTTCATTCTTCTTTCTAAAAAAAATGGTTGCTGCTCCTTATTCACAGACTCCAGGCTTGCAAATCTGCTTACTTGATAAGGCCTGTTTATGTATCCTAAATGAATACTGCACACTTGTCATTCTTAGAAAAGAGCAGAGTGGCCAGAAAGTCACTCCATGCTTGGAGCTGAAGTTGAACAAGTACTCTTGTGAATTTGAAAACAGAAAGGTAAAATAAATGAGATAAAGAATCTAACACATTTAACAGCCCAAGGAAAAGAACATATTGCATCCCAGATGCTAACTGGAAGGACTTATTTACAATGCATTAATTAGATAAAGGACTTGTAAGTTGTGTCCTTTGATTGAATCCATTCAGAGAAATGCATCATTATGATGCTTGTCATTGGATGCAGTGGTAAGGTTTTATGAGAAGATAATCAAGGTCATTATCATGGAAAGCAATGTCACAGGGAAAAGTAAAGTAAGGAGAGGTAAGATGGAAAATGTCAATGGTTTAGAGCAGTGGTTCTCAACTGTCCTCATGCTGCAACCCTTTAAACCGTTCCTCATGTTGTGGTGACACCCAACCATAAAGTTATTTTTGTTGGTATTTCCTAACTATAATTTTGCTACTGTTATTAATCATAATGTAAATGTCTGTATTTTCCAATGGTCTTAGGTGACTCCTTTGTGCAAGGGTCCTTTGACCTCCAAAGGAGTCAGCCCCACAGGTTGAGAACCACTGGAGGGTGGGAGTTGAAAATGGGGTTGATGGACTTGAAGAAAATAGGAAGATGTGTTCTCTATCCTGATTATTGTATATTCTGTATGCAATTGGAAAGAATTATCAACTTAAATGTATGAATTTACCTTAGAAAGCTGGAAAAAGGTATTGCATTGCAAGTGTGTGCACATGGAGACACACACACACAAACACACACAAGCAGATCATGAGATCAGAACAGCTAAAATTATAACTGACAATATCATGTGAAAGCTTATAGCATTTAGTGTCTTTTAATGCATTCTTTTTCTTCCTCTCCACCTAAGTGTACCCACTCGATTGTAACATTTTGTGAAAAAAAAAAAGGTAGGTATCTTTTTGTTGGAACAGCTAAATTGTAATTAAGTGAAAACTAAGTTTTAAACGTTACTTTTCAATTTTCAGATAGGTTGGAAACATAGTTCCTCTTTAACCCTTTCTCGGTATCCCTTCTTGTAACATCTTGCACTACTGAGGTCCATCTGAGATACCTAAAAGTTCCACATTGGTTAGGATTTCATTAACTTCCACATGCCTTCTTCCTCTGTTTCAGGCTCCCATCCAGGATATCCTGTTGTAACTAGTCATGCTGTTGATTTTGTTGTCTCTGGTTTGTGAGAGTTTCTCAGATTTCTTTATTTCTCCTGATGTGACAGTTTTTTTCCCCCCTGGGTGCTAGGAAGGCCATTTAGATGATGTCTTTCATTTGGGGTTTGGCTTGGGATTATAGACTGTAAGGAACAATGGCAGGCAAACGTTGTAATGTTTTCCTCCCATACATAGCATTACAGGATTATGAGTTATAAGTTGTGCCACCTGGTCAAGGCAATGTTTACAGTGTTTCTCCACTGCCACCGATAACACTTTCCTGCTGTGGGATGTTCTGTATGTCCTGTGGGAGCCTGTTCTCGGCTTCCTCGTGGCTTTACCCAGCAGGTCCGCATAGAGGATGATTAGGACCACGGGCCTGAGTGCAGGTGTCTGAGATGGTCTGCACTTGGTTGAGCTGTGGGATGGTCTGTATGTCAAGTTGCTCTGATTGGTCAATAAATAAAACACTGATTGGTCCTTGGCTAGGCAGGAAGTATAGGCAGGACTAACAGAGGAGAAAAGAAAGAACAGGAAGGCAGAAGGAGTCACTGCCAGCCGCCACCCTGACAAGCAGCATGAAAAGATGCCGGTAAGCCACAAGCTACGTGGCAAGGTATAGATTTGTAGCAATGGATTAATTTAAGATATAAGAACAGTTAGCAAAAAGCCTGCCATGGCCATACAGTTTGTAAGCAATGTAAGTCTCTGTGTTTACTTGGTTGGGTCTGAGCGGCTGTGGGACTGGCGGGTAAGAGAGATTTGTCTTGACTGTGGGCCAGTCAGGAAAACTCTAGCTACACTTTCCCTCTTCTTCTCCTCTATTCTGTGGAAGCAGCCAAAACTCAGCAGTGAGGGAACCAGGTAAAACATGTTTGTAAGTGCATAACTCATTTAGCTCCATACTTTGAGAGGAAATGGTGATTCTATGATTCCACGCAGCTCTTCGTATTTCTTTTTTCTGTTTGAATCTGTGTGTGATGTGATTCACATCAAACACATTTTGAAAAGCATCTTTTGGTGTTTCTGTAAGGTACACTGAATTAGTACAATAGAATTTGAAGCATTTGATTAAAATACTTTATTATATTTTTATGTTTTATTATTTTATGTGTATGGGGGTTTTGCCTGCATGTGTATATGACACACCACGTGCCCCTGGTGCCCAAGGAGGCTAGAAGATGGCATCTGATCCCCTGGCACCAGAATTAAAGACAGTTGTTAAGTCTCTGTGGGGGTTCTGGAAGAGCAGCCAGTGCTCTTAACTACTGAGTCATCTTTCCATCCCCTTCCCTACTTTATTATTTTTATAATGAACATGAATTTATTTGTATGTTGCCCATATAGGTCTTGAACCCCTGGAAGTGTTATGTTTCTGCCTCAGCCTCCTGAATAGCTGCTACCATGTCCAGTTAAAACTCAGCTTAGGCACAACTATTTATTCTACTTGATGAACTGGTTGGTAGGAAGAGATTTTGGAGGCAGTTTAAAGTTCTAAGGATGAGGACTGGTGTGGTGTGGTACATCCCCTTAGTCCCAGCATTGGGAGGTAGGAGGATCTCTGTAGTTGGAGGCCAGCCTGGTCTACATAGGGAATTCCAGATCAGCTAGTGCTAAATAGTGAGACCCTGTTTCGAAATAAATAGCAACAATGAAATTTTATGAATGGTCTCAAAAGAAAGTTACACCTGTTTATGATAGAACATTTAGTAAACACATATCAACCTAGTAAGACAGACATAGGGACACATACCTATAATTATAGCTACTTAGGAGGCTGAAACAGGTGGATTGTGATTTTGAGGCCAGCCTGGACAATATAATGAGACTCTCAAATACTTTTCTTTTTTCTTTTTTCACACATACTAAAATCTCTAGTTTTTCAAAATATACAACTCATTAAAGAAATTTAGATAGCCAGGTAAGTTAAGCTTTCATGAGTGTGAGCTTTCATTGTGGGTTTCTGAATCTGAGGCTAAGCTAGCATAGCTAATTTTGTATGTATAATAAAGTAGTATAACCAATAAATGGGTTGCTTTTGGGTTATAGTTAGCTGAAATTTTATCTTTATTATTATTTTTTGAGACAGTGTCTCTCTACATAGACCTGTCTGTCCTTGAACTCACTATGTAGACCAGGCTGGCCCCCAACTCAGAGATCCACCAGCCTCTGCCTCCTGATGAGATTAAAGGCATGCACCATTATACCTGGCTATGTTTTAATTTTTTAATTCTAAAGCACATTCTGCAGGTTTTGGTCATACTTTCTGTGCATATCAAAAATATAAATCCATGTAAAATACATGCATTTTGTGGCACAGATTCAGCATGATTAAATTCTATGTGGAATTTAAATTCATGTACATAATTTCTGTGCTAGTTTGGCAATGTGATGATTGATGGTTGCTAATCCTGTGAAATGATAGGGTAGATAGGCCAACACCCCAGTAGTATGTGGCTAAAGAATGCAAATTATACACTAAGATGCTCCCTGTGTTGTCACTTCATATATCATTTATTTTAGAATTCTCATCCATTGATCACCATTTATGAAATTATTTGAAAGTGAATAACCATGAAGACACCAAAAAAGTCATTTATGAAATTATTTGACAGTGAATAACTGTGAAGACATAAAAAAAGTCATTGTTGAGGTACAACTTAATCTCATTTTTCCCCATCCCTGTTCCTTTGATTTCCCCTTTCCACTCAACTCTATTCTCCCCCATTCTCATTTCCTCTCCTTTTCTTTTCTTGAGGCAGCATCTCAGTATGTAGCCTAGCCAGTGTAGATTGGAACACACCATCCTCCTGCCTGTCTTGTCTCAGCTTCCCAAAGGATGTAATTATAGACTTGTATCACTATACCTGGCTAGGACAGTTTCTTAAAACTACATGGAAAATTTCAGACAAATTACATGTTGTTAACCGATGATATATAGTAGACTAGGGGATCTATTAGGCCCCCTTCTAGGCCCAGTCATTTACATGCTGTCTGTAGTAGCTGTTGTGTTATACTGGCAGAACTGAGTAGTGATGATAGAAAACCTATGGTCTGCAAGGCTTAAAATATTTACCATCTGGCCCTATGGAGAAAGGTTGCCAGCCCCTGCAATTGACAATCCAGCAGAGATGCCAGTTGCTAAGTGCTGCTTATCCAGGACAGTGCCAAACATCTTGTGTTCATTACCAAGCTGTCTTTCCTGCCATATTTTGACATTGCCTTCTGAATTAAGCAGTATTGACTGTATACTTATATAGCTTGTATACTGTATATTTACTATTTATTTTATTAAACATACGTGTTTGGTACTTATATTTAAGAGTGAATTCTCACAAAGCAAGGGAAAGGTCCCAACAGTATTTTTTAAACTAAAATATTCAACTTTTAATGGCCATTAGTAATACTTGGTAATTTGCAAAACCGTACTTTTCATAAAACATTGTTGAAAAGCTCTGCCCTAGGGCTTTGGTACTCAAGTTGTGGTGATGGACCAACATCAGCATCACCTTGCAGTGTGTGTGTGTGTGTGTGTGTGTGTGTGTATGGCATGTCTGTGAGTGTAGATGTATATGTCCTCTGAGGAGAGCTCTAGGGAGTTGCTTGCAGTTTCTCTCCTTGTAGGATATAGAGCTGAGAGTCAGGTCATCAGGCTTGGGACCTAGTGGCTCTTCTGGGCTGAGCCATCTCAATGACCCATCTTGGAGTTTTCAAGAAATACAGAATTGTGTATCTTCTCTTAGACTACTTGATAAAAATCTGCTTCTTAACTAGATCCTTTAGTGAGTGACAGGTACAGTTTGGAGGTGCATAGTTCAAGGATTAATGCTGCCCTACCTAAGGTGAAAATGCGAAGAATACTGTTTTTTATTATAAATCTCTCTATCATGTTGGTTTAAAAAGTACAATGTACAAAATTACAAAATACAAATTTCTTGCCCCTGCCCAACTCTCCCTCATTCCCTCCTTCCCTTCCTCCCTCCTTCTCCCCTCTCTTCTAAAGATAAATCACTATCTTGACTTCTGACACCATGAACGCCTACAATGGTTTGCATTCACTGTTAGATTTTGTGTAAAACTACATTTGTGAGGTTTACTACTGTTCTGAGGAGCTATACCTTTTGTTGTTCCATTACAGCATTATATCATATGAACTTATAGCATGATTTATCCATCTTACCATGAACAGGCATTTAGGTATCCAGTTTTGATTATTTATAAACAATGCTGTCAAATAAACACTCTTTGCATATCTATAAAAGTTGAAATTGCTAAGTTGTAACATTGCTCAAATTTAAAAAATACCACTAAGTACTTTCCCAGGATGATTGTACCGAATTTCATATTCACCAGTGGAATATAAGTGTTGCAGGATGTTTGATCACACTGTGAACCCCAAGATTGTATTATTTACTAGAAAACCTGTTTCTAGTTTTGGTGTGGCTCAGCTTTAGCACACACCTTTAATCCAAGAGCTTTCTGCTTGACTATTGTAAACAGGACTAAATAAAGTCAACCATAGTTCAAGAGGTGGAGCAAGCAACCAGCTGACAGGAAGTGAACATAGGATTATTAAGAAAAAAATCATAGAGAGTAAGAGGGAGTCAGGAGGATGGATAGAGAGATGAACAGAAAGGAGAAGGGAGGGACATTGAGTTTGGTTTTTGTTGTTAGAGACAGCATGGGAAAAGGGACTTCTAGAACCATTGCTGAGGAGGAAGGTCAGCTGGGTGCTTTCTCTTTCTCTCTGAGCTAGCAGGCTTTGACCCCAGCATCTGGCTCCTGAGTCTTTATTGAAAAAAAAAATTGAATAATTGAGGTTTTTGTTAAAAACAACATATGGGAATGGCATTTGCTCAGCGTGGGTTAGTATTGTCCTTTTGGTTTTATATATTCTGGAAGATGTTTTGAATGTATACATTGTGGTTTTTTTGTTTTTGTTTTTTTTAAAATATTTATTTATTTATTATATATACAGTGTTCTGCCTGCAGGCCAGAAGAGAGCACCAGATCTCATTATAGATGGTTGTGAGCCACCATGTGGTTGCTGGGAATTGAACTCAGAACATTTGGAAGAGCAGCCAGTGCTCTTAACCTCTGAGCCATCTCTCCAGCTCCCTACATTGTGGTTTTGATTTGTAGTGCTTTGATTACTGATACAACTGATGGCATTTAATTTGTGTGTGTGTGTGTGTGTGTGTGTGTGAGAGAGAGAGATATGTGTGTGTGTGAGAGAGGCATGTGTGCCATGGCCCACATGTGGAGGTGAGAGGATGATTTTGTGAAGTCAGTTTTCTCCTTCCATGTTTACATGGTTAGGGTGCCAGGCTTGCCTGGCAAGTGCTCTTACACACTGACCCATCTTGCCAGCCCCATGACAGGCAGCCTTTAGAAACTCTTACTAGCTTAAAAAATTAGTATTTATTGTTATGTGTCTGGATATTTTTCCTGTATGTCTGTCTGTGTTACCACATGTGTGCAGTGCCCATAGGGGCTAGAAGAGATTGTCTGATCCTCTGGGAATAGAGTTACAGACAGTTGTTAATTGTCATCTGTGTGCTGGGAATCAAACCCTGGTCCCTTGGAAGAGAGGTCAGTGCCCTTAACTGCTGAGCCATCTCTCCAGCCCCCTTACTATCTATTTGTATCTCCTGTTCCCTGCATTCTGGATATGAGTTCTCTAGCATTTAGGTATGTTGTAAATACCAATCAGATCTAATTTAATGGTATATGTTGAATTTTTTCAGGTCCTCAGAGGATTCAGAAGTATCTAATAATGCCAGAAGTAAAAACTTTGATACCTTTTTAAAATATAAAATCATATATATGGTTACATATAAACTTTATATCAGTAATGCATATGTCATGATGAAGATAGTCACTATTGATCAAAATTGTTTTGATGATAGTGACTAGTTTGAATGTAGCTTCATTTGAAATGTCTTCTCGAATATAAAAAAGAATAGGATGAATGCTCACACTACATAAACAATATTGGTTTACGTATCTTGGATGTATTTTTATCATCTGTGTGTCTGACACACCAATATAAAATATATCAACTGGCAAAAAGCAGGGTGAGGAAGAAGCAGGTTACATAAACCGAGTATAAGAACTGTTTTATTACTGTGTGTGTATGTGTGTGAGTACACGGGTCAGAGAGACTTCTGAGAGTTGATGCTTTCCCTTCCCTGTGGGATCTGGATATAAAACCCACCTTGTCAGGCCTCTGCAGTAGGATTTTTATTCATTGAGCCATCTTGTTGACCCCAGAAAGCAGGTTTTAATAAACTATAGGATAGAGGGAAAAGCAGGGTCTGAATGGCATGTGTACAACTCCAGGGTTTCATACCCAAGGGAACGTGGGCACTTACAGAAAGAAAGAACACTCACCTTGACAAGAGCCTAAGACGTCTATGGAAAATACTATCAGTTGTTTCTGAGCATGTGAGAAACAAAATCAGATCGAAACTGCTTGTGATTTTTGCTCATGAGATTTTTGCTCATGGGCAAGTCTGTGTATTTGCATCTTTGTGTTGCCCCATCGAAGGGGCAACGGATCAGACTTCTTGTGTTGCTAGCCACAGCTTGATGATTTTAACTCCGTGTATAATGGGGCCTCTAGGAGATTGTGTAAGTTATCTATATTAGACCACTTTCTACCTTGTGGTTATTTCACAGGGGGAGTGGGTACTTAAGAGTTCCTAAATGACTGAGTTTCTTCTATCCCATTGGTGAATCTTAGAGAGAGAGAGAAAGAGAGGGGAAAGAAACAGAAAAAAGAAAGGAAAAGAAGGAATAAAACGATAGACAATCTAGCCATGGGTTCTGTCTTAGCCCTTCTCATTGAGTGGGCCTGGGAGGAGCAAGCTGTTTGTTGTCATTGTAACATTAGCATCATCCACCAGATGGAGACAAAGCACTTTTTGTATTGGAATAGTTTCTACAGCCCTTATTTTCTGACTCGCTATCTGTACCAATTCTAATTTATGTAACATACCAAATAGGGCAAAAATATGGGAAGGTAGGTGAGATTATATCTTCAATATTGTTTCTTTCCATCCAGGGTAATTTTTGTCACTACTGAGGACTATTCCAGGAATTAATTTTTAAAATAGTGTGGCTAAAATAAGTTTTACTCGATTATCTGGACTGGAATCTAGAAACAATCAAGTTTCTTTTTAGCTAATTTTAATAAAATAGAGCATATAAGAATGAAAAATAATATTGTTCATGTATTGTTCAATGGAAAATTTGGAAATATGATCACTTCAAGAATTCTGAAGTTAGCATCCAGCATTAGTACAAGTAAATGACTGCTCCTTACAAATATAAGAAGCATGCAGGGCTAAAAATGTGGGTCAGTTTTGATCTGAAGTACCTGATTGTAATAGGCAATTTCCCGTCTCTCTTGCCTAACTCTAGCATAAATGTAAAAGCCACAAACCCAAGGCCTGCCCCCTTTTGTAAGGAGAGATGGCTAACACTATGTGGGTGAAAAACAAATCATCGTATAAAATGGCAAAGCTTTCACAGCAGAACCTTTTCTACCTTGCCTCCCTGCCCTTCCCTCTTGCCCCATCCTCCTGGGAGCACGAACCTTGGAGGTGCGGTAGGCACCATTGTCCCTGAGGTGACAAGTGTGGGGACAAAGGCCACTGTAACTAAGGATTGCAGAGAGGACAGGCAGGAAGTACAGGGGTCACTTCTTTGTGAGCACTCTGAGCAGTGAGAGACTGTCTAGGTCTGAACTTGTGAAGCAAGAAAGCCACTGTTAATTAGTCTTGTTGTTTGGGGACAAATTAATTCCTAGTCAATCCATCATTGGAGAGTTACTGCTGTGGCATACAGACTGTAAATGTGTTTGTAATGTTGAATTTCTATGCTGGCCTCTCCAGCCAAGCATGCCTCTCAGGGTTTAGATTAAGCTTAGACCTTAGAGGCTGAAGATCCTTGTTTATTGTTGTTGCTATTCCTAAAAAAAGCATGATTTAAATGCCTGATTGTGAATACGAGGCCATCTGCCAAATGCTTCTGCCCTATTGACACTCCTGGGCCAAAGTGTACATTTTGACATTTCACCCTATTATAGGGAGAATTTTTGTTGTTGTTTTAACAGAATTGCACTTGAAAATTCAAGCTGTCCCATTGCTGCACTTGACACAGCCTGGGATTCTTCATGGTGGACAAGTCAAGGCTCACAGATGGCTGCTGTTGTCAAATGCACAGACAATGGAGTAAAACCAGGTGACACAGCAACAGGTAGAGCAGTGTTGACAACCAGAGGGGCTCAGTTCAAAAAAAAGGTTCAGCATGAAAGATCCAACTCGGCCCTGGGGCCAGGGTTCCACCAGTGAGCTATATCCCCAGCCCTTTTAAAATTTTCATTTCGAGACAGGGTCTTGCTAAATCATCTAGGTTGGCTTCAAATTTGAGACCCTCATACCTCAGCTTCCTGAGTACTGGGATTATGGGCATGGGCCCTGGCACACAGACAGATTTTCATACTTTGATTAAGCAGAGTGGTATTTTCTATCCAATGAACAGAATGGTTAGGATAATAGCTGCTCCCTGGTCCGCCTCAGGAGTATTTCACCAAGTTCATGGACTGCTCAGAGAACTGGGGAAAACTAAGTTTCTCAATGGGAGAGGGAGAAAGTTAGCATATGATGTCACCTTGAAAAGCCATGAAGGAAAAGGTGGGATCTCTCTGGAATAAAATATAGAAATGTATCCCCTGGGGCTCTATGAGATGCTAGCCCTACGAGTGACCAAGGGGATGGTGCTGACATACTTAGAGAAGGCCAAAGAAGCTTATGTATTTCATACTTTGCTTTCTGAATGTGGGTATTTCAGGAAGGGAGCTTTGCTTTGTGCATTTCAATGTACAGAAATGTGCTTTGTAAATGGAATTTGTAACAGCTCATTATTGAATGTAAATGGAAGTGAAGAGTATTCCTGGAAAGTAAAGCAGTTTGATGCCCAAGTCAAGGAAGATTGATCAAGGCTTTGACTATCCAATTGGCCCCAAGTGTCAATAACACAAATGTTATGACTCCCTAAGAGATGCATAATCTCATCAGCTCTAAATGGGCATATCTCCTTAGTCTACTAAATTGTCAACATATGCAGGGACTTATGTGTGAAGGAACACTGCAGGTCTGTCTTCTTCAGGAAGAAGTCCTCATTGTACCCTACTGCGTGCTTAGGGTTGTTATGACAATGGCTGTCCGAGATTGGATCAACCTAGGACAGCTTGCTGCAGAATATGATTTATGGGCTGGCCTGTTAAGTTCACTCTAGCATTCAAGGCATGCTCTCTTAGAGTCAGACATGGAAATCATAGGCACAGCAAATTCTAGGAGGCTTTATAGACCCAGCTATTTAGACAATTGAACAAGCACAGTTGTATTTGAGATACATCTAATCATTTTTCATTGCTTATCTGAAACTGAAATTCAACTGGACATTCAGTCAGTGTTTTTAACTGGAAAATGCACATGGGAGTGATGAAAAAAACATACCCCATATTAGGAGCTTTGAACCAGTCTTTCTTTGGACTGCAAGCTCCTGAATAATGGCACAGAGACTTTTTATTAATTATGAAAGCTTGGCCTTAGCTTCTGTCTTAAAACTTAATCGAACCTGTTTATATTAATCTGCATTTTGCCACATGGCTTGTTATCCCTCCTCAGTACCATATGTCTGACTTCCTCCATATCTGACTGGCTAATACCCCGTGCCCCTGATTTTTTTTCCCCAGAGTTCCTGTCTCTCCTTGGAAGTTCTACCCATCCTATCCCGCCTTGCTATTGGCTGTTCAGCTCTTTATTAAACCAATCAGAAGGTGTGCTTAGACCTGTGAGGTTAAACAGACACATTTTCACACAGTGTACAAAAAGATTATCCCAACAGGAGCTGATTGATGTATTGGGAAGATCTTTGGGGAAAATGTCATAAAAGCTGTTTCATCTTTCATCCTGCCTTGTCTCTCTTAGGTACTGTCTCCTTATTTCTGTAATGAAAGCCCAATATGTAAAACAAGCAAGAACTATTCTTCAGACTGAGGAGATTGCTCAGTGGGCAGAGTACTTGTCTCCTAAGCATGAGCATTGGACCTTGGATCCCCAGCACCCAGGAAATGCAGGGTGAGTTGGTGGCCCACCTGGAATTCCAGGGCCTGGGATGTAGAGATGGGATCCTGAAGCAAGCTGGCCAGCTAGACTAGGTGGATTGGTAAGCTCTGGGTTCAAGTAAGAGACCCTATCTCGTTATATAAGGTAGTGATCAAAAGGTACCTGATGTCAACCTCTGGACTCTACATGTGGACCTGCACAAACATGCTTACACATATGAACCTACATGCACATACACCACACACACATACACATGATAATCAGGTTACTCTGATTGACCCTGAGCATATCACTCCCTGCACCAAGACTGAAGACTGTAGCACTGTTTGGAAACAACTACAATTGGTGATTTCTAAAGTTTCTTCTTTGCAAGGTGATCTGTGAGTCAAAATGATAAATCATAAAGTCCGTGGTTAATCACAATGTGTCTTTCCTCTTTTGCATCAGAAAAAGCTTAAAAGAGAAGAAATAAATTATTTGTGATATTTAAGGACAAAATAGAAGTGTTAAGTATCTTCATTTATTTGCTTGACACACATTTTTTTTTTCTGGGATTATTTAAAATTATTTATTTATTTATTTATTTTTAAAATTACACTCATGATATTAATCACATTTGTAGTATTCATATTACATTCGCAGTATTCATTCAATTATATATATTTAATTTTAAATGTCGAATGTCATTTCTTGAAGGGGGTAGGAGGTCTTAATTACAGGCTTACAGCACAATGGGAGGACCCCGGAGGGCAGAAGTTCGCTACCGATATTTTACAATCTTGCATCTAAGCTGTTAACACCCATTTTTCAGGATACACAGACAAGGAACTTCCCTTAAGCATTCAGGAGGGTGGAACCTGGCAGGGAAGACACACATTTTTTGAGTGCTTATTGTAAGTAGAACTACACTACACAATTTGAAGGGGGTTGGTTACTAAGAAACAATTGTACAAACACCTCTAAACTTGGTAGGTGAGTTGTTATGGAATAAACTTTTTGTACACTGTGAAGATGTGTCATTCTGATTGGTTTAATAAAAAACTTACCGGCCAATAGATAGGCATGATTTCCAGGCACAGAGGACCCTGGGAACTTCTTCAAGGTGAAATTGCCAGCCAGGTGGAGAGGAAGCAACACGGGCAGTAAAGATAACTGAGCCAGGTAAAGGAATGTAGATTAAAAGGTATGGGTTCATTTAAGTTATAAGAGCTAGTTAGAAATGACCCTAAGCTATTGGCAAAGATTCATAATTAATAATAAGTCTCTATGTCATTATTGGGGAGCTTACAGTCCCAAAGAAAAAGTCCAATTACAGTGAGCTAACTTTTGTGTGGAGGCAATTACATCTACTATTTGTTTAGATTTACTTTGTATTAGAATTTTACTGCCTACAGCTTACAAATAGTTGTGTGAGCACTGGACCAACTCATAATTTTTGTTCCTTTGCACAAAACCATGTTTTCTTTAAAATTTCTTTTCTAACATTTATCAGCAGATAATTCCTTTGTATTGGTGGAAGTATTATGGCAACTCTACGTAGTTAAAAGGGAGGTTTATTTTGTGGGGTAACTTACAAGAGAAGGGATAGGTTACAGGATCCAGGAGAGGTGAAGTGCAGTCCAGGGGTGTTCTCTGGAGAACTCTGCTCGGTCTACCTCCAGCGTTCAGGATCCAGGAACCAAGAGAGCTGGCACATCTGGATCTCGGGTCTTCAGCGTCCTCTCTCAGCCCTGCCTTGTAGGTGTGACAGTTACTGGAAGCCTCAATGGGGGTCGTACTTCCAGGTCAAATCTGGAGCAGCTACCCACTACACCTTTGCTTATTTTAAATCTGTGTTTTTATGTGGTTGGTTAAAAATGTTGGGTTTGTTTTTCTATAAAAATACCCCACCTTTGCTCAACTTTGGGATGATTAACTCAGTAAATGTTTGTCCCAAGAAGGAATTCTTTGGGGCTGGGAAGATGACTTGGTGGCTAAGAGCACTTTCTGTACAATCACGAGGACCAGAGTTTGGAGCCCAGCACTCAGGTAAAAAGGTAGATATGGTCCTGTGAAGACCTGTAACCCTAGCTATGGGGAGGCATAGATAGTAGGATTGCTGGGCCATGATAGCTTCCAGCATCCCTGAAAAACCACAAACTCAGGTGGAGGGAGAGACACTGCCTCACGGGAATAGGTAGAGAGTGGTAGAAGAGGACACTGGACACCTCCTTTTGGCCTCTGTGAATGCACAGACCCCATCCCTTCCCACCTCACATACACATGCCGGCACTCACTCTGTCAAGCCTTCTTTCAAAAACAGCATTGTTAAGGTCAAACTTCTACCAGTGTGATGTGTTCGTAGGTCTAAAGTCCACATGTCACTTTGGTCATTACTCTTATTTACCCATCAAAATCTTGCCATTTCTTATTCTATGGGATTCTCCTAATTATTCTTCCTTCTCTTCTTCTCTTGGTCTTTCCCTCTTTTGGTCCTTCTTTCCTTCCCTCCTTCCCTCTCTTCCTCATCTTCTCTCTTCTTCCTCCTGCCCTCCCTCCCTCCCTCCCTCCCTCCCTCCCTCCCTCCCTCCCTCCCTCCCTCCCCTACTTACCACTCCAGGCCATCCAAGCATCATCTTACAGCCCCTCCATCGCTATCTTCTTTTATCAAGCCCATTTCCCTCTTCCCTTAATATTTTGAAAGACTCAGCAAAAGTTCCTTTTAGACACCCTGGACTCATGACAAACCTTTTTACAACTTGTCACATTTTCCTTGTGTTTCAGACACTGACAATTCCCAGGTAACCACTTGGGGGGTGGGGTGGGGGGAGCCAACATTGACCACTTACAATGGCCAGTCCTTTTTCATTATTATTATTATTTTTTGGTGGTTGTTGTTATTGTGGCAGTAAGATGGCAGTGTTGGAAGACCAACCTCTCATTTGTCCATAATACAAGGATCATGCCAGGTTTGGTGGCTCATGAATGTATTCCTAGTACTCAGAAGACTAAGGCGGAAAGATTGCCATGAGTTCAAAGTCAGTCTGGGCCACATAGGGTACATATATTGGGTACCAGACCATCCTACTTAACAGAGTAAGACCTTGTCTCAAAAAATGAAAAAGTCAAATAATGATATTAGCACAAATACATCTTGAAAAGGAATTGAGAATTCAGCTAAGAAGTAGAGCCACCCTAGAAAGGAATAGACCAGAAACAGCTGTGGAAAAGAACACTTTATATTACCAACATTAATTACTTTCCCACCTGGCTTAGCTCTGTACTGAGATGACCTCAGCCTGTGACTCTTGTGAGTTATTGGGTGGTCTGGGAGGTGAGAGAGTGCACATGGCAGCATAGCATGCATGCTTTGGTATGCATGGCATGCTTTGGTATGCATGGTATGCATGCTTTGGTATGCATGGTATGTTTTGGTATGCATGGTATGCATACTTTGGTATGCATGATATGCATGTTTTGGTATGCATGGCATGCTTTGGTATGCTTTGCGGCATGAACTTCTATCTTGCCTGAATGCCTGGAGAACCTGCTCCTCTGGGACAGCTAGGAGTAAAGGGAAGAGAAGAGCGAGCCCTGTACAGCTGGTGTCACTGTAGATTGAGAACAACGAGAAAACTAACATTGCTCTTCCACAGGGGACGGAAGAAATTATAAGGTGTTTTGCTGTGCACATTTCAGGGTGTCTGTGTGAACTGGTTTCTGTTTTACCTCATGATAAGCCTGGAATAATCAAGAAAAGAGGTTGCCATTTTGTCCCCTCACAGCCAGACTAGCCTTGCACAACTGAGAAAAGACAGACTTGAGTCCTTTTCTGCAGGAGGATGAGAAGGAGTGGATGTGCCCTGCTCTAGTCACATGGTGGACTTCCTGATGGTTAGTTGCCATCTTATCTCGCTGCATTTAAATGTTTCCCCAGAGCTTGTGTATTGAAGGCCCAGTCCCTAACATAGCCATGATCAGAGACAGATGCCTTTTGGAGATTACTACATCATGATGGCTCAGAACTCGGAACTCGGAACTCACGAGCAGCCTGGTCCATTTATGGGCTGATAACTTAATGGACTGTCAGGAAGTCATGTAGACTTAAGAGTTGCGGCCTTGTAGGATGAAATGGGCTCAAGTGTTGTCCTGGCTCTTGCCCCTTCTCTGCTTGATCCTGCCAGGAGTTGGTCATGCTTTCTCCTCTACTTGCTATCATGATTTCCTACTTCACAGGGCAGGATAATTTATTAAAAAGTTGAAAAAAACCTCTCAAGAAACAAAAGGTTAAAAACTTCCCTAGGCAAAGTTTGAGAAGTTTTTTTTAAAATCATCACTAGACACATCTTACAAAAAATACTAAAGGGATCCCTCCTTTCAGATGACAGTACGTGAGTTGGTGGTAGGAAAACACACAAGGATATGAAAATCACGGACAGAGGTAAGGATGTAGTAATGTGCACAGTATCCTGATACTGCAGTTCTTTAGACTCTACCACTAAAGTCAAAAGACAAAAGTGTTCAAAGTAACCACAGTACTTGAAGTGTACTTTAGTCCATATACACTTAAGAGACACACACGGAACAGTCTGTCCAGTAGAATGCACACTCTTCTCAGGCACACGCAGAATATCCTCCAGAACCTATCATATGTTACATTGTAAAACAAGTTTTAACCAACTTGAGGAAAGTAAAATATTACAGACATCTTTTCCTGTCACAAAAGCAGATACCCAGAACTTAGTAACAGGGAGGAAGTGAAAAATTTGCAAATATATGGAAGTAAGTAATATATGCCTGAATGATTAAAGTTAGAAGAGAAACTTAAAAATTCTAAAGACAAAAATTAATACACAGAAGACCATAATGGATAGTACTGACAGAAATAGTTCTGAGAGGGAATTTTACTAAAATATAAAAAACACCCTAACTTTACAACTCAAGGGAAAAAAGGGCAAAAGGAGTCCAAAACTAACAGAAGGAAGGGAACAGTAAAGTTTAGAGAAGAAAGAAATGAAACAGACCAGAAAAACAATAGAAAAAAATTACAGACCAATATCCTTGAAAAACCACAGAAACAAAAATCTTCAACAAAATACCAGAAACCCTTGTTTTTTTCCTGCTTCTTTCTCCTCTTAGACAAATATAGAAACCAGAACTGGATTGTCATAAAACCTACAGCTGTTACCCTAACCTCCCCCACTTATCTGTTACAAATAAATTCTCTGAGCTAATTTGTCTGACTCGTAGGTCACAAGTCCCACATTCCAGAAGGGATCCTGGGCACCGGGAGGAAGGAATGACACACAGGTCAAAGGGAAGCTGGCAGGCGCCCTTCTGATGCCTCCTTCTGCTGCCCCCTTCCAGTCTATTGCATAAGGTCATGTGTTTCTGTACAACCACATTGCTACATTGGCTGTTTGTTCTTTAAATCAAAGCATAACGGGCTGGAGAGATGGCTCAGCGGTTAAGAGCACTGATTGTTCTTCAGAGTCTGAGTTCAATCCCAGCACCACATGTGCTCACAGCCATCTGTAATAGATCTATGTCTTCTGGACAATCATATGCTGTATACATAATAAATAAATAAATAAATCTTTAAAAAAAAAAAAATCAAAGCATAACAATGGTTTTCTGTGGGTCACTGGGCTTCAGTGTCAAATAATACATTGAATAAAAAATGTATAATGCTTTTCTCTTTTCCACCTGCCTTCCACTATGGGTGTGTTATCTGTGACACTTATGATAGACAATGAACGGCATCATTTCTTTCTACCATCTACATGAGATATGACTAATTCTTGCTTCTGCTCTGGAATCTTTGTGTGCTAGGTGTAGAGAGCTGCAGCTGAGAGAACATGGAAAAGACAAAATGCGACAGCTGTACTCCCTTGTATCTCAGAAGAGACACTTGGAGATGACATTTTAAGCCTGAAATGACAGAGGGACTAGATTGGGTCAAGTTTTCTGGACTGATTCCTATTTAGTTGAGTCATTGCTGAGAACAAATGAGCACACATAAAAGAAACACTGAAATACTCATAAAAATAAGGAGAATTTCATGCTTGCACGCTATTTATGACTGTCTCTAGTCATATCTGCTATTTTATTTTCAGGTGATAAATGAAGCACAGAGAAAGGAAGTGGTTTATTTATTCAAGGACTTAGTGTTACTGAGTGGAAGAGCAGGTTCTGGGGCCCATTTACTCATTCACTCTGCTAGTGCCTTTATGGGACAGACACCAAGGGCACAGTTATTCCCAAACTGAAGTGAGGAAGAGAATGGATACCATGGTGAAATGTAGGGAGGAGAGGAAGTGTGTCTCAGAAAGAGTGTCTTGCAGAATTTGGGCTTGTAGTAGGTACTGTGGCAGCGAGTTCAAAGAAGTTTTCCATTGTTTTTTTAAAAAAATTTTTATTAATAGATTTTCTATTCATTTTATATATCAACCACAGATTCCCCTGTCCTCCCTCCTTTCACCCCTCAGCCTTCTCCACAACCCACCCCTCTTCCCACCTCCTCCAAGGCAAGGTCTCCCATGCTCCTGGAGTACAATCGACGAGAAAGAGGAGGGATTCTATGAGCAAGAGATATCGAAACCATGATTGGAAAAAGTACAGAGACAACTAGCCAAACTAGTAGAAACACACGAACTGTAGACCAATAGTTTTCCATTGTTTTGAGGAGAAAGGCTGGATTGCTTTTGGAAAGTTTGACCCATGTGAGTTAAGAAAGTATGTTTGACATCGTGACTCTAATCTTAATATATCATCACAGAAAACTAGATAAACTACGCTTTCTTTGCTTTTACTCTCCATGTTTCTCAAACCGCAAGAGCCTGAAAAATCTGTTATCTATTTGTGGGTTATATAAAACCCACCACTTAACCTGGGGAGCACTGGCATTATGGAAATAGTGGGCTTGTGTACATACTTTTGTGATGATCATGGTTATAAGCATAATTAACACTTGATGTTCTTGCTTTGCAGGTGCTGTTCAGAGGAAGTGAGACCCTTGGGAGTTCCAATTACTGACTTGTGTGTTTTAGAGAGCCTTTCCTTGCCCACACCACATCAATTAAATCTAAGCTGAGAAAGGTGAAGGGGTCCTGTGGGAAGACAGTATGTGTGGTAAGAACAGTGAATTTCACAGATCAACATGTTGCAGTTAAGGTCTAGTTCTGATGGTTGGATCTCTGCTTTTTACCTTTTGTCTGTATTACCTTGGTTATGCATATCACCCTTTTCTGTATACACCTGTTGGGAAGAGGCTACCTTTTCTCATTTCCCTTTGAAGTTTTTGAAGCTGAAGAGTTTCTCTCCATCTCCCACCAAACCCCCGCAGTCCTGCAGCCCACTTATAAAATAAACACACACTTATATTATTTATACTGTTTGGCCTAATGGCTCAGGCTCCTTGCTAACTATTCTTATATCTTAAATTAACCAATTTCTATAAATCTATACCTTGCCACATGGCTCATGGCTTACCAGTATCTTACATGTTGGTACTCATGGCGGTGGCTGTTAGCGTCTCTCTGACTCAGCCTTCCACTTTTCAGAATTCTCCTCTCTCCTTGTCCGGCCTATACTTCCTGCCTGGCTACTGGCCAATCAGTGTTTTATTTATTAACCAATCAGAGCAACACATTTAACATACAGAACATCCCACAGTAAGTTTTGATAATTTTAGTCTATGAAAGAAATTTAAAATAGCCAGATTAACAGGCAAAAAAATAACAGATTTCATTATGTGCCCAAACATAGGAACCATTCATATTAAACCAGGCTTTAATAGCATTTTGGGTTACACAAAGAAATTAGGGGATTATGACTGTTCACAGGGTAGGTGGCGTCAAGCTGTGGCAGGTTGATGAGAGTTGGAAGGTAAACAAAAGTTGTCCTCCTGTGAAGATCAAGTTTCCTAGGTAACAGTCATTGGGTCAGCTGTGGTCACCTCTGTCTGGACCAGGTGACAGACATTTGGTCAGCTGTGGCTGTCTCTGTCTGGACCAGGCGACAGGTGTGGAATTCTAATCTGTCAGCTGTGGAATAATCTTTGTACACTATAAATATGTATTACTCTCATTGGTTAATAAAGAGTTGAGCTGGCCAGCCCTTAGCTGGGCAGGAAGATATTGGGTGGGAGAGCCAGACTGGGAAGAAGGGCAGAGTCTCAGGAGATGCAAGCAGATGCAGAGGGAGCAGGATGTGTAGAAAACAAGGTAACAATCCATTCCACATGGCAGAGGGTAGATAAGAAATATAGGTTAATTTAAAATGTAAGAGGTAACTAGTAACAAGCCTGAGCTATCAGCCAAGCATTTACAATTAATATTACATAGGTTATTATAATCTGTGTAGGTTATTTGGGAACTGCCAGGCAGGAAAGAAAGGTCTGCCTACATCTGTCTTTTGAAAAAATCTTTCCTAAGTAGATAAGGGGATGACAGATAAGAAAAACCTCTCCCACATTTGCTGTTTAGTAATGGAAATAGATGGAGACTGAGTTTTACAAATTGACAGTATTTAGAGTAGTACATTACTTTCAGAGGTCTGTGTTCCTTGGAACTTTCCTTTTCTACCAGTCTATAGAAAAACATTTTGTCTATTTTGTCCATCTTTGTACTTGTAGCAATGTAGTGCTTGACCTGCAGTAAATGCTCAGTAGAATAAATACTGCTCTGAGTTGAAAGTTAGACTCCTCCTTCTTAAGAAGGAGAAATAGGCAAGATGATGGTGGCAGTGGCTCACACCTTTAATCCCAGCACTTGGGAAGCAGAGGCAGGAGGATTTTTGAGTTCGAGGTCAGCCTGCTCTACAGAGAGTTCCAGGACACCAGGGCTACACAGAAAAACTCTGTCTTGAAAAAACAAGAAAAAAAAAAGAGAGAGAAATAGTTTGTCCCATGTAACAGTGCTAGTTAATGCTAACATTGCTTGTCTAAACTGCTTCATGTTGCCATGGAAACTAGCAGTTCATGTGGGCACCTCTACCTGACACTGCCAGGTACCCAAAGAGAGTTAAAAACCCATTTGCTGGTCTCCAGCTGGTCTTCTTCGTAGTGGCAGAGCTCCTGCTGCAGGAGAAAGGATCCTCCGTGGGAAAGAGCAGCAGGAGTCTGCACTAAGAGCCTTTCTCTCTGGACAAGTAAGGCAGATGGGGGTGGAGCAGCTCCCCTGTTCAGACAATATAGCCCTTCGGTGGCATGCTCAAGGGGAGCCTCTTTGGACAAGGAGGCAAGAGAACAAATCCACTACACTTTTTTAGGGGGTCTTTGTGTTGAGTTCCATTGGTTACTAACACCAATTATGCCAACACTGCTTAATAGAACCTTTGAAATGGGGATTGCTGACTTTGGAAAAATTTGGCCAGTTTCCATATCTGCTACTGATAGAAACAATCAACATCAAAATGAAGACTGAAAGATGTGGAGGTCTTTCATTATTATGCAACTGTTTCTAGGCTTGGGAAGGAACCTTTGCACATGGATTAGCTGAATTGTAGATCTGTGGAATGTGGAATGTTGCAGTTGCGGAGATCCTTAAGACTGTTTGAATCCTAAATGGAATGCCTAGGAGAGCTGCTGTGAAGGGATTCAAATTAATTTGCTCAAGCACAGCCATTAAGGTCTTGTGGCTAAATGTCAGTGGCTGATTAGGGTTAGAAGCCGGTGAGGGTTGTAGAGATCCTGCTCACACTTGCCTAGTACATTATTGTGGTAGGTTTCTGACCAAACTCTGCCACATACTGACAGGTGGTAAGATGGCTCCCAAATAGTCAGATCTTTGGTTTCAAGTCTCTAATCAAACTTGATATAGAAGGTCATGTGGAAAAAAATATGTGATAACCTGGAAGCTAGATTCATCATGCACTATTTCTAAAATATTTATTTTATTCATATTTCACTTGTAATTCTGAAAAATGTAGATGATACTGTATAGTATATTTATTTATATTATTAGTGTGTGTGGGTATGATGTGTGAATGTATTTATGTGTGTGATGCATGTGTCATGGGGCATATGTGGAGGTCAGACGACAACTTTGTGGAATTGGGTCTCTCCTTCCTTTACATGAATTCTGAAAGTCAAACACAGGTCACTAGAGATGGGAGGTCTTTGCCCAGAGTCATCTTTCTGTGCCTATGTAGCATACTAAAACATATGTACACTGTGAAATTGCTGAAGGAATTCAATTAACATATTTGACTACCTCATAGATTAGTCATTTTTAAATAGTGAGAATACCTAAACCTAATCAGCAATTTCAGACTATAACACACTGCTAGCTATAATCTCCATGTCATCCAACATGTCTATTGAAATTGTTCTTCCTATGGCACTGAAAATTTATGTCCTCTGGCCATTATTTACCCAGACAACACTCCACTTAACAACTCTTAGGATCCAGCATTGTATGCCCTGCTTCTATGGATTTGCCTTTGAAATACTCCACATGTAAGTGAGATCAGGTAGTGCTTGTTTTTCTATGCCTGGATTATTTTACTAAGTAGGATGGTGTCCTCTAATCTCATAAGTATTGTCACACCTAAAAGGCAGACTAGCATTCCATTACATTCCATCACACACACACACACACACACACACACACACACACACACACACACACACACACTTCTTTTTATAGCCATTTGTCTGTAGATAGATCCTTATGTTGATTTTTTTTATTTTGGCTATTGTGAATAGTAGTGGTGATGTGGTGACAATTGGAGAGCAGATTTTGTCACTGGTGGAATCACAGACTATGGAAGACTTGACCTCAGGGAGTCCCAACAAATTAAGTCCAGCCTCTTGGCCCAGAAATCAAATGGAAAAAGTAATGGAGAATGGCAGGAAACAGATTTGAAATAAATTTGTACTGGGGAGACACTAGGGACTGAGTGTTTTAGCCCTAGTGTCGCACTCCAAGATTATATATAAGAGGGAGGAAGGCCAGAAGTATGCACAGTCAAGCAGTCTAGGTCAGATTATGGGAGGGTTGGCCTTTGTCTCAGTTCTGGCCGCATAGAGTCTAATGTAAAGGACCTTGCTGCATCTGGGAGTGTGGATGGTAATCTCACTCTGCTTCATAAGACATTTATCTAAGAGGCCTGTGATCCAGGGCATCAGGGAGATACTCACTACCATGACACAGTTACTTCTGCTCTGAGGGGGGCAGTGTCATCACAAGGGAAGTGATGGTCTGTTTGCAAGGCTTTGTCTGATGTTCCTGTAAGGTTTTGGGCCGTGTTGGAAGACTTCTAAGATATAACCCTGGGATCGGGAGTAGGACATTGTAAAAGTTGACATTTGGGAATTTGCCAACAATGCCTTGGTCACTCTTTTTCGATGCTGTTAGTCTTATGGGAAGAAGATAACCAACTTAATGTTAATGTACCTTAAATGATTAGTATGATTATGTGCACAGATCAGCAGGGTTCTGAAACTTCAGGTAAAGGAGACAGATACAAACCGAAGGCAGGAATGACAAAGTTTTATTCAGTTTTTAGTTATCTGCCCGGCTCTCTGCAGGGAAGCATTAGTGCTTCCAGAAAGACCAGCTTCTTAGTCCTTTCACAATTCAACACATGGATGCTATCTCCTTTGGATATGTATCCAGTGAGAGATTGCTGATCACATTGTGTTCTAGAATGCAAGATTTCCCTTTCCCTGCACTCTTTTTCAAAGCTGTCTGGCAGGTATAAGGTGATATCTCAGTGTGGCTCTGGCGACCAGTGATGCTGAGAGCCTTTTTAAACTCTTGTTGGCCATTCGTATGCATTCTGTGGGGGAAATGCCTAATCAGGTTCATAGCCCATTTCTAAGCTGGATTATTTCTTTTCTTGCTATTGTTTTATTTCCCCGTGTGTTTTGGATACTAATCCTTTATCAGATACACGATTTTCAGTGATGTCTTCCCACTCTGTAGTATCCAAACTTCTGACTCTGTAGTAGGTGTGAGCCACCACCGTCTGGCCTATTCCTCCTTTTTAAGAAAGAGGAGTCTACACTGAAGAAAAAGGGGAAGATATAAAAATGACAAAAAGTAGACTACTGAATGTATTATGAAAAGGAAAAAGAGAATATGGATATAATAAGATAAAAAGGGAGATTATGGAATCTACTTTTAAAAGGGAACTACTTGTTTTAAATAAGATAAGTAATGAAATTTTTTTGGTCTGAGTTTATCAGATGTTACTGGACTGGACATTGTTAATATATATAATGGAGTTTTTATCTGAATCTGTCAAATGTTAATGGACTAGACATCATTAATGTAATTTTTGGCTGTATATATTGTATATACTTATTGGATAGTTTTTCTTGTATTAGTTATAAGCTTTCTTTAATTTTAGACAAAAAGAGAGGAAATGTGATATTGTGTTCCCCAAAATATTGTGTACCATAACAAACTTATTTTAACTCAGAGCAGTATTTATTTTACTGAGCATTTACTGTAGGCCAATCATTACATTGCTACAAGTACAAAGATGGATAAAATATACAAATACCAGTCTATAGAAACTACCGGGTTTATAGAAAGTATAGAAACCACCAGTTTTTCTATAGACTGGTAGTATCCATGCTTCTGACTCTTTCCTTGTCTGTGCATAAGCTTTTTAGTTTATCATAATCTCGTATTTCTATTTTTGTTTCTTATGCTTTTGAAACACATCTCCAAATGCATTGTTTATACCAGAGTCACAGAGCTTTGCCCCTGTATTTCTTAGGTCTCATGTTTAAGCCCTTAATCCATTTAGAGTTGATTTGGGCAGAATATACAGCATCAGGGTTTATTTTCATTCTTCTACATGTGATATCCAGTTGTCCCAATATCACTTATTGAATAGATAACCTTCATTGTATATTCCTGGCACCTTTACCAAATATCAATTTACTGTAAATGTTTGGGTTCAACTAACTTTAGAGGCAGATACACAAGGCAAGAGTCTCCTGAATCAGGATTTTTTTTTTCCTGTCCAGAATGAAACCTGGGGTATATCCCAAAGAACACAGAGTGCTGCTCTCGCTCGGTCTTCTAGTTCACTGTGCAAACACAAAGAGTCTTTTCAGTGTTTTTATCTAATGTATATGTCCAGAAGCCGTTCATTCCACTAGTGGGAAAGACAGTGTTAACAGCCTTTTTATTATCACTTCCTGGGCTTGATGAGTGGAGACAGTTGTTCGAGTCACCTCTGGGGCTTGAATTTTAGTCATGCCTGTAGAGTGGGATTCTTAGGGCAGCAGAGCACTCTAGGAGAGCAGATGAGCTAGCAGCCCGTCAGTATTAAAACATTTGATGTAGTGACAGAAAACAGAGGTGTGGTGCTTAGGATTTTTTACATTTAAATTTTTTTCCCTTAGGATTACTAAATTAAAAAATATAATTTATTTATTGATTCTTTGGGAATTTCACATCATGCACCTCAATTCCAGTCACCTCCCAATCTCCCCATATGCTTCCCCCACCCCTGCAGCATCTCCCTAAAAGAAAATAAAAAAATCAAAACATAGCAAGCAAGCAAACAAAAACAAGAATAAAGCAAAACAAAACAACCCCCCCAATCTTTTCGCTTCTCCATCTTTCCCACCTCCCCAACACCGCTTCATTCATCCTGGTGGCATTGGGAACAGTATGTCACATAGTATACCCTTTTGTCCATTCAACGTTGCTAGCAAATGTTCATTGCGATGAGTTTTTTTTTTTTGTTTTGTTTTGTTTTTGTTTTTGTTTTTTCGAGACAGGGTTTCTCTGTGTAGCTTTGCGCCTTTCCTGGAACTCACTTGGTAGCCCAGGCTGGTCTCGAACTCACAGCGATCCGCCTGCCTCTGCCTTCGGAGTATGGTTCAGGCCTCTGCTTTCTGGTACACCATCATCACTGGATTCTCACCAAAACTACTCTGGGATATTCCCTGGCCACCTTGAGTCATGGAGATTCTGTGGTTATCTTTCTATAGGACCAATCCCTTCACGAGCTCCAGCAGGTCCTAGATGGGGTAGATATTAGGGTGGGCCAAGCCAAGGCCCTGCTGTGGGCCTGGGCGGTAGATGAGCTGGTCATTCCAGGCCACTGGGACTGCCTGCCTCATGCGAGGGGGTGGAGCTAGCTCCCCTAAGCCCTTGCTTGCCATTAGGGTCAGTTTTCCCTTGCCTGTGGTGATGGGCATCTCTCCTGAGGGCAGGGGTCAGCTCTTCTAGGAGGGCGGGACGGCTCAACATGGCCGTTTCATCACGTGTAGTTCCCATGGCCCCCTGAAGTGACACAGGCCACAGACATGACATAGACCCCAGCTGCAGCTGGACCGTGTAACGAGACATGATGGCCCTTGGGTAGCAGCTGGGCCTGGACGACATCCTGGCTCCAGGTGGAAGCACTGGTCACTCAGATAAGATGCCTCTGTCAGCAGCATGGCCCCTGGACACCAACAAGGCCACAGTTTGCAGCCCCAACCCCGGGCTTCTGTGTGACCTTTGGTGGCAACACGAGCCTCTGACTTCAACACAGAGCCCAGCTGCGGTAGGACCATGGACCCAGACCCAGTTCTCAGCAGCAGCTGGGTCTGGATGTCACCATTGACCCATATGGCAGTGCAGTCCACTCAGATCAGCTCTGCTCCAGTGGCATCATGGCCCTCAGAAACTAATACAGCCCCAGATCTTGGGTATTCGCGTGGCCATCGACGGTAACAGGAGCCTCGGACATCAATACAGGCCCTGGCTGCAGTAGGTCCACGAGGATTATTTAATTTATTTATTTACTATTTATTTATTTGTTTGTTTAGTGTGTGTGTGTGTGTGTGTGTGTGTGTGTGTGTGTGTGTGTGTGTGTGTTGAGATCAGAGGTCAACCTTGGTTGTGGTTCCTTTGGAGTCTTTTTTTTTTTTTTAAATTGATACAGAACCGCTCACTGGGACCTGCGGCTCACCATGTAGGCTAGGCTGGGTGGTCAGTAAGCTCCACCTGTCTCTACCTCCCTAGTCCTTGTTACAAGTGTGCACCATCATACCCTTTTTATGTGGGCTGAGGATCCAACTCAGGTTCTCTTATTTGTACCACAAACACTTTACTGGATGAACTGTATCCCTCATCCCTGTTCGCTCCTCTTTTCAGATGGGATCTTGCTATATATCCTAGACTGGCTTCAAACTCATTCTCTTTTTACCTCTGCTTCTCGAGTGCTGGAATCACCAGCACGTGTCAGCCAGCACACTGATCTAAGCATGTTTCTAATGTGTAGCATACCTCATATCTGACCTTCTCTTTGCCCCTTTTAGAATAATCCTCATGGCTGGTCTGAAGTCCCAAACCAAATTTCACCTCTTCTTGTCTCGAAATCTGGGCTCTCCGGCTGCCTTCTCATAACTGTCCTTTCTTGCACAACATAACACAAATTAGTGAGGGGGTGAGCCCTGCAGGAATTCTAGTGGAGGAGCCAGCACTGTACATACTGCAGGGGGGAGAGTAGGGTTTGGGGTGTTGCTCTCTTTTGTTTGTTACTTAAGTCAGGAAAACTCCAAGTTTAAGACATGAGTATATATTTAGGTATATCATTAAAATGATTCATTTCCAATTTTTTTATTTCTCTTAATCAGTTCTCCTATACTATATATCATCCCACTACAGTTAAAAATATTTTTGTTTTAGAGTTACTATAGCAATAACGTACATGCCAGTGGGATTATTACAAATGTTAGTTACTAATGGGATCATGTATTTTCCCTTATGCTTGCAAACTGTTGCAATAAAGTGTGTCGTCTGTAACTCTACATCTGCAAAGTTTAAACACAGAAAATGATCAATATAGCAACAGGGGACCCATAATTGTGTAAATATCCTCCTCAGAGAAGCTTGGCTTTGGCCCATCTCATAGTGGGAGTCAGTTTAATTTAACCTGGCAATTAGTGAGATACAAGAATAAGAGATGGAAAAGCTGTGTTCTCATGCCACATCTTCATTACTCTGTTAGAGAGACATGCTCAGAGCAAGGTAATAGCTTTCCTAATACTAAGCAGGTTAATGGTTCAGCCAGGACGAGAACCTCTCTTTCTAAGGCAGAAATTATTTATTTTGACCAGGCTATCAGAACTCAGGAATGGAATTGTTTGTGTACATACAGTGAATTTAACTCTGGGTAAGGAGAATTTTAGATAAAAAGAAATAAGAGTGCACCTTTGTGTGGCAGAATGTAATTTTTATCTGTTCTCCAGTTTGTCTGCTCATGAAAAAGGAATTCAAGTACTTTGCTCAGGCTGATAGTTAAGTTGCACAATAGAAGCTGGGAAATGTGGCCCAGACTGAAACATCTCTTGGCCTGCTAAACACAGGCGGGGCATTGTCCAGAGTCTCAAGAAGAGGAGGCCTATGATGAAGGGGTATCAAAAAAGTGTACTCTGGGTAGACTTAAACACGTGTAAAAGAAATACACCTGAGACCAAGGGGTCTTTAGATAAAAGGATTTATTGAACTATTCTAGATGCAAGCCAGAAAAAGGACCAGATTTCATGATAAGTTTCTTTAACTTGTAGTAGCAAAGCTATTCTAGCAGTTAGAAAAACATCTGCTAGGTCCTAAGCTAAGCACATCCTTTTTGTTTGTTTGAGATAGGGTTTCCTTGTGTAGCTCTGGAGCCTGTCCTGAACTCACTCTGTAGACCAGGCCTCGAACTCACAGAGATCTGCCTGCCTCTGCCTCCCGAGTGCGGGGATTAAAGGCATGCACCACCACTCCCAGCAAGCATATCTTTTATAATAAAAATTTGATGGAGAAAAACATGAAGCTATTTGTCTTGAGCCGGCATTGGCTACAGAGGAGGATGAGCAGAGTAACATTATTAGGTACAGGTTTGGGGCAGAAGGAAAGTTCATTCGAGAAATAGTTACTGCTGTTCCATTGACTGAAGTTGTAAGTAGGATACACTGACCTCTAGATAGTTATTATGGAATTTAAACTAAGGTTTTAACATATATTCAGGAAAGTAAAATAGGTGTTCATGTATTAAACTCTCCATATCTCCTTATCCCTTGACAAGGAAGACTTTGACTTAAGGTTGTTTTAACCAGAGTCCAGGGTAGCGCAATAAGGCAGAAAGATTGTATCAGCTCCACTAAAACAGAAGGCAAGAAGGTGTTGAATGCTGCAGCACACTGGCCCCTGAGCAAGTGTTGGAGGGTTTCAGAAGGGAGTTTCATCCATGTGGTTACATCATTTGTGTTTGTCTAAGTGAGGGTTCTACTTTTCCCAGAGACTGGGAGATGATTTTTGATTATTTTGTTTCAGAGAGCTGGCTCTGAAGTTCTTGAGTTGGGACAAGAAGGAAACGAACAGCAGATCTAAGATAAATCCTCTAAGAATAGGTAGGTTGGGGTATATAGACAGAAAGAGGTCTATCTAGTCTTTAGTCCAGTTTCAGAAGGGCATCGGACTATGTTGGTGTGGGATGGAGGACTAGGGTTAGTGAAGACGTGTTAAATGAGATTACCTGAGTTCTGCCAGACCAGTCCCTGTTCAATAGTTCCCTACCGCATAAAAGGCGCTAGCACTAGCAGTTCTCAAAAGTGACCCCCCCCCTTTTTTTCTGGAAGTAGTTTTACTAACCCAGGGCAGTCTACCTTTAAAACAAAGCAGTGAATTACCCCAAGGTGAGGTGGAGAGTCAGCCCCCCAAAACTGGCTGCATCAGGGAAGCTGGAAGGGAAATGTTTGAAGAGGGTAAGGGAAGATAATTTCAAACATTGTATGTGCCTGTGTGTGTGACTTATACATGTGTTTGTGTGCTAGCACTTGCCTATGTGTTCACATGCAGAGGCCAGAGGAACACCTTTCTCAATCATTCTCTACCTTATTGTTTTTGAGATAAGGACTCTTAATGAAGCCAGAGCTCACTATTTTGGCTAGGCTGGCTGGCCAGTGTGTTCTCAAACTTCCCACCTCCACCCTCCCAGTTCTGGAGTCTCAAGCACAGCTGGCTTATGCCCAGCTTATACAGGTTGTTGGGAATCTAAATGCAGGCCCCTTTGCATTTATAGCAAGTGTTTTTATCCACTGATCCATCTCCCCAGTAACCTCAAACATTTTTTAAAATACCACCTTATTGAAAGCTTACCTTTAACTTAGAAAAAACCTAGCACATTCCACATTTGCACCCCTATATGCTTGTCAAACATATGCCTTAATCTTTCCTATAGGTGACACCTTTGTCCCCAGAGTCTTTGTGCTGCTCTAAACACTCAACAGTGGAGTCAGTACCTGCCCAGGGCCTAGCTCAAGATCCCCGGGCTTATTGTTCAACAAATTAAAGAGTCTGAGTTTCACCTTATCTATTTTATTTCTTTAATAAAGTGTCACTTTCTCAATGAGGCTTTCTTGAGAAATTTAATTATTTAATTATTAATTGAATATTGAATTGAACTATTTAATATTGCAAAGGGTCGCCTCACTTCACCCTTACTTTTCCTTAATGTCTTTTCTGTTCTTATGGAGTACCTAAAGCTTCCTTATGCTCATGGTTTGTCTTCCCCTCCCCATCATGGCAGTTTACTGAAGGCAGGTATCTTTGTGTCTTTTGTTTATGGATGTCTCCCAGGGGTTCTGACCCACAGTGAATATTCAATAGTTGTTCACTGAATGAATGGAAGCACATGGACTAAACTTCTCTGAAAGTGAGAGCTCTCCTTTGGATTGAGCAGGGCCTTAGGAGAAAGGACAAAGTCATGTTAGAGCCTAGACATGGAGGCTGCAGGTGGGGTGCAGAATAATGTAATAACTGGAATATGCACCCTCAGATTTACACATGGAAGCCCTTACCCCAGTGTTGACCCATTGGTGATGGACCATTTAAAGAGGTCATGAGGGTCAACTGGGGTCATCAGGATGGAACTCTAATCCATTAGGACTGAAGTCTTTTGAAAGAAGAAGGAAACTACCAGAGATGTGAAGGCACAGTGAGAAGGCAGCCATCTGTGAGCCAACGAGCAACACCTCAGGGCCGACCAGGCCTACTAGCTTCCTTGCTCTTGGTCTTCCAGCCCCCCAAACCTGCAAGAAACAAGCATCTGTTTGTCTGAGCCATGCAGCAGCCAATGGTGCTTTTCTTGCTCTTGGTCTTCCAGCCCCCCAAACCTGCAAGAAACAAGTATCTGTTTGTTTGAGCCATGCAGCAGCCTATGGTGCTTTGCTACTGAAGACCAGGGAGATTAACACAGATTTGACATGAGAGCCCTTGCTCTTGTCCTGGGCAGTGATGTCAGGACCACTGATGTGGGTCAGAGAAATGGAGTTGGAAGCTTACTACTAAATGAGTGTAACTATGTGCTTTTGCCTAGGTGTATGCTCTTGACACTCTCAAGTTGAAACACAAAGGCAGCTTGCCTCAACTTGCCTTTCTTCTTTTTTCAAGTGTAATAGTGACCTATGTATAGGGAAAAGTGCTGTGTGATTGTTTCTTCATGCATGTGTTCATTCATTCATTTATTCACCCACCCACTCACTCACTCATTTATGTAGTGTGTGTCTGTTATAACTCAGGCTCTAAAGATCTAGAGATGGATTCAACACTTTCCTTGCCACAGTTAGGCTCATAGATTCTGGCTGGAGGGAATTACATAGGCAAGCAATTACATCACAGTGAGAGAAGCTTAATGACTAAGAGGTGTTTCAGTAGAGCCCTGGATACCAGAGAAGCCTGTGTATTAAGTAGCTGTTGAATAATCATTAGTAAATAGTGAAGAACTAATATAGGCCAAATTCATCTCAGAGGCAAATTAAGCCATAGTTGACTCATGCAAATAAAGAACTTAAAGTTTGCATAAAATCTTCCAAAATTCCTATAAAACAACGACCCAAGCAGTACTCAGAAGGAAGTACCATTCCTAAGTGGATACATTTTCAAATCAAAATAATTGTAACTCTGAAACCTCTTCTACTAGACTAAAGGCTAACATTACTTGACACATTTTTCTTGGTGAGATTTGGGTTCCAAGTATTCTATTGCACCCCAATCTGCTGCCCATCTGTTGTGCTTGAATGTCTGTGGGGACAATATTTAACCTTTGGGTTAAATGGTTCTTAAATGTCACAGCGAGGAGGATGGTGTCCCATCGGCACACTATGAATTACCCTGTCCCCCAGTGGCATTTTGTGCTTTATAAAACCTCCAAAGTACAGCTTAATGGGAGCTGTTGTCACCGTAGGATGGGTATGAATATTTTGTCACAGATGTGGAATTGGCTTAGAGACAGGAAGCAAAATGAGTGGAAATGCACATTTGTTAGGAAGGAAAAGGGTAAACACTGTTAGGTCCTCAGGGATTTGCCCTTGCCAATCTTATTTAATACCTTATAAATGATTCAGGGAAAGGATTGCCCAGTGAAGTCTCCCACACCTGCAGCTAATGCTGAGCTATTATAGAGAAGGTAAATTGATGAGTACCAACTGCTGGGAAAATTTAGAAGCTGTGCTAATGGATTCCAATGATAGGTGAATCTCTAAATGTAGACAGGTACAATGCATTACATAGACAAAAATTGGAAAGAGTGTGAAAGGATGATTGTAAAGCATGAAAAAGGAAAAAGACACTAGACTGCCAGCAAATCTGTGGAGACCCACAAGGGCCTGACATACCAGACCAGAAGTGTTGATGGCAATAGGTGTGACAGGAAATTAGTACTGATTGCAACCACGTAGGATTGTCTTTGGTCTCATTCTAAATGGCGATTTTGTCCCTTAAGGGTTCCTACTATGAGCTGTTAATCTTTGTGTTAACTGCTCTGCATACTTTATTGGAATGTTGAACTTTATCTCAAAAGCCTTGTTCCCAGAAAGGAGGAGTGATATAAAACTGCTCTTACTGCTTTATATTCTGGGAAATGGCTCACCATAAAGGAACACTCTGCCCTCACATATTCCCAGCCAAGATTCATCACTACCATTTCTCATGACTCCCAGAAGACACAAGGATGATTTCTTTGCCTACCCAGCTACACAGAAACCAAGACCCTCTTTCATTTCCTTTACTGATAGAACACCCCACCCCATTATAGTAGCCTAAATAAAACCACCTGCTTAATCATCTGCTTCATTTTGTCTTTCACAATTTCAAGTGGTCAACTATAATCAGGTTTTTTTTTTTTTTTTTTTTTGATGATGAACTCTGTACTGGAATTTTGCTCACCAGGCACTGTGTTGGCCTCAAGGTGGACAGCTGCAAGCAAGGCAGACATAGCTTTCTTTTAAAATCCCAACCCAAAGCCTTGTAGGAGGAGCATTAGACTATTGCCACTCTGGATTTTAGGATTCTTTTGCTTCCAAGGTTGGTGCTTGGTAACATTTTGACCCCCAACTTATGGCAGCAGTGAATACAAGCAGCAGTTAGAGGAGCCTTCTCTATATATCTTTATATATCATATAAAGCTGGGTATGGTGGCTCATGCTTTTAACCTCTGAGGCAGGTGGATCTCTGTGAATTAGAAGTCAGTCTGGTCTGCATAGTGAGCTCCAGGCCATCTGAGGCTACATAATAAGACCCTATCTCAAAAAAAAAAAAAAAAAAAACATAAGCAAAACAGAGGTGGGTGTTGTGCAGTAGCTCTTGTGCATACCAAGTGAGTTAGTGTTTTCTAGCTTTGGACAAATGCTAATATTACAGCCTTTCAGTCTAGGTACCAGAATTCCCTGACTTTGAAGAGAATCTAGTGCTAAAACTTTTGGGCCTATATATTTAAATTCTAATTTTTAAATGGTTATAAAGTTTATTATTATTATTCTGTGTGTGCACACACACATACATACCACAGAATGCTTGTATGGAAGGCAGAAGATAACTGGAGTCAGCTCTCTCCTGTTTTTATATGGGTTCTGGGGAACAAACCCTGGTTATCAGACTTGTATCAGGCTTGCACAGCAAGTGCCTGTATCCACGGAGTTATCTCGCCTGCCCCAGGATTCTCCAACTCTTGATGGCATCGGCATAAAAGCTTTCAGCCCTTGTTTTCCGAGTTCCTTTGTCCTCGATAGCAGCTAGTGTGTTAGCTTCACAACATAAGGTGTCTGAGACTCTGGGTCCTTAAGGTCTGTCAGCTCTCTGAGCTCTTTTGGCAACAGTTCAGTTGTCCTGCATCACTGTTGCCATGGTCACTGCTACTGCTGCCGGGTGGGCTGCTGCTACTGTTACTGTATTCTCTGCCACTGTTGTTGCCGGATGTCTGTTGCTGCTGCCAGCACTGTTGCTTTCTCCCCTGCTCCTTCCTTACAGAATGCTGCCACCCTAGCCTGCTTTCCTCAGGCTGAAGAACAAACGTCGGCAAAGTCAACAATGAAAACCTAAACAAAATCCCAAGAGAAGTCTTTTATGAGGCCTAATGTTGCAACCCCAGTAAGCAAATACAAGAGAATGTCTTTTGGCCAACCCACAAAATGAGCTAAATAGCCTGCTTCTATGCCCAGGATGTTTGTTCCAATCACGGTAGAACTTCAATGAAGGACTGTGTTCATACCCATCATAGCCTTCCCTTTGTACCAGTCACAATAGTCCCTGTGCTGGGCCACCAAGGGAAGTGCTTTTCTTCTGGTTTGGGTAGAAGTCATCACAGTATCATTCTAATTTCACCAAGACTTGTGATAACAAAAAGTCTGGTGCAGGTTGGTTGAAATAGTCACCGCTGGGGTTATGGCTTTAGAGCTGGAGTTACTCTTCAGAAGCAAGCAACTGTGATCACTATGAGGCTTTGTCAAAGCATCAGTGAATTGTTTAGAGCAGCCAGTCCTTGTTTGAATGAAACCTAGTTGGCTTTTTGGCTGGTTGTCCTTTACCCAGGCAGCCAGGCACCACTGAGGGTGTAACAATTGCCAGTTAGGGAGTCAAATCACCCACACCCTGATAGCTTAGCTCTTTTTTTTAATGGGAAAAATAAACACAAAGTGCCATTCAATCAGGATACATATTAACATTAATGAGTTTTAGCAATGCTTAGCAGTACTTTAACACTGATCAATGTTGTTCAGTGTCCTGAGAAAGTGGGTCTCCTGATCTGTCCCAGATGATCAGATGAATAATTAGAATACATGGATTGAGTGTTGAATAGGTGAGGGTGAATGATTAATTCTGAAGCAGACAAGTGTTCAACCCGGTTCTGAAAATGCAACTTTATGCTCTGGTTAAAAATTTCTTTAACTTACACATCAACATGTTGAAATTGCTTTTGTTGAACAGTGTGACTAATCACATAGACCTGATATGAGTACATAGAAACCTGGCAATGCTTCTCTTCAGGCTGTCCTGGGTGCTCCTTGAATGCCTAGACAATGTCATAGTGTTTCTCTTTATTTCTTCATGCTACAGAGGGCTTTGCTCTTCAAAGGAAACCCACCGCTCTCAGTCTTATGTGGCCCTCAGCCCCAGGCTTGAAAACAGAAATGAGGAACAAAGTATATTTTCTTTGGGGAGCTGGTCTGAATTTCCAGTGGTGACACAGAGTTCCAGGAAGCTGATAACAGTCCATTTCTGGTACAAAGATGACTAAAAAACTCTGAGCAACTGAGCATCAGAGAGACTTCCTTTGGCCCTGTTTTGTTTGGTATGTTACCATAGCAGGGGGGTATTGGGAAGAGGCAATTCTTTTACTTCTTTTTGTATATAAAAACCATTCAGAACTGGTACCTAGGGCTTTAGTTGACTTCTATGAAAGTGTGAGAAACTTTGAGTTTTAAATATAGTGCCTAAAGTTTGGGTATCTAAACACTTTCTAAATTTTAAACTTACCCCAAGACTTTGAAATGGTTAGTGGCAAATATATTTATACATTATATATATATATATATATATATATATATATATATGTATATATATATATATGATTGCTATGACAAATTTTAAATAAATTTACTCAAATAATAAACTTTAATAATACATATGACTGTATATTATGACAGAAAGTAATCACAATTAAAGTGATCAGTTGTAAAAATTCAGAGACATTATTAAGAATAAGGTACTATTTATCAGTTTCTGTTCTCCTAAATATAATTGTCATTACCTTTATTTTGCATATGAATAATTTTTTAACGTTAAACACCCAAATCTGCTGGCTGCAAATTTGACAACCAGAACCAGTATGTTATATTGTCTCTAAATCTTAACATTACCATATAAATGCTATAATCATCACCTTTAAATTTACTACTATAAAAGAGAGGGGAATGCTTTTTATATAATATATTTTGTCATCCTCATTAAAATACTTGAGCAATTTTCTGGTAAACATTAATGAACAAAGCTTTATTCTTGAAATGACTCATTTACTTACCTTGTTGATGGGCACTAAGCAACCTAATAACTTTTAGTTATTGTTTTTCTCTCTCTTTTAAAAAAATCCCATCAAATGTTCCTACAAGGAATGGGTTTTTGAGTGGTTTGTGCTCTTGAGGAAGATTGCAATGAACCTAACTGACATGGGCAGTACTCAAAACTGAACAGTTGGACACGTCTCCTGAATATTCCAGATGTTACCTCTGCTGTAGAATACAGCTTCATTATAAATCCATAGGCTGTGCATCCCCTCAGTTACATACCCCTTAGCAAGCCACTTCCATCTTCTCCTCTCTTCCTTTCACCCCTCAGTGATGGGTGTTTCTGACTGATCTGGACTGAGATGCTGAGATAGTCTAGTGCTACCTACTGGAGGCCTATTTTGGGTGATAATGAACACAGTTTTATAGGATGTCATGGGAGGGATTCCTCATGAGGATAGGCTAATTGGCTTAACTGTCCAAGATTTAGCCTGGGAAAAAGAGGGATGCATAGGGAGATAAATGCTCAATTAATCTAAAAGGCCACTGTTGGTCTTATTTGGATACCAAGGGATACTGTTTCGCCAAATCCTGAAATAACAACGAGAGAGCAGACTCCTTGGCAGTTTAAGTAAAGAATGCTCAGGATAAGGACCAGAGCAAACAGTGTGCTCTGGACACAACAGGAGTGCTGAACCCGAAGACTCACAGCATCTGCATTCATAAACTGCATAGGATATGTCTAGATCAAGCCAGTCAATATTCCAACATGGAGGGGGAAGGGGCTTATGAGCCCCAGCTCATCACTTTGGAGTTAAGATTAGTTGATGGATTCTGGGTGAGGAAGAGGCAGTTTTCTTTAAGGATGTGGCTTCTGATTAGTCAACCATGCACTGGTGGATGGGCTCACACCTAGAAGCACATAGGCAACACAAATTCAAGTTGATGGATTATTGAATAATTATAAAATGCTTGGGACAAATAAGAAACACAACTTCCTCTAATGAACAGTAAGTCAAAGACTATTTGGGTTTGAAAATGCTTTTGTATTTATGGATGAAAGAGCCCCTGACATGCTTGGGGAAGTGCTTATTAAGACTGTATAATAAGGGGCAAATTAGACCCCATGTGGATTGCTGAAGAGCCTATTGGGATGAATGAACCACTGACCCAACCCAGAAAAGTTATTTCATTTTTGTTTTGGCTGGAGCATTTTGGTTTTTAGTCTTTTGATAACAGTCACTGAGGGGGGGGGAAATCATTATTTAGCATTCTAAGAAATTTAAATTTAAATTTCTGGAGAAATTATAAATTTCATTATGGTGAAGGGAAGTGAACTCGTTATGAAGTGGGTTCAAACAGCACTGTAGTCCATGTTAAGGAAGTTGAAAAGTCCAAGGCCAAGGAGCCAATAATGTTGGTTTCTGGTGAGGACCCTTTTTCTAGCTTGAAGATGGCTGCCTTCTCACCATGTCCTTATAAGGTAGAAAGAAGGATAATGTCCTCTGTTACCTCCTTCTGACACAGGTAATCAGAGCAGGGCCTGACTCTTATGAGCCCATTTAATCTTATGCCCTCAAGGTCCTATATTTCCTGTTGTACTGTAAGGGTTAGGACTTAACACGAACTTGGGGAGACACAGTTCAGTCTACAGCAGTTTTTTTATTTGATAGGATGTTACTATGAAGATAATAGCATTCATCTCACAGTAACATAGGGATTAGCCTGAGAATTGAGCAATTTAAAATCTGGATAACTGTGTATTTTGTAGAAATAACCATGTGTTTAACTATACCCTAACACTTCTCAGTACACAAACCCATTATTTTCCTCTTATATAAAAGACATTTTGGAGACTACTTCTCATTTGCAACCAAACATTTCTTTTTTTCTTTTATTAAAAATGGACTCCCCCCCACTACAATATATTTTGATTATGGTTTCCTTTCACTCTACTCTTTCCAGTTCCTCCCCAACTCCCCTCCCATCTGGATCCATCCTTTTCTGTTTCCCATTAGAAAAAAAAGCTAGTATCTAAGGGATAATAATAAAATAAAATAAGATGAAACAAAAACAAATAAATGGAATAGGACAAAACAAACAGAAGGAAAAGAGCTCGAGAAAAAGCACAAGAAACAGAGACTCATTCATTCATATACTTAGGAATCCCATAAAAACTCAAGACTGGGAGCCATAATATATACCTAAAATTACAGGGGGGAGAAGCCCTGATATGACATTATGAGACAAGGAACCTCCAAAGATGCAGATGACATTGAGTCATATTCTGTTGACCGTCTACTACTGGGCATGCAGCTTACCCTTAAGAGTAGTTTGTTTCCCCCATGAGACTCCCTTAGGGAAAACTAAATTTCCATTTGCAAGTGGTTATCAACTGGAGATAGCTTCTGGGGTAGGGATAGGGGCAGGTGTCCACTTCTCAGTTCAGTTATAGGGCCCCATCTGGTGTAGACTTATGTAGATACTGTGCATGCTGCCTCAGTCTCTGTGAACACATATGTGTGCCAGTCCTGTGTGTTCAGAAGACCTTGTTTCCTTGGTGTCCTCCATCTCTCTGGCTCCTGCACTCTTTTTGCCTCCTGGAGTAGAATATTTTAAGGTGTGTTACTTTTGTTCATGTTACATTTGTCTAACTCTGTGAAGCTGTGTTACTGTGCCTATATAAAATACCTGACGGTCTAATAAAGAACTGGCCAATAGCAAGGCAGGAGAAAGGATGGGCAGGGCTGGCAGGCAGAGAGAATATATAGAAGGAGAAAAGTTGGGGGAGATGGAAGATCTAGTAGCCGGAGGAGGAGGATGACTCCAGGGGTCAGCCACCCAGCTACACAGCAAGCCACAGAGTAAAAGTAAGATCTACAGAAGTTAGAGAAAAGGAAAAGCCCATAAACGGTAATTGGGATAATTAAAGTTAAGGAACGCTGGCTAGAAACTAAGCCAAGATAAGGTCGGGTATTCATAAGTAAGAATAAGCCTCCGTGAATAATTTATTTGGGAGCTGGGTGGTGGGCCCCCAAAAGACCAAAGACCAACTGATGACAATAGCCTCCTCTTTTGCAGGGTTCCGAGTCCTGAGGGCAGGGATTTGGTGGAGACATCCTGTTAAGGGCTGAGTGTTCAGCAGTCTCTCACTCTGGTATTGTCGGTCTGAAGTTTTCTGTATTTGTTCCTGTCTGATGCAGGAGGAAGGTTTTCTAGAGAAGGCTGAGCAAGGTGCTGGTTTGCTTCCCTGGCCGCCTGGCCACCAGGTTCCCAGGGAATCACTGAACATTTCTTGTGATGAAGTGTGTTGAGAAGATAAAGTGAGATTCCACATATAAAATCCTTGACACAGCACCTGGGGGGTGGTGCAAGTACCCCATAAGTAATAGCAGCTTGGAGTATTATCTGTGCTTGCATCAATGATGGACTCCAATGGTTTTAGGTTTTCTGAGATACTTAGTGGGAACACAGAGCAACTCGTCACCTGAAAGTCATTGTGAGGGTAATTTAGAGAATTCTGAGTTTTTGAGAACTCAGTTTTGAAGGGCATTTGGCTGTTCAACAGATTGCTCTCAGTGAAACCATAACAGTCACAGCAGCAGGTAATATATGGCTTTTAGCTGAGGTGATTTGTCTTTCCAAGGAGCTGAGGGAAAGGCAGGCTGAGATAGTTTTAAATGGAGAGCTGGAGTTGCAGGGGTTATTCCTCTAACTCTGCACATCAATGCAACAGAGAGATGATAGAAAAAAGGGAAAATATATAATGTCACACCAAGCCATTTAGCCATTTTAACAAGCTTTGGTTTTCAAACTTGCTGGGATACTATGCTGATCAGAAAAAAAAAAAAAATACACATTATCCATGACATCAGCTTTCAAATTTGTGATTGATTATTCCTAATATTAATGGATGCATTGTTTCAATGGTATCAAACAAAATTTCTCTAAAAAATGTGTGTGTGTGTGTGTGTGTGTGTGTGTGTGTATGTGTATGTATGTGTGTGTTCATGAAGGGTAGGTGGGAGTTCTTGGACAAGGAACACATTTGCTTTCAGGATTTATTTGGATTCTTTTCCCAGTGAACATCAATGGTAAGCAAGCTATTCTTAGTCATAACTAATGAGGCTAGCCTTGAGCAGAGAGTAAATGTAATCAGAGAGCTCTGAGGTCTATGGAACGGAACATGAGTATATAGCACTCTACTTGGAAATGCATTGACACTGGCTCTCTCTGTAAAGGATTTCAATGCAATTTACAAAACAAAACAAAATGCGGTTTCCCCAGTTGTTTCCATTTATTGACTGATATCAGTCAGAGTACTGGGACCAGCATTTTAACACATTTATCATTTATGAACCTATGAGAACTACGGCCAATTAAAAGGGCCTTTAGGCTGCAGTTGGCCTAATGCCCTCTGTGAATTTGACAGTTGTAATATAGTGGGTATAAAAACCAACTTCTTACTTCGCTTTCTAAACAGTACACACTACATAATTCAGATAATTTTGACTGTGTGAAAAGCAAGAAATCTTCTGGTATACAAAGCTCCTAGTATTTCTTCAGTGTAAACAGTGGGTGAGCCATTCTCATAAAACTGTTGATACCTTCTAGCCAGAGACTACTGGGGAGGTCTGGTTGAGTAAGGAGTTTTATTACTCATTGTGGAGAGGAAGGCATGCCATAATGAACTACTCTGCTTTGGGTACTGAATGTGTAACAGGCCTGCAAGTGTAACAGGCCTGCTTTTCAGGGAGGGGCAGTAGACATTAAGGAGTGGGACACAGGAGAAGGTCTTTACCTCCCCTGCTCTCAAAGGGGACTGTGAGACACTTCCTGTCTTTGCTTCCTGAGTCACAAGGAGAGCGATCTTTGTCTGCCAAGTGTTCCTATTATGTGCTACCACACCCCGAAGCCTACTGCAGGAGGACAAACACATCTTGAACCGCAACCTCTAGATAATCAGCTAAAATAACCTTCTGTCTTTGTTAATCCAGTTACCCTAGACATTTTATAACAGTGACAGAAACATGGGCAGCACAGGAAACTAGGGCCTTCTCAGGAAGATAGAGCTGGCATGTAGGTGATTTTGTAGACGAATTAAAGAAAAGGTTCTTTTTTTTCTTTCCTTCCTTCCTTCCTTCCTTCCTTCCTTCCTTCCTTCCTTCCTTCCGTTGTTCTTGGGAATGCTTCAGAAAGTAGAGGATAATTCTAGAACCAGTAATTTCAGTCTAAAGCCCATGAAGAGGCCATGCCATAAGGAGGACACTAGAGCTGTTTGTAGTAATGTAGTGATCATATTAGCTGGGAAGGGTGAATATTTGAGATTTTCTGTTCTGAATACTGTCCTTATATACCCTTCTGATTGCAGATCAATTTAAAAAGAATTGGTTTATTTTTATTTTATATGTATGAGTGTTTGCTTATATGTATTTATGTGTATGCTTGGTACTGTGGAAGCCAAAATGTGTCAGATCCTCTGGATCTGGAGTTATAGATAGTTGTGAGGCTCCATGTGGGTGCTGGGAATGAACTTAGCTCCTCCAAAATAGCAGCCAGTGCTTATAACCACTGAGCTATCACTCCAGTCCCATGAGGATCAGTTTTTACTTCATTTTAACCCACTGTGATCAGAGTGGCCTAGTTCCTTGTTAATGTTCTGTTAAATCGAGTTAGTGAGAGAGGTTAACTGTGAGGACCTAGAAGCCAGGCTCTAGTTTCTTACAATCCCAGGATCCAACAATGGAGTCAGGTCAATCTCCTCCTAAGGATGCACTGGAGCTGGGAGGGTGTAGTAAGAGTTCCTCAGAGAATTGCCAGGAAGGGGTGGACTCTGGACTGGGCTCCAGGTTTCTTGGGATAAAAAATCTTGGAATGCTTGAATGATCCTTGGATAGAACTGTGTGTAGCTAGAGTTTTCCTGCCTTGCCCATAGTCAGGACAAATCTTTGTCACCTGCCAGTCCCATAGCCACTCAGACCCAACCAAGTAAACACAGAGACTTATATTGCTTACAAACTGTATGGCCGTGGCAGGCTTCTTGTTAACTGTTCTTATAGCTTAAATTAATCCATTTCCATAAATCTATACCTTGCCACGTGGCTTGTGGCTTACCGGTGTCTTCACATGAGGCTTGTCATGGCGGCGGCTGGCAGTGTCTCTCTACCTCAGCCTTCCGCTTCCCAGAATTCTCCTCTCTCCCTGTCCCACCTACTTCCTGCCTGGCCACTGGCCAATCAGTGTTTTATTTATTGACCAATCAGAGCAACAGATTTGACATACAGACCATCCCACAGCAACTGGGTATGTGTCTTAGTGAGTTTTCCAAATAATCCCTTTTTACTTTTTTGCCGGTACAGCTCCTCGTCCCCATTCACTCTTCTTAGTGTTCAGTGGGAAACAATTTGTGAATGGTGATTCTTTTGCTTTAGCTGTCAGATGCCCTGCAAAGGTCCATGTGCTGGAAATTATCCCCAGGATGGTGATGCTGAG